>NC_140940.1:129755358-130417858 GCF_014529385.1 Adiantum capillus-veneris | reverse complement strand
ACATGTCTTTACTTTTCTTGAATTCTATTGTTTTAGAATGCTAATGTGAAGCTTCACCTTGCATAAATTTTAGTAGATTTTACACACACACACATGTTCTTTTTGCATTCTATTGTTTTAGAATGGTAAAGTGAAACTTTACTTTGCATAATTCTAATAAATTCTATACACATACACACACACACATATATATATATATATAATTAGTTCTTTTTATTTCACCTTTCATTTCACAACTTCACATAGCTTTACATTTTTTGTATTTTATAGTTTGATTCCAGTCAGTGTTAATGTTCAAGAAAGTCTCTTTTATTAAGCGACTGCTAATCGAGTTTCTTCCTCACAAAGGAGAAAATAAAAAATACTAGCAAAATGTTTGAGATTTGTAAAATTTTTGGACGACTTTCTCACATATTTCATCGGTTTTTCTTCCGTTTACCATGGTTTGCAGTTAGCTAGTCTCGATTTTCAATCGGCTCAAGACTAAGCTGAGGCAATCCTTTCCCAGACACTAATACCAATTTAACTCAACCTAACAGTTTTATCACTTTCTTATTGTTTTTGAAAGCCGTCGTGACACTTTCACTTGTTTTTCTTTTTGATGGAAAAACTCAAGAATGTGAGTATATTACATTAATAACCCAAAAGAATTACAAATATTAGTCATGCTTATAATGAGCCAAGATGTTTTCCAGTAAACATTAGTCCATCGATTAAAAGGGGAGCCACCCCACGACAATGGTGATAGGCTTATCTGGTTCTAAAATAGATCCTTATCCATGCAATTTCGACAATGTTGCAGTCACCACCTTTTCCCACTCTTCACAGTTTCTCCTTTTCCCAATAGCAACAATCTCTACCTTGCCTTCTTGAATAATCTCCGTAGACCTTGCTGTTTCCATGCGATTCTCAAAAAGTCGACCGTTCTTGGCCTTCCATACGTGTTTAAAGTAACAAAATTTAACAATTTGTGTACTGATGAGAAGTGGGTGACTCATGATTGCTTTCCTCCCAGAAAAAGGTCGTTGTTGAAGAACCCAATCTTCCATGTCTTTTGGATCCACTTACAAATATTCCCTGCAAGGCCACATACCCCCAAACAATCCTTGAATAGGTGGGGGAGATTCTCACTTGCAGATTTGCATTGTGGGCATCTATCTGGCCCAATACCTCTAGGTGGACCTTCACCCCAGTCGTCGAAAAGGCCCCCCAGAGCACTTTCCAAATAAAGACCTTCATCCTAAGCGGCCATCTTGGGCACCAGATGTTCTCAACAATTGTCACCCATCTTGTCTCTGGCCATTGCTTGCCCCATTGTTTGTTCAAGGGGTAGAACCACTCCAACAAAGCCATGAGAGTGTTGTACACCTCCCTGGTGCAAGGTTTATGGAAATCTCTATCTATAGGCCACCGCCAAGCTTTCCAATCAAACCTAGATTCGCAGGACGGTAGGTAGCAGATGTTCAACTGTTCTAAAGCTCTATTTACCCAGCAATCTCTCCGTACTATTGAGCATGAACTCAAAGGAAAGTTGTCCCTATCCTTTCTAGTCGCTGCTACTGTAGTCCCAAAACTGGCCTAGTCGGTGGAACCCTTTGTTGTTCATCTTTTTGGCCACCTCCCTCCAAGCAGCATTCAACAAGACGCTTCTCGCCTTAGACAACCAAGGTGACCAGTGAGACATCGAGTTGTGGAAGTATCTAGTTACCTCTCCCCATTCCAAGGCCTCTGCTGCTTTGTTGCACTTTCAAGCCAGCTCGCCAGTTAAGCCCCCAAGCTTCAAGTTAGACCACCGAGGGGCAAAAAGTTTTTCTTGTAGATCTAGCCCTTTCCATTGGCCACCTTGCGAATACATTTTGTCATTGTCCATCATGGCCTTAATCATCACAACCTAGGCTTGATCTTGCTTTGTGATTGCAGCCGCAAACTTGGCACATTGAGCCTCCGCGTGAGTACTACAGTTTGGAATTCCAAGACCGCCTTGCCCCACCGACCTCGCTGTGGCCTCCTAGCTAGCCCATTGCCAAGGCAGTGAGTCTTTATTGTTGTTTTTCCAGAGGAATCTCTTCACTGGTTTAAGAGACTCCTTCCAGTTGCATTTGGCTATCCTGAGCAGCAGGCCATTAAATGATAAGTATGGGAGCATAAACGAATTGATCACTTTCAATCTGCTCTCAAAAGGGAGGAGTACATTCTCCCACCTTCGCAACTTTCTCCTTATCTTATCCAACATCCATGAGAATCTTTGCTTGTGGGTTATATCCCACCCGTAAAGGGGCTCCCAGGTGCCTAAACACCGTCCCTTTGGATACAATCTCCTCGGACCACATTGTCGGATTGAACGAGTCATCTTCTGAGAGGGAGATCAATCTTGATTTTTCAATATTGCACTTCGACCCTGATGCAGTTTCATACGTTTGCACAATCTCTAGAGCCATCATGATCACTTGAGGACAAGCTTTGAGGAAGAGCAGTGAATCATTGAATCTCCCCTCTTACAGCATTGTCTTCAAGCATCGTCACATGGGATGAGATCCAATGGCAAACAAAAGGGGAGCTAGTGGACAGCCTTGCTTGATAGATCTTTTTCCCTCAAAATCCCCCACAATCCACTCATTAAACAATAGCTGAGATTGGCTACTAGCACCCAAAGCGCTAACCAATCGACACATCCTCTGCCCAAAGCCTAGTGATTTCATAACCTCTTCGATAAAAACCATGTGATCCTATCATAAGCTTTATCTAAATCCAGTTGGAGTAATATAACTTTTGCTTAGTGAAAGAAGCAAACTCTCATTGCGACCAAAATGTTGTCGTAGATGGATCTTCCTTTAATAAATCCATGTTGGTGGGGGATGATGACCTTGTCAAGAAGCAGAGCAAGTTTGAGAGCAACAGTTTGGTGATTATCTTGTAGGCAAAAAAAAATTCCATCCAATAAAAACAAGTGACGAAAAAAAATCCCATCCGATAAAAACAAGTGATAAAAGGGATAAGATCATGGTCTATGTGACCTTGAGGGCCACTAAGGATGAGCATTAACGTCTAGACTCTAGTATTGAAAAAGAGGCAAGCATATGAAATCCTTTTTTAAAAAATACAAAACTCACAAAGGTGAGTGAATTTTTCAGCATAACCAAAAATTACAAATTCTAGTCATGCTTGTGCCGAGCCATGATGTCTCCCGACAACCATAGATACATCGGTTGATAGGGGAGCCACCCTCGGACACTGAAAAGGGCCTCAAAGAGAAACTTGATTGAACATGGAGAAAACCTTGACCAGAGCAAGGACCCATATACCAACCAGTTAGTGTGACACAAATCCCCCTTTTCCATTCATCAGAGTTCATTTGTTTCCCAATGGCGACAATCACTTTCCTGCTTTCTTGTATAATCTCCATGAACCTAGTTGTTTCCAAAATTTCTTGAAGACCCGACAGTTCTTGGCCTTCCACATGTGTTTGAAGTAGCATATTCTAACAATTTGTATGCCGATAAGTAGCACTTGGCTCTTAACCACTTTCCCACTCAAGAAGAGATCATTCTTGAAGAACCCTATCTTCTAGGTCTTTTGAACCCATTTGCAAATTTTCCTTGCTAGGTCATAGATCATCGGGCACTGCTTAAATAAGTGTGGGAAGTCCTCACTAGCCATTCTGCATTGCGAGCATCTAGCTGGACCAATGCCTCTAGTTAGAACCTTCACACCAGTAGGTAACACTCCACACAGGACCTTCATACCAGTAGGTAAGGCTCCCCATAGGACCTTCCATAGAAATATCTTCATCCCAAGTGGTCAATGTGGGCATCATGTTCTTCGTGATTGCCACACATCTTGATCTTGACCATTGATTTCCCCACTACTTATTCATGGGGAAAAACCAAGCATATGAAATCCGTTTTTTTGCGGAATTCATAATGGTGAGTGAATTATATTATCAAAAGCAAGAAATCAAGTCATGTTTTTTCCAGGCCATGGCGCCACCTAGCAACCATAGATACCATCGGTTGATAGGGAATCCACCCGCACCACTAACACGGACACTAGTGAGAACCTAGGCTGAAAATTGAGCAATTTTTGACATGACAGGGGTCCCACATACTACCCAATCATAATGGCACCGATAGCCTTGTTCCACTCATCAGAGTTCATCCATTTTCCAATGGAAAAAATTGTTTCTATGCTTTCATGTATAATCTCTATGAACTTAGTTGTTCTCAGGGCATTCTCAAAGACTCAACAATTCTTAGTCTTCCACACATGTTTGAAGTAACAGTATCTTACTATTTGCATGCCGATAAGCATCGCCCATCTCTTGAACACCTTCCCCTCCAGGAAGAGATTGTTCTTGAAGAATCCTATCTTCTAGGTCTTTTGCACTCATTTGCAAATCTTCCTAGCTAGGCCACATATCATTGGGCATTCCTTGAATAAGTGAGGGGGGTCCTCACTAGCCTTTCTGCAACATATTTTAAGACCAATACCTCTAACTAGAACCTTCACCCCTGTAGGCAAAGCTCCCCACAGAGCTTTCCAAAAGAAAAAAACCTTCATTCTGAGCAGCCAATGTGGGTACCATAAGTTCTTCGTGATTGTTACTCATTTTGATTCTCGCTAGTTCTCGCCCATTGATTATTAAGGGGGGATGTCGGACAGAGGGAACTGGAGTATGCTCATCACCTCAAGTTCAAAAACTCCATCTCCTTCTCCAAGATTGTTGGGAATTTGAGAGCCTACACCAACACTCTCGGCTATGAAATGAAAATCTAGTCAAGAGCCATGATTCAATGCTTAAGATTTCCATATTCTTGTTCATCATTATTATGCTATTATGCTATGCTATGCAACAAGAGTTATGATAAGTGAGGAACTATCTCTTTCTCATATGTTACTTCTTCTTCCTCTTCCCTAGCCTCATTCCCCGCTAGCTCTCTCCACCTTTGAATGTGTTTGAGGCCTTGGGACTAAGGCCAGGGATGGTTAATGCTTTTTTAAAGGTTATGTTATGCTTGTGATGCATGAAGTGTTCCATCTTCATTGCATCACCTAGATCTCAAGGAACCCAAAGATTGTATTGTACCAAGTCTCTCTTCATGAGAGAATCTATAATACAAAAGCCTATTGGAGGGGGTATCGGCTTCACATAAATCCAGTCCTCAACTATTGTCAAGTTCTCTAACTCTCTCTCTTGCAAAAACATTGTTCATACCAAGTTAATTAAGTATATGGCTATGTTGCTACTGCTAGTTAATTTCACCTGGTATGTTCATAGGCCATTTCCATTACATTGGTATCAAAGCCATTGGTTTCTCTTTTCTTGCTTAAGAAGAGAGGTCCTTAAGTTGTCCATGAAAGGTTGGACCTGTTCATTGCAATAGGGTAAGTGGGACAGGGAACTATTATTTTGGCTAAAAAGGATAGTTTGAGGTACACCATTGGGAAATATAGTCTTAATAATGGAGTCTCTCAGGGCTTGCCGTTGGCTTAACCATTATTGAGCTACTAGCAAGCTCAATAGGAACCATAATCAATTGTGAAATGTTAGACCCTCTCCACTATTCTTTGCAATCAACAATCTCTAAACCACGGGTGTGGCTACTTGAGAACTAATTTTCAAAGGTAAAGAAGAGTAGCTACTAAGGTTTTTGAGGGTACCAAAGCACAAAGTAATTTATACATAAGTTCAATTAGCATGGCTGGTAATAATGAAGAGAGTAGAATGAATATTTCTAACTTTGATTTTTCACATGAAGGTGCTACTGATGATGCACCAATGTTTGTTAACTATCTTGTTATTAGGTTGCAAAAAGATATGGATAGCCCTGCTTTGCAAGCCAAAGTTACTCAACAACTTCTTGCTTATGAGATTTCCCTTCCGGTCCAAGAGGAGAGAGAGCTTAGGAGGCGGCCTCTTGATGAGACTCCCAAAA
Organism: Adiantum capillus-veneris; assembly: GCF_014529385.1. NCBI lineage: Eukaryota > Viridiplantae > Streptophyta > Polypodiopsida > Polypodiales > Pteridaceae > Adiantum > Adiantum capillus-veneris. The sequence continues at coordinate 130,411,925 of NC_140940.1, read as the reverse complement.
GAAGACTCTATCCCATAAGAGAGGAGGAATGTAAAGAACGGGAGAGAAATGAATCATTAAGTTCCTCTGAAGATGTGGCTCCACGAAGACGGTAGTCTAGACAATTGCCAACTCCTCCCAAGAGGAAATGGTCAACCCATAGTCCTGCTCCTTGTCATTCCAAAAGGGAAGAGAGGAAACACAGGAAGAAAAAAGAAAGAAAAAGTTCACCCTCTTCTCCTTCTTCGTCACCTTCCTTCTCTTTCGACAAAAGCAACAACTATTCTCCTACAGAATACAAGAGGAGAGGACATCACAAATCCTACCATGCTTGGAAAAGGTCCCAAAAGCGTAAGAAGTTCAAAGAAGGAGGAAAGAGTATCTCTTTTCTCACCTATGATGGAACCTTTGGTGCTAGTGACAAAGTATTGGCCTTCATCCAACAATTCGACGCGGCCTTTGGAGATGAGGCTTCACAGAGTCCTCCAAGCTATATCATGTAGCTATGCACTTCCAAAAATCTGCTCGTCAATGGTTGGCTAGCCTTCCTAGAAATAGCAAAGTCCCAAAGACATGGAAAACTCTACGAGCCTCCATCATGAAGCAATTCCTTGCATGCAATGCAAAGGAGAAAGTGCGTATCAGATGGCGGAGTTTGAAGCTTCTCTCCAACGAGTATATCCACAAATATGTGGACAGGTTTTGGGATTTTCATCTCAAGGCTACTTACTATCTTTCAAAGGATAGACTTTTCCAAGAAAGAGCAACAGTATGTGCGGGATTACTTAAGAAATGGCCGAGTATGTCAACTCCCACAGGCCTGGTTCTATCACCGAAGTAATCCACCACACTATGGTTTCTTCGCGCACCAATTTTCAACAAGGGGCTAAAAGGAATGCCAAGCCCATGGATAACAAAGATCGAGAAGATGCAAAGGGGAAAAAAATGCCCAAAACTCTTCCCAAGGCAATTCCAACAACAACAACAACAACAACTGATCCAAGGAGAGGGGAGTTTATAAAGGTAAAAATAAACTCTCTCATGAAGATCTATAATATTTTTGTAAGGACCACAAATTCTTTAAGTGTGGGGATCAAGGACATGGCTATCGTTCTTGCCCCAAAGAAGTGCCCACAGTGAGACTCCTAGAGCTTCCACAATTGAATCTCCAAAAGAGGATTCTCATTTTGCGAAGGATCACCTCTCTCCTATTCTTTGGTAAAGATAAGGAAGCATGATGCTTTCATCTTGTTTGACCCTGTATCTACTCACAATTTCATATCAACGGAGTTAGCCACCAAGTTAGGCATTCAAGCTCATGAGATGGGAGATGTTGCCTTCAAGGGGCAAGAAGCTGCATTTACTCCCTTGATTAGGAAATTGAGGGTTCATGTCCAAGTCTATGTTGACAAAGAAGATTTATTCATCTCTCCTCTCAAACATGAAGATGTCATCCTAGGGGCACCATGGTTTGACCGTAGGCCGTTAATGTAAATTTCCCAGAAAAAGGTTGTAATTCAAGTACAGGGAAAAGAACATGTACATAGATGCTAATGAGCATGGTTGTACCCTACCCCTTGTAATTTCTCTTTCTTTTGATAAATCAATGAAAAGTTTAGTTTTTGCAGACATGATTTTTGTCAAGAAATCCATAAAAGGTGAGTTAGACTTGTCTAATTTTCTAGATGGATTCCAAGATGTTTTTACCGATGATATCCCTATGGACTTACCTCCAAAACAAGGGGATGATGACCATTGAATTGAGCTCCTACCAGGAAGCTCACCACCTAACAAGCCTCCTTAATAGGTTTCCCAAGCTCAATAAGAGGAGATCATGAGGCAAGTACAAGAACTAGGAGAAAAAAGGATGGTGAGGCCTAGCTCCTCTCCCTTTTGTTCTCTAGTTCTTTTAGTGCCGAAGAAAGATGGTACATACCGCATGTGTGTGGACTATCGAGCGCTAAACCATATCACTATCAAAAATAGATTTCTTGTACCACGGGTAGAAGATCTATTTGATAAGCTACAAGGTTCACCCTACTTCAATAGGATTGACCTTAATGAATATCTTGTCATGCCTTTTGGTTTGACAAATGCTACAGCCACGTCCAATCGCTTAATGGAGAAAATCTTTAGCTCCTATCGCAAATTCACTGGAGTGTTTCTGATGATATCATCATCTACTCCAAGTCCTTGGAGGAACACAAGCAACATCCCCAGGTGTTTTTTCAAGCTTTGTGGGAGAACAAGCTTTTTATCAATCAAAAGAAGAGTGAATTTTTCCTTCAAGAGATTCAACACTTAGGTTATATTATCTCTTAGGATGGTATCCGTATGGATCCATCTAAGTTAGAGGTAAGTAATAAAGGCATGGCCTAATCCAAGGAATCTACATGCACTACAAAGCTTTATTGGTATGTGTGCATATTATAGACGCTTCATAGAAAAATTCTCTCAAATAGCAGGACCATTACATGACTTAATTAACACTAGGTTGGTAATGGGACACTTTTATGTCCTGGGACACTTTTATGTCCTGTTAAGTGACCATTTTCCTTGAATTATGTGAAGAGTTTCAAAATGGATTTTGAGGTGCTATCTGTCTAGAAAGTTGTCTCATGAGCTGAAAAAAACTCGACATTTTTTTGGAATATCAATTCCATCTTTAACCTTGTCCTTGCACAACATTTCACAACCTAAAGTGTGTGAAAAAACGGGTCCTGTTTTTGGCTTTTTTCAACTTTTTGCAACTATACCACTCTAGAATTCATGTTTGTGAGGTCTATAATGCTAGAGAACTATCTTTAGTAGGCCTCAACGTGTTCTGATGCTTCTAGGGAGAAATAAATGTTAAAGTTGTAAGTTATGACCAAATTACAAAAATTGTCAAATCCTGTTTTTTAGCCAATTTTAGCTCTTCTATGATTTTTTTGGTGGCTTTCATGATATTCAAATGCAGTTTTGATTTTCTATGTCGCATATTGTAACATAAAGCTAATATTCCTTGAGTTTTGGGGCACCTAATACCCTATTTTGCATAGTAGACAACGATGGTTGATTTTTTCAATTATAGAAGAAAACAAAACATTCTAGTATATCAAGTATAGCTTTTTCAATATTGTTAGTTTCTTGTGACAACTACATGCATTTTGTGGGTAGTAACCATATCTAGTCATAAGGATCAAATTTGGCTAGATATTGAATAGTTTCTATGGGTTTCTACAACTCATAATGTTGAACCCAATTTTTTCATGTTTGTTGTATTTAACACTTAATCTTTGTCCCCAAGATTCCCCTTGGTAAGAGATGTATTATTCTTTTGACATGCTCCATGGCTCCTTATGAACCTAAAGGACAATAGGGAACTAAGAAAACATGCATGTATTATTTGTATTGAGCGTGGCTATAGAAACTTTGATGATGGGTTTGCAGAATGGTAAAAATTCAACTTTTTTGTATCTATTTCTTTTGGCAAAACAAAAAATAGTGAGTGAGAAGCAATCATATGTTCTCATCACCAACCCATTGAAGTTAACTAGCGAATTTATCTCAAGTCCTACAAAAATCCCTAATCTTATTTTTATTCAACAAAACGTAAGAAATGACTGTTTTGATGAAAATGTACTGGTCCATCAGCTTTGGAGGCTTGGTGTGACCAAACGATGAGAAATTATTTTTTCCATGTGTAATAGGCCTTGAACTATAACCTCATGAAAGGATTTTACAAAATGAGTGGATCTACTATGGTTTTGGAGGTTTTTTTCAAAACCTTGAAAGGACACTTTTATGTCCTGTTAGGTTACCAACCTAGTGTTAACAAAGAAGAACATTAAGTACTCATGGATTTCTAAGGAGAAAATTTCTTTTGACAAGCTCAAAGAGAAGCTTACCACCCAACCAATGCTTATACTTCCAGATATCTCAAAGCCATTTTAGGTCCAATGTGATGCTTGTGGTGATTGCCTTGGAGCAATCTTGCTTCAAGAAGGGCATGCCATAGCATATGATAAACAAAGGCTCAATACCGATGAACGGATCTTGAGAGCATATGAAACAGATCTTTTAGTTGTTCTACATGCCCTAGACACATGGAAGCACTATCTATTGGGGACTCGATTTATTTTGCGAACGGACCACCAAAGTTTCAAGTACTTCATGACGCAAACCAAGCTTTCCGACAAACAAATGAGGTGGGCAAATTTTCTTTTGCAATTTTTTCATATTTCTCACATTGCTGGTAAGCATAATCAAGTAGCCGATGCACTTTCACGACGACCAAGAGTCAATGTGGTGTCTATAACAACTCAAAATGATCTATATTCTATGATAGATGAGTATGCTACTGACCTTTACTTCAAAGACATAATGTCAGCCCTTGGATTGGGTAAGAAATAAGAACCATTCACATAGCAGGATGGTTATCTTCTCCATGGCAATAGGCTATGTGTTAACCACTCCCTTTGTGAGAGAAATTCATGTATGAATCCCATGCTCCTCTTGATGTGGGGCATATAGGCATTCAACCTACTCTTTGAGGTGTAGAAATATACTTATATTGGCCTACCATGAAAGTAGATATACAAGAGCATGTTTCAAAATGTGTGATTTTCCAAAAGACCAAGTATGATAGAGGGAAGAAACTTGGGTTACTCCATCCATTTCCAATCCCTAATTCACATTGGGAGGGTATATCCATGGATTTTATCTTTGGATTACCCAGGTCTATCCATGGGAATACGGGAATATGGACAATAGTTGATAGGTTTAGCAAGCAAGCACACTTTATTCCTGTCAAAAAGACTATTAAGGCACACTCTCTTCATATCTCAGATTTTCAAACACCATGGATTGCAAACATCCATCGTGTCAGATAGAGATCCTAGAATGACTAGTAATTTTTGAAAAGGTCTCTTTGAAAATCTAGGTACAAGATTGAATTTCTCTTCGGTCTATCACCCACAAACGGATGGCCAAAGTGAGATAGCCAATCTTACGACTCTCGATCTACTAAAGGCTTATGTTATAGAAGTAGATCAATGCTCACAATGGAAGAAGTACTTACCCCTTGTAGAGTATGCATACAATAATACTATCATACTACTACAGAAAAGTCACCTTTTGAGATCACAGAGAGAAGACCTAAAAGTCCCTTCCTACTTAGAGTACATGGGAAGATCTTTGATGTTGATGAGTATAGCCGTGACCTACAAGAATATTTCCAAAAGATTAAGGAGGCCATATCCATCTCTCAACAAAGACAGAAGGTTGTTGCTGATAAGCACAAAAGGGTCTTAAAGTTCAAAGAAAATGATTGGGTCTTACTCAAGTTTCCCAAAGGCTCGATTAAGGAAAACAATGGGAAAATATCCTATGGGCCACCAAAAGTATTATGCTAAACTAGCAAAAAGGTACTATGGTCCTTTTTAGATCTTAAAGCCAATCAATGGCATGGCTTATCAACTCAAGTTTTCCAACCATTGGATCATAAAAAATGCTTTTCATGTGAGCCTACTTAAGCCTTACAAAGGAGAGTCACCAGGAGAACAATAATTGAAGATCCACCAGATATTGAAGATCAAGTAGAGGCAACCCGAAGCTATCCTTCGGCATGAGAACAAGGTACTACAACATGGTAAGATTATCCGACGGTATCTTATTAAGTTCAAAAATTATCATTTTGAAGATGCTAGATGGATGCAAGGAATACAACATATGGATATTATGAACTTTGTCACTTCTTACAATGCTACATTAGAGTAAGCAAATGGAAATGTTTCTTTTAAATGATCAATGTTTTTGTCTTATAAGAATAATTATCTTTTTATGGTGCACAAATTTAAGTAGGTCTTACATATTTTGAAAAAGAAATAAGGAGGGGACTATTGAGAGATCCGGGACCTCATCGCATAACAAATAAATGAATTTAAAGATCACAAAACTGATCGAAGATCAGCACTAGGCTACAATTTGCATGATGCGGCGCATAAGGACGTCATTACTTGTAGAATGTTCCTTGCGATCTGCAGACTCTATCCCTCTAAAGAGAAGCAGGGCTCTCTCTCTCTCTCTCTCTCTCTCTCTCTCTCTCTCTCTCTCTCTCTCTCTCTGTCTCTCTCTCACGTTAAAACTCTCTTCTTCTTCTTCTTGTTCTTCTTCTCTATGTGCAACGCAGACATCTTCAGGGCTCGCCATAACAATTTCTCTCTCTCTCGGGCTTCAATCTTATGATTTTGTTGTGTGCATAAAAATGGCCTCGACAGCTGTTTCTTTGGTAGAGGACGATGCCTCAGAATTCACGAGGAGAAGGGAGTAGAAAGGCTGTGTTGGCACTGAGCAATGTGAGAGGCAAGGTTGGCTTTAGGGTCGACAAGAGGGGGCGAGGCTCTGATGTATGCATGCTTGGAATCATGTTTGTCTTGAAAACGTCTCTCAAACACCAAGTAGATATTGTCACTCTACCTTGGAATTATGATAAGGACTAAAGAGCAAACATGCTTGTGGCAGTTGCGTCTCCCAAAGCACCTAATGGATTAGTCATCCATCTCAGAATGATGGATTAGGGTAACAAGGAATCCTCTACCCACAATGAAAAATAGACTAATGACGAAGACTTTATCTTCTCTACCTCATAGTCAAGGACGACTATGGTTTCAAGGAAGAGGTAATGTCATAAAATCTAATATCTAGCTTTACCTAATGATTTTCTCATGTTAAACTGATCATTTGATATGGGGAAACAAAAGGGATACAAGAGCTAGAACATAGCTATGAGTTATTAGGCAAAGCTCAACATAGGGCCAAAAGGAGATGATTCCATCTCAGCAAGGGCTCACAAGGAGTTGGTCTACTGAAAAACAATGCTTGCATGATGGATCTTGTAAGACCTTAGGGTTAGCTTCATTAAAGACTTCCAAGGGTTGGTGTAAAAGTCCTTAGACCTTAGGTTAAAGCTAGGCCTATTCTTGAGGTGCTTGATGATTAAAACTGCATGAGATTCTTGAAACTAAGGTGCATGCTTGCAGGTAGACATGTGCTTGAAGTCAAATCCAATCCCTACAAGGAGGGGGCAAGACCTTGAGGCTAGGGGCATGAGAGAGAGAGAGAGAGAGAGAGAGAGAGAGAGAGAGAGAGAGAGAGAGAGAGAGAGAGAGAGAGAGATGACATGCACTTGCTAACCCCTAACCCCATGCTTGATGACTAAGGTGCTTGAGGTGCTTAAGCATTTAGGGGGCCAAGTTGCTTGGGGTCTTGAAAGTCAACATGAATGCGTACAAAGGAGGGGGCAATCCACACAAGTCGAGGATGAGGTCAAATGACTCCCCTTTCTCCCAAAGGGCACCCCTTGCTCAAGAGGAAAAAGGGACACATTTCAAGCTCCTAGCTAAGTTGCCCCCATAGTGTACCTAAAGCCTATTGGTTGAGACCTAGAAAGGACCAATGAGAATTTAACTAAATAAATTAATTGTTTAAGAATTTATCAAGCCCTCTATCTCAAAGAGGAAAGGAGGAAACTTGTCCAAAGACTACCCCTATTGCTTGAATGGACCCAAGCTTGTGATTGGCTAGGCTTGAAGGAGCCAATGAGCATAAGATATGAGCTACAAGAGGGGGTCAACCCAAGCATGTAGGGGGCTTGCTTGCAAGATATACATTCTATCTCTAACACACACACACACACACTCTTTCATTGTGTGAGGTGAAAAGTGCAAGAACTTCATCTCCTTCTCCAAGCTTGTTGGGAAGTTGAGAGCCTACACCAGCACTCTTGGCTATGGAAGGCAAATCCAACCAAGATCCATGCTTCAATGTTTAAGCTTTCCATCTTGTTCTTCATCATTATTATGCTATTACGATATGTTATGCAACAAGAGTGATGATAAGTGAGGAACTATTTCTTTCTCGTATGTTACTTCTTCTTTCTCTTCCCTACCCTCATTCCCCGCTAGCTTTCTCCACCTTCGAAGGTGTTTGAGGCCTTGGGATTGAGGTCAGGGATGGTTAATGCTTTTACAAGGTTTATGTTATGTTTGTGATGCATGAATTTTTCCATCTTCATTGTATCACTAAGGTCTTAAGGAACCCAAATATTGTATTGTATCAAGTCTCTCTTTATGGGAGAATCTATAATACAAAAGCCTATTGGAGGGGGGACTAGCTCCACATAAATCCTGTCCTCAAATGTTTTCAAGTTCTCTAACTCTCTCTCTCTCTCTCTTGCAAAAGTATTGTTCATGCCAAATTATTTAAGTATAATAGTTATGTTGCTACCGCTATAGTTAAGTTCACCCTCTATGTTCTCAAAGTAGTCTCATAAAAATGCTCAATATAATTTTATTAATTCCGCTATTCTCAATGTTCATACGTCATTTCCATTACAGAAAAATATCCCATAGATTTATCATTAAAATTTTCTTAATGTAGCGACCTCCCATAAACGTACTAACCTCCTTATATTGTAGAAATCGCCCACAACTGCAGTCACCTCCCTATAGTTTAGTCAATGATCCATCATCCCATATTTATAAATAGACCATTAAGCCTCACACTTTTGTATGCTCAGTTTTCCTTTGAGCACATTTGGTTGATTAGATTATTAGTCCTTTGCATTTCAATTATCTTTTGTTTTCTCTCTCTCTCTCTCTCTATTTCTTATTAGTGAATTCATTAAATATAATTAAGTGCTCTAGTGATTAAGTTTCATAATAGAGCCCCTTTAAATAGTACTATGGATGAGGTTCCTTATCGCATGCAAGTTTGGAGATCACTTTGTTGGACACAAGAGGGTTTCTTATACAGTTAGTGGACTAGCTCATGTTATGTTTCAATGAGGGTTATGGTTTATGTTCGGGTTGTAACATTTAATGGCCTCGTAACTTGTGTGTAACGGAAAATAGCATGAACAGAGTGAGCATTTGTTTGCGGGTCGCCACGACGGACGTCCATAGCATAGCTCTCACGCATCAACATAAAATATCAATACAAGGGAAGCGACCAAGATGAGGCATGGAAACTCACTAGGGTGTCAATCCTAATGAAGTGAACTCGAAGAGATGCAACTACTAACTCTACAAGCAAATCAAACGCACTAAAGCCAAGTAATCTGCCTATGTCCTTCTACACAGCTCTACAGTCATCATGCCCGTTTACCATGCAAATCATGTCGGATTCGCACAAAACTTGAAGGGGAGCTACAGGGGACAATCAGGAGCATATCCTATCACTGTCACAACATTCTGGAGAGGTACAAAGATCGCAATCGTTCATCCCAAAGTCAGTAAAAATAGTGAACAGGTGATCCTAAAGGGTCGTTTTAAGGTCCCTGAAGCCTCTCTTAGGGTCAAAACAACATAAAATACGCGTTTAAACACTCAAAACAACAATTTAAGGTCTCAAACTTGTAGTTGAACACTTACACCAAATCTTGAATGATTACACTTGAATGAAAAAGCAAGGTAAGAGGAACACAATGCAATAAACGAATCTAAATTTGGATTACTGTAGCCATAGTAGCAATGATTAGCAAGATAGAGCTCTCAAACGTACGCTATCTTCTCTTGTGATAAAAGAAGATAATGTTCAAACTTACAAAACTGACCTTTATAGTTTAGGTCTTTACAAATGGCTTGTCCGGCCAAAAAGTCCTAAACTCCTAACGGGATCTCCACTATACAATTGCTCCCAGAAAAATAATCATAAATTCTTTTACAAGTTCTCGGCTTAGAGATGCTCTCTTACAAAAGCATTTTACAAGGGTTTCCCACTAAAATGTGACTCCTTCTCTGGAAACCGCAGCTTCATCCACCAAACACTCCCCCCTTCCTTATCCTTGCACGTCCTCGTGCATGTTCAAAGCTTTGGTCATTGATGGGGCTCCAAGGAGGCAAGAGTTGTTGAAAAGCTTCGCGTGCGGAGTACAGACTGCAGGGCTTCTTGATGCTGTCTGAAAGGGTTTTCACTTAATGTGTGCTGGTATGCTATGTACCATGCCTTGAGGTCCTTCGCCATAGGATGAAAGATTCTTGAGTCAATTTCGAAAAAACCTGTGACGAAGGCCTCTTCAAACGTCTACAAGTAATGTGAAGGCAGGTACATTAGTCTTGAGTACATTGCCATTAGAATATGTCATGGCGGCGAATCTTGGAGATTCCAGCAGATCCCTCTATGCCCTTTCACGAACAGGTTCCACGGATGATCGTCGCCTTCAGTGTCTTTGAACACCTGGATGCAGGTGACGATCATACGGGCTATCTTTACAAGCATCTAACAGGCCACCTCGGGGACATCCCGCAACAAAGTGATGGTTGAATTGAGAGTGTTCACTACATATGCTACTGTAGGAGGGTTTTGCGCTGTGAAGACTGGGTAGTTGAGATTTTGCCACCTTGAGCCTTTCCATGTGAAAAACTCCTTCCATGTGCGTCTTCTAGGGACTGGGTAAAAAGTAGGATCTATTTGAATGTGTTGAGGAGCGTTGTGGTAGTTGGTTAGATCCTGTGGATGCTTGTCCAGCCACTTTTTCCTCCACTTTGAGTGGTCGTCTATGAGTACCTTTGCTTCTTCAGCTACTATCAATGCTACACCTTCCTAATCCCCGTCTTTGTTTCGTGGCAGGGTCCGCATCTTCTCCTTCCATAGGATTGCTTCGTGGCACATCAAGGGAAAAGGTAGGTACTCATGGCCAAACCCCTCCACCTGCTCTTCTGGCTGTAAGAATGCCAGGGCCGCTGACTCCATTATCTTCTTTTTGTATATCATGTAATCTTTTGCTGGTCCCTCTGGCATGTCCTTGATGGTCTGAGTTAGCTCATCTCTTATCTCGAGATTTTGCTCTGCTGATCCTTGCTCTTGTTCTCTTTGGTGTGAGGTTTCAGGAAAGTCGGGCATTTCTTGTCCTGGCAGCAGTTGCGGCTGCACTTGGGCTTCCTCTGTTCTGATTTGCGGTTGAGAACTCAATGCTTCTTTTTCTTTCAGCAATGTGTCACTAATATGATTCCGAGTCTCTAACTCGGCCCTTGCTTGTGCTAGTTGCTGCTCCAGCTCTTTTACTTTTTGCTCGTTGGCCATCCTTTTGGGCCATCATTCGCGATAAGAGCAGCTGTCTTTGAAGTTTTTCTTGCTCTAGCTCCCCTTTCAGCGCCTCTCTACTGCAACATTGTCTGATGTGGAGACCAATGCTCTAGCAGGTTCCTGGTTCTTCAGCAATGTGGTAAGCATGCTTTTTACTGTGTTGTATGAGCTTGTCACTCTTTGGAACCTTGCACCTTCGTACTCAAGCTGCTCCGTTGCTTTCTTTACCCTTGCTGTCAAATCCTGGCATTCCTTTTCCTTGAATGCCAACTCCATCCTGACATCCACCAGATCTCTGATCAGACTGAGCCTGCTGTTGCTCAGTGTCTCTTTCCTGCGTTGTGAGCTCCAGTTGTGCCCGTAGGCTCTCTAACTCCTCTTGCCCAGATTTTTGCATGTTTTGAGCCTCCTGTACCAGCCTTTCCTTTTCTTCTATCACCACGTGCTGGCATCGAAACTGTTTTTCCAGATCTTGCAAGGTTTTTCTATAGTCAAAATCAGCCATATCGTGATAGGCTTCTTGGTACCCTATTGCTTCAGGAGGGGGCATAGGCTCTTTGTGTACAGATGATGGAGGAGGAGGTGGTGGTTTTTTGGTTGATGGAGAAGGAGGAGGAGGAGAAGATTTCGGCGAGGGAGGAGGTGGTGATTTCTCCACTTCTTGTACATGCCTCTTTTTCGATGCATCTTCCCTTGGCTGTGAAACAGACGCGTTCGCTTTTCTTTTCTTTAAAATCTTTATTATTCTTTGGCGAGTCTAATCCGCCGCCTGTTGTGCTTCCACATTCTTCTCTCTTTGAGCTTTCTTTAGTTGCTCTGCTTGGTCCGTGTCTTCAGCCGCTTCTTTCTCCTTTGTCCCTTCAGTGGACTGAGAAGAAACGTCCACTTCTGCAGCCTTTTGTTCCGCTTCTAACCTTTGTTTTTCAGCTCGTATGCGAGCTGCATTTTCTATTCTTGCTTGTCTTTCCTTCTCGAATCTTGGTTTTTCCGTTTGTTGTGTTGCAGCAGCCCTTGCCTTTCTGTCGGCCCGCAACTTTGTCCTTCTTTCCTTAATTCTTTGTTGGGCCTCTGCATATGCTTTTTGAAGTTCAGACAGCGACATTGTACTTCTTTCCCTCTTTCTTCTCTCAAGCGGTGTGGTGGCGTCTTCCTCCTCGCTTTCTTCAAATTCCGATGGTCCTTTGTCTTTTGACCCTTGAGAGTTTCCCTCGTCTTCAGTCTCTCCATCTCTTCTTCATCACTTGAGCTTTTGTTGGATGCCTTGGCCGAGCGCGATGATGTTGCGCTAGTGGTCGTCCTTACTGAGTGAGCAACCATCTTTGCTTTTTGAATCAAGGTTGTTTGAGAGCTGGCCGCTGGCAGGTCTTCAATCATGCCCAATGCTTGGTATGCTATTCTTGTTAGCATTGGCCCTGCACTCATGTAGCTTTTGTTCTTTGCCGAGCCTTTAAAATTTTCTTCGATCAAGTTATCCAAGATGTAAGAACCATAATCGCATCGGATGGTTCTGTTTTCAGCTGTTGCTAGAGCCATGACCACTGCAATGTGCAGGATCGGCTCGGTGTAGCGGGGAGGCTTTTGTACCCTGAAATGCTGAGAGATCAATCTCATTGGTAACTCTAGCTCACCGTATATCATGTCACTGTACTTGTACTTGTTTCCTTTTGCTTTGATAAATGCCTTCTCATTATCCAGTGACTTGGTCTTTGACAGCAAGTCGTGTTGCCCTGGAAGGAAGTGCAAAGCTTCGTTGATGATGTCTTTTGTGATCTTTACTTTTACCTTTGAACCATCCTTGTCGGTGAGCATTGCTTGCCCATCATACTGTATCGAGATCATGAGCTCGTGGGCCCTCATGTAGTCTATTCCCCATGGCTGAAATCTGAAAAACTACTCCAAAGGAACAGCCCGCAGGGCTTCGGTGACCTCTTGCCTTTGGTGGAGATTCCATATTTCCCGTGGCATGATGGTCGTCTTTACCATGTCACCATCAGCATCCCTAAACTTTGCGATGAAAATGTGAGCAGGGATCTGAGCTAGTGTTTCATCCAAGATGTGAGCTTTTCCGTTTGTAGAGAGCTCATCCACCTCATATGGTGCTGCTGTCCACTACCTTGCTTGCTTTTGGCGAGGCATTCTGTGTCATTAGAATCACAAGCTGTCACGATTTTCCTTTCGCAACTAGTAGCATTTAGAATTTTAGTAAAAAGCAGTTCAAAAGTTAAAACTGATCATAACTTGAACAAATCTCATCCATTCTTGTCCATATTTCACCAATGGGACTAGGAAGACTAGAGCTATGACTGATTGAAATCTGAGCCAAATCTGGGCGTGAGGTACACCGATTGCAATCGTAGTACAGAGGCCAAAAAAACATTTGATCACATGAGTGGTTTGTTGATAGCTAGAGGGTCATTTTGGTCCACTTTGTCTTTTATTTGAACCGCTTCGGAGTTTATAAGTCCCAATTTTGGGTTACAAGGGAGTTTTGGACTAGACTTTGCTTTTTCATGGGTTTTTGATGTCCAATTGGATTGTGTGACTTGAACCAGATGTGTACAAGAGATCTGTTAGGTTTTGGTCAAAATCTAATGCTGAGGTACATCGATCGCGATCGTACAAGGGAGTTTTGGACTAGACTTTGCTTTTTCATGGGTTTTTGATGTCCAATTGGCTTGAAGCTTGATGTGTGACTTGAACTAGATGTGTACAAGAGATCTGTTAGGTTTTGGTCAAAATCTAATGCTGAGGTACACCGATCGCGATCGTAGTACTTGGGCTTTTTGGGTGAAAATTAGATGGCTTTAGTCTCCTATGCCTGCCTAGCCCACTGATGATTTATTTTCAAGTTTGGACTTAAAATGAACAAATTAGAGCAATTTTTTACTGTTTGACCTTATTTTACTAAGTCTAACCATATTGGGTTTTCTTGATGAATTCCAGTTGAAGCCTGGAGTTAGGTGATGTTAGTTTTTGAGCTTTTACTGCTTCCATGATGTGTTGCTATCACCAGTCCACTCCGCTGTCTGATTTTGACTTGATCAAGCACTTTTTACCTCGTCTTTGGAGATTTTCCAGTCTTGTGCATTTTTCAGGCATTCTTTGGATACCAATGGAATATTTGGGCATCTCTAAGTCGCCTTTTAGTCTTTGACATTAGTTCGGCCCAATTCTTCCCTTGTGTGATCACTCGAGAGTGAATTGGTCATCTCTATTGTTGTAGGAGATTCTGAGATCCATTCCGGGTTTTCTACAACTATACTGACTCCTAGTCGGACGGGTATGCCTTTCAAACCACCCGTCATAATTTTCAGTCGAATTTTGGTATTTGTAGGTCAATTTTCCCGATTCGGGTGTATTTGACAAATTTGGCCCATTCTATGAGCAAAATTTGTGCATTTTTCATGAAAATCCAAGAGAGTGTATCCCTCACTGAGTTCTAAGCCTGGGCCAAGCCAATTTTTTGCAAAATCTGATCCTGGGGGCACCGATCGCGATCATACCATAGATCCCAAATTAATTTTTGACACCTGTAGGTTGTTGGCGAAGTTGAGGGGAGGCTTTTTGCAAATTCTATGTCAATTTTGGTCAGTGGGGTACATGGATCGCGATCGTAGTACTAGCACCAAACTGAGATTTGATCACATGGCTTTGTTCTTGACATTGTGGGGAGCACATTGATGTGTTCTGTCCCTAAAAACGTTTTGTCATGATGTCTGTAAGGGACCTTGACCTATTTGACTCAATCCGAATTTGATTTGATCCATTCGCCCGTTTGTGCAATGATTCACGCTTCAATGAGTAATAGACTTGATCTTTACTTGATAAGGAACATACCTGTGAAATTTGGTATGAAATGCTGGCTCCGAACGTCCTTATGGGGTAGAAATGTGGCAGCTCGCTCTAGGTCAAGAAGCTCTCTTCTTCTCTCTCAAAATGTGAAAATGAACAATGAGCTAGAATTTGACCTACCTGACCCATATCTTCCCGAGGTTTCCGTAACATAGGTATTATTTTCATTACCTTTGATCACGATATAATCTTCATACCATCTGTGGGTCGAATCGTTTGTCATTTTGGCGTCGTACGACCATTTGATGCGATTCTGGCGAAATGTGGTCATGATCATTAAAGCTGAATTCGACATCTTCAGATTAGCTTCATATCTTCCATGCTTGATAACCCTATCATGATACATCTGCATTTGCTTCCAGAACTTGATTCTGCCACTATGGGCGATATTTTTTAATTTTTGGAAGATTATTAACGAAAATCAAACAAAATAAATTGAAAATACTTATTAACTGGAAAAAATTAGCCAAAAACTAGTATACTCATCCCTAAGCATATATTTTCACTAGAAGCATCCCAATGCTCCAGATTTTGTCATTACAGCTCATTAATATGCTGGTTGGATGATAAAAATGCTAAAAAATACCAAATTTTGATCAAATTTGTTCGAAATTGAACTCTAAAACATGAAAAAACAACAAACACACGCATCATGTACATATATACACGTTGGACCCCTTAATGGTCCTGACTGCTTCTCGATTCAGCAGTTACTCCCCCCTTCCTAAACTGAGTCGTCCCGGACGAAGGTTGTGTGCATGTGCATGGGTTTTGAAATCTGTGTCTATGCATGGCCGTGTAATGTGGCCCTATCCTCATGTTTGAGACAATGCATTGGGAAACAAAGTGCCGCGCAAGATGCGGGGACTGAATGTAATTTTTAGTGGCTTTGGATGGCGAGGCTAGTTGTTTATGGAACAGAAGATCTTGCAGTTTAATTGCTCTCTCCTTGATTGTTGGTTTTTTGATGGCGACTATTTTTGGAACCCATTTGTATTCAGTTTTTTTCATATTTGTCGATTTTAATGTAGGTTTCTGAATTTTATTAGGTTTTATTGCCATTTTGTTAGTTCAGGCTTCCTGGGTTGACTTTTTGGTCTCCACTCGATCTTTGTTTGCTGAATTTTTTTGTTGGCTCCAGCTTTGGTTGCCATTTTCACTTTGGATTAGCTCCTGAAGGTCTTTGATATGATGTTGCTATCGTCGGGAGCTATGACTTGGGAAGCCATATCTGTTTCTGTTTGTTCTGCACGACGACGGTTTTCTTTATCCATACTTTCCGAACAGCCGTTTTCAGTGTTTCTGGCTGATGAGCTGATTGCTTTTTGCCGATGGGGATAATCAGCCACGAGTGATCTGTCTTGGCGAATGGAGTCATGTACGTGTTAGAGTTGTGTGTGTATATCAGTACATGTTTTGACCATTTTGTAACTGCATTGTACGTTCTCATCCATGGAACTCCCAAACATAGTGATTCTCTGATTCCTTCGTCTTTCATTACGAAAAATTGATGAGGACAACTATTTCCATCAATATTGATTGGTATGTTTACTATTCCCAATGTTGGCATTGTTGCCCCATTTGCGGCTTGTAAATCTCGTGTGGATTGCACTAGGGGTTCATCGGTAAGCATCTTGTAAGTGGAGAAGTTGACCACATTGACTCTTGCCCCTGTGTCAATCAATGCTCGTTGATATCTGCCATTCGAAAGTCTGACATTGATGCCAACATCAATTCCTATTTCCCATTGCTCGTCAGTGTGAATTATGGAAAGAGGAATTTGAGCCCTATCTGCTGGTTGAGGAAGTCTTTGTTGTAATTTCTATTTCCGCTTTAAAATCCTGATTCTGGCCTTCTCCTGTGCTTGAGCTTTTGTCTCATTTGCTTTCTTCTTGCGCTCCTTTGCAGCGTGGATTTTGGCAAGCATCTCTGAGGTTAGTGGTAGGTTGTACTTCTTTAACCTGCAGCCACTAATCCAATTAGGAATCTCCTCTCCCTCTAATGTCGCAAGCTTAATGGCACCGCTAGATGATATGTCATGAATCACATAGGGTCCATTGCCTCGCTTTTTGAGTTTCTGGGAATGTTGTTTCAGGGTATACATTAAGACGTAATCTTCCGTAGCAAATTCCTTACTGATGACATGTTGATCAAAGAATGATTTCATGTTTCGTTTTTGCACGTAGACTGATGCACCTGCTCTCAATCTAGTTTCATCCAGTTTTTCCAGTTATCTATTTGATTGGATAATTCATGGCCCGTCCATTCTAATTCTTTAGCTACCCGAAGTGTGGGGGATAAGAAATTCAAGTGGCAAAATCGCATGAATTCCATAAACCATGTTGAACGAAGTCGTTCTGATTGAGGTTTTGTACGCTACTCTATATGCCCATAAAGCTGAATGCAGCTTTTGATCCCAGTCGGCTCTCGATTTGCTAACAATTTTCGTTAGAATTGTCACCAAAATATTGTTCGTACTTTCTGCTTGGCCATTAGCTTGTGGATGATAAGGAGATGACTTTTTGTGAATTACCATGAATTCATCCAATAGGAGTTCGATCACTTCATTGACGAAACGAGTCCCTCTATCGTTCACTATCTCTATTGGTAAGCCATACCTGGTGAAAATGTTCTCATACAAAACTGTGCTGTCGTTTTTGCGTCATTTTTGGTTGTTGCTTTCTCTTCAACCCACTTTTGTAGATAATCTGTTGCCACAATAATGTATTGAGCGTGCGTTTTATATCCAGGAGGCACAATTGGTTCTACAAAGTCTATTCCCCATTTTGCAAACGCTCTTGCCCCCATCATTGACCTCAAGGACATGTCATCTTGTGCTCTAGGAATCTTTGTCCTCTGGCAATCATCACATCGTTTCACAAACTCTTCCACGTCCATGAATAGTGTAGGCCACCATATGCCAGCCAATATGAATTGCTTTGGCCATTTTGTCAGTTGAGAAATGTCCTCCAGCTTGTCTGCCATGTGCTTGCTCTAAGATAGGAACGTATTCCTCTTCCGTCGCACACATTCTCAATTGATTGTCTTTTCCCCTCTTGTAAAGATTGTCCTTAATCAATAGATAGTTTTCAGCCTCTTTCGTGATCGTTTTCAAACGTGATCTACTCATCCCTTCAGGCAGTATCCCGGTGGTGAGGTATTCTACAATGTAGTTACTCCATCAGGGTGCTACAAATAATTTGAACAGAGTCGCATGTTCTATCGGCTTTTGAAAAGTGTAGATAACACATGATTTGATATGCATATGAATACTTTGTTGCATTTTTGGCCAATATACACCCATTCTCATCAATCTTTGATACGTCTGTGCATGCCTATTGTGAATCCCCGTTGTTTGTAAATGAGCCTGGTTTAGAAACAAGTCCTGTTCACTTGGTTCAACACAAAGCCTAAGGAACTGATCTGATCCCTGTTTGTATAGCCTTCCAGCCATTACCAATGATCTAAATGCTGCAATGGTAGATGGTTGTCTTGTCAAATTCAATGATCCAATAGTCAACAAAGGAATTACATCCTCGCTCCATCTTGGAACCATTTATATGTTGAAGAGATATGCATCTGGAAAATCATCATCAACTCCTACAGGGTTTTCTCCATGCACCATTCTAGATAAGTGATCCGCTCTTTCGTGTGTAGTTCCTTTTTTGACTACAACCGTGAAGTCAAACTCAAGCAATATGATGAACCATCGTACAATCTGCCCCGTACTGCAAGGTTTGTTTACCAAGTACAGCAGTGCTTGGTGATCAACGAAGAATACAAATTTGTTGAAAAGTAGGTAATGTCTAAACTTTTTCACAGAATAGATCATACCCAAACCCTCCCTTTCAGTTGTTGTGTAATTCTTCTATGCATTGTTTAGTTGTCTATTGGAGTAACTGATCGGAAAATCCATGTTGTTTTCTCCAGGTTGTGTAAGTATGCATCCTATAGCATATGATGATGCATCTACATGGATGTGGAATATCTTTTCCCAATCCGGAGTCTTCAAAATTGGAGCAGATATCAATCTTTGCTTCAAAGTTTGAAAATCTTTCTCGCACTCATTTGTCCACTCAAATTTAGTTATCAACGCTGTGAGCGAGATGAAAACACACACAGCGCCTCTATAACGACCCGACACACACTCTTGGGAAGATATACACACACACTATGGGACACCACTCGGCTTACACAACACACCTGGCCGAGACAGGGAACACACCTCTGGAGTGAGAGGAGAGAGACTATCCACTTGCCCACTCCACGCAGACACACACACACACACACACACACACCCAAAAAACTCAGCTCAAAAGAGGAGAATTTCTGATGTTTAGATACAATTGAGCTTGGGCCAACACCAATGGGGCAAATAGCTCACACAATATGGGTAAAATAAGCCAGATACAATCACAAACTAGAGCAGAAACTTCGTTCATAGGAGAAACTTACACAGAAAAACAGCAGGATAAGAGTGAGTAATTTGGCAAAATGGACAGCGCCATCGCGTCCGGAACGGCCCAAAACCCTAGTCTACAATGTCAAAGTGCTCAAATCCGACCTCGGATGAGCAGTTTATGGCCAAAACAGGCTCCAAAATGGGCAAAAACACACCTGCGGCTGTTCCTCCTCTCTTCTCCACGTTTTTTCTGGTATTCTCTCTATTTTTTCAGTTCCCACGCTTAGCTTTATTACTTGGGCACCCTTGGTCTTTTAGATGACCTCAAATGGACCCCGAACAGGCCAAAAACTGACCTCGCAGTGCATAGTTGTCACCTTTTTGCATCATCCGCACACCTGGCACTCAGCTTTTTTCCAATAATGCATCTTGCCACCACGTGAAGTGGCCCCAAAAAGTGGTCCTAATGATGACCTTTCTGCATAACTCTCACAAGAAAACACCACTTTGTATCCGTATTCATCCACGTGCAAATATTGACCCCGTTCGGCCTCCTGACGCCACTCGATGCCATCTGACGCACCTGCTTACCTCATGTCGTCGGCCCGCGGATAGCTTCCTCGAGAAGTTTTACGCGCTATGAACTCCTCATTATTGTAGAAAAACACAGTGGTACTGGTAATAGTGAAAATCGATGCACTATGTACATGCTGTCCTACCTGTACACATGTGGGCCCCACGTAACCACCTGGCTCTGGAAAATGGGCAATCCTTTATTCGATGCACCATGCATGGGTATGTACATATGCACAATCCCTTGCTCCAAAAAACTCCTGACAACGCGTAAAGTGGTTTCGCAATTATAGCGTATGAGTAGATAAATCTACGATAATATCCACAATGGCCCATAAATGCCTGTACCTCCTTTACCTTTACTGGTTGTGGTAGATCAACAATTACGCTGATCTTCTCCATGTCTGTCAAAATACCATTTTTGGACACTATATGTCCCAATATTTTGCCTTGTCTTACCATGAAGACACATTTCTTCAGATTTAGGCAAATCCGATACAGTCTGCATTTGTTGAACACTTTGGTTAAGTGATCTATGTGCTCCAATCTTACGAGAGAGTGAACGCACAAGTCATCCATGTAAATTTCTAAGAACTGTCTTAGATATTCTTTAAAAGCATGAGCCATCAGCCTCTGAAATGTGGCTGGTGCATTCGTTAAGCCAAAATCCATTACCCTGAATACAAAAGTGCCCCATTCAGTTGCAAAAGACGTCTTGTGATGAGCCTCTGGCTTTATTGCAAGTTGGTTGTAGCCTGAAAAGCCATCCAAGAAACTGTAAGCTTCTTTTCCTGCCACTCTTTCTATTACATGATCAGTAATGGGGAGGGGATAGTTGTCCCGAATTATAGCAGCGTTTACTTTCTTGAGATTGACGCACACTCTCAACTTTCCATTTTTCTTCGGGACCACCACAATCGGTGAAACCCAGTCAGTGTGCTCAATTTCGTAAATAAACTCTGCCTCTCTTAGCTTATCTATCTCCTCCTTGATCTTCCTCGCAAACGTGTCATTGTAAGTATAAGGACGTTGTCTGCTTGGTTTAGTGTCATTCTTAAGGGGTATTGTGTGTTGACAGATACTTGGATCCACCCCCTTAAGATCTTTGTATGACCATGCAAACACATCTCTATACTGTTTTAGAGTAGCTATCAAAAGCTTTTCCTCTTCTTCAGTAAGATCAGTGGCAATATATGCAGGTTTTGGATCTTCTCCTGGCTCTGCTAGATCTATTCGTTTGGCTTTTTCAGGACCGTCGTATGATGTACCAGGTTCCCTCAATTCTCTCATCGGTTGTTGCACTACGATTTTTCTATCTTGTATGGTATACTTCTTATAATGGGACGGCACATCCATCTTGTCAGAATTCCTATCCTCATATGTTTCCATTTCAGTTGTCCATATGTCTTTGAGGGTCTGTTTGAGCTTATTGTACTCTGTTTCCATTTCAGTTGTCCATATGTCTTTGAGGGTCTGTTTGAGCTTATTGTGCTCTGTTTTCCTCTTTGTTTTGGTCATTCTAGATCCTGTTTTCCCCTCCTTATGTGTCTCAATCATTTTCTTTTCACGCTTGTTCTTCTTGTTGTTTTTCCATGGTTTAGTTTTGATAAACCGGCCAGTGACCTTGTCTTTGACACAATCGTTAGCATTTACAAGCCTTAGATATCCCGTTGTCATTGACAAGAGGCATGGGTTTATGCTTATTCGCTCTTGATTTCCTTGTTCTCTTTGATCTATACCGCTCTTGTCGACTAGGTTTTTGGTTAGGAAACTCGTAAAACTTGTCTGGTCTCGACATATACTTCCTATTCGTCTCTGATCCACTTGATCTTTTGTCATCAGCATCAATCATTTGGATTTCATCACCCAGTGATGGAAGGTCACCGCTTAGTGAATCTGTGAATTCCTCCTCTGTTCGATTCCTATCGTCCCACTACAGATATCTCATCAACTATTCTCTTACACTCAGTCTCACGTAGTGGTTCTTCTTGTTCCTCGCTCTCTGATCCTGACTCAAGGATGACACTAGCCATTTGCAATGTTACTAGGTCGTATCCTTCATCGTCACAAAATTTTATAGGCGTGCATTCGTTAACACATACATCCAAGGTTGACAATATTTGAGTCCACCCAAATGGCTCAAATAAATGTTCAGGGAAAGGTTCTGGGAGATAAGCCTCATGTTCTACGGACGTTTCCAACACACATTCCTCTTTGATTAAGTCTCCACAATCAGATGCTCCACACATCTAGACATGTATTTTCGTTTGTAACCACGTAGGTATTTCTTTTCCGTTCACGGTGGTTGAATCAAATTCTTGCACTGGTGTTTTTGCAATGTCTCTATAGCTGTGATCTTTCATGTTGATTTTCGTTATTAGCTCCTCATGCCTTAGGTAAATTTGGTCGTACCCCCAATCTTGTATCATTTTGAGTTGACGCATAAAAGGTCGCCCCAAAATAATGTCAAAGTTGTTCGTTTTTCCAAAATCTACCACGGCAAAGGTGTGCTTAAAGTTAATTCCACACGAAGTTACAACTATTTGGTCCAGGACTCCCAATGGTCTCTCTACATACCCATCTGCGAGTTGCAGTTTCATTCTCGTCTTTCTGAGAGCTGGACAGCCCCATTTCTCCCAGATTTGCTTTGTCGCAATCGCAACTCTCGCTCCACTGTCTAGGTTAGCTATCGTCTTTATATCTTGATATTCGACAGGTAAGGTTGTATTACCTTCCTCACCTTCACAGTAATCTCCGACCTTGTTTATGGGCATAGGTTGGGCTTTTGGTTGACCTTCCCGTCTGTTTTCTTCTACCGTAGGGTTTTTCTGAAGAGGAATCTTTATTCCTTTGTTCTCCAAATGTTTCCCCATGTCTTCCCATAAGTGTGGTATGACTCTCAAGAGTTCTAAGAGTGTGATTGTGCATGTTACAAGTGTCGACAACATCTCTTGAAGACTTTTTGAGTCAATCATTTGTGGAATAGCTCTCATCTGGGATGGAACTAATCTTATCTCTGATTGTGCCTCGTGTTCGCCTATAAATGAAGGCAGGGTTTTTAGGGATTGAGCTTTGCTTGACTTAATCGTTCTCGTAAATCATGGATATCGTGGGTTGCTCTCGGTGGCTCCCCTGCCATGAATCTACTACTAGGAGGCAAAAGTGACGGAGTGGCTGCAAATATCGGACCTACTGTGGTATGTGTAGAGATAGGAACCGCACTACCCCGATTCGTAGCCATTGATTCTCTGGAACGTAATGTTCCCATGGGGCTTGGCATAGAATACTGAGGTCGACTGAAAGAATCAGCTACATGAGTCCTCTCTCCACCTGTTGCCATTGGGTCTGGCATGACATGTGTAGGTGCTAGTCTCAGTGGGCTTGGAGTGACATAATACTGTTGGAGTGGTCTCCCAAAGTACGTATATCCTTCCAACTCCTTTTTGCCGATTGTTGCCTATCGTCTTCCATATTTGTCGTATGCGGCGATTTTCATTTCTGATCCCTCTGTGTAGGTGAAGACATAAAGTTTTTTCCGCTCTGTCAACTCTCCGACGTAGGGTTCCTCGCATCTATAATAGAGATCTTCCTCTCCATTATTATACTTGTATAACCCCACGTAGACGTTGTCTGTGTTGACTCTCAAAGTTTTGTTTTCTCGCCTTAACCTCGCATTAGGGAAGCTCATTGTTGGTGCTTTCTCCTCAGGTTCCTCATCTACTTTGGCTTTCCTGCCCATCAATCCCCACTTGTCCACAATGTTAGGATTCAGGACTACCAAGTACATGATACCTTTGTCATCTAGGTACCTATCTCCACTATACCTCACAGGCACTAAGTCCTTGAACTCACTTGGTCTATCTTCTATTTTCACACAGTAGTGGTCCATACCATCTTTGTAGATCTTGGCACCTTGCTTGTTGTCATACTGATACTTGATGAACAATAGCTTCATTGTGGCCGAAGGGCTTGATGGTCTTGCTGCCATGTTTTCTCTTTCATTCAGGTTTAAATGTCCCAAGTGTTTCGTGAAATACTCGTAAGATCTCTCTGAAGAAGTATCGGAAATACTTTCTTCAAGGATCGGCTCTAATGGTCGTACTACACCTTGGTTTACACTCTCCTCCATTGATAAAACACTTGCTTGATCCACTAAATTTCGGTGTTGGTTGTTGATTTGTTTTTCCGATCTCAAAAACATGAAGAAAGTAGAATTTACCGATTGAATCCAAACCTCTTACCTGGAGATGGAGTGATCTTCCAACTCTCACGACTACATGGATTGTTACTTGATCGGTCTCTGCAAATGAATACACTTGATGGCTATGAGATCACTGTATCATTTCAACTGTCAGCAGATTCAACAACTTCACAACAACTTCAACACAATTTTGCTTGCAGATTATTGACAGCATGTCCAATTTGGTTTTTGACAACTCCTGATATCTTAAATAGTCTAGGTCTATGAACAGGTAAAAAATGAGTCAAATATGGCATTTGGGTACACCGATCGCAACCGTAGTTCTGAGCCCAAATTCAACCAAATTTGGCATGCTTGTAGACACTGATGTTTTAAGGCTATCCCCCAAGTCTTTTTGCAATTGGATCGCCAAAAGTCAAGATTTTATAGTTTCTGGGTCTGTCAGGCTAGTTTTACCTAAGTGGCCTGATGTCCTTGATTTTTGATGATTTTGGGTGTGGTTGCTTTAGACAAACTTGTTTAGAATCTTATCAGGAAGGCACATGTCAAATCTTGTACAATTTTGACACGTGATCAGTGTACCTGGGCCAAATCTGATGAAATTTAGTATACTCCCTCTGTCAAGTGTTTTACAGTGTTTTGTGCTACCACTTGGTGATTTGAATCAATATCAATCCTGTTTGGTCAGATTTTCTAAATTTCAGAGTCTTATGGCCTTTTTGCCAAAGTTATGGTTTCCTGGTTTCTCGACTCTAACTTTTGCCCCAAATCTGACTAGAATGCAAATTACTTATCCTACTCCTAAGTACAGAATGAAAGAACATAAAGAAATGAATCAAACAAAACAAACAAGACGGATTTCGGGTGACATTTCAGTACTCAATCGAATTAGAGAAATTGAAGAGCAAAAATGCTTTGAACACTCTCACTCACAGCTCCCTAAATCTCCTAAGAGAGGATCTAGTCGGTCCACTGACTCTAGACTCCACTAAGCTCTAAACCCTTGTCTAGCAACCTAACTGAGGTGTAAAATGGATTTGTGGATTGATCTTCTTTCAAGGAAGCTAACTGCGCACTCGGTCACTCATCACCTAAGGTGCATTCCCTGACAACGGTGCCAATGTTTGTGGGTCGCCGCGACGGACGTCCATAGCATAGCTCTCACGCATCAACATAAAATATCAATACAAGGGAAGCGACCAGGATGAGGAATGGAAACTCACTAGGGTGTCAATCCTAATGAAGTGAACTCGAAGAGATGCAACTACTAACTCTACAAGCAAATCAAACACACTAAAGCCAAATAATCTTCCTATGTCCTTCTACACAACTCTACAGTCATCACGCCCGTTTACCATGTAAATCATGTCAGATTCGTACGAAACTTGAAGGGGAGCTACAGGGGACTATCAGGAGCATATCCTATCACTGTCACAGCATTTTGGAGAGGTACAAAGATCGCGATCGTCCATCCCAAAGTCAGTAAAAACAGTGAACAGGTGATCCTAAATGGTCATTTTCGGGTCTCTGAAGCCTCTCTTAGGGTCAAAACAACATAAAATACACGTTTAAACACTCAAAACAACTATTTAAGGTCTCAAACTCTTAGTTGAACACTTACACCAAATCTTGAATGATTACACTTGAATGGAAGAGAAAAGTAAGAGGAACACAATGCAATAAACGAATCTGAATTCGGATTATCGTAGCCACAGTAGCAATGATAACAAGTTGGAGCAAGATAGAGATCTCAAATGTACACTGTCTTCTCTTGTGATAAAAGAAGATAATGTTCAAACTTATAAAACTGATCTTTATAGTTTAGGTCTTTAAAAATGGCTTGTCCGGCCAAAAAGTCCTAAACTTCTAACGGGATCTCCACTATACAATTGCTCCCAAAAAAATAATCATAAATTCTTTTACAAGTTCTTAGCTTAGAGATGCTCTCTTACAAAAGAATGTTACAAGGGTTTCCCACTAAAATGTGACTCCGTCTCTGGAAACCGCAGCTTCGTCCGCCAAACAACATTTCACTAGAATAGATTCCTAAGGAGAATAACAAGAGTGCTTGGGTGGAGAGAGTAACAAAAAGCATAACACCTAGTTAGATAGCATGAACAATACTTCAAAAGAGAGATAAATTAAGCAATTGACAACAGTTGAGGACCGGATTTGCATGGAGCCGGTCCCCCCTCCAGAAGGCTTTGTATTATGGTTTCTCCCATCAAGAGAGACATTTTACAATACAATTCTTTGTGTTCCTTCAATACTAGCTAGTGCAATGAAGATGGAAACTTCAAGCACTAAGAAAAACACTTATCAAACACAACATCAATTCCCTCACGGTTTCAGACCCAAGACCTCACACACCTTCGAAGATTGTGAGAGCTAGTGGGGTATGCAAGTAGATTGAGAGGAAGAAGGAGTAGTCTTACGAGAAAGATGTACATCTCCTCATATAATCACTCATATTAGCACAAATTAGCTTAGTAATTAGCATGGTAGAGGAGATGAGCATGCATTGAAGCTTGGCTCTTGGTTGGATTTGCATCACAA
This sequence comes from Adiantum capillus-veneris, assembly GCF_014529385.1. Taxonomy (NCBI): domain Eukaryota; kingdom Viridiplantae; phylum Streptophyta; class Polypodiopsida; order Polypodiales; family Pteridaceae; genus Adiantum; species Adiantum capillus-veneris. The sequence goes on along the minus strand of NC_140940.1, from coordinate 130,385,295 downwards.
AGACAAGAGTTGTTGGTGTAGGCCTCCCTTCTCACAAGCTTGGAGTAGGTGATAAGATTTCCATTAAAGCTTGACAAGAGAGAGAGAGAGAGAGAGAGAGTCTTCTTACTCTACCCATGAGCTTCTGTGAGTGTGTGTGTGGATAATTCCTTTGAAAAATCAGCTCCCTCTCTCTCTTGGTCAACCCCTCTTGCTAATTGCTTTTGCTAGCACCTCATTGGACCTCCCCAGGCTTAGCCAATAGGATTTCAGGAGCATAAGCGATATCCTTCTGACATGTGTCCCTCTTTCCCCTTTTGTGAGAGCGTCAGGTAATTAATAATGCAATTAAATTGTCATTGAACCCCTTTGTCTCCTGGCCAATAGGAATCAGGCAAGCCATTGAGGTGCTGAATGCTCATTGGACCCCGTGGGAGACTGTCCAATAGTCTTCTAGAGATCTTAATTCCTATTGGTTCTTTTAGTAAGTGTTTTTAAATTAATTAAACTAGATTTACTCTAGCCTAATTCTCACTGGTCCACATCCAAGGCCATCCAATAGGATTTGAGTACACCTTGTGGGCATCTGGCCTAGGGAGCTGACATGTGTCCCTCTTTCCCATTGTGTACAAAGGAAGCTTGTGAGTGTGTGTGTGTGTGTGTGTGTGTGTGTTTCTGTCTCATCCCCTACTTCTTGGCCTCGCCCCCTCCTATGTAGGAGTTTGTGAAAACTTTTTGGGACACACACAAAGCATTCAATTTCCTAAGCCTTTGACCATTGGACACAACCTTTGAATTTTGGAACCTTAGCATTTTGGAAGTCTTAATGGGCTGAACTCTAAGGTCTTTGGAGGCCATTGTTGCACATAGCTCTTTTGCAAATGGCCCCCGCTTTGGATTCCTATTTTCCCTCCTTTGGATCCCTACTGTGGCCGGTCTGCCAGCTTAATCAATATTCTAGCTTTTTGTCCCTTGGCACTTCCCCATATTAAATGATTAGTTTAACATGAGAAAATCATTTAGGAGATTTAGATATTATTTATTATGACATTACTGTTGAGATGTCGAGCTCTACACCTTGAGCTGGCATCCACTATGGGTCTTGGCCGCTTACGGCATTTACTCACTGGCGCGTTAGGTGACCGACACGGAGGATCTCTGCCCGTGATTCTACAGCTGGACTACACTTATAGTGCCAGCGTAGTACGCTTCTAGCGAGTTCACACTTAGTGACCGCATGTACATATGTGCTATTTTTCAGCTTTAGCACTTAGTCATTTTTGTACTCTTTTTCCTGTGAAGAAGAAGAAGAAGCTTTCCATCTCTGTGTGCTTTGTGCTTGTCTTGTGTATCTCTCTTGCATCCTCATTCTTTACATGGTATCAGAGCCTGGTGCAGGCAAGAGAGGCTAAGAGAGCAAGATCATCACAATCCCTTCGTTTGCAATCCACGACCAGATGCCGAAGGCGCCTCGCGTAGCGAAAATTTTTTTAGGGGTTTTTCGCACAAGTTTCTGAAGAGGTCTCCAAAGTGCAGTATACAGAGATTTACTGTACAAGTACAATGGTTGTATGTACTCTTGATTGTGGACACTCGTTGAGTGTAGAAAGCGTTACAGGTACCACGATAGCAGGTTCAACAGATTTGCAAGTTTTTGCAGATTGCAGCTATTTTGTCTTAGTGCTTCAAGATGTCTGACGGTTTCAGTCAGATTGTTACTGAGAAGCTTGAGAAAAATAACTACCCTGTATGGAAGTTCAGAATAACAAATTTCCTAAAAGGAAAAGGTTATTGGGACTATGTAGAAGGAGACAATGAAAAGGAACCAGAGATTCCCGAGGCAAATGCTACAGCAGAACAAAGGAAATCTTTGAGGGACTGGCAACAAGGCCAGAGCAAAGTAATGTATTGGCTTTCTATGAGCATCACAGATGGCATGATGGACTATCTACAGGATGCTGAAACCCCCGCCATTGCATGGAGAAACTTAGGCAGAGTGTTCGAGGTGAACACCAAGGCCAGGAAGCTTCAACTAAAGTCGGAGCTAAATCAGGTTAAGAGGAACAACCTCTCAATCAATGATTATGCCTTGAAGATCAAGAGTATCATTGAGGCTCTTGGATCTATTAAAGTCTCAGTGGAAGACCATGACATTGTCTGTGCATGCTTGGATGGTCTAGGAGATGAGTATGTACATTTTAGGTCTTCCATGAATACAAGAGACGACATCCCCGTGTTCCAAGATTTGATTTCTATGCTTATTCTTGAGGAGAAGAACCTTGACACATCTTCTTCTCATGGCAAAAATAATTCTGAACAGGCCTTCTATTCTAACTCCAACAGAGGTAGAGGTAGAGGTCGTGGTCGAGGCCCAAGGGGTTGCAGGAGCCAATTTATGGAAGGTCAATCAAATCAAAACAATACAGGTGGCAGGGGAAACCAGTCTCAAGGCAGGGCGAGTCAAAGAGGTCATGGTGTAGGATCAAGCAGGCAGCAACATACTCTAGATAGCAGAGAATGTTGGACTTGTGGTGAAAGAGGTCACATGTCACGTGACTGTCCAAAGGGAAAAGCAAGTGGAAAGAGAGAACAGGGCAACTATGCATCTACTAGCAGAGATGCAGATGACAGCAAAAACGAGCGCATGTTTGTTATGCAGCAGGTAATGAATACAATGATTGCAGAGAATTCCACCCAAGATGATGTTTGGTATGTGGATTCAGGTGCCTCTAATCACATGACGTCTCGTGGAGAGTGGTTTAGAGATATGCGCAAACCAGATGTGTCAGGCTATGTGCAGACAGGAGATGACACAGCTCACCCCATTGCTCATGTAGGGGACATACCTCTAAATACGAAGAGTGGGAAATCAAAGTACTTAGCACATGTACTTCATGTCCCAAACATTACAAAGAATCTTGTTTCTATTGGACAAATGGTTGAGCAGGGTTTGCAGGTTCGCGTCAATCCAAATGGTTGTTATGTAGAAGATTTCCAGAATGGCTGTAAGCTGATCACAGAGGGCAAATGTGTGGGCAGAATGTTTACGCTGAATGTAGACATGCCTGAGGTAAAAACTGCATTATTTGCCCAAGGCACAGGTGTTGTGGCTGATGTTGAAATTTGGCACAAACGCATTGGCCATGTCAATGAGCAGAGATTGCGCAGCATGCAATCAAAACAGATTGTAAAAGGTTTGCCCAAATTCAAGGTGGATGGTATGCATAAAGTGTGTGCAGCATGCCAGTTTGGAAAACAGTCAAAGGGCTCATTTCCACATGAGCGCAATGTATGTAAAAATCCACTTGAGGTGGTGCACACAGATGTTTGGGGTCCAACCGATACTGCAAGTATACATGGTTGCAGGTATTATGTCTCTTTCATTGATGACCATACAAGGAAAGTATGGGTCTACTTCATGCATAACAAAAGTGAAGTGTTTGGTCACTTTCAAGACTTCAAAGTCATGATCGAGAAGGAGACAGATATGCAAATCAAGACATTGAGGTCAGATGGAGGGGGAGAGTACTTCTCCAATGATTTTTCAGATTTTCTGCGAATGCATGGTATACGCAGGCAGTTTACATGCAGATATACTCCACAACAGAATGGAGTCGCAGAAAGGAAAAACAAACACATTGCAGAGGTTGCACGGGCATTGATGAATGAGAAGAACATGCCTCATCATTTCTGGGATGAAGCCATAAATACAACTGTGTACATTATGAACAGGACACCTACAGCTGCGGTGCATGATGTAACACCTGAGGAAAAGTTTACAGGTACAAAGCCTGATTTGGCACACTTGAAAGTGTTTGGCTGCATAGCTTACGTGCATGTACCAGATGAGCTGCGTAGGAAATTGGATCCTAAAGCAGAGAAATGTATTCTTGTGGGATATTCCCTTGAACAAAAGGGGTACAGGTGCTACAATCCTACTACACGAGAATTACGAGTGAGCAGAGATGTAGTCTTTGATGAGATGAGCAACTGGTACAGTAATGCACATGGCACTATTGGGGCTGATGTAAAAGATGATGTGGTTGTACAAAATGTGAGGCCATAGTCTCAGGTTTTGAGTGGACCACAAGAGTCCTCTTCTCGTGGCTCTGTTGAGAAAACCATGGAATGGAAGACTACGTACGCAGGTTACCGAAAAGGAAAGAAAAAGGTTGATGAACCTCCCTTTATGGCTGATGCATCATCAGGTTTTTCACATGTAGACATGGATTCAGATGGTTCTGAACAAAGTCTTGATGAGGAATTTGGAATTCCGGTTGTCAGGACACCTGGTGTAAGGAAAGTACAAGAAGATGCTAGAGGGCAAAGGAGTGACCCAGGACCGCACAGATCTAATAGAGCCAGAAATCTAGTTCAGAAATTGACTTATGATGGGTATCTAGTGCATCACCAAGCCTACATGGCTAAGGTGATACAAGATGTGGAGCCCACATGTTTTGAGGATGCAGTTGGAAATGTGCATTGGGATGATGCAATGAATGAAGAGATGGCTGCATTGGAAGCAAACGACACATGGGAGTTGGTGCCATTGCCAAGTGGCAAGAAAGCTATATTTGGCTGTAAATGGGTGTATAAAACCAAGCATAAGGCTGATGGTAACATTGAGCGTCACAAGGCAAGGCTGGTCGCAAAGGGTTATGCACAGACGTATGGCATAGACTATGAGGAGACCTTTGCTCCAGTGGCAAAGATGATGACTGTGAGAGCTGTCATAGCAGTGGCTGCATCTAGAGGATGGATTATGCATCAAATGGATGTAAAGAATGCCTTCTTGAATGGTGAGTTGCAAGAGGAAGTGTATATGGATCAGCCACCTGGTTATGTCGATCCAGGTTACCCAGATTATGTATGCAGGCTTCTCAAAGCTTTGTATGGTTTGAAGCAGGGCTCTAGAGCATGGTATGATAGGATTGCCAAGTATCTTGTCAGTATTGGGTTTAGGAGAGCTCATGCAGATCATTCACTCTATGTACGTGAGAGTGATGTGGGGATTGTGGTCATTACCATATATGTAGATGAACTTATTTCCTTCAATACAAAGATTCTCTTTCTCTGTCTTTTGCTGTCCCCTCTCTATTATGCTGCTTGTACAATTAGCGACGATCACGTTCTTATCTTATTCTCACAGGTTACTTGGTGCGAATATCGAGTTGACTGAACGCCTAAAAAGCTACTATTTTGAGGAAGTCACGGACTTTTCGAGGAAAGAAGGATAAAAGCACGACGATGGGGCGGTTGGGAATCATTCAAAGATCTCCTCTTCTGCGTGTGCGAGTGCGAGTGCGATTGCGAGTGTGATTGCGAGTGCGAGTGCGAGTGCGAGTGAGATGCTGCATGTGCAAGTGCGAGTGGGAGTGCGAGTGTTAGTGCGAGTGCGAGTGAGATGCTGCATGCAAGCGGACTGAAGCTCGCAGGTGGTCAGGAGGTTCGAGCTCCGTACAATGGAGTGCGTCCATATATTCCATTGCTCCTCTGTTGTATCAAAACTCTGCAAAAATCCATCAATACAAAGATCTCTTTCTCTATCTTTTGCTGTCCATCTCTATTATTATGTTCCTGTGACAAGTTTGATGCGCATTGATTGCTCATTGTATTGAGCTTGCAGGACAATGGTTATTTTCTGTTGATTGCCGAGTACAGAGGTGCAGCAGTTGCGGCGTGTGAGGTAGCTTGGATACGCACATTACTTGAGGACTTGGGAGTGCAGGTGGACCAGCAGATTGTCATTCATTGTGACAACCTCAACAGCATGCAGTTGGCTAGGAACCCAGTGTTCCATGCTAGGACCAAACACATAGAGGTCCATTACCACTACGTTCGAGAGCGAGTGTTGGTGGGCGACATTGACTTGGTCTACGTCAGCATAGAGGAGCAGATAGCGGATATCTTTACCAAGGCCCTCAGAGCTGAGAAGCTTCGACGTTTCCGGACTATGCTTGGACTCTGTGACATGCAGAGATCGAGGGGGAGTGTTGAGATGTCGAGCTCTACACCTTGAGCAGGCATCCACTACGGGTCTTGGCCGCTTACGGCATTTACTCACTGGCGCGTTAGGTGACCGACATGGAGGATCTTTGCCAGTGATTCTACAGCTGGACTACACTTATAGTGCCAGCCTAGTACGCTTCTAGCGAGTTCACACTTAGTGACCGCATGTACATATGTGCTATTTTTCAGCTTTAGCACTTAGTCATTTTTGTACTCTCTTTTCTGTGAAGAAGAAGAAGAAGAAGCTTTCCATCTCTGTGTGCTTTGTGCTTGTCTTGTGTATCTCTCTTGCATCCTCATTCTTTACAATTACCTCTCTCTTGAAATCATAGTCTTCCTCGACTATGGGGTAGAGAAGATAAAGCATATTCATTAGTCCTTTTTCTAGCTAGTAGAGGATCCCTATGTTACCCTACAACATCGTTCCAAAATGCATGACTAGTCCATTTGGTGCTTGAGAGCCTAAGCTGCTGCAAGCATGTTTGCACATTAGTCCTATCAATCTTCCATAGTAGAGTGACAAGCTCTACTTGGTGTTTGGGAGAAGTCTTCTCCGCAAACTTGATCTAAGCATGCATACTACTTCACATTTGTGCACAATCAAGAAAAAGAGAGTCTTATAAGATAAAAACTTTATTCATTTTTAACATTTGTACATTTGCTTACTCTTGGGAAGCATTGTAAGCATTGACAAGGTTTAGGTTATCCTTTAATTGTATGCCTTGCATCCATCTAGCATCTTCAAAAGGATAATTCTTAAACTTAATAAGATATTGTCCGATAGTCTTACCGCCTCTTAGTACCTTGTCTTCATGTCGGAGGTGGACTCGGGCTGCAACACCTCTTCTTGGTCCTCGATCTCCGGTGGGTCTTCAATGGTAGGTTCTTGAGGTGGCTCTCCTTTGTAAGGCTTTAATACGCTCACATGAAAAGCATTGTGTATGAGCCAATGGCTGGGAAACTTGAGTTGATAGGCCATCTCATTGATTGGCCTAAGAATCTAGAAGGGACCATAGTACCTTTTTGCTAACTTAGCATAGTACTTTTGTGTCCCGTAGGATTCTTGCCCGTCGTGTGTCTTAATCGAGCCTTGGGAAATTTGAGTAAGACCCAATCATTTTCTTTAAAGGCTTGGGCTCTTCTGTGCTTGTCAGTAGCAGCCTTTTGCCTTTGCTGTGAGATAGAGATAGCATCCTTAATCTTTTGGATAGATTCTTGTAGATTTTGGCTATACTCATCTGCAACGAAGATCTTCCCGCGTACCTAAGTAGCAGGGGACTTTTTGATCTTCCCTCAATTACCTCAAAAGGTGCTTTTCCCGCGGAAGTATATACAGTGTTATTGTAGGCATACTCCACTAAGGGTAAGTACTTCTCCCATTGGGATCTTTGATCTAATTCCATTACATAGGCTTTTAGTAGATCGAGAATTGTTAGGTTAGCTATTTCACTTTGGCCATCCGTTTGTGGGTGATAGGCCGAAGAGACATTTAGCCTTGTTCCTAAATTCTCAAAGAGACCCTTCCAGAAATTACTGGTCATTCTAGGATCTGTATCCGTCACTATAGACATTGGCAAGCCATGGTACTTGAAGATTTGTAAAATGAAGAGGGTTGCCATTTGATGGGCTTTGATAGTCTTTTTGACAGGTATAAAAATGAGCTTGTTTACTAAACTTGTCCACTATCGTCCATATTCCCATATTCCCATGGATAGACTTAGGCAATCCAAAGATAAAATCCATGGATATGCTCTCCCATGGTGAATTAGGGATTGGCGAAGGTTGAGGCAATCTAGGTTGCTTCCCTCTATCAAACTTTGTCTTTTGGCATACCACACATTTAAAAACATACTCTTGTATGTTTGATTCATGGTAGGCCAATAGAAATATGTTTCAATCCCTTTTAGGGTAGACTTAATCCCTCTATGCCCTGCATAAGGAGGAGCATGAGATTCATACATTACTTTCTTACATAGTCAACTAGTACTGTATAGTCTATTGCCATAGAGATAATAACCATCTTGTAAAGTAAATGGTTCTTCTTTCTTCCCTAGTGTAAGGGCTAAAATCACATCTCTAAAATTGTAATCAATAGCATACTCATCTATCATAGAAGATAGATCATTGTGAGTTGCTATGGAAACCGCATTCACTCTTGGACGTCTTGAGAGTGCATCGGCTACTTGATTATGCTTGCCAGCAATGTGAGCAATATGAAAATGAAATTGCGAAAGAAATTTTCCCCACATCATTCCCACCTCATTTGTTTGTCAGAGAGCTTGGTCTGCGTCATGAAGGACTTAAGACTTTGGTGATTCGTTCGTAGAATGAAAGGAGTCCTCAATAAATAGTGCACCCATGAGTCTAAGGCATGTAGAACTGTGAGGAGTTCCTTTTCATATATGCCTAGAGATTGCTCAACAAGGTCGAGCCTTCGAATTTCATAGCCTACGACGTGCCCTTCTTGGAGCAAAACAGCTCCAAGCCAATCACCACAAGCATCACATTGGACCTCAAATGGCTTTGAGAGATCTGGTAGTGTAAGCATAGGTTGAGAGATAAGCTTTTCTTTAAGCTTTTCAAAAGCATTGTTCTCCTTGGTAGACCATGTGTACCTAACTTTATTCTTTGCTAGGTCATGTAATGGTCCTGCTATTAGTGAGAACTTTTCTATGAAGTGTCTATGGTATGCACACATACCTATAAAGCTTCTTAGTTCATGAAGATTCCTTGGTTTAGGCAATCCTTTTAATACCTCTAACTTTGATGGATCCATTTGGATGCCATCTTGAGAGATAATGTGACCTAAATACTGAATCTCTTGTAAGAAAATTTCACTTTTCTTTTGATTAACATAAAGTTTATTCTCTCTTAAAACTTGAAATATTACCTAGAGGTGTTTCTTGTGTTCGTCTAATGAATTAGAGTAGATGATGATATCATCAAAGAATAGTCTAGTAAAGGTTCGGTAAGGCATGAATAGCTTCTCCATCAAGAGGTTGAATGTGGCTGGTGCATTGGTCAAGCCAAAAGGCATGACAATGTATTCGTAAAGACCAAACATAGTGCGAAATGCAGTCTTTACAATGTCTTGATTAACTATCCTTATTTGATGATAGCCACTTTTTAGGTCAATCCTACTAGAGTAGGTGGACCCTTGTAGCTTATTAAATAGGTCTTCTACCCGTGGAACAAGAAACCTATTCTTGATAGTGATCCTATTTAGTGCTCTATAGTCAACACACATGCAATATGTGCCGTCTTTCTTTTGCACTAGTAGCACAGGAGAACAAAATGGAGATGAGCTAGGCCTAACCATGCCCTTCTCGACTAACTCATGCACTTGCCGCATAATCTCCTCTTGTTGAGCTTGAGAAACTCTATAAGGAGGTTTTTTGGGCGGTGAACTTACTGGAAGAAGTTCAATTGCATGGTCATCATTGCCTCGTTTAGGAGGTAGCTCACAAGGGATGTTGTCAATAAAGACATATTACCCCTTGAGAAAATTGGATAACTCTAATTCCTTTTGGTTGTGTATATTTTCTTTTGCTAAAACATTAGGTTCATTTCGAGAGCCTTTAACAAAAATCATGTACACAGAAATAGAGCTCTTTATTGACTTATTGAAAGCTTGTGTATGTACAATGGGTATGGTGTTACCCATTTGCTTGGCATCTATGTACATATCTTTTTCCGTGAACCTAAAGGATATTCTCCTTTTAGAGAATTTAACAATGGAAGCCATGCGATCAAACCATGGTGCCCCCAGGATTACATCCTCATGCTTGAGAGGAGAGATAAAGAAGTCCTCTTTGTCAACATAGATTTGGACATGGAGCCTCAATTGCTCGATTAAGGGAGTGACTGAAGCTTCTTGCCCCTTGAAAGCACCGTCTGCGGGTAGGACATCTCCCATCTCGTAAGCTTGTATGCATAGCTTGGTGGCCAACTCGTATCTAGGAAGGAAAGAAGCCAAAAAGGAAGCCGCTTAAAGATACGTGTTATACTCGATTAATTTTTCTGTGTGGATATGAAATTGTGAGTAGAACCATGATCAAAGAGAATAAAAGCATCATGTTCTCTTATCTTTCCCCAAGCATGGCATAGAGGAGATCCTTTGTGGTGAGTTTCCTCCTCTTGGTTGACCAAGGTAGCCCTAGGAGGCTCATGGCAGGTGTTCTTTTGGGGACAAGCGCGATACGCATGCCCTTGCTCGTGACACTTGAAACAACAATTATCCTTGTGATAACACTCAAGCTCTTTAGGAGAGAGCTTATTTTTGCCTTTGTAAACTCCCTTCTCTTCAGCTTTGTTGGAATTGCCCTTAGGAGACTTTTGGACATTGTCCTTCCCCTTAGGCTCATTAGAACGCTTGTTTTTTGTGGGCTTAAAATTTCTTTTAGCCCCCGTTTGAAAATTGGTTTGAAAATCCACCATAGTATGCTGTATAACCGCCGATATTGTGCATGGCCTTTGGGAGTTGACATACTTCGCCATTTCTTTACTTAAGCCCGCACAAAATTGTTGCTTTTTCTCTCCAAAATCCAACTTCTTGAAGACAGTGGATTTGAGTTGTAATTTCCAAAACTTGTCAACATATTTGTGAATGGATTCATAGGGAGAGAGCTTCAAGATTCACCATTCGGTTTTACTTTGTCTTTGGCATCGGTGGTCAAAAAATGCTTCATAATGGAAGCTCTTAAAGCTTTCCATGTTAGTGGAGCTTGACATTGGCCGGTAGGCTAGACCACCATTGTCTGGCGGACTTTTAAAAGTGCATAGCTACATGGTGTAGCTTAGAGGACTCCGTGAAGCCATCATCTCCAAACGCCGCATCAAACTGTTGGATAAAGGCCAAGACTTTGTCTATAGCACCAAAGGTGCCATCGTAGGTAAGGAAAGAGATGCTCTTGTCTCCCTCTCTGAAATGCTTGAGCTTGGACGACCTCTTCCACGTGGCATAGGATTTCCTATGGCCTCTTCTTTTTCATGGTTCAAAGGTTGCACCATCACTTTCTTCAGAAGGTGAAGAATTTGGGAAGATGGAGAAGAGGGTGACCTATTTCTTGCCTTCATCTTCTTTGTCTTCACCATCACTTTCATAAGAGGAAGAGGATGCAGAAGATGGAGAAGAGGGTGTCCTTTTTCTTCTGTCGCTTTTTATCATCCCTCTTTGAATTATGATGTGGAGAAGTGTGCGATGGTATTTTCCGTTTTGGAGGTGATGGAGAGTGTTTAGCCCGTCGTTTTTGTGGAGCCATCTCCATTGAGGTGGCAAGAGACTCACTTCTTTCTCGTTCCTTCGGTGGGGGATCTTGAATTGTCCTTTGAGAAGCGTCATCAAGGAGAAAATTTTTGAGCCCTTCATATGGATCCTCTTCTTCTTCCCGAATCTCAGAGAGACCTCTTTTGGAAGTCTCGCAAGGAGGCTTCCTAGGTGCTCTCTTGTCATGGTGGGGAGCTTGGAGAATCCCATGAGCATGAAGTTTCCGTTGCACTTCACTTTCGAGGGATGGATTGCCCATGGCTTGCCTAGAAACAAGATAGTTAACAAGCATCGGGGCATCATTAGTAGCCTACTCATTAGCAAAATCAAAGTTATCAACATTAATTTCACTCTCTTTACTATTGTCAGCCATTCTAACAACTTTTAGGTGTAAACTTTTTAGGTGTACTTTGGCACTTCAAGCCCTAGTTGCTACTCCTCATTACCCCTTTAGAAAAAGCGCTCAAGCTATCGTACCCGTGGCTTGAATACCATTAATTGCAAGGAATAGAAGAGAGGGTCGTTCAACACCAAAACATTACCGGCTCCTGTCAATCTTCTAATAGCTCAATAGTGGTTAAGCCGTAGGCAAGCTCCATAGGACTCCACTATTCAGACCATAGCTCTTGACGGTGATGCCCCCGTTAATTGTAGAAAGGCAGGTGCACTGCAAGGCTGAAAAATCCATATTCTACTTACTCACATGCAATTAATAATACCAACCATTTATAGCTATCTTGAGGACCTTCCTTCTTGAGCAAGAAAAGAGAAACCTTGTGCTCTTAGACCAATATAACATTTAATGGCCTAGTAACTTGTGTGTAGCGGAAAATAGCATGAACATATTGAGCATTTCATTAGAATAGATTCCTAATGAGAATAACAAGAGTGCTTGGGTGGAGAGAGAAACAAAAAGCATAACACCTAGTTAGATATCATGAACAATACTTCAAAAGAGAGAGAAATTAAGCAATTGACAACAGTTGAGGACAAGATTTGCATGGAGCCGGTCCCCCCTCCAAAAGGCTTATGGTTTCTCCCATCAAGAGAGACATTTTACAATACAATTCTTTGTGTTCCTTCAATACTAGCTAGTGCAATGAAGATGGAAACTTCAAGCACTTAGCAAAACACTTATCAAACACAACATCAATTCCCTCACGGTCTCAGGCCCAAGACCTCACACACCTTCGAAGATGGTGAGAGCTAGCGGGGTAGTCTTACGAGAAATATGTGTATATCCTCACATAATCACTCATATTAGCATAGCTTAGCTTAGTAATTAGCATGGTAGAGGAGATGAGCATGCATTGAAGCTTGGCTCTTGGTTGGATTTGCATCACAAAGCCAAGAGTTGTTGGTGTAGGCCTCCCTTCTCACAAGCTTGGAGTAGGTGATAAGCTTTCCATTAAAGCTTGAGAGAGAGAGAGAGAGAGTCTTCTTACTCTACACATGAGTTTGTGAGTGTGTGTGTGTGTAGATAATTCCTTTGAAAAATCAGCCACCTCTCTCTCTTGGTCGACCCCTCTTTCTAATTGACATGTGTCCCCCTTTCCCCATTTGTGAGAGCTTTAGGTAATTAATAAATGCAATTAAACTCTCGTTGGACCCATTTGTCTCCTGGCCAATAGGAATCAAGCAAGCCATTGGGCTGCTGAATGCTCATTGGACCCCTTGGGAGACTCTCCAATAGCCTTCTAGAGAGATTAATTCCTATTGGTTCTTTTATTAAGTATTTTAAATTAATTAAACTAGATTTTCTCTAGCCTAATTCTCATTGCTCCACTCCAAGGCCATCCAATAGTATTTGAGTACTCCTTGTGGGCATCTTGCCTAGGGAGCTGACCCTCTTTCCCCTTGTGTACAAAGGAACCTTGTGAGTGTGTGAGTGTGTGTTTCTCTCTCATCCCCTACTTCTTGGGCTCGCCCCCTCCTATGTTGGATTTTGTGAAGACTTTTTGGGACAGACACAAAGCATCCAATTTCCTAAGCGTTTGACCATTGGACACAACCTTTGAATTTTGGAAGTCATAATGGGATGAACCCTAAGGTCTTTGGAGGCTATTGTTGTACATAACTCTTTTGCAAATGCCCCCCCTTTGGATCCCTATTTTCCCTCCTTTGGATCCCTACCGTGTCCGGTCTGCCGACTTAATCAATATTCTAGCTTTTTCTCCCTAGCACTTCCCCATATTAAATGATCAGTTTAGCATGAGAAAATCATTTAGGAGAATTAGATATTAGTTATTATGACACGGGTTATAAGGATACCTCATGTGTGAGTGAGATGGATCTTGAGCCAGATAATGCATGAGCAATTGTGTTACCAATTGTGTGCAAGGATTTGGACATGGTTGAGGGATATGCATGCGCATGTTTGTGGGCTGATTTGAAGATGTATATTATTATTTGATTACAGCCTTCTTGTATGCCATATAGATCCCTTGTATACTTCTTGCACAACTAAGATGGATCCTCTTATATGTGTACATACAAACTCTTTGAAGGATTAAGTTCGCCAGGCAAGATAATTTTTGGTATAGATGCAGATCAGACATCTCTAGACATGTGTGGGTCCCTTGGATGTTCTTTGCAAAGACAAGGTGGCTTATTTGTAAACGTGTACATATATGTGTTGCCGATGATAGTATGTCAGTCAAGTGGGTTGATATAGATATGTATATTTGGATGAGGTTTTAGACAATATTCATAGAGAGGGAGATAGAGATAGATACCCTTGCTACTTTATGCAGAAGATCTTGTTCTCATTACTAACGCACCAGATTGTAAGCATGGGTGGGGTTTGACTCAAAAGAAATCACTGAGAAGATAGAGAATGCCTTGTTTGTAGGTGGCTCCCTGCTAGCATGGTACAATTGCCACTTTGGCAGACCTACTAAAAAAGATACAGAGTAGTGTCCACCTTCTGTACATGTGCTCTTGCAACCCCCTCAATACTCACACAATCCTGAGTCACACTTTACTCCTAAGTCCACACTAGATGTCCAAGAGCTAATTTTTACACTATTTTCCTTCAAAATCTATTTTCCCTCAAGCATTCTCAAAGGAAAATTCAGGGAAGCAAAATTACCAAAATGCCCAGGAATTTGTGGACATTCCCTATTTAACATACATAATATATTCAACAGATTTAGTAAAAAATCCCTAAAATACCCTTACATCCTAGTTCTATCATTTTCTATTGAGGAGAACCAATCTTCTTGTGAAGAGTTGCAAAAAGAATTGTTTTTAGAGATGTTTGTGAGGTTAATCAAGGGTATTTGGGAATTTTGGCAAAATTAAAAATCATTTTGGAAAATTTAAGCAAAATATGAGGGGGTACATTGGTAACTTTTTAAAAATTTAGGGATATTTTGGGAATTTCCATAAATTGAAAGGGGTAATTTGGTAATTTTTCTTTAAATGAAAATCAAAGGTAAGTAAAATTAGGAATGGAAGGTGCTCATCAATAATGGGTCAAAGCCCTTCACGTGTGTGTGTGTGTGTGTGTGTGTGTGTGTGTGTGTGTGGGGGTGGGGGGGGGGTTTTGATTTTCTTGCGAGCTTCCTTTGGCGAGCTTTCTTCAGAAATAAACATTTTTTGCAAGCTTCTCCACTATTGAGAAAAGTTTATACATAGCATACCACTATAAAGGCTTCTATAAATCACGAAGGCAAACCTATAAGTGATGGTTTACACAAACCCATCAAAAGTATGTGATAATTTTTTCCTTCTATCCTTCTTCATCAAGCCAACTCAAATGTGCACTTTCAAACAAGTCTGTACGGGAAGTATGTGCTATTTCCTCTAAGCTTAAAAGAACCTACACACTAAGAGATTCCTACTACAAAACACAAAAAAACTTAAGCATTCAACTCAATATTTTCAGTAGAAAATGATTGACATAAATACTCACCTTTGACATCAAGATTCCCTAATGTGCAATCCGTGCTTCCCACCAACTCATCCATGTATCCAACAATGATATTTTTCCCTCCTCTACATGTCCCTTGTGCCATCATTCATGGATTTATTTATTTTTTAATGATGCTTCTTCTTTATTTGCCGCTAATCGCCATTTTTCACATAAGTTAATATGTTGTTGTTGACTTTCTTTCTTCACACATTGTTTAATATATCTAAATAAACTTTGTTTCCAATGAAATAGTCATGTGCACTCCCTATCCTCCATGTTGTTTGTTGAGCACCCCATCTGGCATACATATCGATCAAAGCACGACCAAGCACGACATCTTTCCCTAAGAGTCCCTAAGGCTATAAGCTTTCAAGGTGCAAGCATAGATTGGAGAAAGGCCTCCACTTTGCATATGTCAAAATAGCTTATAGAATCCTTGCAATAGCCACAATGGTCATATCTAATAATCATCACATCCAAGTGATGAAATTTTAGAAAAGCAGCCCATGAAGAAATTTTTATCCTTTCATGACGGCACCACATTTGGCATACATAGCAACCAAAGTACTGTCAAGCACATCTTTCTCCAGTGATGCTATCGTGAATTTTATCAACCATGTCAACATCTTGCATAAGATCACAAGCCTTCAAGATGAAAAATGGCCTTCAAATTTGCAAGTTGTAGTCGTGTTCATGCAGCCAAGAGCCTCGCCCTCACCCTTACTACTCAACCAATTCTCTAATGGCTGCTGACATTCATAACCGAGTTCCCTTTGTAGCAGTGCATGTGATGCTCTATCTCCTACTCCTTTGATTGATGAGCACCTTGGTTTTTACTTGATGAGATAAGGAAGCATCCCCAGCCCACCTAGCTATTCAAAAGTGCAATCTCCTTGCTCTAGATGGCAAGTTGTGCCCTCTCAAGTAGCCTTGATTTTGTGCTCGTTTTTGCATAGATCACCTTTGCCTGGTACACACTAATAGATACGTGATTGTTTGATCCACACTCACATTCAATGCACTCGAAGGGACCAACATCTATGAAAAAAGCTGATTTGAAGTCGTGACGTCTTTGGTTGTGGTTGAGAGAACACGGCTGCCATGCACCCAACTCAAGAACCTGACAATAGGGCCCACAACTCTTTGTAGCTGACCCAACCACCTCAATCTCCACCTCTGCTACATGGCGGCCTTGTTCTCTCAACCACTGCAACCCAAAGATGTTGAGACTTTGCACCTACCTTTTTTTTTCCCCTAGTATTATGCAATGGCTTATTTACAGCATGCACCGTAGAAATCACCCATACTTGATCTTCTATAGTCATCGACTCTCTCTCTATATAGTAGCTATCCAAAGATCTCTCTCTCTCTCTCTCTCTCTCTCTCTCTCTCTCTCTCTCTCTTCAAGGTCTCTCGAAATAGTTTCTTACGCCCCTCCCGCCATGCAGTAGCCTCAAACACTCCTCTTGACAGTGCCCACATAGGAGTATGAAGTGTGAGGAGCGTCATGCAGTAACATTTGGTCTTACCCTCAATTACAATAGGATAGCAACCTAATGTCACTCCTTTGTTGTTATGCGAGAGAGTGGTCCAACGTTTTCGATTGTTGAGCACTATAGAGAAGCTCAATCTAGCTACCTAGAAAGGTTGAATGCTTTATGACTTGCTCACGAGACACTCTTTTGCATAGTTGAATGACATTTCTACCACCAAGAAGCTGTTCAAGATGGTGCTTATAAAGATGCATACTATAGTGCCAACACTCTTACCATTTGTATGCAGTTATACTATCAAAGGTGATCCTTTCTCTAAAAATGTAGCACCAGCGCTTGTTCAATTTGAGGCGACACCTATTGTTTCATCAGAGGCCATGTTGGGTATCTCGAGTGGCTATCGTCATCAGAAAGTAGATCCCTGCTAGGTTTGGGCTAGCATTACTTGTAAAAATGGTCATGTGTATGCCATAACCTTATCCATATTTTCAACAGCCCCTGGCTAGCAATATCATCGTGAATTCTTTTTCCCATATCAGCATTTTTCATAATGCCACATGCTTCAAGATATAAGCATATGTGATTGCATTTGGAGAGATGTCCTCTCTTTGCATGTGTTGAAAACAACTCATAGCTTCCTAGCCCTGCCTCTGTTGGGTATATCCCGCAATCAACATCTTGCATAATGCCACATGCATTCAAGATACAAGCATACATGGTTGCATTTGGAGAGCTTCCCTCTCTTTGCATGTGCTGAAAATAGCCTAGAGCTTCCTCGCCTTGCCTTGGGTATATCCAAGAGAGTACATTCCGGGCAGACTGAAGCTCTTAAAGAAACTTTTGTGCTTTATAAAGTACACCACATTTGGCATACATGTCGACCAAGGCAGTGCCAATGATGTTTTCTGTCAACCGCCCTTGAATAACAATATCATCGCAAACTCTTTTGCCCATATCAACATTTGCATGATGCCAAATGCCTTCTAGATGCAGCGTAAGTGACTGCATTTGGAGAGATACCCTCTCTTTGCATCTGCCGAAAACAGCCCATAGCTTTCTGTGCTGCCCTAGTTGGGAATATTCCGCAATAAATGCGCTTCAATGGAAAATATTCGGAACAGGAAGCTCGCCCACTACCAGCTCCTTCATCAATGCCACTGCTCAATTGGGGTGCCGTAATTATCTGCTGCCCTACCATAGCTGATGCCCATCTCTCTCACTGTTCCATGGTCATTTTCCATAGTGTAAGGAGGTGTGGGAACATAGCTAGGTGCAGGTGTCTTGAGCTGGTTATTGGTATTGTACTCGTGAGATCCATTGGGGTGAAGAAGCCACTGGGTATATGTGGATGTAACTTCTATGGTTGCGTTGTCGCTGCTGTCAGTGGGCCAACTTGTTTTAGTGATTGATTTTCTGAAAGCCAAGCTTGGCAATTATTACACTCTAGACAGAGCTTACTACAAATGTAGCATCCTCAAGGTTGTGTTGGGTTGGGGGCAAGGGGTCATCCGCGTTAACACAGAGGACCCCCCCTTGCCAGCTTGTTGCCTTAACGCTATCGAAAATAAATGTAATAAACCCAGCCAAGGTTGGGGTAGGAGTGATCCGCGTTAACGCAGAGGACCCCCCTTGCCAACTTAGTGCTTTAGAGGAAAAAACGCGGGCCAAAATGTAAAAGTAACTTATGATTTTAATAAGTGTGGACTTCCTTTCCACCTACCTCTATTCCCTAATTCCCACATGGACCCCTTTTTACCTATGCAAGTCTCAACATGTGTCTATTCCCACCTACCTATAATTCCCATGTGATGGATAATCCTCACTCCCTCAACTTGTATATAAATCCCATTAGCTGCCCTCATTTGTAACAAGGTCTTCACTCTCCATTCAAGTGCAATCTATTGTCATTGCTCTATTTCTATCTTGCACTCTCTTATGTATTGACATTAGCATATTAATTAATAGTGATATTAATCACATTTAAGTTAATCTCTAAGTTCTCACATGGTATCAGAGCACTAGAACTTAAGATTTAGTTTTTTTAATTAGCGCTAAGAGTATTCCATCTCTCTAGCCCACACTCCAAGCCTCACTCTCCATTCTTTTCAAGGAATCCGGAACCTCGAAAGATGGACGAGTTAGCTTCTTCATCTTCCGCATCCACCTACAAGCCCCGCTACATTATCGACAAGCTTAACGGCACTAACTACCAAGTGTGGAAGATTTGGATGGAACTCTACCTCACGCAGCTGCAACTTTGGGACGTCACGTCAGGAGTCGAAGAGCAACCTGACCACCCCGAAGACCCCGAAGACAAAGATTCAACATAATTCATCGACACCTATAATACTTGGCATAGTAGAAACAATAGTGCCAAGATGGAGCTCATTCTCCATTGCCAAGATCGGCAAGTCCAAATGGTGAAAAAGCTAACTACTGCTAGCGCCATTTGGAAGTTCTTTGAGAAGAACTACGAGCACACTGACCTCGTCTACCAAGTTTCCCTAATCAAGAAATTGGTAAACACTACCATGCAAGAGGGTCAGTCATCCTCCAAGTTTTTGGAGACGTGGCAAATAATTCTAGATGAAGTACTTATCTCAGGGCTTGCCATCCCTGAAGAGCTTCAAAGTATGCTCTTATTGGCTTCTCTACCTGCATCATGGAGAGCCTTTATCACTACACAAGCCACCACGGCTAACTTGCAGCTACAAAATCTTGTAGCCAAGATCCATCAGGAGGAAACGCTTCGCGATCACACTAGCAGCTCGCAGAAGTCCACAGCACTTTTCACTATGACAAGAAACTCACGCCCTTACAACGGAAAGAAGCCTCAATATTCGGGCCCTCCTCGACAACACAATAATTCTGGAAGAAAGTCACAATTTCAAAGCCACCACAATCACCAAAAGTCAAAGCAATGCGCCAACTGTCATCACTTTGGACACCTCACAAAGGACTGTCGGCAACCATGCAATCAAGGTAATCGTCATATCTCTCACCCCAATCTATATCCTTCTTACCCTCAAGGGGGGACACGCCATGGCCAGCCATCTCCTTTTATTTATGGTCAAGCTCATTATGCTGACATATCTACTTATGATAGCCCATCTTATCCTTTGCAACTATATGCCACCACTATAGCCACTTCATATCCCAATATCTGGCTACTTGATACGGGCGCCACCCATCATATGACATATCACCTACACTGGCTATCCAACATCACTTATCTAGAACACCCTCTAGATGTATGCCTCGGTGATAACAGCATCCAGCTCGCCAAAGCCTATGGATATGCTGTCATTAACCTACCTAATGGCCTACACACCACTATTTCTCACGTATATTATTTCCTTGGTCTCAAGAAAAATCTCATCTCTGTCAGCGAGCTAACCGACAATGGCATCATCATCAAATTCATGCGAGAAGGCTGCCACATTTCGACACTAAACAAAGATGGTCAGTATGTCACACTTTTGGTCCCCCAAAATTGGGCGTCTTTATCCATTGGGTGATTCATTTCCTGCACATGCATCTGCATCATCCATAAAAACACAAGAAAACACACTCAAATGGCATTATAGACTAGGACATATTTCTCAACATGTTTTGCACCAACTCACTCATCGCCAACTTGCACTAGGTCTTCCCAAGCACCTCACTCACATCACACTTTGTGAGGGCTGCATTCTTGCTAAAACACATCATGTCCCATTCCCCACTTCATCATCACGAGCCACTGCACCTCTCGACCTCATCCACTCTGATGTTTGTGGCCCATTGCCCGTCAACTCCCTCACTGGCAATAAGTATATGCTTACTTTTATAGATCATTTCTCAAAATCTGTGACTCACTAGAGCTCTCATGCTCTAACTCCTTATGCATAGACTCTTACACAACGTCCTCCTGTCGTGACTCACTAGAGCAAGACCGCTCTACCTGTCTATCCTGCATAGAAGTATCTCGCACAACTGAATCTCTGCTTTGCTCAGTCACTAGCAAAGCATGCATGTCTGACTCTGTCACCTCTCTGTGTGACTGCTCAAGTCGTGCCCCAACTGTGTGCACAACGAGCTCACTACTCTGCACTCCATGCAAAGCACCCTGCAACCCATGAGCAAAAGAGACTGTCCGGGTCTCTCGCTCTCTGCATAGCTGTAACAAGATTGAGACTCGACCATCTCGCACCAGTACTACGTACAATGGGTACCATGTGCCAACTCTAGCACCTCTCGCAATCACTAGCGAACCCAAATGCAACGCAAAAGATCGCTCAAGCAGCGATACCCGACATCCACTATCCCGTAGCTGTCTGACTGAGATCAAATCCCGTCTCAGATCTGGCACATAACGCACATGACGCAGGGTAAATCTCATACCACTAGGTAAGGACAAACATACTTCTCCTGCACCCTCAATGTCATACACAACACCATCAGCCGTGTGCACACAACCAAGTCTCCCACTAGAAAACGTGCTAAACCACTCACGATGCAACGTGACATGGAAAGTAGCATTTGAATCTAGTAACCAATGTGAAGACAATGTGCAATCCGATATGCAATCCGTAGATATAAGATCGTCTGAAGACAAGCTAGATGTAAATGTGACATCGTCGTCACAAGCATACTCAATAACCACCGTACTGATCTCACTGGCATCTGTCATGCCCAAATATGCATCACGTATCTGTCGCCTCCGTTGTCTCAAATGCCTGAAACATCGACGCCTAATGGGCCCTCTATGTCCACAATGCCAACATGTCAAGTCTCTATGCCGTCGAGACTTGCGTGTGGGACCAATCTCTCCCATGGACATAGAAGTGGGACTAGACTCCCATGTAGACATGGATGTCGCGTACATAGCATGTAAACTCTGCCATAAAGCATGAGTTGTAGTCTCCCTCGAGACCTGCCACTAAACAGACTCAACCAGATGAAAATGAATCGTAGACATTGCTAACTCATCAAGATCCTGCCAATCATCTTCACGCATAGACTTGGGCTTCGCCGATAAACTACGCAAGGGTTTATCCTGCCCCAAATCCGCCAATGCAACAAGCATATGCTCCTTCGAAGCAACAAAATCTGCACCATCAAATTGTGTCAGACCATAATGCTGGAAGTCAAATGAAAAATCAGCCATAATGCTCGCAAAAGAGCAACCAACAATAAGTAGCAAATGTCAACCAAATCAGCCCTAAACTGGCTCGAATCGCATCAACAAAATTCTGCAAATATGGCTCAAAACCTGATGCAAAATTGCACCAATAATTGTGCAAAACCTTGCACAAAATCACAAGTCAATATGACTCGAATCCGGCTACCTAGCTCGTAGCCACACAAGCATACATCACAATATTCACTCCTGTGAGTGTGCCAAGATAATTGTACGCCTGTCAAACGTGAGCTAATCAACAAGCCCACACTGTGCGGTATAGATGCATACATATGCACAAATCTCCCACCTACAGAGAACACCGCACACAAATGCTGAGTGTAACCCGCAATCTCTATCTAGATCGCATAAATGATGCGCATAAAACTCCTAGGAAAATTTTGCCAGAGTTTCGACGCACAATGGCTATCAACAGAAAATAACCATTGTCCTGCAAGCTCAATACAATGAGCAATCAATGCGCATCAAACTTGTCACAGGAACATAATAATAGAGATGGACAGCAAAAGATAGAGAAAGAGATCTTTGTATTGATGGATTTTTGCAGAGTTTTGATACAACAGAGGAGCAATGGAATATATGGACGCACTCGTTGTACGGAGCTCGAACCTCCTGACCACTTGCGAGCTTCAGTCCGCTTGCATGCAGCATCTCACTCGCACTCGCACTAACACTCGCACTCCCACTCGCACTTGCACATGCAGCATCTCACTCGCACTCGCACTCGCACTCGCAATCACACTCGCAATCGCACTCGCACTCGCACTCGCAGAAGAGGAGATCTTTGAATGATTCCCAAACGCACCATCCGTCGTGCTTTTATCCTTCTTTTCCTCGAAAAGTCCGTGACTTCTCAAAATAGTAGCTTTTTAGGCGTTTAGTCAACTCGATTTTCGCACCAAGTATACCTGCGAGAATAAGATAAGAACGTGATCGCTAAGCAATCTGTAAAGGTTAGATTTTTATCATGACACTTTGCACAGATCCTGTTTCACACAGTGATTCGTGCATCGCCTACAAAATAGCCAAAAGAACATACTCGTGCAACCAATTCAACACGATAATCAAAGTAAAAAAACATAATCATGTACCTTCATAATCTCAATTGCAATATTCCACAATGAAGAAACAAATCCACTTCTTGGTTGATAGCAGGGAGAGCTGTATGATGTTGTATGTCTGCCTGTCCTTGTGTATACTACACTACTGCTGTCTTCTGTTTGTTTTCATCATAACTTTTACAAAGGAACTCAGAATAGAGCAATCTAGGTACTCAAAATGACAGGAAAAGGTTTGGTCTACAAGGCAACGTGAACAGAATTGCAAAAAACGTCTTTCTTTGGCTAATAAACGCAACTTTTAGATCGTGACTCATAAAACCTCTACTTTTGGGTCTCCACTACTTTTTCAACTTATTTTAAGCCTACCCATGCATTTTAAGTTAAAACACATAAATATAAAATACTGATATTAATAAAAATCTCAATTTTACTGTTCATAGACATACTATCTGTTATTCATTAATCTTCATCAAATACGTCTTTAGTGTATTATTTAAAAAAGAGAATATATGTTCTCTCTTAATATCTCAAACTCATTCATATAAGCTCTATTTAATACACTATTCAACAATCTTTCAAATCGTGCTAAGCGAAAGATATGCACTACTACATTCTTTTCGACCCCCATACATTCTCCCCTTATCAAAATTAACTCTGTCCTCAGAGTTGGAAGGAGGAAAATTCTCTTTGCAAAACACTAAGATCAACCCATGATGCATTCTCTACAGGATAGTTCTGCCACTTAACCAAAACTTCCACAATGTCTCTATTTCTCATATGTTTAACACGCCTATCTAGCACTAAGTCTGGTTCTACAGTCAATGTTCCGTCATCTTTCAACTTAGAGTTTTCCTGTAAAACATGATGCACATTAGAAACATACTTTTTCAATAAACTCACATGAAATACTGGATGCACTTTAACATGAGAAGGCAATTCCAATTTTGTAAGCTAATGAACCAATGCGCTTCAAAATTTTAAATGGCCCAGCAAACCGTGGAGACAATCTTCTATCCTTTTCAAGAATCAAATGAGACTTCTCAGGAATAACCTTTAAGAAAACCATATCACTATTTTCATACTCCACAACACGATGTTTCTTGTCATAATACAATTTATGTCTCTTTTGAGCTTCTCTAATATTCCCCTTGATTCTGGCCAACTCGCTATCCATTTTCTCAAGCATCTCATGTGACAGTTCTACCTTATTCCTCGAGTTAAGAAAATTAATAGGTGTGGGTGAGTTGTAGCCATACATTGCCTCAAATGGAGTCATCCTAATAGATGTATAATATGAACTGTTATATGCAAATTCAACCAAAGGCAGATATGCATTCCAATTAGATTGGTTTTCATTGACATACATTCGTAACATATCTTCTAAAATACGATTCACTCTCTCCGTTTCCCCATTAGTTTGAGGATGAAAAGTAGTAGACATGCGTAACTGGGTACCTATAGAGTCAAAAGTCTCCAGAAATGAGAAGTGAACTTAGAATCTCTGTCAGACACTATGCTCTTGGGCATGCCATGCAAATGAAATATCTCTTTCACAAACAAGCGTGCAATGGTCAATGCAGTATCAATTATCTTTACAGGAAAGAAGTGAGCTTGTTTTGTGAGTCTATACCAATTTCAAAACTAGATTGAGAATCTCTTTCTTTCCACGAAGAGTGTGACTTATCATCATCAAATGATTAAAGATATGTTTTTCTTTCTTAACAATCAATCAAAACATGATTTTTAACCATCTAATTAATACCAATGATAACATCATGCATATCAATGTTTATGATATAGAAATCATCTTTATGCTTTCGACTCTTCAAAGAAAAAAAAACAAATTTTCTACTAACTCTTTCGTGAAACTATTATTACCACTAGCTAAGTCCACAAGTCTTTTAACTTCTCGATTTAATTTCAAGTTTAATTTCTCAATCAATTTAGACGATAAGAGGCAATGAATACTATCCAAATCAATTAAGAAATTCAAATTTAAATCTCAATTTTTACGCATAATTTCAATCACAGAAGCTTTCAAAGGACGTATCAAAGACATAAAACATCACAAAGAAGGGGTAGATGACTTACCTGTATCGTACGCATTGCCAAAAGTCTCCAATTGATCCATGTTGGTACGTATTGTCTTATCGGTCACCTTGCTTGAGCATTCGAAAGTCTGGTGGTCATGTTCTTGATATTGAAAGTATAATCCAAATCTTTGAGTTCTTCAATCCACGCTTCTAAATCTTCGCATATCTTTCTTATTCCATCAAACTCTTTAAGCTTAGCCTTCGTTAAGAATGATTTGGTTGTTGCTTTTCCCATATCGTCATTGTTTCTTTTTCGCGTTGACGACCTCTACGTCCACC
Source organism: Adiantum capillus-veneris (assembly GCF_014529385.1). NCBI lineage: Eukaryota > Viridiplantae > Streptophyta > Polypodiopsida > Polypodiales > Pteridaceae > Adiantum > Adiantum capillus-veneris. The sequence goes on along the minus strand of NC_140940.1, from coordinate 130,360,017 downwards.
ACCACTGCTCCCACCATCACCACCGCCAGGTGCCCCATTGCCGCCACGATGATTATTGTTTCCTGGTGGAGTAGCATGGTTTTCGCCTTCATGTTTGCCATCAAGTCCACATAGATATCAGGCTCTCGTGCTGCTTTAGCCCGTAGAGCCTCAGCACGCTCCCGATTTTCTTGTTCCAGATCTTCTCATAGTCGTCGAATAAGGTCTTCTTGCTCCTTCATCCTCCTCTTGTATCCTTCTATGTCTAGAATCAACCGCTTGCTCTGATACCAATTTTCACAGGAACAGAATAATAGAGATAGACAACAAAAGATAGAGAAAGAGATCTTTGTATTGATGGATTTTTGAAGAGTTTTGATACAATAGTTTTGGCAATGGAATATATAAGGTGACTTAGATAAGAGTGTGAGACGTTGCTTGTGTTTGCTAATGAGATTAAAGAAGAATCTGGGGATAAACAGAAAGAGACAAATCCAGAATTTGTAGAGGATCTCTTACATGAATTTAAGGATGTGTTTCCGAACGATCTTCCTGGTATACCTCCGCCTAGAGTGGTAGACCATGCCATAGATCTATATCCAGGAGCAACACCTTATTCAAGGGCTCCATACACGTTCAATATTGATGAGCTTAAAGAGCTCAAGATACAACTTGATGATCTTTTGAAAAAGGGTTTCATTAAACCTAGTGTATCTCCTTGGGGTAGTACTATGTTATTCCAAAAGAAAAAGGATGGTACAGATAGGTTATGCATTTACGATAGGGATTAAAAAACAGACCATTAAGAACAAATATCCTCTTCCTCACATAGATGAATTGCTTAGCCAATTGAGTGGTGCCACAATATTTTCAAAGATTGACCTTCGTTCTGGCTACCATCAAATCCGCATTAAGGCCGAGGACATTCCAAAGACTGCATTTTGTACACGTTATGGGCATTATGAATTTACAGTTCTTGCTTTTGGTTTGACTAATGCACCATCAATTTTCATGTGAATAGTATTTTTCACCCGTATCTTGATGACTTCATTTTGGTATTCTTGGATGATATTTTTGTGTACTCTAAGAATGAAGAAGATCATGCATTGCATTTAAAGAAAACATTTGAAATTTTGCATGAACATAAATTGTATGCCAAAGCAAGTAAGTGTTCTTTTGCAAAGGATCAGATTGTGTATTTGGGAATAGTGATTTCTAAAGAGGGGATTCACATTGGTCTTGATAAAGCTAAGACTATTGTGGAGTGGCCAACACCTAAGTCAGTAAAGGATGTAAGAAGCTTTATGGGTCTAGCACAATATGAGAGAGCACACATTAAAGGTTTCTCTAAGATAGCAAGTCCTTTGACCGAATCGACCAAGAAAGACAAGGGTTTTGTGTGGACTTCAAGCTGTGAGACTGCTTTTGAGACCTTGAAGGCTAAAATAGCGGAAAATTGTGTTTTAAAAGTTCCTGAGATGGGCAAACCATTTTTTGTGTCCTGCGACGCTAGTGGTGAACAATTAGGTTGTGTTTTGACACAAGAAGGAAGAGTGGTTGCATATGAGTCTAGGAAATTAAGACGACATGAATTGAACTATGCAAACATGATCTAAAATTGCTTGCTATTGTTCATGCATTGAAGCATTGGGTTATCTTTTGCTTGGTGTAAAATTTGAATTGCGTATTGATCATCAAAGCTTGAAGTATAGTTTCACTCAGCCATTGTTAAATAACAGACAAAGAAGATGGATTGAATTGCTGGCTGAGTATGAATTTGATTTGAAGTATTTGTGTGGAAAATAAAGTTGCTGATGCATTGAGTCGTAGGCCTATGTGTAATTTGTTGACTGTTGTGCGGTCTAATTTGATTGATGATATACATGCTGAAGTTGAAAATGATTATTTTTATATGTCTATTTTGAAATTCTTGCGTGAAAATATTGGTCAGATGTATGAGAACAGATATCACTTGTATAAGGGAAATTTGTATTATTATGAATGCTTGTGTATTCCTGCCAATTCTGCTTTTAAGAATCAAATTTTGCATGCGTGTCATAATTCACCATTTTTTTGTCATCCTGGATTGAATAAGACATATGAAAAGATTAAAAGTTCATTCTTTTGGCCACGTATGAAATTGGATGTTAAGAATTATGTGCGTGAGTGCTTTCAATGTAACAAGTTAAGATTGCACATAAGAGGATGCCTGGTGACCTTCAACCCTTAGACATTCCTTTACAGAAGTGGGAGTCTATATCCATGGACTTTATCATTAGACTTCCCACTACTGGTGGAGGGTATGATTCGATCTTTGTGGTGGTAGATAGACTCACAAAACAAGCTCACTTCTTTCCTCTAAAAATGACTGATACTGCATTGACCATTGCACGCTTGTTTGTGAAAGAGATATTTCGTTTGCATGGAATGCCCAAGAGTATAGTGTCTGACAGAGATTCTAAGTTCACTTATCATTTTTGGAGAGCGACTTTTGACTCTATAGGTACCTAGTTAAGCATGTCTACTGCTTTCATCCTCAAACAGATGGGGAAACGGAGAGAGTGAATTGTATTTTAGAAGATATGTTACGAATGTATGTCAATGAAAACCAATCAAATTGGAATGAATATCTGCCTTTGATTGAATTTGGATATAACAGTTTATATCATTCATCTATTACGATGACTCCGCTTGAGGCAATGTATGGCTACAACTGTCCCACACCTATTAATTTTCTTAACTCGAGGAATAAGGTAGAACTGTCACGTGAGATGCTTGAGAAAATGGATAGCGAGTTGGTCAAAACTAGGGGGAATATTAGAGAAGCTCAAAAGAGACATAAATTGTATTATGACAAGAAACATTGTGTTGTGGAGTATGAAACTGGTGATATGGTTTTCTTAAAGGTTATTCCTGAGAAGTCTCATTTGATTCTTGGAAGGATAGAAGATTGTCTCTACATTTTGCTGGGCCGTTTAAAATTTTAATGCGCATTGGTTCAATAGCTTACAAATTGGAATTGCCTTCTCATGTTAAAGTTCATCCTATATTTCATGTGAGTTTATTGAAAAAGTATGTTCCTAATGTGCATCATGTTTTACAGGACAACTCTAAGTTGAAAGATGACGGAACATTGACTATAGAACTAGACTTAGTGCTAAATAGGCGTGTTAAACATCTGAGAAATAAAGACATTGTGGAAGTTTTGGTTAAGTGGCAGAACTATCCAGTAGAGGATGCATCATGGGTTGATCTTAGTGTTTTGCAAAGAGAATTGTTCTCTCTTTCGACCAACTTTGAGGACAGAGTTAACTTTGATAAGGGGAGAATGTAACAGGACTAATTTTTGAAGTTCTTAAAGTCGAGAAGAATGTAGTAGGACATATCTTTCGTTTAGCACAATTTGAAAGATTGTTGAATAGTCTATTAAATAGAGCTTATATGAATGAGTTTGAGATATTAAGAGAGAGCATATATTCTATTTCTAAATAATACACTAAAGACGTATTTGATAAAGATTAATGAATAACAGATAGTTTGTCTATGAGTAGTAAAATTGAGATTTTTTATTAATATTAGTGTTTTATATTTATGTGTTTTAGCTTAAAATGCATGGGTAGGCTTAAAATAAGTTGAAAAAATAGTGGAGACCCAAAAATAGAGATTTTAAGACTCGCGACCTAAAAATTGCATTTTCAGCCAAAGAAAGACATTTTTTGCAATTCTATCTGCGCTACCCTGTAGACCAGACCTATTCTCGTCGTTTAGAGTACCTAGATTTCTCTGGTCTGAGTTTCTTTGTAGAAGTTATGATGAAAACAAACAGAAGGAAGCAGCAGTATAGTATACACAGGGGCAGACAGACATACAACATCATACAGCTCTCCCTGCTATCAACCAAGAAGTGGATTTGTTTCTTCATGGTGGACTGTTGCAATTGAGATTATGAAGGTATACATGGTGCGAAAATCGAGTTGACTGAACGCCTAAAAAGCTACTATTTTGAGAAGTCGCAGACTTTTCAAGGAAAAGAAGGATAAAAGCACGATGGATGGTGCGTTTGGGGATCAATCACAGATCTCCTCTTCTGCGAGTGCGAGTGCGATTGAGATGCTGCATGCAAGCGGACTGAAGCTCGGGGGTGGTCGGGAGGTTCGAGCTCCGTACAACGGAGTGCGTCCATATATTCCATTGCTCCTCTATTGTATCAAAACTCTGCAAAAATCCATCAATACAAAGATCTCTTTCTCTATCTTTTGCTCTCTATCTCTATTATGCTGTTTCTGAAGCTCAAAAGAGACAAATTGTATTATGACAAGAAACATTGTGTTGTGGAGTATGAAACTGGTGATATGGTTTTCTTAAAGGTTATGCCTGAGAAGTCTCATTTGATTCTTGGAAAGGATAGAAGATTGTCTCCACGTTTTGCTGGGCCGTTTAAAGTTTTAAAGCGCGTTGGTTCAATAGCTTACAAATTGGAATTGCCTTCTCATGTTAAAGTGTATCCTGTATTTCATGTGAGTTTATTGAAAAAGTATGTTCCTAATGTGCATCATGTTTTACATGACAACTCTAAGTTGAAAGATGACGGAACAATGACTGTAGAACCAGACTTAGTGCTAAATAGACGTGTTAAACATCTGAGAAATAAAGACATGTGGAAGTTTTGGTTAAGTGGCAGAACTATCCAGTAGAGGATGCATCATGGGTTGATCTTAGTGTTTTGCAAAGAGAATTTTTCTCTCTTTCGACCAACTCTGAGGACAAAGTTAATTTTGATAAGGGGATAATGTAATAGGACTAATTTTTGAAGTTCTTAAAGTCGAGAAGAATGTAGTAGGGCATATCTTTTGTTTAGCACAATTTGAAAAATTGTTGAATAGTCTATTAAATAGAGCTTATATGAATGAGTTTGAGATAATAAGAGAGAACATATATTCTTTTTCTAAATAATACACTAAAGACGTATTTGATAAAGATTAATGAATAACAGATAGTTTGTCTATGAGCAGTAAAATTGAGATTTTTATTAATATCAGTGTTTTATATTTATGCGTTTTAGCTTAAAATGCATGGGTAGGCTTAAAATAAGTTGAAAAAGTAGTGGAGACCCAAAAATAGAGGTTTTAAGAGTCGCGACCTAAAAGTTGCGTTTGCAGCCAAAGAAAGACGTTTTTTGCAATTCAGTCTGCGATACCTTGTAGACCATACCTATTCCCGTCGTTTTGAGTATCTGGATTGCTCTATTCTGAGTTTGTTTGTAAAAGTTATGATGAAAACAAACAGACGGCAACAGTAGTGTAGTATACAGTTCTTGCTTTTGGTTTGACTAATGCACCAACAACTTTCATGTGCTTAATGAATAGTAATTTTCACTCGTATCTTGATGACTTCATTCTGGTATTCTTGCATGATAATTTTGTGTATTCTAAGAATGAAGAAGATCATGCATTGCATTTAAAGAAAACATTTGAAGTTTTGCGTGAACATAAATTGTATGCCAAAGCAAGTAAGTGTTCTTTTGCAAAGGATCAGATTGTGTATTTGGGAAGAGTGATTTCTAAAGAGGAGATTCACATTGATCTTGATAAAGTTAAGACTATGTCAGTAATAGATGTAAGAAGCTTTATGGGTCTAGTACAATATGAGAGAGCACACATTAAAGATTTCTCTAAGATAGCAAGTCCTTTGACCGAATTGCCCAAGAAAGACAAGGGTTTTGTGTGGACTTCTAGCTGTGAGACTGCTTTTGAGACCCTGAAGGCTAAAATAGCGGAAAATTGTGTTTTAAAAGTTTCTGAGATGGGCAAACCATTTGTTGTGTACTGTGACGCTAGTGGTGAACAATTAGGTTGTGTTTTGACACAAGAAGGAAGAGTGGTTGCATATGAGTCTAGGAAATTAAGACAACATGAATTGAACTATGCAACACATGATTTAGAATTGCTTGCTGTTGTTCATGCATTCAAGCATTGGCGTCATCTTTTGCTTGGTGTAAAATTTGAATTGCGTACTGATCATCAGAACTTGAAGTATATTTTCACTCAGCCATTGTTAAATAACAGACAAAGAAGATGGATTGAATTGCTGGCTGAGTATGACTTTGATTTGAAGTATTTGTGTGGAAAAGGAAATAAAGTTGCAGATGCATTGAGTCGTAGGCCTATGTGTAATTTGTTGACTGTTGTGCGGTCTAATTTGATTGATGATATACATGCTGAAGTTGAAAATGATTCTTTTTATATACCTATTTTGAAATTCTTGCGTGAAAATATTGGTCCGATGCATGAGAACAGATATCACTTGTATATGGGAAATCTGTATTATTATGACCAATTGTGTATTCCTAAAAATTCTGCTTTTAAGAGTCAAATTCTGCATGAGTGTCATAATTCACTTTTTTCTGGTCATCCTGGATTGAATAAGACATATGAAAAGATTAAAAATTCATTCTTTTGGCTGCGTATGAAATTGGATGTTAAGAATTATGTGCGTGAATGCTTTCAATGTCAACAAGTTAAGATTGAACATAAGAGGATGCCTGGTGACCTTCAACCCTTAGACATTCCTTTAAAGAAGTGGGAGTCTATATCCATGGACTTTATCATTAGACTTCCTACTACTCGTGGAGGATATGACTCGATCTTTGTGGTGGTAGATAGACTCACAAAACAAGCTCACTTCTTTCCTGTAAAGATAACTGATATTGAATTGACCATTGCACGCTTGTTTGTGAAAGAGATATTTCGTTTGCATGGCATGCCCAAGAGCATAGTGTCTGACAGAGATTCTAAGTTCACTTCTCATTTCTGGAGACTTTTGACTCTATAAGTACCCAGTTACGGTTGTCTATTGCTTTTAATCCTCAAACTGATGGGGAAACGGAGAGAGTGAATTGTATTTTAGAAGATATGTTACGAATGTATGTCAATGAAAACCAATCTAATTGGAATGCATATCTGCCTTTGGTTGAATTTGCATATAACAGTTCATATCATACATCTATTAGGATGACTCGATCTGAGGCAATGTATGGCTACAACTCACCCACACCTATTAATTTTCTTAACTCGAGGAATAAGGTAGAACTGTCACGTGAGATGCTTGAGAAAATGGATAGCGAGTTGGCCAGAATCAGGGGGAATATTAGAGAAGCTCAAAAGAGACATAAATTGTATTATGACAAGAAACATCGTGTTGTGGAGTATGAAACTAGTGATATGGTTTTCTGAAAGGTTATTCTTGAGAAGTCTCATTTGATATTTGGAAAGGATAGAAGATTGTCTCCACGGTTTGCTGGGCCATTTAAAATTTTGAAGCGCATTGGTTCATTAGCTTACAAAATTGGAATTGCCTTCTTATATTAAAGTGCATCGTGTATTTCATGTGAGTTTATTGAAAAAGTATGTTTCTAATGTGCATCATGTTTTACAGGAAAACTCTAAGTTGAAAGATGACGGAACATTGACTGTAGAACCAGACTTAGTGCTAGATAGGCGTGTTAAACATATGAGAAATAGAGACATTGTGGAAGTTTTGGTTAAGTGACAGAACTATCCTGTAGAGAATGCATCATGGGTTGATCTTAGTGTTTTGCAAAGAGAATTTCTCCCCTTCCAACTCTAAGGACAGAGTTAATTTTGATAAGGGGAGAATGTAATAGGAATAATTTTGAAGTTCTTAAAGTCGAAAAGAATGTAGTAGTGCATATCTTTCGCTTAGCACGATTTGAAAGATGGTTGAATAGTCTATTAAATAGAGCTTATATGAATGAGTTTGAGATATTAAGAGAGAACATATATTCTCTTTTTTAAATAATACACTAAAGACGTATTTGATGAAGATTAATGAATAACAGATAGTCTGTCTATGAACAGTAAAATTGAGATTTTTATTAATATCAGTATTTTATATTTATGTGTTTTAGCTTAAAATGCATGGGTAGGCTTAAAATAAGTTGAAAAAGTCATGGAGACCCAAAAATAGAGGTTTTATGAGTTACGATCTAAAAGTTGCGTTTTCAGCCAAACAAAGACGTTTTTTCGCAATTCTGTCCACGTAGCCTTGTAGATCAGACCTATTTCCGTCGTTTTGAGTACCTGGCACTACAAGAGGCTATTCATATTAGCGACGCTCAAAAAAAAAAATCCCGGTGTCGCTATGAGCGTCGCAAATTTACAAAGAAATTTGCGACGCTCATAGCGACGTCGGCTGGGCTAAAAAAATAACCGAGCGCGCCCAAAAACTCAGATCTCAGATCTGAGTTTTTCGGCGCCCTCAAACAAGGAGCAGGTAATGCTCTCCCTCACTCTCTCTCTCTCTCTCTCTCTCTCTCTCTTTTTCTTCTCCACACACACACACACACACACACGAGCAGAGGAAGGAGAGCCAGGTATGCTCCCTCCCTCTCCTCATTCTCATGTTCCCTTCGCCTCTTTCTCTCTCCCTCTCTCTCTCTCTCTCTCTTTCTTCTCCACACACACACACACACACGAGGAGAGGAAGGAGAGCCAGGTATGCTCCTTCCCTCTCCTCATTCTCATGTTCCCTTCCCCTCTTTCTCTCTCCCTCTCTCTCTCTCTCACACACACACACATAGTGTTTTTGAGAGAGAGAGAGAGAGAGAGAGAGAGAGAGAGAGAGAGAGAGAGAGAGTACAAACAAAAACAAAAACGCACACACACATACATAAACAAAGAATGCACACACACATTGAGAGAGAAAAAGAGAGAGAGAGCATGCATAAACAAAAAACGCACGCATTGAGAGAGGAAAAGAGAGAGAGAACATGCATAAACAAAAAACGCACACATTAAGCGAGGAAAAAAAAGAGAAAACATGCATACGATCCAAAAAAACGCACACACATTGAGAGAGAAAGAGAGAGAAACTAATTTAACGTCGTAAGAAACTAATTAAAATTAAAAGAACTAAAGATCTAGCCGACGAGGAGTTGAACTCAAGACCTATTATTCAAAAGGGAAATGGCATAATCAATCTATCATACTTGGCATGGGTGATAGAAAGGTTATACCATTTATCTCTTTTTATTGGCACACACATCCACACACGGGCACACACACAAGAAGAAGAGAGTTAAAACGTCGTAGGAAACTATCTTAAAAGACGTTAAAGATTAGGTTATATGTAGACTTACATTAAATTAGATTTAGGTTTATTTTTAACTAGATTTACGTTTATTTACGCTAGATTTAGATTTACGTTATATTAGATTAGATTTAGGTCTCCATAGACTGCGATGCCTGCATGAAGCGGGTGAAGAAAGCCCTCAATGGAATATAGGGTATTGCTGCCTTCACTCATGGTGGGCTCCGTCGATCCAAAAGTACTGGTGAAATGTCTTCAGAAGATAGGGAAGAAGGTGGATCTTCAGGGCGGCAAGAGTCACTACATCCCCGACACAATGACCATCTAGACAACCTCTAGTCATTCAACAGCAACTTCAAAGTTAGTAACAAGAGCAAGAACGGTCTAAAGGGCCAATTGCTGTCGTCAGATGTGGATGGAGATGAGGCAGCGTCACCGCCGGAAGTTAACTCTCACATCTTTAGTGATGAGAATGCCAACTCTTGCCGAGTTATGTGAAAAAGTATGTGTTAAATCAGTTTTAAGGTTCTTATAATCCCTGTTAGTTTAGTTCTTTGTTTTTAATATAACATAATTTACGTTAGATTTAGATTTATGTTATATTAGATTAGACTTAGGTTTATTTAGGTTTACCCCCCCCACACACACACACACACACACACACACACACACACAAGAAGAAGAGAGTTTTAACGTCGTAGGAAACTATCCCAAAAGACGTTAAAGATTAGGTTAGATGTAGACTTACGTTAAATTAGATTTAGGTTTATTTTTAGTTAGATTTACGTTTATTTAGATTTACGCTTATTTATGTTAGATCGAGTCCACGCAAGAATTACTTACGGTTTAGGGTTTAGAGTTAGACGAACAGTGAAAAGATCTACTGTGAAAAGATGTTAAGATGCTGTGAAGTGCTACAGCTAGAGAAGAGGCAAAGGGGTTTTGTCCACTACATGCAGTATCATGTAGACGTGGGTGTGTAGATTTCTTGTACCCACAAATATAGGTATTGACCAATAAAGACGAGATTATAACCCAGTGGTTCTGATCTCCGTGCACCTCTAGACCGAGGTGTGCGGGGATTGGACATGACTAGAGAATGTGAGGTAAAGAGAGAGAGAGAGAGAGAGAGAGAGAGAGAGAGAGAGAGAGAGAGAGAGAGAGAGAGAGAGATAAGACGAAGAATGCCAATAGAATATTAAATTTGTTGTCCAGGTTATAAGTTTTTTATCCTCATTATGAGTAGCGACGAGGATGTGGGACCGTCCAACCGAAACACCTATCTCTCAACGAGGGTCTTATGTCCTTGTAATCAATGCAAGCATGATGTGCGACGGACAAGACGTGTTTCTTTGCAGCACGTTCGTGAATTTGGCGAGTTCGATCCATCTATTATAGATCGAGTTGTTGCCAATTATAACTCGTCGGACTCTGACGCTGGCCAACAAGCAGCAATCTTGCAACCCAATAGACGTGTTCGCAGGCGCTTTGGTCAAGCAGCATATGTGAGGCCACAAGATGTAGCCTCTGACAGCTCGGGGGATGATCATGCAGAGCACATTCCCAACGAGGCAATGTTTGAGCCCGAGATTGATGAAATGATCGAGACGATCATGGATTCAGAAAGGATTATCTATGATGATATGAAAAGTGAAGCCGATACGCCATTGTATAATGGAGCACGTATGTTTAGATTGAAAGCACTCCTGGTTCTTCTCAACATGCAGGCAAAGTTTGGATGGAGTGACACTAGCGTCACAGCGCTTTTCAGGTGATCTATTACAATTACTTTACTTTAATAAAACTCTAAATGTATAATGATCTGATAGATTTTTACACGACTGTATCATATTTTTATGTTGTGTAGATTGCTGAAAGAGCACATACTACCAGCTGACAATGTGATGCCAGATTCCCGAGATGAAGCAAGAAAGATTTTGTGAAACTTGGGGATGGATTACAATTCTATCCACGCTTGTCCTAATGACTGCATTCTTTTCAGAGGGGAATACATAGACATGGAGAAGTGTCCGAAATGTGATTCCGAAAGATATCGAGTAGATCTCCACGGGACAAAAATTCCACAAAAGGTTTTGCGACATTTCCCTCTGCTTCCTCGCATCAAGCATTTCTTCGAATGTAAGTCCATGGCCGCCCTAGCATCATGGCATGAGGAGAATAAATCTTCGGATGGTGTGCTACGAATTCCTGCAGATTGCGTAGCGTGGAAACATATAGATGGAACATGGTTTGAGAAACATTTTCCTACTACAATGCTAACCATTCAGGTGCATCTTCTTGTTCACATAGTTGATGAGGTGGAAATAGCTGGCACAGTTCATTCCAGATGGATGTTCTTCTTAGAGCGTTTAATGAAAACGCTTAAGGGATATGTGCGTCAAAAGGCACGTCCGGAGGGTAGCATGGCAGAAGGTTGGTTGGTATCAGAGTCCCTAGTGTACATTGGAGAGTGGCTAGACGGATTTGATAATTCCCGGGACACGCTATGGCGAACCATAGATGATGAGCGCATATCTGGGATTGTCATGTGCAATCTCGGTGTTGAGAAGAAGATGACGGAAGATCTAGAGGCTAAAATCAACCGATTTTGCATGCTTCACAATCCAGTGATGCAAAAGTGGATTTCACAATATGAGGATGCAAAGCAAGAGCGACAAAGGGCACGAATCGAGTGGAGACGGGGAAGACAACCACCGATGCACTATCCAGCGGTTCTGGAGAGCCTACCAACCTTCATGAGCTTAAGATGGTTGCACAACCAATTGAAAAGCGCACAACAATGCGGTGACGAAGTGACTGAAGAAGAGTGGGAGTACTCTCGGGGTTGCGCGACCAAGGTAAGTTTGCAATGTACGACTAGCAAGTGACTTTATTTATAAACGTTTGAACTGCCACTCATAATCTTTGTTCGTTGTAGTATAAGTCATACACAGCAGCATGGTGTAAAGGTCGACATTTTAGGGTGGAACGAATCGACAAAAAGCGTTTTACTCAAGATTGTGGAATCATGGCAAAATTTGAACAGTCTAGTCGACAACGTTCCTCTGATGCAGATCCTGTGGTGGCGGAACTCACTTACTTCGGCACGCTGCAAGAGATTTTGAGGATCGATTACAGAGGATTTTTTGTCGACTTGTTCGACGTGCAATGGTTCAAGATAATCATGGAGGGTCACAACGCTACTGTGCGTAGAGGAGAGTCTGGTTTTCTTGAGGTGGATTCTACTAAGAAATGGACTGACCTAAGAGACACTTTCGTACTACCCGAGCATTGTGAACAAGTAAGTATGTAAATAGTTAACATCCCCCTTTTACAAGTTATGTGCTTGAAAGCTCTCATGTAAGTTATGTGGCTCTGGCAGGTAATATTTCATCCTACAAAGTCTACATCAAACTGGTGGTACGTCATAGAGGTAGCCCCTCGTAGTGCAAGGACGTATGAAGGCTACCATGTGCCAATCACAATGACATCAATGGAGGAGATCAGAGAAGATGCTCAATTAGAAGCCGCTGCGGTGGTGCCAGACGAGCATCAAGATGCTACTACTCTATATGGGGTGCATGCAGAGGAGCTACAAAATGAAACAGAGGATATGTGTTTAAACGGAGAGCTCTATATAGATATAGGAAGTTATGCTGAGTTATGCGAGGATGAGAGAGAGATATCTTAAAGCCACAAATATTGTATTTGAACAATTTTGCTCCGTGTTGTAAAAGCTCTGGCTCTCTAAGTACCTTCCATGGTGTATAACGCTCTTTTCTACTTGCGCTCACATCTTTTGATTGAAAATTCTGAGTTTTCGACTTGCCTCTTCTATCACTCAATTCATTGCGTCATTGTATTTATATGCGTCATTACGTCATTGTATTTAATGGTCTTTGCGTCATTGTCTACTCTATTCATTCAATATTAACTTTAAATATTCGTGTGTTTAATGCAGGTATGGATGATGAGGAGTTTCTTTCTTCTTTGTCACTGCAGCAGAGACAGTGGTACGTGGAGCGTCATCGCTCTGGCGCATCATCGCGCGTTCCTACTCCATCCGCATCTCCCTCTCTTTCGGAGCATTCGGCGCGCTCCGAAGCTTCGGCGTCGACTAGACAAGCTTCACACTCGTCTAGACACCGGCGCTCTAGTGGTGGCGGTGGCGGTTGTTGTGGGGATTCTGCCACCGATGCCTCCACACCGCCTCGTGTTCGACGAGGCTCTTTACCCTCCCCTTCTTTGCCCGCCCCCACACCAGCCACATCATTGCCATCTACGCCAGGTTTTGCACGGATGACTGTTCCTAGAAGCTACACACCTCTACCTACTCCGCCAAGAGCCACCCCACTCGACACTCCTCGCTTCGGGGCCTAGACGCCGGTGGAGACACCTGACGTCCGTACCCCCATCGACACGCCGCTAGAGACCCCTGCCGGGACACCCAGGTTCACGCGTCACCGGCCAGAGTGCTTGTCTTACTCCGTCGACATCAGCGGCGGCATCATCATGGATGATGACGGCAAGAAGGTGATCTCGCGCATGCGTGGTCTTTGCTCTCAGCTGTTTAGACACTACATACTAAACAAATGGAGTGAAGTACCAAGTGATTTAAAAAACAGAGTCATCAGCATACTTCATGATGAGTTTCCCGTTCCAACACGGGATCAGCGCTTCAATGAAGACCTGATGAAGATTCGAATGCGCGAATACTGCAAACACAAGCGTTCCGAAGTGCAAAAAGCAATCAAGAATGGGTGGAATAGGCTAGATTGGCTGGCCAAAGAAGATTGGAAGAATGCGAAGAAAGCAGCGCGCGAGAATCCCGACAAGTGGAAGCAACAAAAGGATGCAGCCAGAGCGCGAGTAGAGGCAGGGAGCTCGCACCACTTGGGGAGCGGTGGATGGGCATCATTTGAGGCTGATTTTGTAAGTGTTTTCACATTGCTCTTTATGTTCGATAGTTTAGGGTTTATGAGTTTTTTAATTCTAACATAATGAAATCTTTGTATGTTTTGACAGTGGTCGATGACAGGACGTGATCCCACACCGTACGAGCGCGAGTACGCAGGCAGGAAGGGCTTAAACGCCCTGATGGACATTCTCAGTTCTCGCGGCGGCATGGTTAGTATTAGGGTTTACTCTTTTTTATTTTTTGTATTGTTTTATAAATGTCGTTATATGTTTATACTTACTGAAAGCTGTCTTATTGTCTTTTTTTGCAGAATCCGACAGATACGCCGCTTGGACGCGATGAGACGTCTGACTAGACGACGTCAGTTTAGCCGTAGCTAGATAGCATTAGTTTAGGGTTTCTCATAGCTTATGTATCATGAGACGGATTTTATACGTCTTTTTGAACCAAGTATATTATTACATTTGTCACCGCAGTTCCTTTTGCCAATCAATTCTTTATGCCTATGATGTTGTACAATTGTCATTATTACATTTGCCAATCAATTCATTTTGCCTATGATGTGTACAATTGTCAATTTTGCAAACAATGCGTCTTGTGGGTGACTATTTTGGGTCTATTATCTACCCTTGCACTTTTTTTAAAAAGTGAATCAAGTACAATATGGTTGATGGGTGGCAGGGCATTCAATGCCCTGCCACCAAAAAAAAATTCTCTCGGGCGTCGCTATAAGCGTCGCTATTTATGGCTCTGTAGCGTCGCTATGAGCGTCGCTATAGTCTTCTGTGTGAACGTCGCTATGAGCGTCTCTATGAGCGTCGCTATATAGCGACGCATATAGCGACGCTCGTAGCGACGATTTTAGCGACGCCGGGGGTTATAAAAACCCAGTGCATTTCCGTCGCTAACAGCGTCACAAGAGCACACAACCTCTTGTAGTGTGGATTGCTCTGTTCTGAGTTTGTTTATAAAAGTTATGATGAAAACAAACAGAAGACAGTAGTAGTGTAGTATACACAAGTACAGGCAGACACACAACATCATACCGCTCTCCCTGCTATCAACCAAGAAGTGGATTTGTTTCTTCATGGTGGAATATTGCAATTGAGATTATGAAGGTACATGATTATGCTTTTTTTACTTTGATTATCATGTTGAGTTGGTTGCATGAGTATGTTCTTTTGGCTATTTTGTAGGCGATGCAGGAATCAATGTGTGAAATAGGATCTGTGCAAAGTGTCATGATAAAAATCTAACCTTTACGGATCGCTTAGCGATCACGTTTTTATCTTATTCTCGCAGGTATACTTGGTGCGAAAATCGAGTTGACTGAACGCCTAAAAAGCTACTATTTTGAGAAGTCACAGGCTTTTCGAGGAAAAGAAGGATAAAAGCACGACGGATGGTGCGTTTGGGGATCATTCACAGATCTCCTTTTCTGGAGTGTGAGTGCGAGTGCGAGTGAGACACTGCATGCAAGCGGACTGAAGCTTGGGGGTGGTCGGGAGATTCGAGCTCCGTACAACGGAGTGCGCCCATATATTCCATTGCTCCTTTGTTGTATCAAAACTCTGCAAAAATCCATCAATACAAAGATCTCTTTCTCTGTCTTTTGTTGTCCCTCTCTATTATTCTGTTCTTGTGACAATTAGCGACGATCACGTTCTTATCTTATTCTCGCAGGTATACTTGGTGCGAAAATCGAGTTGACTGAACACCTAAAAAGCTACTATTTTGAGAAGTCGCAAGCTTTTCGAGAAAAAGAAGGATAAAAGCATGACGGATGGTGCGTTTGGGGATCATTTACAGATCTCCTCTTCTGCGAGTGCGAGTGCGAGTGCGAGTGAGATGCTGCATGCAAGTGGACTGAAGCTCGGGGGTGGTCGGGAGGTTCGAGCTCCGTACAACGGAGTGTGCCCATATATTCCATTGCTCCTCTGTTGTATCAAAACTTTGCAAAAATCCATCAATACAAAGATCTCTTTCTCTATCTTTTGCTGTCCATCTCTATTATTCTGTTCCTGTGACACTTAGCGATCACGTTCTTATCTTATTCTCTCAGGTATACTTGGTGCAAAAATCGAGTTGACTGAACGCCTAAAAAGATACTATTTTGAGAAGTCACAGGCTTTTCGAGGAAAAGAAGGATAAAAGCATGACGGATGGTGCGTTTGGGGATCATTCACAGATCTCATTTTCTGCGAGTACGAGTGCGAGTGCGAGTGCGAGTGCGAGTGAGACGCTGCATGGAAGCGGACTGAAGCTCGGGGGTGATCGGGAGGTTCGAGCTCCGTACAATGGAATGCGCCCATATATTCCATTGCTCCTCTGTTGTATCAAAACTCTGCAAAAATCCATCAATACAAAGATCTCTTTCTCTATCTTTTGCTGTCCACTCTATTATTCTGTTCCTGTGACAAAACTACACTCAACATACATGCATAAGCTCTGCAAACCTGTGTCCAACAAATGCTCACAAAGAGTATCACAGGTGACCATACATGTCATCCACAACCAACCTCTACACTTGCTCACAAGATCTACTGCTCACCACATAAGCATACATAGAGCATTACCCGCTCAAAGATCATGTATGCAAGCCACAACACTGCAGAAGAACCACTCAACTGCAATTGACAACACCTGTGGGAGTACTAGACTCAATCTCTACCTGGGTGTCAAACCCGATCTTGTAACATCTGCAAATGTGCCTGCTACCTGCAGTGTGCACGGGTAAGCTGTCTGCAACAAAGAAAACAACAGAGCCCAAAATTGTCCTGAAAAACAGTGTCTGTGTTTTTAATTTCAGACCCACCTACACTCCGATTCAGAAAATGATTCCTTCTACAAAGTCGTAGAGCTTGAAGTCAGCTCCGTTTTGAACCATAAATTTTTAAAATCGGAGCTTTGTAGCTCAAGTTATGAGCAAAACAGTAGACTGCTGTCAAACCGCCAAAAACTGAACGACTTTCTTTTGTGCTTCTTTGAGCTCATAGAAAGGCTCAAACTCACTTTCCACCTCGATGCGTGAGCTGAATGTATCAATCTCACAATGCTTCCATGTCTATGGAAGCTCCAAGCTCCAACCTGTCGCTTGCCGATGTAGCCGTTGCAAAGCTTGCCGAGAAAAGGGAAGATGTTGTACATAGTGGGCTGATCTGTAGAGGAACTGTGGACTGATCTGTGAGCACTAGGAAGCTCATGAGAGCTCTCGTGCAAGCCTCTTTTTGGCTACCCACAAGCCTCCTCTATTCTTTGCTCAGATCTGTGACCTCTCCGCCATAGCCGACGAGTTCATCGCGAAGCCGTCCATCTACGCTCTCACACCTGTCGCTCTGATACCAATTGAAGGGGATCGGAGAGCACCACAGACGGAGAGTGAGAGAGATAAGGAGACATATGACACACAGATATGGGTGGGGAGACTCCAAAAAGTGAGCAGTCTCCTATACACTTATGCTATGTATAAGGTATACAAGTCAGAGTGGGCGCCTAGACTCTGGGCGGCCGGGCAAGGCACAGGCGCTTATACCCCAACAACAGTCCATACCTTACAAATACACACTCATATAAGAATGTAGTAGTGGTTCTGGAATCATTCTTTTGGGTTGCCTTAGCCTCGGCCCATTTGGTCAAATAGTCCATAGCTACAATGATATATTGAACTTGGGTTCTGTAAGCCGGTGGTTGTATCGGTCCAATAAAATCTATACCCCATTTTGAGAAGGCTCAAGCCCCCATCATTGGTCTTAAGGGCATGCTGTCTACTCGTGTTGGCATTTTTTCTCGTTGACAAGCATCACACCTTTGAACATATTCTTTGGAATCTGCAAAAAGTGTTGGCCACAATATGCCTGCCATCAAGATTGCTCTTGTGGTGGTCTCACTAGAAAAGTGACCTCCAGCTAATCCCGCATGTGCTTGTTCTATAATCGGAGTTTACTCGTTTTCATTTGCACAAAGACGCAAATGTTGATTTTACCTCTCCGATACAATTGGTTCCCAATGAGAGCATAGTCTCTTGCTTCCGTTTCAACTGCTCTTTGACGGCGTTTACTCATATCCTGAGGAAATGTTTGGCTTGATAAGTAAGTAACCAGATAGTTACCCCACTTAGGAACAGGTGACATTTGAAACAATGTTACATGAGGAATGGGTGGTTGTTTTTGACACTGAGGGTAATCTTTTACAAAAGATTGAACATCTCTTATCATATTCGGCCAAAGTACTCCAAGTCTCAAGATTCGTTGCATAGTTTGGTCTTTCGTAAAGTGAAGTCCTACTAGCTAACATGTGCTTGACTTAGGTATTGATCCTTTTCTTCAGGGTTAATGCATAAAAGCAATATCCTGTCTCGATTTCTTTTATATAGCCTCCCAGCTACTAATTGATACATAGCCAATTGCTCGATTGAATCAACTATGATAGGAAGTGGTGAATCCACTTGAGCTATTGTCATCAATGACACAATTTTTTCCGACCATCTAGGTATCATTTCCACGGAGAAAAAATAGGTATCTTGTAGACCATCATCTACCTCTTTAGGTGATTCCCCTAAAACAATCCTGAACAAATGATCTGCTCTTTGGTGTGTAGTGTCTTTTTTTACAACCACAGTGAAATCAAATTCAAGAAGAATGATGAACCATCTCACTATTCTCCCTGTGCTGCATGGTTTGTTGACCAAATATAACAAAGCTTGGTGGTCCACAAAGAACACAAACTTGTTGGCTAATAGGTAATGTCTATACTTTTTAACGGCATAGATCATTCCTAGTCCTTCTCTTTCAGTGGTGGTGTAATTCTTTTCTGCCATATTCAGTTGTCAGCTAGCATAAGAAATAGAAAATTCAATTTTTCCATCTCCTGGTTGGGGTAGTATACAACCAATAGAAAAGTTTGAAGCATCTACATGTACGTGGAATGCCTTATCCCAATTTGGTGCTTTCAATATTGGAGCTGAGGTGAGATCTTGCTTAAGATTCATGAAGGATTCTTTACATACCTCGGTCCATTCAAAGTGAGTAATCAAGCTATACATGGGTTTTGCAATTATAGCATACATGTAGATGAACCGTCGGTAATATCCACAATGTCCTATGAAGGCTTGTACCCCTTTGACTGTTGTTGGTCTAGGCAAATCAACAATGACATTAACCTTTTCAATATCGGTAGCTATGCCATTTTTAGACACTATATGTCCAAGGATTTTCCCTTGTCTTCCCATGAATGTGCACTTTTCACGGTTTAAGCAAATCCTGTAAAGTCTACATTTCTCGAATACCTTTTTGAGGTGTTTAAAATGATCAGCTTAGATTGACGAATGTACGCATAAACCATGTATACTTCCAAGAATTTCGGAAGATACTCTTTGAAAGCATGGCTCATCAATCTCTGAAATATGGCTGGAGCATTAGTTAACCCAAACGACATAACGCGATAGGCAAATATACCCCAGTCTGTTGCAAAAGCAATTTTATGCTGATCTTTTGAATCAACCAAAAGTTGATTGCCTCCCGGAAAACCATCTAGGAAGCTGTAAGCTTCCTTTCCTGCCACTCGTTCTAAAACACGCTGTCGAGAAATTTGCGGTCTTGCCAGGAAAGCACCGGGCTTATGGCTGTGAGAGTTTGTGAGAGAACTCAACAAAAACTATATGAAGGAGTTAAACCATAGATGCCATGAAGACTAGGGTTTGTAAAGAAGTGCAATCAAAGAAGACTCACTCTTTCTCTCTTGCACTCACACACACAAAGAAAGAACACAAAAGAGAATGTCAAAACAATACGAAAATGAAAACATCAAGGCTATGGTCATATCGTATCATGGGTAATATGAAAGGGTTAATAGATGAGTTAATGGAATTCAATCTTGGCTGACCAAATAGGCTACGAATTGTTCTTTGGAATTGTAGTTTTGTGCTTACCATAATATATATATTTTGTCTAATGATTGGGATTAATTGTGTGTACAAATCCTCTTGGTTCATAGCAAGATAACTACGCTTACGTCAAAAGAAAAGTTATAGTCTATGAGAGGTAGTATGATGGGATCCGGTGATAGAAGTATTTCATTAAGCCTTTCTGGGTCAAAGAGAAACACTATACGTTGTTGAAAGTGTATTTTTCGGCTAATCCATACGTTAATTCTAATAGATCGTATAGAGTGAAAGCGATAGAAATGATCATCATGTGGGTTATTCATCTAGGATAGTATGTGAGAAATGTAGATATGAGAGAAGTGAAGAGATGAGAAGTTTCCCTCCTAAACCCTATTCTTGTCCGTAGGCAATAAGGATACTGCGGGGAGAGATGTACCTGTAGCAAAGAGAACTTAGAGAGAATGAATTACTAAGAATGAGAGAGATAGGTTTGGTTAAGGAGATAAGATTAGATACATATATATATGTTGGATTAGAGATGAAAATGAAAACAACAAGAAATCAAGAAAACATCAATGTAGAACACATCTTACTTGAAACCCTTCGGAACCATTATTGATGGGAGAGAGAAGAAGAGTGGATAATTTTACTTTGATTGATACACCAAGTGCAAGACCTTCTTTGATTAGAGTTGATCTTCCAAGGTTAGCTTGTTGCAAGAATGGCTAGTCTCCCTCTAGGAGAAAGTGTAGGCTTGGGCTTATGTTAATGGCTAAGTACAATTAGGCATTACTACTCACTCCCTCAAGAATTCCTCTCATCAATAGCTTGAATGCTTGAGTGGTTTTCAAGGAAGAAAAGGTCCCCTTTTATAGGTGAAGGGAACCCCCAAGGGTTTACACAAGAAGAGAGGAGCCAGTGTGGACAGGAATTGGAAAAGTTGGAAATGAGCTGTCCCTGCATGATGTGGGCAGACTGGAGTCCAGTATTTTGATCATATCTCCTCACCCGTGGCTTCAAATAAAAAAGTAAAAATATGGGCAAAAAATTCAGCTCATTATCTACGATTGTCATTTTAAAATCGTTTTCCAATTCGGATTGGAACCTTGTGTAAAAAATTCATCAAAATAGGGTCCATTTCTGGCAGCAAAAGTCTTCCTGTGGTCCCCTTAGCCTAGACTTTCATTTGATTCCAAAGGACACCTCATGCCATATGAAAGCATGACATTGCTCCTTGACAAAGTTTTGTAATCATGCTTGCAATAATGCATTAAAATAAGTGTATCTTTGAAATCATGCCACCTAGTGTCCCACTAGGATTTGATTCCCTCCTAGTAGCTATTTAAAAAGAAATATAAGAAAAATATGAAAAATACATAGAATATATATATATTGGAGTTTACCTTAGAAATAGGATCTAACTAAGGTGTGAGATTATAATGAGATAGTAGAAATAAAGAATCAATGCTTTTTGCCCCAAGTTAAAGAGGCGGAGCTATTGATGCTTTTCCCATAGTATTTTCTGATGGTGGTAAAGTAAGAATAGGTTACCCTTGAGAAAAATAATAGGATGAGATAGAAGGCTTATTATTATACCTAAATATGCATATGTACATTATAGAAAAGATAATTATGTATCTAAAAAATTACAAGATAGATCTTGTAGCATGCGTTCCCACTATGTACGTGTCACAGCACGACATCCATCCCCTCTAAACCTGCACATCCTCCGGTATGTGCCACATTATTTCTTTGTAAGATCAGCCCTCTTGTACATCTTCCTTGCTTTCTTCTTCACTGGATGATTCTAAAGCTTCATTTTCACTTTGATCTTTACCTATGGTTTGCTCTTCTTCCTCATCAACATCTTCTGTATCATTGTCTCCTCTTCTCTTAAACATTTTGATCCTTTTTCCTGCAATGGGAATCTTTACTTCTGTACCATCTAGTTCAGACAAGCTGTAAGTAGAATTTTCATGCACATGATTTACAACATACGATCCAAACCATCTTTTTGAAAACTTACGCATGACTGTGTGCTGGTTATCAAGGCTACTATCATACACCAAAACCCAGTCACCTTTGTCAATTGCTTTGCTCCTGAGTCGATGTCGCTTATCAAAGTAGTCCTTGTTTTTCAACCTTGCATTTTTGAGTCGTTCTTTTGCAGCTTCAATGTCTCTAGGTCTTCTCTCTAGTTGCCTTATACGCAATGCAAGGAGATCTTCCCTGCTAAGCCCCTCTTGCCAAGGTAGTACATTCCATGTGGGAATTGTATCTTCAACCGGCATCACTGGATTTTGACCATACATTAGCTCCGCAGGCATGTAGCGAGTTACTGAGCTATGTGTTGTACGATCAGCCCATAAAGCATATGGTAACAGTTTTGGCCACTCACCAACTTTTCCTTCGCAAGCCTTGGCCAAAGCTTTGATGATAGCAGAATGCCCTCTTTCACTCTTTCCATTGCCTTCAGGGTTGTCAGCTATAGTAAGAAAAATCTTGATTCCTAATGTAGAAAAGAACTCCTTTGCTTCTTCGGCATACAACTCACCTCTATCTGCAGTGATTTTTCCCACACAACCATAACGACAAATCACCTCATCAAGAAGGAATTTGCACACAGCTTCTGTGGTTTTAGCTCTTAATGCTCTTCCTTCAACCTGGTTAGTTAGGTTCTCTCGTGCAAGAACCAAGTATCTCATCTGCCAGAGTCCTAGAGGCATTGTGACTAGATCCACAACCCATTTATAGTGCATGGCTAGTGGATATGTAGGGTGCAATCCATCACGATGTCGAACATTTGAATACACTTAACAAGTTACACTTGTCTCTACAAACTGAGATACATCTTTATACATACCCTTCCACCAGTATTTTTATTTCAACTTGGAGAAGGTTGCCCATACACCCCTATGTCCAGCCCATAGACTCTCATGAAACTCTTGCATGAGCTTTACTTGAGTCTCTTTTTTACATATAACCCTTTGTGGTGTAGCACCCTTTTGTTTAGGATGCTTCCACAAGTAACCATCCCTCAAAAAGTACCCATATGCTTTCCTGCGTATCCTCTTGAATTCTTGTTCAGACCAATCATCCTGTTTTGTTAGAGTACTCAAGTAGCTTCCAATAAGAAGCCAATCACCTTCATAAAGCTCCTTCAAGAATGATTCAAGTAGATTAGTCATGCAGACATTGTTACCTTTGACATGAGAGATAGAATAGAACTTTGTGCCTACATCATCTCCCTTGTCAATCATTTGTGACTCATCTTCATACCTTGCCCTTGATAGCATATCTGCCACTGTATTGTCTTTACCTGCAATGTGCTTAAACTCAGGATTTAAGGACTTAATGTAGGCAATCCACCGCAACATAGCAATGTCTAGAGTTGAGCAGCTTGTAATCATCCCAAGAAGTGGTAGACAATCTATTTCTACAACCACACATGCACCAATTAGGTACTCTTTCCCACTTTTCAAGGCTGTAACCATACCCCATAACTCTCTCTTTATCTGTGGATAGTTTCTTTGGCGAGCACTTAGTACCTTTGCTCCAAATCTTACCACATACCTGTGTCCTTCTTTGTCATCTTGCCCTATTGCCCATCCAATCCCTGTAGGACTCGTGTCTACTGTCACAATTACTGGCCTTTGACACTCATAGTCTACCTTTCTCAAAGTTGTTGCTCACTGGAGCAACTCCTTTAGCTTTTTCATGGATTTTACATGTGCTTCTGTCCATTTAAACTTCTGATTCTTTCTAAGCAGCTGATAAAGAGGATCAGCTACATGTGCATAATGTGGAATCCAAATAACATAGAAGACACATGCTCCTAGAAACCTTCTAACCTCAGTGATGCTAGTGCATGTTTCTTTCATTCTTTGGATGGCATCTACCTTTGATGCACAAGGTTTCCTACCATATGGACCACACATGTGCCCCACAATAAGCACTTCATTGACACCAAACATAGACTTTTTCCCTGACAATGTAAGATTCACTTCTTCCAACCTAGAAATTTTTTTATCACAATCATTTATGTGATTTACCACAAACCTGCGACATCCTTTGAGATCCAAAGCTTCATCTTTGTCACTTTCTTCACATCCTTTGATAGGAAAATCATCAATGAAAGGAATTGTGATTTGAGGAATAAAGTCACGTAAGACCTTATTCATCCCATTCATCATATGTGCAACCAAGTTGGTTGCTCCCTGTGGCAAGGTACACATCCTTACCAAACCCAAAGGTGTCCTCATGGTTGTCAAGTCTCTGCTTTCGATTGCAAGCTGAAATTGATCATACCCTGAGTAGAGATCCCCCATTGAGTAGATTGACCTCCCTGCAAATGCCTCTACAAACTCATCCACAATTGGACCTGTACATACATTTCTAATTGTCACCTTGTTCACTGGTTGCATATCTTGGATGAAGCGTAGAGAACCATTCTTCTTTGGAACTGTGAACCACCTGTTTGAGTATGGAGCACAAGAAGGCTCCAAGATTCCCATTTTGATTTTCTCATTCAGTAGCTCTAATAACTTTGGCAAATGAGCCTTTGGAACCGGAATAGGCCGCAGATTCCAAGGCACATGAGGTATTTTGAAAATTACCATAGGAGCTACAATAGAAGGATCAACACATCCTATCTCATGTGGCTCAAATGCAAAAGCCGTACCATTCTTTGAAAGCATTTCTTTGAAGCACTTTGTCTCCTCCTATGTTAGAAACTCCTTGCGACCAATCTGCAAGTCTTGGAAAGACTCCTTTGTGAAGGTATGCCCAATCTTTTTAGGATTCCTCAAACTTGGTTGTAAAGAAGCCTGCTTAATCTTTTCCCTGTTGTTGGGTGGTAAGGGTGAAGCTACTGGTTTTGCCTTCTTTGCTACACTCTTGTATTTAGTTTCAACATGGACTTCTGGGCCAACTGTTTGGCTTTCTTTAAAGGCTTCTATTACTTGATACATTTCCATAGAGCCAACTTCCACAACTTCATTTTCAAGATGCAAATTAGACCCCATTATAGCATCAAGCTCACCCATAGTATCTACAAAAGAAACTTGTTCACACAAACCCAAAACATTTTCAGTAGGCTCTAGCAACCCACTCTTTTTCATGCCTATTTGTACACTATGCACATATTTCCTCTCACATCTCTTCAAATCTTGAAGTTTTGTAAAACATACTGATTTATTCTTTGTTACCAAGGAGCTCGTTGAAAAAGCTTCACCTATTTTTGGATCAGGCGAGACCCTTTTTCTTTCTGTACCACTGCAATCCCGCTTTACAATGGTACTTGGCCAAAACCCATCATTTCTCTATGATCATGAAACTCTTTGCTCACCTTTGGTAGAGGATGTTCTCTGAGGTTGTCACGATTTCTTTCATGGTTTACACAAACTGTGAGGAATTGGACAACTCGTTTACCATCTTTGCTACGTATCCTAGCATATGCTGAACCATCATCCATTACCTTTGTTTCCATTCGAACTCCCACAATGTAGGGCTGTCCAAGGATGAGATGATATGAAGATGTATCCTGTACAAAGAAGTTTTGGTCAATCTTTACATCACCTATTGTTACCTTCACACCTGGACATGCTGCATACAATACACCGGATGAATTGTTTGCCACTTTTACCATCCAGCCATGATCTGTGTCATCGGCCATTTGCACTTGTTGTAGAGACTCTTTGACATTATGTTTATTTCTGAACCATGGTCAATCAAGGAAACAAATGGATCTTCAAGATCACCTACCTTGACCAAAGTTTCTGTAGTAGCCCTTGCCCAGTGACTTCGTGAATAGTAGCTCCTAGGAATAGCTTCAACTTCTTCATCATCATTTGAGAAATGCACTTGCTTCACTCTCCCACTCGATTGGTAGCATCCTACCACAGATCCATCATCCTCCTTATTTTGTAGTTGCATTCCTTGTGTCTTCGAGGTTTCCCCTTCAACCTATGGACGAGAAACTTCAGCAAGGGTTTGCCTCTTCCTCTTGATGATGTCAATGATCTCCTCGTGGAATTCACGCTTTGCAATGCCAAGAACTTCTCCCAAAGTAAAACTCAATCTTGCTATTCAAGATCCTTTCCTCCAAGACTTTCTTTAAATCTGTAGAAACCTTAATATCAGATTGTAGTTTATAAGTTGGGCCTTTTGTCTTACCTTTTGTTGGCTCTTTCTTCTTTCTTGTTGTAGACTCCTCCATGAGTACTTCAGGTGGAGATGCTCCTTGTGTTGAGGGTGTTTGAGAAGGCATTGAGTCGCTTCTTCCCCCACTTCTAGAAGCTCTTTTGGATGGTCCTTCATCAACATTCTCACGTCTGCGCTTCTCTTCTACAATCCCCTCATTTTGTTGGCATTTTGTAATGTAGGCATGCACTGACAATGAGTCCACTGGATCATTCCATCCTGTTTCTAGACGTATGCAATCACCTGCTTCATGTAGAATCTATTTTGTAAGCTGTCCCTTTTTAGCTAATTGCATGACATTTGGCCAAATTTGACCATGATGGTCACTCACCTCTTCATCACAAAAATGTTCAATTTTTACTCCATAAGTAGCTGCCTCAACTGAAGAGGTGGCATGCTTGGTTGCCATATCTTCAACTAAGGTTTGCATTCCCCCCTTCCCAAAGTTAGTTCTCAAGGGTAGACCTGTCTCTCTTAAGTGGATTTTACCATCCTTAAAAAAGACAACATCTTTTGACAAAGCATCACTAAAATCATCACAATCCCTGCTTACATGGTCTGTACTATCACACCAAATACATCTATTAACAAACCCTTCTTTGGGTTGTTGTCTTTGCCTAGGAAGTGGCCTTGATGGTTGACCTTTTTCTTCAAGCTTTGCAAACTTCACCTTCAAGTCACGCATTCCCTTCACAAGCTTATCTAGCATGGACTCATCAAACTTAGGAGCAATAAAAGTAGGCTTTACCATTTTGTCAGAAGTTGAGGTGGAAGGACTTGTAGTGTTTACTACCATCTTGTCCCTTCTTCTTTGTCGTTTGGCAAGTAGTGAGACAGCACCTTCAACCTCATTCCAGTCGGTCTTTAGTCCTTGCTCAGCATCTTTATCTTCAAGAAGAAGCTCCAAATTTTCTTGAAACTGTTTACCTGCAGCTTGTAAGAAAAGATCTGTCTTCTCTGCATCTAGTGTGGCCCTTTCTGTCCTGGTCAGTTGTGCATAGCACCGCTCAAATTCCCTAAGTAGCTCTGTTATTGATAGTCCTTGCTTTGGCTTGATTACCCATTCTAAGAATGTCCTTTTGTTCACTCTCTCAGAGTCCTCCATGAAATATTCCTCCTTTAAAGCTACTTTGAGTTCTTCCCAATTTCTCCCATGCCCATCTTTAATTACCCTAACATGCTCTCTAAATTTTGGAGCAACAACTAGCTCAAAGCTTTGAATCATCTCACCTTCTGACACGCCATGCAGCTCCATCTCCTTCACATACTCGCGTAAGTACTTGGTTACATCTTTGCCATTGAACTGATCCATTCTATTGTCGACTGCTTGTATGGCCTTCGTTGCTGAAATCTCCCTTCTTTCAGTGGCATGTTGTTGTTGCATGAACATTGCAAATGCTTGAAACATTTGCATTGTTGCTGGGCCAAAATGCATACCCTGTTGCTCAACATGATCACCCATGGTTACCCACAAAATCTCACCCTTGCAGTTTCACGTCGGGTTCACCAAAAATATGTCGAGAAATTTGCGATCTTGCCAGGAAAGCACCGGGCTTATGGCTGTGAGAGTTTGTGAGAGAACTCAACAAAAACTATATGAAGGAGTTAAACCATAGATGCCATGAAGACTAGGGTTTGGAAAGAAGTGCAATCAAAGAAGACTCACTCTTTCTCTCTTGCACTCACACACACAAAGAAAGAACACAAAAGAGAATGTCAAAACAATACGAAAATGAAAACATCAAGGCTATGGTCATATCGTATCATGGGTAATATGAAAGGATTAATAGATGAAATAATGGAATTCAATCTTGGCTAACCAAATAGGCTACGAATTGTTCTTTGGAATTGTAGTTTTGTGCTTACCATAATATATATATTTTGTCTAGTGATTGGGATTAATTGTGTGTACAAATCCTCTTGGTTCATAGCAAGATAACTACGCTTACGTCAAAAGAAAAGTTATAGTCTATGAGAGGTAGTATGATGGGATCCGGTGATAGAAGTATTTCATTAAGCCTTTCTAGGCCAAAGAGAAACACTATACGTTGTTGAAAGTGTATTTTACGGCTAATCCATACGTCAATTCTAATAGATCATACAGAGTGAAAGCGAAAGAAATGATCATCATGTGGGTTATTCATCTAGGATAGTATGTGAGAAATGTAGATATGAGAGAAGTGAAGAGATGAGAAGTTTCCCTCCCAAGCCCTATTCTTGCCCGTAGGCAATAAGGATACTGGGGGGAGAGATGTACCTGTAGAAAAAAGAACCTAGAATTTGTAGAGAGGATGAATTACTAAGAATGAGAGAGATAGGTTTGCTGAAGGAGATGAGATTAGATAACATATATATTTGTTGGATTAGAGATGAAAAAGAAAACAACAAGAAATCAAGAAAACATCAATGTAGAACACAACAAACCCTTCGGCACCATTATTGATGGAAAGAGAAGAAGAGTGGATAATTCCACTTTGATTGATACACCAAGTCCACGCCCTTCTTTGATTAGAGTTGATCTTCCAAGGATAGTATGCAAGGATGCCTAGTCTTCCTCTAGGAGAAAGTGTAGGCTTAGGCTTATGTTAATGGCTAAGTACAATTAGGCATTACTACTCACTCCCTCAAGAATTCCTCTCATGAATAGCTTGAATGATTGAGTGATTTTCAAGGAAGAAAAGGTCCCCTTTTATAGGTGAAGGGAACCCCCAAGGGTTTACACAAGAAGAGAGACGCCAGTGTGAACAGGAATTGGAAAAGTTGGAAATGAGTTGTCCCTGCATGATGTGGGCAGACTGGGGTTCAGTATTTTGATCATATCTCCTCAACCGTAGCTTGAAATAAAAAAGTAAAAATATGGGCAAAAAATTCAGCTCATTAGCTACGATTTTCATTTTAAAATCGTTTTCCAATTCGAATTGGAACCTTGTGTAAAAAATTCATCAAAATAGGGTCCATTTCTGGCAGCAAAAGTCTTCCTGTGGTCCCCTTAGCCTAGACTTTCATTTGATTCCAAAGGACACCTCATGCCATATGAAAGCATGAAATTGCTCCTTGATAAATTTTTGTAATCATGCTTGCAATAATGCATTAAAATAAGTGTATCTTTGAAATCATGCCACCTAGTGTCCCACTAGGATTTGATTCCCTCCTAGTAGCTATTTAAAAAGAAATATAAGAAAAATATGAAAAATACATAGAATATATATATATTGGAGTTTACCTTAGATATAGGATCTAACTAGGGTGTGAGATGATAATGAGATAGTAAAAATAAAGAATCAATGCTTTTTGCCCCAAGTTAAAGAGGCGGAGCTATTGATGCTTTTCCCATAGTATTTTCTGATGGTGGTAAAGTAAGAATAGGTTACCCTTGAGAAAAATAATAGGATGAGATAGAAGGCTTATTATTATACCTAAATATGCATATGTACATTATATGAAAGATAATTATGTATCTTAAAAATTACAAGATAGATCTTGTAGCATGCGTTCCCACTATGTACGTGTCACAGCACGACAACGCACAGTTATCGGAAGAGGAAAGTTGTCTCTAATGGTAGATGTATTCACTTTTTTGAGATTAACGCACACTTGTAATTTCCCATTATTCTTAGGTCTATCACAATTGGAGACACCCAATCAGTGTGTTCAATTTCGTAAATGAATTCGGCTTCCTTTAGTTTTTTAATCTCTTCTTTTATCTTTCTGGCAAATGTTTCGTTATAAGTGTATGGTCTCTATCTACTTGGTTTTGCATCATCTCTCATGGGTATAATATGTTGACAGATTTCTGGATCAACACCCTTGAAATCCTTGTAAGACCAAGCAAAGATGTCCCTGTATTCCTTTAACAAGCTTAGCAAAAGCTTTTCTTCTTCTTCTATTAGGTCATTTGCAATATAAGCTGGTCTCGGCTCTTCTCCTGGTTCTCAGGTAAGTCTACCCTTTTAGTGTTTTCAGGTCCTTCGTAAGACTCGCCTTGTTTCCGTAGTTCCCTAACCGGTTGGTCGTTTATGATTTTTCGATCTTGGAGAGTATACTTTTTGTAATGGGATGGAACATGCATTACATCCTTACCATCCTCTTCTGTGGTTTCCATTTCGGTGGTGTTTATCTCCTTTAGAGCTTTTTTCAACTCTTGATATTTCTTTTTCCGCTCGACTTTGGTCATGAGTGGTTTTTTATCCTGATGTTCTTTGTGAGTACCCTTCCTTGTTTTTCTCAATGTCTGAGACATTTTTGAGTTTCTATTTGAAGGATATCTGCCAGTTATTTTGTCCTTGACACAATCATTAACATCTATCTGCATCAGGAATTGTGTTTTACTGGAGACTGATGGCATAGGTCGTGCTTTCACAATTCTAGTGTCTCTCTTTCTTCTATACCATTTTTGTCTTCTTGATTTTTGGTTTGGAAAGTCAAAACACTTTTCCTCCCCTCCCTTTAAGAGTAATTGAGCCCTTGTATGCTCTTTTTCTGATCCCGAATCTTCTGAGGTAGTTGAGTGTTCATATAACTCATCAGTTGCATCGTAATAGAGGTCAGAAAAGACTTGTTGAGCTTTCATCAAGTCCTTTGTTTCCTCATCCTTGTTTTCAATGTTAAGGACAATCATCACTTGGATGGGAATTATATCGTAGCCATCCTCATTGCAAAATTGAGTAGGCATAGACGTATTCACACATACATCCATTGTCGCTAAAATTTGAGTCCACTCGAATGGTTCAAATAAATGCTTTGGAAAGGGTTTATGTATGTAAGATTCATCTGTAAACTCCCTTTCTACGATACATTCCTCTCGTATTAAGCTTCCATTTTTTGAAGCTCCACACATCCATCCAAATAGGAGTGTCTTTGTTTATCCAAGATGGGAGTTTAGTTTCAGCTGAAGAGACTGAATCAAACTCTTGGATGGGTGTTTTCAAGACGTCTCTATAGGTGTGGTCTTTTAGATTGACTCTTGTTATAGATCCCACCTGCTTCAAGTACAGATAGTCGTTTCCCCAATCTTGGATAATAAGCTATACCTGTCGCATGAAAGTCTTCCCAATATGATTTCATAGTTGAGTTTTTTCCAAAGTCTACTATGGCAAAAGCGTGTTGATATTCAATTCCACAGGAGTTGACTATCACTTTTTCTAGTAGCCCTAATGGTCTCTCAATGTGTGCGTCAGCCAACTGTAATTTCATTCGCGTTTTTCTAATAGCTGGCTGTCCCCAGGATTCCCATACTACTTTAGTGGCTATGGCTATGCCAGCTCCACTATCCAGTATTGCCATGGTTTCAATGTCACTATATCTCATTGGGAGGGTGGTGTTTCCTTCTTCCCTTTCATAATATTCTCCGACCTTGTTCATAGGAACTGATCAAATCTCTTTGTTTTTCGTTTCATTTTTCGGGTTTCCAGATTCTTAGAGATTAACCCCGTTATCCCCACCGTCTCTAGGGTTTTCTATAAATCATTCCATAAGTATGGCCTGAGCTTCAATAGTTCTCCCAAAGTAAGAGTGCATTGGATAGGTGTAGACATGATTGAATGAATGTTGTCTACTTCTAGGGTCTGTTTGGCTCTTTTGACTTGAGTGGTTTTGCAAATGATAGATTCATCTTTGTTATCTCCCAATTAAGAAGGTAATGTTTTTAATGTCATTGGTTTAGATATTCTTGAAGCCTCTGATCCGCAATCCCCATACAAGGATTGTATATCCATTGTTTATATCAGATGGTAGGTTATCCAATCAGACTTCCTCTATAGGAGCCGACTTTAAAATTAGGCTCCCATCATTGATCTCCCTTACCTTTTCCCATAAATGTCCTGGCCAATCTTCTCCGAATGGAATTTTGTCTAAGTCATCTTCACTATCTAGCACTATGAGCTCTGGTTCATTTGTTTCAAGGTGGGGTTCTGCCACCACATTGGATTTTGCTTTTGTTTCTTCTATCGCAAGCTCTTCTGGTTTTGCAATACTTTCAAGCTTGGGTTTCTATTTATCCAGCATTTGCTGCGTTTTTTGCAACCAAAATGGATCCTCTAGATTTCACGGTTGTTTCCTTGAATTCACTACCAGTTTCTTTCAACTTGTCCTGTGCTAGAATTTTTGCTTTCTCTTCGTTTTCAACCCGTTGTTTTTGTTTTCTCATCTCATATATTTTGCTTCTGCTCCTTTTGATTATTTGAGAAGAAACTTTCGTGTTCTCCGAATCATTAGAGGAATTGTGTGATGATTTCCTTGACTAAGTTTCTTATGGCCTTCAAGCCATAGGGCTCTCTTTGTAGATATCTCTATGACTTTAAGATAATCCAAAATATGTCTCTTAATGGCCTCAAGGCCATATGTTAGGATTGTTTGCAAGTCTCAACATATAAATAAATCTATGGCTTCAAAGCCATATGGTACTTTACTTATGTGTCACCCTATGGCCCTAAGGCCAAGGGTTGTCATAGGGCCACAAGATTCCCTCTATGAGCACTAATAAAAAACCATCTATGCTTTATGTCCTCACCCTATGGCCCGAGGGCCACAAGGTGGGCCTCTTATGGTAGTAAAAACCCCATTTATGCTACATGTTATCACTCTATGGCCCTTGGGCCATAGGGTGCCCTCTGTGCTAGTAACAAATCCTCTATACTCTATGTTTGCACCCTATGGACCTAGGGCCACAAGATACCCTCTATGATAGTAAGAAATCCTCTATGCTCTATGTTTGCACCCTATGGACCTAGGACCACAAGGTACCCTCTATGCTAGTAAGAAATACATGCTCAATATTGAAACCCTATGGACCCAAGGCCATAGGATGTCCTCTATGGTAGTAAGAAAAACCCTCTACGCTCTATGTTGGCACCCTATGGAGACTTGAGGGCCACAAGGTACCCTTTATAGTGCTTCTAAGAAACCTTATATGCTCTAAGTTGGGAGCACCAAATGGCCCCTAGGCCACAAGGTTCCCTCTATGCTAGAAAGAAAACCTCTACGCTCTACATTGGCAAGCTACAACCCTCGGGCCATAGGGTGCATCAAATGGCTCCTAGGCCACAAGGTTCCCTCTATGCTAGAAAGAAAACCTCTGCGCTCTACATTGACACCCTATGGCCCCAGGGCCATAAGGTGCCCCCTATGCCTAGTAAGAAACGATTGAAACTCTATATTAGCATCTAAAGACCATAGGCCACAAGGTGCACTCTATGCTAGTAAGAAACCATATAAACTCTATGTTGCTAAACTATGGCCCTTGGGGCCATAGGGTGCCCCCTATGCCTAGTAAGAAACGATTGAAACTCTATATTAGCATCTAAAGACCATAGGCCACAAGGTGCACTTTATGCTAGTAAGAAACCATCTAAACTCCATGTTGGTAACCTATGGCCAAAAGGCCATAGGGTGGCCAAGGAACCCTTTAGGAGTATTCCCCACAAAGACCACCTTATGAACCCATGGTGATTTAGTGGACTAGGTGCCCTTCTTAAGACTCTTCTATTTTGGTATCATATGGCACCAGGGAAATAAGCTATCCTATATGCTATCAAAAAAACCTTTATGCTCTTTGTTGGAATCGTATGGCCCCAAGGCCATAGGGTGCTCTCTATGCTAGCAAGAAACCCTCAATGTTGTATGTTTGCACCCTATGGCACCAAGGACACAGGGTGTCCTCCATGATAGTAAGAAACCCTCTATGCTCTATGTTTGCACCCCATTTGACTATGTTGACACCCTATGGCCTCAGGGCCGTAGGGTGCTCTCTATGCTAGTAAGAAACCCTATATTCTCTCCGTTGGTACTCTATGGTCCCAAGGGCCATGGGGTGGAAAATGTGACCTTTGAGAGTATTCCTTACCACGTTTTGCAAAGACCACCTTAGCCTAGGTGCCATCTTAGAGACTCTATATTGGCACCCTATGACCTAGGGCCATAGGGTGTCCATTATCCTATAAAGAGACCCTCTATGTTAGCAATAAACCCTTTGTTCTCTATGTTGGCACCCTATCGCCCTAGGGCCACAAGGTGCCCTTCATCCTAGGAAGAGACCCTTTATGCCCTAAATTGATACTCTTTGGTCCCAGGGTCATAGGGTGCCTTCTATGCTAGTAAGATACATTATATGGTCTAGGTTTCCACTCTATTGCATAGGGCTAAAATGTTTTCTCTACGAAGAAACCATGTATACTATATGTTGGCAGTGTATGGCCCTAGGGCTAGAAGGAAACCCTAGGGCTATAGGGTGTTCTCTATGCTACTATCACATGGTCCAAGGGCCAGACAGTGGCCAAGGTGTCATGTGTAAGAGAATTCTCTACTACATATACAAAAACCACTTTATGGCACTATGGTGTCCCAAGGGCAACAAGGTGCTAATAAAAAGCCCTCTATGCTCTATGTTGGCACCCTATGGCCCCAAGGCCATAGCATGGCCTTTATGCTAGTAATATTCCCTCTATGAAATATGTTTACGTGTGTACTTATAAGAAGCCATTTATGCACTATGTTGGCATCTTATGACCCTAGATCCATAAGATGTCCTCTATGGTAAAAGAGAAATCGTACATGGGCTATGCTGTCATCCTATGGTCCTAGGGACATAGGGTGTCCTCTATGCTAGCAAAACCTCTATGCCTAATGCTAGCATCCTATAACCCGAGGGTCACGAGGTAGCCCTCCATGCTCTATATAGGCACTCTATGGCCCCAAGGCCATAGGGTCATTCTATGCTAATAAGAACCTCAATATGCTTTATGTTGGCACCGTATGGCCCTAGGGCCACAAGGTGCCCTCAAGGCTAATATAAACCCCTAATGTTTCATGTTTGCACCCTATGGTGCTAGTATCACAAGGTGTTGTCTATGATAGGAAGAAACCTTGTGTGCTCTGTGTTCACACCCTATGGCCCTAGGGTGCCCTATATGCTACTAAGAAACACCATATGCTCTATGTTGGAACCCTATGGCCCTAGGGCCATAGGGTGCTATCATAAGAAACCATCTATTGTCTATGTTGAGACCCTATGGCCTTAGGGCCATAGCTAAGGCCATAGGGGGACCTAAGGCCATAGGGTGGCCAAGGTGTCCTTGAAGAGAATTCCTTACTACATACATATAGAATACTTTATGGCCCCAAAACCATTGAGTGACCTAAGTGCCCCTTTAGAGACTCTATATTTGTACCCTATGGACATTGAGTGACCTAAGCGCCCCTTTAGAGACTCTATATTTGTACCCTATGGACATTGAGTGACTTACATGCCTCTTCATAGACTCTATGTTAAAGCCCTATGGCACTAGGGTCATAGAGTGCTCTCTATGCTAGTAAGAGAGCCTATATGATCTTTGCTGGCACTCTTGGGGCCATAGGGTACCTTTCATGTTAGCAAGAAATTATACATGCTTTATGTTAGCACCCTATGGCCCTAGGGCCACAAGGTTCCCTCTATGCTTCTATGCTAAAAGAAAATCCTCCATGCTCTAAGTTGGCGTATGACCCAAGGTCCAAAGGGTGTCTTCAATGCTAGTAAGAAACACTATATGCTCTAAGTTTGTATCCTATGGCCCAAGGGACATAGGGTGGCCAAGGCATCCATGGTACATTCACAAACATTTTGATTACGATGTCATTAGAGAACATAGCATTCTTTCTAATATTAGTAATTTTAATTTAAAAAATCAAGTTGTTTTAGTGATCTTAAATACCATTTATATAGGTGATATACTTTTTGACATAATTTTAGGATGAATACACATTGAAAGTTTTCATAATAAAATAGTCATGAAAAATTCCAAGTGTATATACTTATTAAAATAATTATAGGTGGTGTGGTATATATCAACTTAATTAGACAATGATAGTCATGAAAAAAATCAAAGTGTTAACTTTTTTATAATGTCTCAATGTATTCATGATCTTATTAAAATGTGTAAGTGAATACTGCGGTAAATATGCAATCCAATATACAAAAATGAATCATTATCATACATAATACATCTGTTGCTTTGCCACACAATTGAAGGGGTCTTTGCCTTCAAATATCGCCATAACATTCAAACATTTAAATCAAATTTTCAAGTACTTTAATTCACAAATGCATTGATCTGTTGGTGGATGAGGTCGCTCACCATGCACTTTGATTTTCAAATCCCGGGGGACAAAAATATTTGTGTTGGATTCTTCTTATGGAATTGCACATGTTCTCGAGCTTGCATTGCCTTCTACTTCCAATTTACAAACTTAAACAATGTTTATACATTATACAATCATTTATTTGCAATGAACCTTGATACAATGTTTCGATTGGTACATGACAAGCTAAAAAATTGTACTAGTCCTAGCTCCCCTCTATTGAAAAAAATTCAAGATATAAATTCCAATTCTCTACATCATATAGAAGAAAAACAAAATCATAGTTTGGAACAAAATACTCGCACTTTATATCTCTAAATAAAATCTTGTTACAATTAAAGAACTAGATCTTCACATAATCCAAAGGACAAATGCTTCAATAACCATTTGCACTTTGATACTTGATGTTTACTATCTAAGAAAATAATTGGCATTTACAACAAATGCTGAATATATGTTTAATCTAGTTAGTTGCAATACAAAGATAATTATTTCAAACGCTTACACCATCAATTCACAATAGAAGAACTTACACCCAACAAAAAATGATCATATTCTCAATAGAATATTAAACCTTAATCACAAGATAAGCAATATATGTCCCTAATGTATATGGACACAAGATAGTAAGGCCAAAGAAAAATGTTTTTGAAACAAGAGTCTTTAGGTGACCTAGAATAACCAACCTATGGTCTAAAGGCCATACGGTGTCATGTGATATTTTATAAGATGTGTCCATAGAGAGCTAAGTGATTTGCATCCATGGGGTGGTTTAAGTGCCCCTGTGGAGATTCTATGTCACCACCCAATGGCCCTAAAGCCTTAGGGTATCCCAAATGCTCTTGGATAACTTATGTTTCCTTCTAGAATAGCCCAAATTCTTATGTTCTCTTTTAGAGACTTTATGTAATCACCCTATATCCATAAGATTGTAGGGTAACCCAAATGCTTTTGGGGGATTCTATGTTGACATGCTATGGCCTTAAGGCTGTAGACTACCTATGGACCTAAGGCTATAGAGTAACTCAAATGCTTATGTGCCCTTTTAGAGACTCGATATAATCACCCTACGTCCGTAAGGTTGTAGGGTATTCCATTTTCTTTTGGGGGATTCTATGGCCCTAGGGCCATAGGGTGTCATGTCTACAAAGAACTCTATGATTGTCAATTATAGGGTGTTCTTCCCAAACCTCATATGATCACTTAACTTTAAAGTATTACATACTATATCTTATGTAGAAATCTATTTGCCACAACATGTCCATATAATATCATACGCTTAAGTCTAATTCATTTACTGTGAAAAAACTCAAACTCACAAGTTCACATTTTTTCAAAGAAAATAAATTGAGAAAAATAACGAATCAAACATCAATGTTTTTAACATCATGGGAAGATTTGAGATGGGACAAATAAAATAAAATGACAACAATAATAATCTAAATATCAGTAATGTAATATCATGGGTGGCTAGCTTAACCTGTGTCCTGTAAATTTCTAGAATGGCCTCAACACTTGCATCCAATGGTTCTTCAATTTATTCTTCCTCTGAATCCTTGGCATTGACTTTCTCTGTGTTATCCACACCTACCCACCTTCTAAGATGAAGGTCTTCTTCCACTATGGAATGGCAAAGAGATTCCAATTGTGTCATTTGATCTTTACTACATGCAACTGATATCACCTTTCTCTGATGTTGTAGTGCCTCTTTAGTCCCATAGTCTAATGAGAAGATTTCTATTACTTGATCATCTTCTT
The DNA here is from genome assembly GCF_014529385.1 of Adiantum capillus-veneris. Classification (NCBI taxonomy): domain Eukaryota; kingdom Viridiplantae; phylum Streptophyta; class Polypodiopsida; order Polypodiales; family Pteridaceae; genus Adiantum; species Adiantum capillus-veneris. The sequence goes on along the minus strand of NC_140940.1, from coordinate 130,322,059 downwards.
TGACACAGATGCATTTGATTGCACGACGCACAAAAAAGGCTTTGGCCGTGGTCACAACATCATATTCGTCGTTGTTGATGCAGAGAGTATGCATTGGCTCCAATAGTGACTCCTTTAAAACTAGAGTAGTTGGTGTACTGCTCTCCTTGACTGAAGAATGCCTAAACCCCAGAAATTATTTCGGGAAGATCACATGTTTGGATGGTCTCTGATCCCATTAAGGAGCTCAAAGGTAGAACGTGCATTTCATACCATTTAGCTTCTTAAAAAATTGCCTTCTCTAGGGAAGCAGCATGTTGATACTTGACTAAGCTGGCAATTAAAAACTCTGATGGTTGATGTGCTACCCCACATACTCCATCAATTACTCTACCAAATTGGGTAGCACTCAAACCACTAGATGTAAGACTTTTGTGTGTTGTATTTATGATGCAAACTCCAACACGAATTGTTGAGCTATTCTCACTACAGAGAAACTCAATGCCTTCCAAATTCTTTCCAACACACTTGATTGTCCATGGTAGAATGAATTGCAAACTAGAAGTGCCATTATTTTTTGCAATGATCCACTACGCATATCCCCTAATGATCTCATGAATTGGCTCTTTCTCCTTTCCTTTTTGTAGCAAGAGATTTAGCCATTGAGTACAACTCGTGAAGAGAGATTTGTGAATCTCATCTATAATCTTATAATGATACTTAGATTCATCCCATGAAGTAGCTACTATTGCTGATGGATCTATCTCTTTAAATGCCATCAACATTTGAGGCTCAAAAACCCTGGTCTACTTTAAGTTCATTGCACGTGCAGTGAGGTCGAGCATGTCGGCTTGATGTGGTTGCTTCACTAAGTAGATCTTCTCATCTGTCAGCTCCTATTGTAGTAGCTTGACATCATTATCTTCTAAACCATTTAGGAATCTAAAGGTTATTATTCTTGGTTGTCGCCCATGAGCAGTTGATGTCTGATGTTTCTCCAAGATGTTAATCCACTAATCATAGATTTCATCATTGTACATGACCATGTGTGCTTCTTTGTTGGCAAATGATTTATGGTTGAACATGATGTTCGCCACATTTACAAAGGCCTTCAAAATAAATAAAAGAAAATTAACTTTATTTCAAGACATATTTGTAAAAAAAACAAGCATAGGAAAGTGGAACTTGCATCCCAAGGTGCTCGACTCGGATGACCGTTAGGAACACCTGCCTTGGGTTTTGTTGGTTTAGAATATACAAGCCATTGACTACGGCCATGCTTCAAGACCTCCACATAAGGCTGGTGTTTCATTGATGTTATTCTCTCCATGTTCTCCATTTTGAAAATTTGAAACAACAACCTCTTTGGGAGCGTCTACCACTATCCTTGCAGTTCTAAACTTGTAGAACTCTTTTCTCAAAGCATACTTAGTGCTATTGTTACGCAAAAAAGCTCTAGCTGCTATGATGGAATGCTAACCAGCTAGAATCTAATAATGGTATGTTGATAGCTTGTCTCCATGCAATTCAGTTGTTTGTAAAGGAATTTTTGTGATTGGGTTATACGGCATCAGGTCTGCTGCACTGGAGACTAGCCTAGAGTGCCCTGCAAATTGCCATTCGAGAGATATTTTACATACATATCTGACAATGGTTTTCATTTATAGCCATCTGGTGCAAGGTTGCATTTCTCAACTGGGATCAATTGGGTAAATTGTACACCAAATTTAAAATAGTGTGCAATTTCAACGTATCCATCTAGCCCACTCTTAGAAGTTTTGGCAACTTCTTTATCAAGATCTTTTTCTTTGTTCTGTATAATAGAGTCCAACACACCTAAGGATAGTGAGTCCACAACCACTACCACTGAGGGGGTTTCAACTGTTAGGGTTGCAAGTCCACTAGAATCTCCTGCTTTTTGAGTCTGTAAGGGTATAACTGAAATATTTTCTTCAGCCACATTTCCACTATTGTCTCCAAGTGAGGGACTCTGACTCTCCTTGAGAGTCTTAGATTGATTTGCTTTACCTGTGTCTTCATTCTTTTGCTTCTTATTCTTCTTTGTGCTACTCAATCTACCTAAATATTGATTGACTTTTTTAAAGACCTCAATATATAAGTCTATAAAGTTCTCACTTGGAGTGTCGTCTTGAACCTCCACCCACCCTGCTTTTGTCATTGTCACTCCGTCATAATCAACCTTCACCAATTTTTGAGCAAAGGCCACAAGCTCCAACAAATAGGAGTCACCATTGAGTAGTTTTACTCCAAGGCATGGAGACATTTCAAGATCTGAACAATCTTTCTTTATCTCCTTGACAATACCACAATCCTTGAAGGGCAATTGCTCTTTATCTTGAAAGAATGAGTGGACTTTCTCATCACTTCCACCATTTGGTAAGTGAAAATCTAGATACCAAGAACTTGGTGTTGAGCTTGTTGCATCAACTGACTTTCACATTCTCTTCTGAGACATTTTCTGTAAAAAGAATGACATATATTTAGACAAGATGGATATTAATACATCCATATGGACCTAGGGCCATAGAGTCCCCTCTATGTTAAACCATGTGGTCCTAGGTCCAAGGGGTGCCACAAGGTACCCTCATTGTTTCAAAAAAATCCTCATTGTCTCGGTACCCTATGGACCCAGGTATAAAGCACTATTTGGTCTCTCTATGCTGGTAAGAACCAATCTATGCTCTATATTGGCACCCTATGGCCTTCAGGCCATAGGGTCCGCTCTTTGCTAGTAAGAACTGATCTATGCTCTATATTGGCACCTTATGGTATAAAGGCCATAGGGTCCCCTGTATGCTAGTAAGAACCTATCTATGCTCTACACATCCTATGACCCCAAGGGCACAAGGTGCCCTCTATGTTTTGAAGAAACTCTCCATGAGGGTTTTTTTGGAAACCTATGGACCCAGGGCCATAGGGTGCTCTTTATGCCAGTAAAAACACTATCTGCTCTATATTGAGGAGACCTTGTGGGTAGAAGTCCATAGGGTCCCCTCTATGCTAGTAAGAACCTCTGTTTTCTCCACGTTGACACCCTGTGGCCTAAAGCCCATAGGGTTCCCTCTATGCTAGTAAGAAGCTCTCTATGCTCTATGCTCTATATTGACATCCTATGGCCCCAAGCCCACAAGGTCCCCTGATTGTTTCGAAAAAACCCTCATTATTTTGGCACCCTATGGCCCCATGTATAAACCACTATTTGGTCTCTCTATGCTAGTAAGAACTGATCTATGCTCTATATTGGCACCCTATGGCGTGAAGACCATAGGGTCCCTTGTATGCTATTAATAACCTCTCTATGCTGTACACATCCTATCACCCCAAGGCCACAAGGTGCCCTCTATGTTTTGAAGAAACCCTTCATGAGGGTTTTTTGGAAACCTATGGACCGAGGGCCATAGGATGCTCTCTATGCCAGTAAAAAACACTATTTGCTCTATATTGAGGAGACCTTGTGGGCTGAAAGCCATAGGGTCCCATCTATGCTAGTAAGAGCCTCTGTTTTCTCTATATTGACACCCTGTGGCCACAGGGTTACCTCTATGGTAGTAAGAAGCTCTCTATGCTTTATGCTCTATGCACTATATTGAGATTCTATGGCCCCAAGGCCACAAGGCGCCCTCATTGTTTCAGAAAAACCCTCATTGTTTTGGCACCCTATGGACACATGTATAAAGCACTATTTGGTGTCTCTATTGTAGTAAGAACCGATCTATCCTCTATTGGCACCCTATGACCTGAAGGCCATAGAGTCCCCTGTATGCTAGTAAGTTGCTCTCTATGCTCTACACATCCTATGACCCCAAGGTCACAAAGTTGCCCTCTATGTTTTGAATAAACCCTTCATGAGGGTTTTTTGGCAACCTATGGACCCAGGGCCATAGGGTTATCTCTATGCCATTGAGGAGACCTTGTGGGTTGGCGGCCATAGGGCCCCGTTGATGCTAGTAAGAACCTTTGTTTTCTCTATATTGACACCCTGTGGCCTAAAGGCCATAGGGTTCCCTTTATGCTAGTAAGAAGCTCTTTATGCTCTATGCTCTATATTAATATCCTATGGCCCCAAGGCCACAAGGTGCCCTCATTGTTTTGGAAAAAACCCTCATTGTTTTGGAACCCTATGGCCCCAGGTATAAAGCACTATTTGGTCTCTCTATGCTAGTAAGAACCGATCTATGCTCTATATTGGCACCCTATGGATTGAAGGCCATAGGGTCCCCTGTATTCTAGTAAGAACCTCTTTATGATCTACACAAGGGCACAAGGTGCTCTGTATGTTTGAAAGAAACCCTTAATGAGGGTTTTTTGGCAACCTATGGACCCATGGCCATAGGGTGCTCTCTATGCCATTGAGGAGACCTTGTGGACTGAAGGCCATAGCGTGCTCTCTATGACATTGAGGAGACCTTGTGGGTTGAAGGCCATAGGGTCCCCTCTATGCTAGTAAGAACCTCTGTTTTCTCTATATTGACACCCTATGGCCTTTCAGGCCATAGGGTGTCAATATAGCGTGCTCTCTATGCCATTGAGGAGACCTTGTGGGTTGAAGGCCATAGGGTCCCCTCTATGCTAGTAAGAACCTCTGTTTTCTCTATATTGAACCCTATGGCCTGAAGGCCATGTAGGGTTCCCTCTATGCTAGTAAGAGGCTCTCTATGCTCTATTCTTATATTGACATCCTATGGCCCCAAGGCCAGAGGGTGCCCTCATTGTTTCAAAAAAACCCTCATTGTCTTGGCACCCTATGGACCCAGGTATAAAGCACTATTTGGTCTCTCTATGCTAGTAAGAACCGATCTATGCTCTATATTGGCACCCTATGGCCTTCAGGGCATAGAGTCCCCTGTATGCTAGTAATAACCTCTCTATGCTCTACACATCCTATGACCCTAAGGGAACAAGGTGCCCTGTATGTTTTGAAGAAACCCTTCATGAGGGTTTTTAGCAAGCTATGGACCCATGGCCATAGGGTGCTCTCCATGCGAGTAGAAAACACTATTTGCTCTATATTGAGAAGACCTTGTGGGCTGGTGTCCATAGGGTCCCCTCTATGCTAGTAAGAACCTCTGTTTTCTCTATAGTGACACCCTGTGGCCGGAAGACCATAGGGTTCCCTCTATGCTAGTAAGAAGCTTTCTATGCTCTATGCTCTGTGCTTTATATTGTCATCCTATGGACCCAAGTTCACAAGGTTCCCTCATTGTTTCAAAAAAACCCTCATTGTTTTGGCACCCTATGGACCCAGGTATAAAGCACTATTTGGTCTCTCTATGCTAGTAAGAACCAATATATGCTCTATATTGGAACCCTATGGCCTTCAGGCCATAGGGTCCCCTGTATGCTAGTAAGAACCTCTCTATGCTCTACACATCCTATGACCCTAAGGGCACAAGGTGCCCTATATGTTTTGAAGAAACGCTTCATGAGGGTTTTTAGCAACCTATGGACCCAGGGCCATAGGGTGCTCTCCATGCCGGTAAAAAATACTAATTTGCTTTATATTGAGGAGACCTTGTGGGCTGGAGGCCATAGGGTCCCCTCTATGCTAGTAAGAATCTCTTTTTTTTCTATAATGACACCCTGGCCGGAAGGCCATAGGGATCCCTCTATGCTAGTAAGAAGCTCTCTATGCTCTATGCTCTGTATTGACATTCTATGGCCCCAAGGCCACAAGGTGCCCTCATTGTTTTGGCACCCTGTGGACCCAGGTATAAAGCACTATTTGGTCTCTCTATGCCAGTAAGAACCAATCCATGCTCTATATTGACACCCTATGGCCTGAAGGCCATAGGGTCCCCTGTATGCTAGTAATAACCTCTCTATGCTATACACATCCGATGACCCTAAGAGCACAAGGTGCCCTGTATGTTTTGAAGAAACCCTTCATGACGGTTTTTTGGCAACCTATGGACCTAGGGCCATAGGGTGCTCTCCTTGCCAGTAAAAAAAACTATTTGCTCTATATTGAGGAGACCCTGTGGGCTAGCGGCCATAGGGTCCCCTCTATGCTAGTAAGAACCTCTGTTTTCTATAATGACACCCTGTGGCCGGAAGGCCATAGGGTTCCCTCTATGCTAGTAAGAAGCTCTCTATGCTCTATGGTCTATATTGACATCCTATGGCCCCAAGGCCACAAGGTGCCCTCATTGTTTCAAAAAAAAAAACCCTCATTGTTTTGGCAACCTCTGGCCCAAGGGCCATAGAGTGATCTCTATGCCGGTATAAAGCACTATTTGGTCTATATTGAGACCCTAAGGATTTAAGGACATAGGGTCCCCTCTATGTTAGTAAGAAGCTCTCGCTGCTCTATAATGACATCCTATGGCTCCAAGGGCCACAAGGTTCCCTCTATGTTTTAATTTGAAGAAACCCTTCATGATGGATTTTTGACAACCAATGGCCCTAGGGCCATAGGGAGCTATATATGTGAGTAAAAAACACTATTTGCTCTATATTGACACCATGTGGCTTGAAGGCCATAGGGTCCCCTCTATTCTAGTAAGATCTTGTCCATGCTCTATATTGGCACCCTTTTGCATTAAGTCCATAGGGTCCGCTCTATGCTAGTAAGAACCGATCTATGCTCTATATGGCACCCTGTGGCCTGAAGGCCATAGGATCCCCTGTATGCTAGAAACCACTATGAGGGTTTTTTGGCAACCTATGGCCCCAAGGCCATAGGGTGCTCTCTTTATGGCCATAGGGTTCGTTGTATACTAGGGAAAACTCTCCATGCTCTATCTTGGAATCTTATGGAGGTTATGCCATACGCTACTAAGAAACCACCATTTCTCTAGGTTTGTCTCCTATTGCTTTACGGCAACAAGGTGTCATCCTCCATGCCAATAATTTAAAAAACCCTAAATGCTCTACATTGACACCCCTATGGCCCAGGGCCCAGGTGTGCTCTATGCTACCCTAAACCCCCCTATGCTCTACGTTGACACCCTACGGCCCCAGGGCCAGAAGGTGCCCTCTCTCTTTCTCTCTCTCTCTCTCTCTCGTATTTAAAATGTTTATTTGACCTTATTACCTCTCCTCCCTCTCTCTCAGATTCCTCTCCTCTATTTGTCTCTCTTACTGTACTTTATCTCTCACTCCAAATAACTATTTTTCTCCCTCTTCTCATCTCTCCCCATTCATATAGTAGGCACTCCCTTGTGGATTTTGGGCCTCAATATCTACCGGTCTACCTGTAGCATCGTCATTCAGGCACCCCCTACCACATATTCTCTTTCTAGGCCCTCTCTCACACCAACATAAAGCGTACAATACAAAGGTTACTTCTTTTCTATTTTTCTATTTTTTTGTTTTACTGTTTTTTTATAGAGATTGAGCAGTGTTGTGTTTGGGAGAGAGGCGCAGAGAAGGAGAGAGAAGGCAAAAGAGGCGGCACCAAAGGATGCTGCACGTTTGAGAGAGAGGCATTCGATGTCGTGAGATGTTGCACGCTTGAGAGGCGCACAGAGGGCGGCAGAGGGTGGCTATTCGTTCGACGAAGGGCAGCGCTTGGCGCAGCAAGAGCGATAGAGGGGTGCTCTTTGTTCGAGGCACTTCGAGGCGAATAGAGGGCACGCAGCAGAGTCAGCGCAAAAGAGGCGTAGGGAGGGAGGGCGTTTGGGAGAGGCGCAGGGAGCGCGCAGAGAGCTGTGTTCGAGAGAGCAAAGTAGGGTTTCGAAAAGAAAGAGAGAGAGAGAAAGACCTTGCAGGATGGTTATCTTCTTCATGGCAATAGGCTATGTGTTACCCACTCTCTTCGTGAGAAAGTCATGTATAGAGATAAGGTTAATCAATCTAGTTAATTCAAAATTCAAAATTTGACTTTCAAATTTTAAACCTAAAATAATTCCCGTTCTCTTTTATTTTGAATTTTGAAGAGTTTAAAATCGTTTTTTTAGGGGGAGAGTCATACCAAAGGAATGGAAACTGAAAGAGCTTTCCGCAAAAAAAAAGTATAGAATTTTTTCAAAAAATTGGCGTGAGACTTTGTTAGTGCCCGTGTCGTCTCGCTACAAGTGGAATGACACCCATGGTCAAAATCACCATCCCAAGGCATACTGAAAATACAATAAAAGACATTCAAAATTAGAGAATTTTCCCTCGAAAAAAGTGCGATATGTTTTTGTGCAGTATTGATCGGGAGACTTAAAAACACATTTTGGAAAAATTTGGGTTAAGCAAAAAAAAATCAAAAAATTTTGGCTTTTTTTTTGCACATGCAATTGCACACTAATTGCACGTGTTTTGAAAGTGTATGGGTTGCAAAGGTGCTGGTGTGCATTTGCGAAGAGGCTTGTAAAAGTGCACATATGCAACTTGATCACACATTTGATCATGTGATATGTGTACACTGTTGTTTTTTGTGTCCCTTCAAAGACGTAAACATATCGTATGGATGTACATCCACGGGAGTACTTGAGACATGGTCTCTAGATATAATCAATGGTTGTGGATACACCACATGGCATATGATCAATGAATGTGGATGCGCCACATGGCATATCGTGCGGCTCATACATACCCCCTTGTGTCCTGGCAGGCTCTAGCTTTCTAAAATCACTATATATAGCACCCTATGGCCCAAAGTCCATAGGATGCATATATAGATAATCACAAAACACGAATAGATAGTATCGTGTGGTCATAAATCCATAAGATCTATATATACTTAGCTAGAATCATCAACTATAGCATCCTATGGCCTTTTGTTCGTAGGATGTTCATTTAGTCATCATGAAACACCTACATATAGGGCCCTATGGATCTAAGTCCATATGATGTATATATATAATCATATCAATACACCTACATATAGCATCCTATGGACCTAAGTCCAAAGGATGTATACAAACTCATTGTGTCCCTAAGGCCACATGATACTATATACCCATCATGAGACAACTACATATAGTGCCCTATGGTCCTCAATACAAAACAACTTGATAAAACATCATATAGACCGAAGGCCTTATTATTTATATATACTCAGCACAAAACACCTACATATAGTGCCCTAAGGCCCTAAGGCCATAGAATGTTATATACCCATCATGAAACAACTACATATAGTGCCCTATGGCCCTTAGGCCATAAGATGTGTGCATATGCATCGCAAAACACCTACATATATCATCCTATGGCATCATGAGACAACTACATATAGTGCCCTATGGCCCTCAGGCCATAGGATGTGTATAGTTTCATCACGAAACACCTACATATAGCTCTATATTGGCCCTAAATCCACATAATGTTACATACCCATCGTGAGACAACTACATATAGTTCCCTATGGCCCTCAGGCCATATGATGTGTACAGTTGCAATGCGAAACACCTACATATAGCTCTATATTGGCCCTAAGGCCATAGGATGTTATACACCCATCGTGAGACAACTAAATATAGTTCCCTATGGCCCTCAGGCCATAGGATGTGTACAGTTGCATCGCAAAACACCTACATATAGCATCTTATGGCCCTAAGGCCACAATATGCTATATGCCCATCATGAGACAACTACATATATTATCCTATGGCCCTAAGGCCATAGGATGTTATATACCCATCATGAGACAACTACATATAGTGCCCTATGGCCCTCAGGCCATAGGATGTGTACAGTTGCATCAAAAAACACCTACATATACTCTATATTGGCCCTAAGGCCATAGGATGTTATATACCCATCGTGAGACAACTACATATAGTGCCCTATGGACCTCATGTCATAGGATGTGTACATTTGCATCACGAAACACCTACATATAGCATCCTATGGCCCTAAGGCCACAGGATGTTATATACCTAGCGTGAGACAACTACATATAGTGCCCTATGGCCCTAAGTCCAAAGGATGTATATTTACTCAACACAAAACACCTGCATAAAACATCATATGGACTAAAGACCATATGATTTATACATACTCAGTATGAACCACCTACATATAGCCTCCTATGGACCTAAGTCCATATGATTCTGTATACCCATCATGAAACAACCACATATAGTGCCCTCTGCGTATATAATCATAATGAAACACCTACATATATACTCACAATGAAATGACTTTGTGATGGTTTTCTTTGCAAATATTTATTGAAACCTTCTTGCAGGTATGGATTTTAATCAAGGTGATAGAGTATGCATGCTTGTAGCCACAGAAAAGGTTGCCCTTGGGAGTGTCGGTGAGACAAACGCAAACGCATAATGCTCAGGCATGCTTATTGGTGAAGGAAATGTATCAGTATCACTTGATTTGTGTTTTCAAAAGAAAGCACTTATTACATTTCCAACAATGGATGCATTGACAGTGGGAGATTCTTTTCATAGTATTGTGAAATGGAGTATTGGGTTGCTACAACATATGGATGAGATACACTACGAAGGGGTTTCTATGTATGAGACTCACAAAGGAATGGGAGCATTCGAGGCACAGTCTGATGGAATGAGCTATAGGGAGGTTTGGAAGGATAAGAGGGTTCAAATTTGGGATGAAAGCAAAACACATGTAGTAGCCGAAGGGGTTGTCATGTATGTGTGTCCATTTGGTTCCGTGAACTTTGGTGAGCTAGGTGAAGATAACATCGGTATTGGTATTGAAACATCCTATGCTTGTGAGGCTACTATTTCTGCACAATTTGATGTGTGCAGCATCAATTTGGTTTGTTGGCCTATCAAGAGAGTGAAAACTATGGATGGAAAAGCGTTGTTACAATATGAGGATTTACATGCTAGTGACGCATTACAAGATACATGCATTGAATCAGCTCGTTTGGTAGAGCTATTTTAAAAAAATGAAAATATTGCTTTATGAATAGGAAGCCAAAAATGTCTGTGAAACCTTCTAAGAGATCCAATCAAGCATCCCTATCATCTGACCAACTTGTTTCAACCATAGATTGTTGTTCTATGAGGTGTTGCAATATGCCAATAGAGATAAGGTCATGGCTATGCGCAATGGATTTTGGGGACAAACTTTGCAAAATAGAACTAGCTATGTGTATGATACAATGTTGACTGCTTGGCGTGAGAACAAAACGACTGCAAAGACTTGCTATGTATTTTCTTTTAATGGCAATGAGGTCTGTAGTAGAGCTTGGTACAAAATTCATGGCATTCCAAAAACTTCATTTTATCGTTACCGTGAACAATTTGAAAATGGGTTCGATGCTCAGTGCATGTAATGGTGGTGTCATAAGAAAAGGAAGAGACCATACAGAAATGGGAAGGGCATTGATGCGCTCTTTTGTAGATGAAAACTCAGAGAAAATGCCACATAAGAGTAGAACTATGGAAGATGGTACCAGAGAAACCTTGCTTGCAATACCAAACACGTACAAGCAAATAGACATCTTACATGATGTCAATAAAACACACTACAAGAGGTTGTGTGCTCTTGTGACGTTGTTAGCGACGGAAATACATTGGGTGTTTATAACCCTCGGCGTCGCTAAGACCGTCGCTAGCTTCGATACGGGAACGCCGCTATAATAGTCGCTATATGCATCGCTATAAACGTCGCAATATAGCGACGCCTATAGCGACGATTATAGGGACATTTGCAGGCCATCTATAGGGACGTTTATAGCGACTCTGCAGAGCCTTATATAGCTACGTTCATAGCGACGTCCGAGAGGAAATTTTTTTGGTGGCAGGGCATTCAGTTCATAGCGACGTCCGAGAGGAAATTTGGTGGCAGGGCATTGAATGCCCTGCCACCCATCAACCACATTGAATGTTTCATTAATTGATTCACCTTTGAAAAAAAGTGCAAAGGTAGATATAGACCCAAAATAGTCACCCACAAGACAATATAACCATTAACTGCATCATCCATAGTACGTATTGTTTGCAAAATAAAGATACAAAACTGACAAGCGTGAATTGATGAAAGTAAATCAATGACAAATGTACACATCATAGGAAAAATCACTTGATTGTTAAACTTTTCAAATGTAATAATTACAACACCATTGTCATTATTGAAAGAATATACATGGTTAAGACGTATAAAAGTCGTCGCATGATACATAAGCTATGACAAAAAGAAACTAATGCTATCTAGCTACGGCTAGACCGACGTCGTCTAATCAGACGTCTCATCGTGTCCAAGCGGCGTACCTGTCGGATTCTGCAAAAAAAAACAATAAGACAGCTTTTTGTAAGTATAAACATATAGCGATGTTTATAAAACAATACAAAAAATAGAAAAGAGTAAACGCTAATACTAACTATGCCGTCGCGAGAACTCAGAATGTCCATCAGGGCGTTTAAGCCCTTCCTGCCTGCGTACTCGCGCTCGTACGGTGTGGGATCACGTCCTGTCATTGACCACTATCAAAACATACAAAGAATCCATTATGTTAGAAGTTAAAAACCCATAAACCCTAAACTATCAAACATAAAGAGCAATGCAAAAACACTTACAAAATCGGCCTCAAATGATGCCCACCCGTCGCTCTCCAAGTGGTGTGAGCTCCCTGCCTCTACTCACGCTCTGGCTGCCTCCTTTTGTTGCTTCCACTTGTCGGGATTCTCGCGCGCTGCTTTCTTTGCATTCTTCCAATCTTCTTTGGCCAGCCAATCTGGTATGTTCCACCCATGCTTGATTGCTTTTTTCACTTCGAAACGCTTGTGCTTGCAGTTTCGCACATTCGAACCTTCAGCAGGTCTTCATTGAAGTGCTCATCCCATGTTGGAACGGGAAACTCGTCATGAAGCATGCTGATGACTCTATCTTTTAAATCATTCGGTACTTCAGCCCAGGTGTTTAGTATGTAGTGTCTAAACACCTGAGAGAAAAGAGCGTTATACAACATGGAAGGTACTAAGAGAGCCAGAGTTTTTACAAAACGGAGCAAAATTGTTCAAATACAATATTTATGGCTTTAAGAGATCTCTCTCTCATCCTCGCATAGCTGAGCATAAATTCCTATATCTATATAGAGCTCTCCGTTTAAACAGATGTCCTTCATTTCATTTTGTAGATCTTCTGCATGCACCCCATAGAGAGTAGCAGTTTGATGTTCGTCTGACACCACCTCAACAGCTTCCGAGTAAGCATCTTCTCCGATCTCCTCCATTTGTGCTGCTGTGATTGGCACATGGTAGCCTTCATACGTCCGTGCACTACGAGGGGCTACCTCTATAACATACCACCAGTTTGGTGCAGACTTTGTAGGATGACATATCACCTGCCAGAGCCACATAACTTACATGAGAGCTTCCAAGCACAAAAATTCTAAAATGGGATGTTAACTATTTAGTACGAAAGTGTCTCTTAGGTCAATCCATTTCTTAATTGAATCCACCTCAAGAAAACTAGACTCTCCTCTACGCACAGTAGCATTGCGACCCTCCATGATTATCTTGAACCATTGCACATCGAACAAATCGACAAAAAATCCTCTATAATTGATCCTCAAAATTTCTTGTAGCATGCCCAAGTAAGTGAGTTCCGCCACCACAGGATCTGCATTAGAGGACCGTCGTCAACTAGACTGTTCAAATTTTTCCATGATTCCACAATCTTGAGTAAAACGCTTTTTGTCGATCCGTTCCACCCTAAAATGTAGACCTTTACACCATGCTGCTATGGATGACTTACACTACAACGAACAAAGATTATGAGTGACCGTTCAAACATCTAGAAAGTCACTAGTCGTTCATTGCAAACTTACCTTGGTCACGCAACCCCGAGAGTACTCCCACTCTTCCTCAGTCACTTCTTCACCGCACTGTTGTGCACTTTTCAATTGGTTGTGCAACCATCCTAAGCTCATGAATGTTGGTAGGCTCTCCAGACCCGTCAGATAATGCATCGGTGGTCGTCTTCCCCATCTCCACTCGATTTGTGCACTTTGTCGCTCTTGCTTTGCATCCTCATATTGTGAAATCCACTTTTGTATCACTGGATTGTGAAGCATGCAAAATTGGTTGATTTTAGCCTCTAGATCTTCCGTCATCTTCCTGCTAAACACTGAGATTGCACATGACAATCCCAGATATGCGCTCATCATCTATGGTTCACCATAGTGTGTCCCGGGCTTTATCAAATCTGCCTAGCCACTCTCCAATGTACACTAGGGACTTTGATACAAGCCAACCTTCTGCCATGCTACCCTCCGGACGTGCCTTCTGACGCACATATCCCTTGAGCGTTTTCATGAAACGTTCTAAAAAGAACATCCATCTGGAATGTACTGTGCCAGCTATTTCCACCTCATCAACTATGTGAACAAGAAGATGCACCTGAATGGTTAGCATGGTAGTAGGAAAATGTTTCTCAAACATGCACACAACCTCCGCAGCATTTAGTTTGGCGAATGGTATGGAGTCTACGTTGATCTCCTTTTGTGAGATCCATTGCACCAACTTCGCAAGTTTGTAGATTGTGTTACGAACGTCAAGAGACAAACATCCCTCAATGGCAACAGGTAAAATAAACTTCAAAACACGTGTAGCAATGATATTAAAGTCCACATACGAATTTGTTACACAATTTCCACTATGAACATACCTGACACATTTTATGCCAGTCGTGTGACTTCAAACCGGTAAGCTTTCCTTCTTTAGTAAAACACATTTGGAGCGAGTGCATTACACTAGTGGGGGTCCGCAAAGATCGAATGGTCTCTTTTACTTTGCGTTCTTGGGCTCCTGTGAAAATCCATGGTGCTTTAGGGAGTTTTATCGATCCATCGGACGCTGTTTGCGGCCAATATTTCTCCATATGATCCACATTTCTAAGGTCAACCCTGGCTCCCAAAGTATCTTTCTTGCCGGTCAGATGGTCCCATAGTTGATTACTCACATTCTTGATTATGTGCATTGGATCGAGCAAGTGATTGATCATGAGTCGGGTCCAATATGGTAACTCGTACCATAGAGATAGTCTCTTCATCCCTGGGGGCAATCCGTCATCACACATCTCCTTCTGCTCTAACCATGCTTGTGCAGACATCCTCGGTGGCTCTCTTCCCAAAAAGCCGTTGTGTAACACATGATTATCTAGAAGATACGCTTGATGACCTTCGTAGATTTGCTTCTTCAATGAGGGCGCCCTACGTGCATTTAGTCTAGGTCCACATGTGACACATGCTCTGTATCCGCTTGTTTGAAGCCCTGCATGTATACACATGATAATAGATCAGCTTGAGAAAAACCAAGATTTACAGTGTTTGAGTGAGGAGTGTAAATCACCTGAGCATTCTGTTAGTCCGGGAGAGCCATGCATGGTCCACATTAGAATGCCTCTGATCAAAGCATTCCGTCGACCTGTGTGTCGGCTCATATCCACCACTTCTATGCCAATCCACAATTATTGTAGCTCTTCCAATAGTGGATGAAGATACACATCCATATTCTTCACTTTATATCACCCCGGCACAATCAAGCTTAGCCATAGGTGCCCCTTCTTCATAGTCAACCATAGGGGAATGTTGTAGTTGACGATGACAATGGGCCATACACTATAAGATGTTTATCTTTGACCAAATGGATTTACGCCATCCGTAGCCAGGTCTAAGCGCAAATTTCGAGCTTCCTGGCAAAATCTGACCATTTTCCATCTATATGTTTCCAGTCTGCGCAATCTGCAGGAATCCATAGCACACCATCCGAAGATTTATTCTCCTCATGCCATGATGCTAGGGCGGTCTTGGACTTACATTCGAAGAAATACTTGATGCGAGGAAGCAGAGGAAAATGTCGCAAAACCTTTTGTGAAATTTTTGTTATGTGGAGATCTACTCGATATCTCTCGGAATCACAAGACACTTCTCCATGTCTATGTATTCCCCTTTGAAAAGAATGCAGTCATTAGGACAAGCGTGGATCGAATTGTAATCCATCCCCAAGTTTTGCAAAATCTTTCTTGCTTCCTCTCAGGAATCTGGCATCACATTATCAGCTAGTAGTATCTGCTCTTTGAGCAATCTACACAACATAAAAATACGATACAATTGTGTAAAAATCTGTGAGATCATTATACATTTAGAGTTTTATTAAAGTAAACTACTTGTAATAGATCACCTGAAAAGCGTTGTGACGCTAGTGTCACTCCATCCAAACTTTGCCCGCATGTTGAGAAGAACCAGGATCCCTTTTATCTAGACACACGTGCTCCATTATACAATGGCGTATCGGCTTTACTTTTCATATCATCATAGATAAGACTTTTTGAATCCATGATCGTCTCGATCATTTCATCAATCTCGGGCTCAAACATTGCCTCGTTGGGAATGTGGTCTGCATGATCATCCCCAGAGCTGTCAGAGGCTACATCTTGTGGCCTCACATATGTTGCTTGACCAAAGCGCCTGCGACGAACACGTCTATTAGGTTGCAAGATTGCTGCCTGTTGGCCAGCGTCAGAGTCTGACGAGTTATAATTGGCAAAAACTCGATCTATAATAGATGGATTGAACTCGCCAAATTTGTGAACGTGCTGCAAAGAAACGTGTCTTGTCCGTCGCACAGCATGCTTGCATTGATTACAAGGACATAAGATCCTCGTTGAGAGATAGGTGTTTCGGTTGGACGGCCCCACATCCTCATCACTACTCATAATGAGGGTAAAAATCTTATAACCTGGACAACAAATTTAATCTTCTATTGGCATTCTCTGTCTTCTATCTCTCTCTCTCTCTCTCTCTCTCTCTCTCTCTCTCTCTTTGTTCACACTGTAAACTACCTCACATTCTCTAGTCATGTCCAATCCCCGCACACCTCGGTCTAGAGGTGCATGGAGATCAGAACCACCGGGTTATAATCTTGTCTTTATTGGTCAATTCCTATATTTGTGGGTACAAGAAATCTACACACCCACTTCTACATGATAGTGCATGTAGTGGACAAAACCCCTTTGCCTCTACTCTAGCTGTAGCATTTGACAACATCTTAACATCTTTTCATAGTAGATCTTTTCACCGTTTGTCTAACTCTAATTTTTTTACCGTAATCTCGAAGGTAGACTCTAATATAAAAACGCAATCCAAAATATTATCTTAAATCTAACCTAATTGAACATGTGGTGATTCGCTCCATTGAAGGGTAATAGATAGACCAATGGGGCTACTAGCTGTGTAGATGTGAATGGGCCTCACATATACAAATACTTCAATGCAAGAGTTTAATACTCTCACCTCTCCACCCCATCGATCCATAACCCAGGTGATGGAAAAAAATCCTCCTCGAAGCTGGCCCAGCCATCGTCGTCACTCCCCAGGTGATGGGATATTTCCGTCTTGATGCAAACTCTTGCTGCGTCACTTTGCTGCCACCACCTATCTGGATTGGTCATCCTCTCCTCCCTGGTACCCCTCCACTCCTCTCTTTCATGCCAGTCAGGTTAGGCATCTGTGCATCTGACCTCCGATGCTTCATGTAGTCGCGCATGCATCTCCTCATCCAAGCATCGTCAAATGTTTTCTCCAGAGAGGGAACTAGAAACTCCCGATGCAGCATCGCTATAAGATAATCCTTAAAGGATTTATCGTGATCCCTCCAAGAGACCATGAAAGACTACAATGTGTCAAAAAACCTGTTTACATAACTGTTCTATGCGGCCCATCACTTGCTTCCCCTCATGGGTCATAACGGACATACGATTAGTGAGGTAGGCGTATCACTTTGGCATGTCTCTCTCGTGAACTATAGCAACCCTATCTGATGAATGCTCATCATCCAGGCCTCTGGGTGACCCCGACGCAGTGTTCAGGTCACTCCTCAGCATCTCCGACGCAGTGGGCGGGACACCACTCTCAAACGCGTAGGCAGTATAATCCTTCGGTGTACTCAAAATAAACCTAAATCTAATCTAATCTAACCTAAATAAACCTAAATCGAATCTAGCGTAAATCTAAATCTAACCTTATCTTAAACGATAAAAAGAGGAGAATGGTATAACCTTTCTATCACCCAAGTGTGGTAGATTGGTTATGCCATTTCCCTCTTCAATAACAGGTAAATAAACCTAAATCTAATTTAATATAACGTAAATCTAAATCTAACGTAAATAAACCTAAATTTAATCTAATATAATGTAAATCTAAATCTAACATAAATAAATCTAAATTTAATCAAACGTAAATCTAAATCTAATCTAATTTAACTTAAATAAACCTAAATCTAAGTTAACGTAAGTCTACATCTAACCTAATATTTAACTTCTTTTGGGATAGTTTCCTACGATGTTAAAACTCTCTTCTTCTCGTGTGTGTGTGTGTGTGGGTGTGTGTGTGCCAATAAAAATGGTATAACCTTTCTATCACCCAAGTGTGGTAGATTGGTTATGCCATTTCTCTGTTGACTAACAGGTCTTGAGTTCAACTCCTCGTTGGCTAGATCTTTAAGGTCTCTTGAATTAGTTTCCTACGATGATAAAGTAAACTCTCTTCTTCTCGGGTGTGTGTGTGTGGGTGTGTGTGCATGCCAATAAAAGGAGAAAAATGGTATAACTTTTCTATCACCCAAGTGTGATAGATTGGTTATGCCATTTCCCTCATGAATAATAGGTCTTGAGTTCAACTCCTCGTCAATTAGATCTTTAAGGTCTCTTGGGATAGTTTCCTACGACGTTAAGACTCTCTTCTTCTTCTTCTTCTTCTCTCTCTCTCTCTCTCTCTCTCTCTCTCTTTGTTTTATCTCTCTCTCTCTCTCTCTCTTTTCCTCTCTCAATGTGGGTGTGCATTCTTTGTTTATGCATATGTGTGTGCGTTTTTTGTTTATGCATGTGCTCTCTCTCTATCTCTCTCTCTCTCTTTTCCTCTCTCAATGTGTGTGTGCATTCTTTGGTTATGCATGTGTGTGTGCGTTTTTTGTTTATGCATGTGCTCTCTCTCTCTCTCTCTCTCTCAAAAACACAATGTGTGTGTGTGTGTGTGTATGTGTGTGTGTGTGTGTGAGAGAGAGAGAGAGAGAGAGAGAGAGAGGGAGAGAGAAAGAGGGGAAGGGAACATGAGAGTGAGGAGAGGGAAGGAGCATACCTGGCTCTCCTTCCTCTCCTCGTGTGTGTGTGTGTGTGTGTGTGTGTGTGGAGAAGAAAGAGAGAGAGAGAGAGAGAGAGAGAGCGCGCGTTGCCTTTGCTTGCTTGAGCGGGCGCCGAAAACTCAGATCTGAGATCTGAGTTTTCGGACGCTCTCGATTATTTTTTTACCCCTGACGGCGTCGCTATGAGCATCGCTAAGTTACTTATAACTTAGCGACGCCTCTAGCGATGTCGTGGGTTTTCACATTTGAGCGTCGCACTGCGAGCATCGCTAATATTAAGTACCTCTTGTAGTGACACTTGAGAGTATGAGTCTCAAGCCAATGTCTAGCACTACATTCAATAGGCTTTGTACAGAGTTTGCTAATGTGACCTTGTAAAAACAAGCGAGTTCTCGAAATGTGTTGTGTGTAGTCGGATAAAGTCTCAACAAAGTCAACAAAGGATGATGAGATGATTTCACGTTTGAAGGATGAACGTAAAATTCACATGATGCAACAACAAAGCTGTAGAAATGTGTACTACACCTGGCGTAAGTTCTCGCAAATGCAAAAGGATAAGTACTTATGCATTATACATGATAAAATGGACCAAAAAAAGACAGCAATACCTAGATTGCGAGTGAACTCAGAAGACTATGCGAATGCATATCAGTTTTGCTAGTATCATTAACAGGTATGATAACACATGGGCATGGGCATGGGATGTATGGTCATTTCTCATTGAATGGTCTATGGCCTTCAGATCCGAATGCTACAATTGGTTCCCTTGCATTATGCTTACATAATTTGGAAAGAACAGAAAACCATGGGCTAGGATATTTATGCCATGATGGTATGCCACGCAGCAATATAACATTGTTCATGCATTGAATTCAAGGACAACTCTAGACCACCAAAACAGAATGATGAAAGAGAATAAGAGGAATGCATCAGCAACAGTAACACCACCGTTGGCTATTGAAGGATGTAATGGAGAGATTTCTAACTTGCAATCAGCCTCCTCTCAATGTGTTGTGGATACCATGTCCACTCCCATGTTTCAAAAATTTCCTGAGAATCTTCTGCTACAATTAGATAATTGTGCAAGAGAGAATAAGAATCAATATTTAGTTACATACTTATCCTTGCTAGCAGGAAAAGGTGTTTTCAAAACCGTGCATTTGGGATTTTTAATGGTGGGTCATACACATGAGGACATAGATGCAATGTTTAGCAGGTTCTTAGAGAGATCACGAACAAGAATGACCTACACTTTTCCACATTTGATGGAACATTTTCAAAAATGTGAAAATTCAGCTCCAACACCATTTCTGATGAGGCAAGTTCCGGACTTCAAATCCTTTGTTAAAGGATACATGTGTGATGGACAAGATGCTCTTGTTGGACACTCTAAGTCACTTCAATTTTGTTTCTTTATGCAAGGTGAAATCCCAGTAATGTAGTACAAAATTCACCCCAAATCACCTGATTGGA
Source organism: Adiantum capillus-veneris (assembly GCF_014529385.1). Taxonomy (NCBI): domain Eukaryota; kingdom Viridiplantae; phylum Streptophyta; class Polypodiopsida; order Polypodiales; family Pteridaceae; genus Adiantum; species Adiantum capillus-veneris. Next base: position 130,301,591 of record NC_140940.1, on the reverse strand, counting down.
TACCGAGGGAGTCAAGAATTGACTTGTGGAAAAAAGACGACCAAGGGAAACAAAATTGCCAGTAGGTTGTCGAGATGTGGTTCCTATAGCAGACTATGTGAGGGATAGTCCGCTTGTTATTCAAGGGATTAAGACATATCTTGAATTTTGGAAAAGATGGACTCTACTAAAGGGAAAGGAGCACGATTCTACAAAATACATGGATCCAGTTATTATTTATTGGAAAAAAATAATTAGTGAGCTTAAACAACCAACCAGTAAACAAATTGGTGAATATACATCATTTTGGCCAAAGACTACAGGGAGTCATCGAATGCAACAGATAGAGGAAGACACAAATGAGTTCAAGGATATGGAGAATTGAATGATCACTATGTTGGTCCTCAAAGTGCAAGGCCACAGGAAGCTTTTAGGCCTCAAATTGATGTAAGGAAAGGGGATTTTGTTCTTGTGAGACCCGTAGATCCAGAATATCCGATATGGATAGGAGTTGCAAAGTTAGATGTTGATGTAGATAGCTCATCTCCTAACTACAAGAAAGTTTTCATTCAATATTGGGGACCAAAACATCGAAAAAAAATCCCACAATCCAAGAACAATATGAGGATTGTTGAAAAAAGAATTGGTGCTGTGACCCAAAGCGTTGGGAGTGCATGTGTTGATGCAGTTGTGTGGTTGTGGACTCCAAGGGGTGGAAGACTTGCACTAGCAAAATTAAAATCCCATCCAATGTTGTGGAGAAAGCACAAGCTAGCTTAATAGGAGAAACTGAATAGCATTTCATTTTCATATATTGTTTTTCTTGCTATCTTTGTCTATGTATGTTTTATAAAGTATCAATTAACACCAGCATGAAATTTTTTTTTTGGATGGCACAAAAAAAGGTGTTTCTCAACACCACCATTTTCTTGAGAATCTATCTCTTTGTCTAATGTAACACAAGTCCTCAAGACAAGTCCCAAAATAAATGAAATTTTCCCAAATCAAATGGGAAATAGGAATCCATAGGCATTGAAATCAGTCCCAAAGATGTGGAATTTTTCCATTTCATCTAAAAGAGTGTTTATGTATAAAGAATAAGGAAATAAATGTGGGTGGACGGCATTGGCCAGCGGACACGGGCAAAGCGGGGAGGCACACCGCCTTTACCTAACAGAGCAAATTGCAAAAGCACAAGAGGGTTTTCCATTGTTGAAAGCTAATCCCACAACCAAACTCAAATCCCATGGAGCCAAACTTGGAGCCAATTTCAAGGTTGTCTCTTGCCTAGCTATGTGAGCATCTACTTCATTCAACGACTCCAAGCCAAATGTCTATGCTCTCACTCTTATCACCATGAAGATGATTGTCACCAAAGTCCTCACCAAAGTCCTCTATGACTGACATAGAATGAGCTCACTTGATCACTACATAGAGGATTATGATCCCATACCATCTTCCTTTTCTTTGAGGCTCCACTAATTGCAAGACAAATGTCTATGCTCTCGCTCTTATCACCATGAAGATGATTGTCACCAAAGTCCTCACCAAAGTCCTCTATGACTGACATAGAATGAGCTCACTTGATCACTACATAGAGGATTATGATCCCCATACCATCTTCCTTTTCTTTGAGGCTCCACTAATTGCAAGACTATTCCCAAGTTTTCAAACTGAGAAATTTACACACGTATAGTGTAATTATCGACAAAAGCTTCAATTTTTGACAAAAACACCACGAGAATTTCAAGTTTTCCCTTATTTTCATTGGTTAGGAAAACTGTATTTTTCTAGCTCCATGCCACCTAAGCATTAATGAGCAAAATGTAATCAATTAGTAGTGGAGAGTACCTAGTAATTGAGAGATTTCCTTCTTGTTCTTGGATAAGATGGATTAAATAAGTTTATAAGTTATATGATTTATTGAGCTTGAAGACCGAAGTAATCTGGCCAAATTCACAACATGTGGTGGCGCTACATATCTTAAACACAATCTATCCTAATGTGTCTTTCTACACTCTCATTTTCTAAAGTCTTGAAAGATAAATTTGCAACCTCATAGCCATGGAAAGGAAACTCCCCAAGCAGTCCAAAGCATTGATCTCCAGATTCCATCATCATAGTAAAAATCAATGTCCTTGTCGTGCTACTTTTCTTGTGAGCTCCCCACTATTAGCCTCCATACCATGGGTCCTTGCCCGACAACTATTGTCTCTAGATTGCATTTGAGCCTTGTATGATGCAACAACCCGTGTTTGCCCAGCCTTTTTTTCCTTGGCCCCATGAGGCATCTCACCCAGATTCTTATTAATTCCACCCACTTTAAAAATTGGACCCACCTACTACTAGCTCTTCATTAAAAAAAACACACATTTATTTAGAGATGCATTAAAAGATTCATTTCCCTCTGCACCACCTAGGAATTCCCCTTCTCACCATGCTCACCCTGCCCCCTTCCCCTCTCCCCCCCCCCCCCCCCCCCCCCCCCCCCCCCTCTCACGATGCTTCGCATCTCTCTCCACACTAATCTGCTGTTGCAACCAGTCTACGCTGGCGCGGACTGGTTGTAACAACATACCAGGGAGCTACTAGAGAATGCTGCACCACAAGTTGATGATTGAGGGAGAATGATCGTTCTATGATAGATTGAAGGAATTGGATTGCACCTGTTCATTTGAGCCATTTTTAAAAAAAAAACTGAATCTTTCCACACTGATCTGCTGTTGCAATCAGTCTACCCCGGCATGAACTTGTTGCAATAGCATACTAGGGAGCTACTAGAGCATGTTGCACCACAAGTTGATGTTTAAGGGAGAATGATTGTACTACAATAGATTGAAGGGATTGGATTGTCTCCGCAAGATGAAAATGCTATGATAATTGCTATGGATGATTGTACTACGACCGTAATGGGATAGTTACTGCGGATGGTCGTACTACGATAGTGCTGCGGATGATCGTAATGCCACAGATTGAAGGGATTTATTGTAGCCGTAGACAACAGTACTGCTGCAAAGGAGCTGGAAAGCTTTGGAAGCTATAAATTGCCATAATGTGAGCTATGACTAAAAGATTCTTTCAATCTTGGTATTAGATGATGCTCTAGTTGTGCCATGAACTTGGTTTGAGAGCACACACAACATCAAAGATTTGAAATTGTTTCTTCATGACTTTGTCACTGTATCTAATAGGCAAATGGACCTAAGACTTGGGCCTTTCGTGTGCATTTGGATTTGGGTCCTATTGTTTTTGTTTTGTGTTCACGATAGACTTGCTAGGCAAGCAATCATCCTCAAGGAAAGTGGTTCCAAAAGCAAAATGATAAGATAAAGCAACCTTTTGGCGGTCCTTTCAAGGCACTTCTTCAACTTTATTTTTTTGTTAAATTTACAATTAGAAGGACTCGTAGAATTAAGAGGCAGATTAGAAGCCAATGCTGCACAAGCTGCCACGGAACTTAAGCGAGATAAGAAGTCTTGACTTGAACTTTTGGTGATTTAGTAAACTAGAGCTTGCCCCACAACTCTTTTACTGCATCTTCTCAAAATACCTTCCCGCTTTGCTTTTGTCTGGGACTCCTCCCTTAAAATATTGTCTAAGAACTTATGCATGTCAACAACTATGTTCACAAATCCAGAAGACAACAATCGGTTCCCAAGAGGCTAGGTGGATTTATGACAACTAGACATGGTAACCTCTCAATCAATTTAGCTTGCTTGTATAAGAAACTTCTAAATTTTTTTCATTAATTCCATTTTACTTAGATTCTCCACTATAATTGTGACTCTTTCAATTTCTCTGTCAAGCAGAGATATCTGGTTTTCTTCGGAAGGATTAACTTCCAAACGACCACTCTCACTGTGATGCACTTCAAGGCACTTCTTTAAAATTTATTTTTTCGTTAAATTTACAATTAGAAGGGCTCGTAGAATTAAGAGGCAGATTAGAAGCCAATGTTGCACAAGCTGCTACTTAAGCGAGACAAGAAGTCTTGACTTAAACTTTTGGTGGTTTAATAAACTAGAGCTTGCCACAACTTTTTTACTGCATCTTCTCAAAATACCTTCTCGCTTTGCTTTTGTCTTGGACTCCTCCCTTAAAATATTTTCTAAGACCTCATGCATGTCAACAACTATGTTCACAAATCCAGAAGACAACAATCGGTTCCCAAGAGGCTAGGCGGATCTATGACAACTAGACATGTTAACCTCTCACTCAATTTAACTGGCTTGTATAAGAAACTTCTAAATTTTTTGCAATAATTTGTTTTATTTAGATTTTCCACTATAATTGTGACTCTTTCAATTTCTGTCTCAAGCATAGATATTTGGTTTTCTTCAAAAGTATTAACTGCCAAACGACCACTCCCATTTTGAAAGGAGATGACAACCTTCTATGCTTCTTTAGTTGATTTTTTTTGAATAGGTAATTGGCGCTGTCTATTCAACCCCCTTTCATGGTCTTGTCCATCGAGACAATCTCAAATTAAAGAATTTCATTGTATGCAAGTCAGTTTAAGTAAAGGAGACTTTAGCAATCAACATTTGTCACAACTAAGCAAAGCAACAACCAATAAACATCTACTTATTTCACATGAGCCTCATAGAATGGGCCCTTCATTTGTGTTCTTAACAGATCTTACATGGATTAAATGTTCAAGTCTGGTAAAAAGTACTAGAATAATCGTACCTCTAGAATCTTCCTGAGACGTTCTTTCACCATTGTTGCTATCGTATCAAATTTCGTGGAATTGTCTTTGCTTAGTTTTTTTTTTTCTCAAACCGACTGGCTTTCACTTGGTCCATGATTGTAACAAAAACATGAGCATAGTTCTTAACAAACTTTCGATAAATACCTAAAAATCCCACGAAAATCTATCTCTTCCAGGTTTCTAGGAGAAGTCCACCTCTGAATGGCATCCACTTTGGATTGATCCATGTACTATATCCTGTCAGTTGAAATTACATGACCTAAGTAATGAATTTTTTCCTTGAGAAAATCACACTTTGATTCTTCGGCATATAGCTTATTTTCTCTTATTAATTCAAACACCTGCTTGAGATGTTGCAAGTGCTCTTCCTTATAGGCACTATAAACTATAATTTCATTGAGAAAAACAATAAAAAACTTGGCCAAATATGGTTTCAAGACACTGTCCATAAGCATCATGAAAGTTGCAGGTGCATTGGTCAACCCAAGTGCATAACCAAAAACTCATAGTGTCCAAACCGTGTTCACAATACAGTCTTGGGTATACCTGCAAGCCTAATGAATACTCGATGATACCTTGATCATAAATCAAGCTTCATAAAGATACGAACATGGGTGAGCTTATCAAATAAGTCATCCAATCTCAACAATGGATACTTGTTCTTAATAGTAACCACACTCAGACCTTGGTAGTCTATGCATATGCGCACAATACCATATTTTCTCTTCACCAATAAGATGGGAGAGGCCCATGGTAAAGAATTGGGTTGTATAAAAACACTACTGAGAAAGTCACCAAGATCATGTTCCATCTCAACATCCTCAAAATGTATCATTCTATAGAGTGGTTTACTGCCTGCAACAACGTGTATGCCATGCTACACAACTCGTGTCGATGGTAACCCTAGTGGAAAATCAATTGGTAATACAACTTTGTATTCCACTAATAAATCTCTTAACTTATTAGAAACATTTACTTGTTTAGAAGAGAGAATAGTTTCCATAGGTGGAAGAGGAGAGATAGGCATTTGGATTTGAGGAGTTGTCATTCAAAACATTATTAACATTTGAAAGAAAATGACACATGGAATAGCATTTAAAGATTACTTCTATCTCATGTTGAGAAGAGATATTCATAAGCTCATCTATGCATATGAGTGACGAGAAAGGCACATCCTTCTCACCGAAGAGCAGTACAAGTATGCCATCGGATTCCAACATCAGTGTTGTGCTCAAAGTTACATTGAAGTGATGATCCTAAACTATGTAACCACTCTCGACTAAGGACCACATCCAACCATTCCATATTCATAACTTGGAAATTCAAGTACATGTGATACCTTTGAATCTCCAATGGTACATCTTTCACTTGAGTATCCCACATGTTAGCTTCATGGTTGTTCATCATTGATACCATGTCACGGTGGAAACTCGGAGTCTGGGGGTAACTTGAGCCATTTCACTAACTTATGGTGGTCAATGAAATTATGCAAAGCATTGTTGTCTACCAAGATTTGCACCTAGTGTAGACCCATGCATACACACCAACTCATGTGGATCAAAGGTTAGCTTCCACATTGAGACTGTTAAATAACACTCGTGCATCATCTCTGTGTGTGTTACCTCCACATTGGAGAAGTGGGAGGAGGACTCAAGAGGTAGTAGTTGCACCATGTGCACTACTTTCTCTTTACCTTGAATAACAAATTTTCCCTTGGGAGAATCCTTTTTTTATTGGATGTCAATGGTTTAATTTCTCGTAGAGGCTGTCAAGGGACTTTATCAAGTCCTCCATGGTCTTCATCTCCGAAACATTGAAGCCCACCGTTGACGCCAAGCATAGATGGATTGTTCCTAATGCCTTTTGGTCAAGGAAAATCCATGCTTCATCTGACGTTATTGTGGGCTTCTTTGCAAGACCGCCTAGTGGCAAATAAAGGTCTTTCTGGTAGAGATAGTCTTCAATTTGCATCTTTCAATGTTGGTAGTTTTTGATGTTGAGCTTCTTGATCTTGAGCTTCCCTTCCTCCGCCATTACTCCCACTCAATTTAAGGAATCCTTTCCTTGAGATACATTAGCTACATATCGACGTAATTGCAGCCCATCGATATACGCGTCACAATGTGCGTCGCTATACGCGTGGAAAGGCATGGTTTTCCACGCGTATATCGATGAAAATTCCCACGGGTATATCGACGCACATTGCAACACAAAAAAATTTGTGGGAAAAAAGGAGAAACCCGCGTGCAGGGGCCATTTTTGCCTGCAACGCGCGAGCTCAGATCTTGGCCGAAACCTATTGCGCAGGTATTATGTCACCCTCTCCCCCCCCCCCCCCCCCCCCCCCCCCCCCCCCAACCCCCCCCTCTCTCTCTCTACATCGTGTGTGTGTGTGTGTAGGAAAGAGATACAGAGAGAGAGAGAGAGAGAGAGAGAGAGAGAGAGAGAGAGAGAGAGAGAGAGAGAGAGAGAGAGAGAGAGAGGGATGTGTGTGTGTGTGTGTGTAGGAAAGAGAGAGAAACAGAGAGAGAGCGGTGTGTGTGTGTGTGTAGAGAAGAGAGAGAGAGAGAGAGAGAGAGAGAGAGAGAGAGAGAGAGAGAGAGAGAGAGAGAGAGAGAGAGAGAGAGAGAGAGAGAGAAACGTGTGTGTGTGTGTAAGAAACTAAAGAAAGAGAAAGAGAGAGATAGAAATGTGTGTGTGTGTAGAAGATCAAAGAGAGAAAGAGAGAGAAATGTGTGTGTGTGTGTGTGTAAATAAGAAATTAAAAAGCTAGAGAGAGAGAGAGAGAGAGAGAGAGAGAGAGAGAGAGAGAGAGAGAGAGAGAGAAGTGTGTGTGCGTGTAGGAAATTAGAGAGAGAGAGAGAGAGATAGATAGATAGATTTTATTATCGTCCTCGGAGGTCAAATATGACCTATGGGACCAAAGTTACATGTGATGTAGTATGTGTACGGCTCATGAGTGACTCTCGATGCTCCAAAATTGTAGTGATGAGAGTCGCAATGGAGAGCCCACACTTTGGCTGGGAGAGGAAAGTGTGTAGGTCTAAGTTATGGCTGAAAATGTGAGAGAAGCAAGTTCGGATGTGATCAAAAGCTGAGCACTCTAGTAGTGTGTGGTACTCAGACTCTCGAACTTGCAGTGAGCATAATGTGCACAATCGATTTGACTCTTCTCCATTGCCCCAACGCCCTATCTCGCATCGAAGGAAATGGGAGCTAAGCTGAATTGCTGCGATAGTGCGTATCGCGGACAAGGGAATAGGCTCAAGCATGTAAGTGTGAGTACGGTTTCCTCTCTCAGCGAAGAACATGGTTTTGTAGTTGGGGGCAATATAGGTGGTGTAATGTATGAAGCGTGACCCACCGGATTTCTCCCAAGCCGTAATACATTGGCGTTGTAGAAAAGCTTCATTCACTTGAGAGTCAATTGAAGCATCATGTAGCAAGTGTAATGCATCCCATCTCCCAAACCACTTCTTTATGTCTTGCATCCATCCCGTGCTCAAGATCTTGCTTTTATGCGTCTTTTGAACTTTTTTGCTTGCTTCCCATGCAATTGTAGGAAGTCGATGTGAGGGGTTTTGACGCATCTTTATCATGTACTCCACAACCCTTTCCATGCCCATAACCTCAATTGGAAGAGATCCCGACTCAAGAAGTAGGAGCATATATGGTGTTTGTGTCTTAACTTGGAGAAAGTTTGTAAGAAAACGCTTTTGGACATTCTCAAACTCTTTCCAAGTAGACTTTGAGATGCTCCCACCCCACACTTCAACTCCATAAAGAAGAACCGGTGTCACCAATGCATCAAAAAGATACTTCTTGAGAACCCAACACTTGATGTTTCCCGCATTACACATGTTCTCAAATGCATAATATTCTCTCTTTCCCGCTTCCAAACAACGCATAGCACATTCATGCCACTTGTGATTGGATGGAACCTCAAGGCCAAGGTACTTAAAGCTCTCAACAACTTCAAGTGTCTCGTTGTTGTACACAATGCATGGCTTCTCCTTATGGTTGGTTTTCACAAGCATAACCTTTGTTTTGGATTCATTTACAATCAGCCCACTATGCAAGCAAAAGTTCTCAAGGACAACCATAAGCTTTTGTGCATCTTCTAAAGTGTGTGCTAGAAGCACTACATCATCCGCATACAACAAAAGCATGATTACCGCATTGCAAATAGTGACCTCTTCAATGCCTTCTTCTTGCATAAAGTCAAGTACCATTTGTTCCAATTGATCGATGCATAGACCAAAGAGAGTTGGTGACAATGGACATCCTTGTTTAACCCCAATAGTGCTTACAAAAATTTCTGAAATTTCTCTTCCCATGCGCAATTGACAAATCACCTTCTCATAGATTCGAGAAACCGCAAGCATAAACTCACTTGGCACTTGGAGTTCTTCCATCCTTCTCCACAAATTGTTACGTGGAATCATATCAAAGGCTTTCTTAAAGTCCACAAAACAACAATACAATCGCTTGCCTTTCAACCGACTTTCCTCCATGAGAACACGAAGAGTGACAAGATGATCAATGGTGCTATGGCATCGACGAAAACCCGCTTGTCCATTTGCACGCTTGTCATTCTCTTCAGCCCAATCACTCAATTTCATCTCCATTATGCACCCAAATAACTTTGCCATAAGAGACCCAATCATTATAGTCCGGTAGTTGCTTACATTCTTTACATCCCCTCCTTTATGCAAAGGCTTAACCCAATTAGTACTCCAATCATAAGGCATACCATGTTGAAGTGCAAGGTTGAACATATCACACATCCACTCATGGGTAAAATCTCCCGTCCATTTGATCATCTCCGGCTTGATACCTTGAAGATCTCCCGCTTTGCGAGTGGCCAACTTTTCAAGCCCACCGCATACATCCTCAATAGTAGAAAAAGACGGCATACATGGGAGTGAACCATAAAATGGCATTTTTTTAGTATTTTCTTGCTCATATAATTGCCTACAATGTGTGTACATATCCACTAGACTCAAGTTACCAAAATTCTCAACCCGCTTGCCTCTCAAGTTTCTCCAAAATCTTCCACATGCATGTGCCTTTTCTTGGACTTGAAATTCTTGTTGCTTTACTTCCTATCTTCTTCTCTTCTTTTGAATCAATGCCTTGTATGTATGCAAATGACTTTGATAGTTGTCTTTGTCCATAGTTGCATCAAGCTTTATTAAGGACTTTCGAGCATCTTGACATTCTTTATCAAACCACCTTTTGCGTGATCTATCTTTGTTGATACCATGGAGAAAGCATTCTTCCGTACAAGAACAAATAGCTTTCTTGAAAGCTTCCCATTTAGTTTCCAATGGTGCATCACATTGAAGCTTTGTCATCCATAATTTTTGCTCAACCATTTCAATGTACATTGGTGCCCGTTTGAAATCCATACATAGTGATAACTTCTCTTTCCTTTGGCTGAGATTATCATGCTTAGTGAGAGAGAGAGAGAGAGAGAGAGAGAGAGAGAATTAATGTATACGTAGGAAATTAAAATTAAAGAGAGAATTGAAATGAAATGTTATATTAACGTCTTCAAAAGGCCAAAGTGACCTATGAGACAAAAAAGTTAGAATGTGGTGGATCTGATACAAAGTCAGAGTAACAAGATGACAAAATGATAAAATAAAATATTATGGAATCCTAAACTGCTGGGTGTGGACTAAACGGCTAAAACAACTAGCTAGGATAGTTAGATCATAGGAGATCCAACATCTTTCCGCTGGCGGATCTCATCAATCTCCTCCATGGTTAGTAGTCTGACCGGGCATTGTGCATGTCGAGCCAAAGTGACCTAGATTCTCTGATGCAGCCTCTGTCGATGTTGTGTAGTCCTCCGCAGTCCTGGGCGTATGGATCTCCCTAGCTCAGTCGCTCGTTCGATCAGTAGAGAGATAGGGAAGTAGAGAGCGAGAGAGAGAGAGAGAGAGAGAGAGAGAGAGAGAGAGAGAGAGAGAGAGAGAGAGAGAGAGAGAGAGAGATAGATAGATAGATAGAGATATATGAAAATAGAGAGAGATAAAGAGATAGGGAATAGAGAGAGAGAGAGAGAGAGAGAGAGAGAGAGAGAGAGAGAGAGAGAGAGAAAGAGAGTGATATATATATATATATATATATATATATATATATATAGAGAGAGAGAGAGAGAGAGAGAGGGAAGTGGAGAGCGAGACAGAGAGAGAGATAGGGAAATATGGAAATAGAGAGAGAAAGAGAGAGAGATAGATAGATAGATAGAGAGAGAGAGAGAGAGAGAGAGAGAGAGAGAGAGAGAGAGAGAGAGAGAGAGAGAGAGCGAGAGCGAGATTGAGAGAGAAAGAACGAGAGATAGGGTACATAGACAGAGAGAGAGAAATAGAGAGATAGAGAGTGATATATATATATATATATAGAGAGAGAGAGAGAGAGAGAATTAACTAGAGATAGCTACACAGGTAGAGAGAGAGAGAGAGAGAGAGAGAGAGAGAGAGAGAGAGTAGATAGAGAAAGAGTTAGGTTCGCTGACCAATTGTGTGAAAAGGACAGAAACTCTCTCTATCTCTCTCTCTCTCCCTCTAGAAGAAACTATGGAACTAAAAGAGGCAAAGGGATTTTGCTCACTACATGCATTGCCATGTACACCTGGGAGTGCACGTATGTGTCTACCCATATAGGATTTGACCAATAAAGACGAGATTTTGACCATAATCATTGTAGATGGAAACGTCATCAACTAACATGGAGGAAAAGATTGCATGCTCGTGCACGCTCTACAAGCGTAGGATATGTAATGAGCATGTGCACAAGTACGGAGAGTTTGCTAGAGAAACCATATAGAGTCTACGATACGACTCCTATGGAACGGGCATTGATTTTCGCGACATAGCCACTTCTCCCGGCTGGCAATGAAATGCCCCCCTCCAGGCCGCAAGGGCAAGGGATGCCGAAGAAAATGAACGACGCCATGCGAGAAAAGATCATGAAGTTCTGTATACTAAATTCAGAGCCGATGCAAAAATGGCTTGAAAGGTACGAAGAAGAGAAAGAGACAAGCAATAGTGAGCGACACGATTTCAGGCGAAGCCGAACGACTAGAGGCTTACCCTTGCCAGACTATCTCGCTCCTCTACCCGTGTTAGGTGCAGCAGAATGAATGTTGTATTTTCTCAAGATTAGTGATCTTTACTGCTCAAGGTTCCTTTTAGTTCTTAGGGAAAGAGAGAGCTTTCCGTCTTATAGAGAGTGCCGTGATCACGAACAAAGTGAGTGGATCTGGTGCGTGCAAGTGAATGAGACTGAGAGAAGGAGAGAGAAAGTTACGACACCGAGAGGTTGTAAAACCTTCCTCCGAAGGCCCCACTCTCGTCAGCGAGAGTGGTCTACTTGATTGCACAAAGGAGTACAATGCGAATGCAATGGACTGATGCAGTGGGACTATGCCGATGACGACGACGGTGATGATGACGGTGACTCGATGGCTGAAATCTGTAGGCTTCTAATCGCTGAATTCGGGGACTATTTCGGTGGCTGAAAATGACTGTCTTGGCTGCGTTTTTTGAGGCTAAACTTGGGGGTACTTCTGCAATTGAATGGGGGTTGGTCTGCAAATGTTCTGTTGCTGAAAATCCGCGTTTCTTCAAGGGATGAACTGCAGATCAAAAACGCTGATTGAGTGAAATCAAAACGCTAAAAATATGCTCTGTTAGGCTGGCCTTTTTGGATGAAAAACACTGGCTGAAAGTAGGCCTTTCTGTAAACTGAAAAACGCTAACACTGATGATCTTTACTGGCTCCCTAGCGTTAGTGATTCGAGGCAAAAACGCTGAGTATGCTTGATGTCTTGCTGCGTTTTTGAGGCTCAAATGCTATGATTGCTGATGATGCAATCCCAAAAACGCTAGCACTTGGGGCTACCTGAAGGGGAACAAGCGCCAGGGAGAGAACTTGTAGGCGATGGGAATTTCGATGATCATGCTGTGTACAACCGGAGGATTGCCCTAGCCGCTTCGACACCTAGGGGTGTGGCAGAGGCGGGTACTTCCTCATCTCTGAAGCACAAGCGCACTCGTCGATCTCGACGATCGTCAGGTGGAGGTGGTGGTTGCTGTGGAGGAGGGTCCACAGATGCGGACAACAGACATGCGATTCAGACAGCAGCGTCAGGCCGCGCAGATACGACAGATGACCAGGGGGACATCTCGTCTTGGCAGCGGAGGCTTCGACACCTTTCACTATGAGTTTGTGAGTTTCCAATCCAATCCTAGCTATGGCGTTTTTCTAAACGTGATGAATCATGTATTCTTATTACTTTGATTTTTGTATATACGCAGAATCTTGCGATGCATCGAGCCCCGACACGCTAGGAGGAGACAGATGGATATCGCAGAGGTATCTATGAAGTATTGAATGATCTTGATGCTTCAGGAGAGCCTGTAGACTGGGAGGCCTTAGAGTCTCGCTGATCGATTGAGGTGAGACATTAATATGTGTGAGTTGATTTAATTAAATAAGTATATGTGAAGTAATATCAATACTAATTTTATAACTTGTCCTATGTGCAGGTTGTGATGCCTAGTCATCAGTGGATTTCATATATATGCTTTGTGAGACACAGACACGCTTCTGTATCTCTTTTTTGTATAGACATATATGGTTATGGTTATTGTTCAGACAGTTATTGTTTCCCTTATGGTTATGGTTATTGTCATTGTCATTGTATAAACATGGTTATTTCTCCTATTCTTGTATAGACATGGTTATGGTTATTGTTTTGTTTATGGTTATGTTTAACTTTCTGGTTATGCTTATGGTTATTGTTTTGTTTATGGTTATGGTTATTTGCATTATGGTTTTGATCAATATGGTTATGGCCGATTATGGTTTTACTTTGGTTATGGTTTTGCACAAATTAAGTTCGTTATGGTTATGGTTTTAAGTTGGTATGGTTACGGTTTTGCACAAAGTTTATTTCATTTCTTTCATTGGCCTTAAATCTCATGTGAGATCCTATATGGATAGCATGTAGGAGGCATATACATGATATGGTTTTTTTGAAAATTTTATGTAAAAACGAAAGGAACTCTGCCGAAATTTTTGCGGGAGCATGGTTGATTTTGGTGCTACTCGCTTTCTTGGGCAGAGGGTAGGAAGTCTGGCTGTGGTTGTGTCCATCTTTTCACTGGGCACAGGCCAGGCTACCTGTCCTCTGTCCAATAATTTTTTTTTCTGTTATGATCGTCGATATATGCGTCTATATCTGCGTCTATATTTTTGTCTATATCTGCGTCGCTATAACTGCGCCTATATCTGCATCGTTAATAAAGCCTTTCCACACATATATCGACGCAGATAACGACGTTAAGCGTCGATATATACGTCGGTGACACCTTTTTTTGTTGTAGTGGGTGGATGTATCTGATGATTCTTTTTGGCTCTCATGGCACATTCTGTGCATGAGACTTGGTTGTAATTTTTTGGGGTTATGCAATACAATCTTCACTCACTGTTGTAGGTGACTTTTGCAAAACAACAAAAAAAGGGGGGATAGCTACCAAAAGTGCACGGCCATATAATAATTTCTTTTTCTCAAAGTGGTAGAATTTTTATAAATCCGCTTAGTAAAAATATCAGCAAACCATATTCACCATTGAGAGCATCAACGTACCAATTTTTGAAACGGACAATCAATGTACATAATGACATTAAACTTGGCATCAACATATATAGGAAACTACATCAAAATCAATTCTCAAGTGCTAGCATAACTTTACACGGTGCAAAAATTGCATCAAAATAAACTTGCACAATTGTATATTGTGCAAAAACTACTTCAATCAAAGCATCAAGGTGATATGGAGGAACCACAACTACCAGTGTCATCTCACTACTTTACAATGACCCGAATGCTCGAGACACACAATGCATCGTACTCTTTGAAGGAATCACAACTTGCATCACCATAACCAAAACACATAAGATTGGCATCACAATCACCATGCAACTGGCATATATGGAATCAAGAAACAATTAAGACCTTGGAGAGTGATGAATGAAAAAATGTTGGCAATAATAATGTGCACCGTCAATCAACAATCCTTCATCGTAACATCGATAACAATGACCCGTTTAAAGATGAAATTTCAGCTTTGCATGAATTGGAATATACATATACTCACTACAGTCATTGATGCGTATGACACTAGTGGTCTAAGGTAAGTGGGCATGTGTTGATTTTTGTTGATCCATTGTCAAGGATGAATTTTTTTTAATCTATTTCGAAAAAAGGAATTCTCCACAACACTTGCGTAAATAAACCTATTGTAAGACTCGTTGCATGAAAAAATATGTTTTATATTTGATATTGAAACAAAAGGAATTATATAACTGGCTACATCAATATACAACATTAGCATAATTTTGATAGTGATTTTGGGATAATTGGAACTACTTGATAAAGATGTGAAGATGAAGCTTAAGGCTATCAATTATGAGGACTGGGAGTCCTCGGAACAAGTTTAGGGCTAGCATTAGTTGGGTTGTGGTTGCTTGGAGGACTACCACCATGAGAAGGCTCACCCATAGGAGTTGGGTTGTGGTTGCTTGGAGGACTACCATCGTGGCCAGTTTGGGTCGGAGGTCCACCGCTTTGATGACCTGGGGTGGTTTGGCTAGGAGGGCTACCATGAGAAGTGGTACCGGTTTGGGTAGGATGGCCACCATGTGAAGTGGGACCGGTTTGGTGACCGGGGGTAGTTCGGGTAGGTGGGCCACCATGAGAAGTGGGACCGGTTTGAGGATGCGAGCCGGTTTGGGGACCATGAGAAGTAGGACCAGTTTGGGTAGAAGGTCCACCATGAGAAGTCGGTCGCGTAGGAGGCCCACCGTGAGAAGTTGGACCGGTTTGGGGAGTGGATCGGGTAGGAGGTCCACCGTGCGAAGTCGGTCCGGCAGGAGGCCCACTGTGAGAAGTTGGACCGGTTGGGGTACCTGGACTAGATCGGGTAGGAGGTCCACCATGCGAAGTGGTTCCAACACGAGGCCCACCATGAGAAGTTGGAGGACCAGATCGGGTAGGAGGTCCACCATGCGAAGTCGGCCCGGCAGGGGGCCCACCGTGAGAAGTTGGACCGGTTTGAGAAGTTGGACCGGTTTGGGTACTGGGACCGGATCGGGTAGGAGGTGCACCGTGAGAAGTCGGTCCAGTGGGAGGCCCGCCATGAGAAGTTGGACCGGTTTGGGTACCGGTCATGCCACCACGAGAAGTTGGTGCTTGCAAAAGCTGTCGTCGAGATGCAGCGTGCACGTCAACAGCCGCGAACACTAGCAGGAACGCTACCCCCATCATGGCCATGCACTCGATGCTGCTTCTTCTTCTTCTGGTGGTAGACATGTTGCTACTCGTGCAGGAGATTATGTTGTCGCCTCAAAACGTCCGCTGCGTAGCTGGCCAACACAAGCTGTGGCCACCCCCCTTTTATACAAGCGAAATCCCGTTAAAAAAAGCGCTGTCCAACGGCAGTGTCCATATGCTATTCAAGGTCACTCGTTCAATTTCAGCGGTTTTTTCCATTAATTAAAGCAATGCCCACTTCTCTAAAAATATGATCCTTTGTATCTCACATGGTATTAGTACGCCTTAGGTGCATTTCGCAGTCAAGAGCTTAGGTGAGCACAACTGTAGTGCCATACATAAGTTATAACCAATGTGTGTGTGTGTGTGGTGGGGGTTGGGGGGGGGGGGGGGGGGGGGGGGGGGGGGGGAGAGAGAGAGAGGGAGACACAACTTGGCTAATTTTGGTTGAGTTGGCTCTAAACTGCATGGTAATTAAGGGAGAAGACAACCATACATCAAAACTCTACGAAACCCTTTGTGCCAAATGCTTCTTAGGTAGTGTTCACACGACACATCGCTATCGGTAACATTTTTAAATAATTGTGCCCCATGCATGGTCGTACATGAATGATTTATTTGTCGTATATGTAACCTTGTAGATACTATGCCACTTTTGTAGGAATGATATTATTGGTGAGTGTGTGACCACTCCATTAGAGCCAAGTGCCTCCAAAACTACTGAATAAGCACATCCCAAATTTTAAGTGTAGAGTGTATTTATGTTATTTTCATGGCCCTTATTGCCATTCCTCCGATCACACCATTTTCTTTTCATTGACATGGTACCCACCCCTTCACCCCACTCTGAGTGCAACTTAGCTCTCAGACCAGCACGTTGCTGTTGCAATTAGAATGCTTTAACTCTCGCAAAGGACGGGAAGGAGACACACACACAACGCCGAAGACCACTCTCTACATTGTTGTTTTTGTCATTGCCAAAATTAGTGTAGGGTGGTCACTTTTCAAATAGAGTACCATATCATGTGAGCTCATTGAACGGGATCATATCTCAAAAACAATTACACTTTTTGTATACATTAGAGGGAGACTAGGTTTTCTTGTAGACATTATAATATAAATATATCATGGCTATAGAGGTATTATCAATGATTCCTTGAATGCATGTGATATAGGGAGCTTCTGACGAGTGCTTGTCTCGAAAAAATAGTCATCTCTATCACAAAAAATAGAAAAAATACCATGAATTTTGTTAGGACGTACTAGGCTAGTGTTATATTGTATTATGTGTTGCTTATTTTACAATGCCTATCATCAAAGACACATTGTAGCCATGGCCAAAGACATGAGGTAAATCCAACATGACAAACATGGAGATCAAACTACATGTCACTTACTCTATAGTGCCTACTAGAAAAGACACATTCATTTGTTGTCATGGTGGAAGATATGGGGTACATCTAACACCATGAAAAGAGAGAGAGAGAGCGCGAGAGAGAGCGGACCCAGGAAAAACAACAGATTGTTGCCCATTTTAGTCACCATTAGGAGCACTCATTTCTTCCATAATCTTATATAGGCTATGTGGGAGGGTAGCGCTATATTAAAAGCATTTTAGCCTACTTTGTAATGATGATCAGCAAAGTACAATGTAGTAGAGAGAAAGAGAAAGAGTGTAAGATTGTCTTACGAGTATTTAAAAATGACTACTCTTTTTGTATTTAAAAAAAATCTAAATATAGGTTTATGTCTATTAAGTAGTAGACATTCTTAGAGGATAGATATTTTGAGGTGTTTTTATACAAGACTAGATTTTGTAGAGTGGACAAGTTTCATTTAGAAGACTGTTTCGGTCTAAATGTTCATTTTTCTATCCATTTGGCCCGAATTGAGTCATTTTTTGTTGCGTGGATGTCCGATGTGAATCTTAGGGCTGAAAAAACTATAAATATGGGTTGAAAACAAGAAAGAAATTGCCTTTCTGCAAGTTGTCTCCTTCTCCTTCTTCAAGAAGTCTCATATATATTTCATCTTTCATTCTCTATGCACAACCATCTGATTGTTCACTCCTTTTCATGCTCCTAAGCCATGATAGATCTAGACACTGCAACATGCATACGTTTTGACTCTTGTTCTTTCTTCTTGGATGCCTTAATTTGAATCAAGAACATTATTGGATGCGTAGAAACACTCGCCGAGCATAATAGACACTAAGGAAGGCTATGAAGATGAAGGTCACAAACTACACATAGAGGATACATGCACTTTTTATACACCTCACAAAGTGGTCTTTCAAGGTTTAAACCATGTCACATTAAATAGGTTTGTTTTTTTACTGTGGTTTGCAAGTGCTATATCCTCGGGCGGGTTGGGGAGGGGGGTATTTTCACTCATAAATTTTATTTATTTTAAATTATTTTTCTTATTGAAGGGGTTTGAATTGAAAAATAGGAAAAACCTAGTAAGTTTAACCTGTAAAAAGAGTTATTTCATTGCCTCAAAATATGTAAGTACATGGGGTTTTTCAATATCATTTGAATGCATGTGACATAGAATCATGGTTTCCTATAAGTGCACCCCTTGAGGCTAAATCTCGCTTAGTTAAGATTCTAATTGTATTCAAATCTAAGATTTTGCCGTATGGAGAGTAGTGAGTAGCTGTAATAAATTATATCTCCATTGGGATGCGTGCAATATTCTCTAGTTTATTTTGTTATCTAACATCAAATTTTGTGATTATGCTTTAGTTTTGAGATAATTCATGTTTATTTTTTGGCAAATTGTTTAGAAGGGACTAGATGAAACCTCACATGATATCAACTCTATGAATATTATTACATAGAATCATAAACATTTATTTCATTTATATTTCTTTTCTCAATTCTCCCAACCCATGCAAAAGTTGTATTGGCAATCCTCACCCATTTGTATCAAGATTTAATTTTGAGCTTTCAAAGAATCATTAGTGTACTAGATTTTATTAATACCATCCAAAGTCGTGATTATACTGGCATGTTTATGTTATTTTGATTGCCTTAGATTGCATGCATTGCATTTGTAAATTACTAGATTGTACGCTTGCAAATACATAGTACATCACGACTTTACTTCTATTATATAAGAATTATTTAAATAGATGAATAAAGCTATTTAGTGTGGGATTGAGCATCTCAGTTGTTTCAAATGGATTTTCTCTTATTAGTCCATACCCTTATGTTGTAAATCATTAAATTGGCTAGTAGAGTTAAGCTAGAAGCCGGTTTAAACTAGTGTTAGCAACTAAGCTAACACATGCTCTTGAAAGTGGGACTACATGCCATTGAAGTGGGATTCACAAATATAATCATATTTTTATGGTTGTATCTTTATTGAGTAGACTGGGGCCAATAGATTTCAGTGTGTAACTGAATTATCTAGGGCACTCAACTTACTGATTTATGAACTATATTGTCAAATGAACAAATTTTGACCATTGGCAAAGTATAAAAGTCATTTTTTAATAAATTGAATGTAAGGTTTTTGATGATGAAAGTGATGTTAAGTATGGAGCGGGGTTTATCCCTTGTAATTTTTAGTATTAAAAAAGCACATTTGTAAGGCCTTCATTATGAGGAGAAGCCATCGTGCGTGAAGAAAAATGACTCGTCGAAAAACCAAAATTCAGGCCCACGAAATATTCCTTTTTGTCAGAATATTATGACGGAACGACGGTCAAAAAGTGATCTAAAAACGGTCGATCACGACTGGCCTGTGGGCGATAGTCAATGGCCTGTGGTCAATTTCTAGGCAGACTTTTCTTCTCAAAGGAGGCCACACAATGACGCATTGGAGAGTCCAACTTGGACATGTCTACACAAGGGCGGCTACACACGGTTGCCTCTCATGAGAGAGGGCAACATTTTTGGCCTATAAAAAGAGGCCTCTTCTACACACAAAATACATTGTGGTGTATTGTGAAATTGATGCAACAAGGTGGGTGTGAGGTGGTGAGAGTGAATCAAGGCCAGAGCTCTATCAAGGGTATAATCCCTTTGTAACCTATTTCTTATTTGAAGTATTAAAGCCATTGAGTGGCTACTTTTCTATGGATGTAGCCCACATTGGGTGAACCACGTATATCGTGCTCTCTCTCTCTCTCTCTCTCTCTTTAATCTCTTACGTGGGAAAAACTGTCTCTTTCAATTAAGTAAGCTACTCTAATATCTACTTAGCTACGTCCTATTTCCTAACAAATGGTATCAAAGCAAGGTTTGCGTGGAAAGGCATGGCTGTCGATATATGATGCGTCGATATCTTCATGTTATGTTGTAGTGACCCGACAATAATCAGTAAAATACCCCACAATGGTTGAACATGGGAGGCGAGTCTTGCACACATAACTAGAAAACAACTAGAATCAGAAACACACCAGCTTACCCAAGATCAAAGAGAATACATCCAAGTACGGGGGGAGCCGTTAGCTCCATCACCAACGATAAGCAAACACGAGGATGTCACCACAACGTGCCCATCTGTCACATGCTCATGCCATGTCCTCCTGCTAGTGCACAAAAAGAAGACAATCCATAGCCTGAACCCAAGACTAACATCGTAACTGAATCGCAACCATCCACAGGCTCACGAGTTGAGCGAATCAACCTTGCAACAAAATCCGACACCACATCACGAGCGTATTGTGCCACCACTAACCAGCACCTGCATTGCATTTATACACCCGTACCGAAAAAAATATACGTATAAAACGTCATTATACGTCAAAACCTTGAATAATCACCCAAATAGCCATATTTTTTGTTTTTGATTGAAATATCGTTCGCAAACAAAAACTACTTATATAAAGACCGTCGCCTGTTTCGATCGAAACCAATGATTGCAGTCGAGAGTGCAACAGACAACTAGAGTTTCTTGAGGTATAATTTTAAAGTTGTTTACATTTGTTTTAACTTGTTTTTTGTGTTGTGCCAAACTCGTGTCGTAGTAGTTCTTCTCTCACCCGCAGAGTTGGCTTGTAGGTTATAGGCTACTTCGTGATGTGTAGCCATCCGTCTCACTCCAGAAGTGAGTAGAAGCTAGTCGCGTTTCTCGTGATGTGCAGCCACATGTCTCACTGCAGAGAATGGTTTTAGGATATACTTGGATTTTCAGTCGTGTGGTGTAGTAGTATATCTCTCACCACAAGGTTGAGCTAGAATCTAGTGGTCGACTCGTGGAGTGCAGTAGGCATGATGCTACACCTCTCACTTCAAAGTGACCTATAGGTTTCTCAATTTTAGATCAGCTCAAATCATTGTTTGTGTCATGTAGAAATGGAAGAGCTCTGCTCGTCAAACAGAGAGTGGAGAGATGCATAGTTTATGCCCTCGTCATCTCTGTGTGACGCATTGTTTACTCTTGTGCTTCGAACTCCAAAGACATGTCATTATTCAAGTCATCACTAGATGACTTGGTGTTGTCTTGGATGTAGATACATACGATATTTGGCCTGGATCTGAGATTGTTAAGTTGTCCACTCATGTTTGTGTTGTGAGTTCCACACACTTCATCAGGGATTAGATTAAGTCACATCATTGTTCTTACTACATAGAAATATGAAGGATATGTTTGTCTACCTAAGAGTGGAAAGATGCATACCTATGTACTCTTCATCTTAGCATGACACGCATTGCCCTTGTACTTTCTGATCCGTAGATATGCCACTCATCAGTAGATGACTTTGTGGTGTCTTGGATGTAAATATGTACGATGTTTGACCACACTCTGATATTGCTAAACTGTTTGTGCTGATGCCATGTGTTATGCATTCCACACACTTCATTAGGGATTAGATTGATTAAATTATCAATCAGCATTACAACAACGTCCAAGACTTGTGGTGAGTGTACCACACACAAGTTGGGTTGTTCACATGGACGCTCCAATCATTTACGTGTATTATGTAACACACATAACAAGGTCCAATTCTTGTGATGAGTGTCCTTCACACTCCGGGCCTATTCACCTCTCTCCATCTCTCTCTTTATGTGTTCTCCTCTCTATTGTACAACGTATGGATTGCAATCATAATATATCGTTGTTTGCTATGAATTATGTCAATTTTGTATGGATTAGGGTCGTGACATGATTTTGATAGTTTCCCCTCTCTTTTGACAATTTTTATGTTTTAAAATTATATCTTGCAGACATGGCGTATACTAAGCTGACAAAACATCAACAAAAATTCACCTTCGAGGTGATACTATGTCACTTTCATCCATGGGGGATTCACTAGTAGTAATAGGGGGACGCCACCTTCGTGCAATAAAATTGCCTTTTTTACCCCTACATATGGGACCCTCATATGTAAAATCTATCCGATTGGCCTTAGGAAACCCCCCTATTGTACACTCACGCGATACCATATGGTAACCCTTAGTGAATACCCTGTGCTTTCATCACATTTTAGAGCGTGAGCTTCGTCATTGCCTAAACCCCTCTACTCTGGAACATTATTACCAGTTCACAGAGGCCTTAGCAAAGTCTGTATTTGAGCAGCTTCAGCTCGCATTTACGCCCGTTGCTTTTGACATATCTCTAATGACATTAGGTTATTGAACATTGTCAAGCAACCTATTGGACAAATCGCAAAGATTTTTCAAGATCTTGAAAGTCTTTAAATCATTACTTTGCCAGGCATAGCTACTCGCATACAACTTGTGCAACGGTTGTATATTGAGTTTAAGAGCAAGGGAAAGCTGAAAAGAGAAGCAAAGCGCACGAGTGGAAGCCGACCCTTTGGATGATACTGAAGAGCCATGAGCAACCATTAGAATAGAGGCTGTTGCTAGTGCCACTCTCGCTCTCAATCTTGTTTCAACTCCCCCCTGTATTACATCTTTTACCAGAAACTGCAATCTTCAACATACAGGCTCCACAGCTGGGAGAAGGGAGATGGGCACACGTGAAGCGTGTAGGTGTCACGCATATTGCATTTAAAGAGCCAATGTATGCGGCAAAGATCTTCAAAGTCCACTTGCATGGACCCATAGTGTATCAACTGGTTAAAGACAAAGCCATAGTTTTGAACATCGCTCATCACGGAATTATTTATCCACTTGCCATGGTCCGCCACATGGAGAGTTCAATGGTCATTTTACATTTTTGGAATGGCGGCCATGCAGAGCAATGGATAAAAGAGTGCACTGTAGATGGAAGTCAACCTGCCATTCACGATTATGTAACCACTGAAGGAGCAATAGAGCTATTCCAAAATAAAATTTTACAGATAATAAACGCTCTTCTTCAGAACCTAAAGTATCTACATACGCACGCCTATCTCCACAATGACCTTCACTCCCGCAACATGATACTTCACCTTGCACAGCAGGGGGTCTATGCAGGCATGGTGGATTGGGGGTCATGTACAAAGACCAAAACAACGACATGCTTTCCTCCTCTCCTCAACTTGCAGATAGAAACTAGAAAGTAGACCGAGAGAGATTTTCCATGGGCCCCCAGAATGCATATCTACTAATCCCCCTCCCCAAAATAAAGCCATGGCTATCTACTCCATGTGTCATACTTTTATAAGACTCTTTAAGTGCATGTTACTGCCACAAGAGCAAAAAAAAAGGGTATTTTGTAAGCAATGTACTTACCCACCTTGAGAGTGGTAAGCGAAACAATCCCTCGACCTGACCTAAGGCTTTTGATCTTTCTCTCTATCTAAACGGTGCCCATAGAGTGGGCTATGACATTGTAATGATTTCTGATCTACGACCAACTGATGATTTAATTATAGTTGTGCTTGTAAATTATATAACTGATCAAGATACTTGTCTTTTTCCAACAACATGGTATAGATATTATGTATCTTTCTTGCAGCATGATTAAGTTATCCTATCTTTTTCTTTGAAGATTTGAAAGGGATAAGTCTTTCTAATGATGTCATATTTTCTTGATTGATAGATATGGAAGAAGAACTTAACCACGCTGAAATACATGCCATCTACAAAGAAGAGAGAGAGTGTTATGGCCAAGAGAAAGACCTTGAAGCTATTGCACGAATTGAAGAGGACAAGTCCGGGTTGCAAGGCAAGCCTCTCAGCCTTAAGTAGTGGAGGAAGCTATCTCCAAACCACTTTGTGCACCAATAACTATTTCGAATCAGCGGCAATGCCAAAGAATCAGCTCCTATAAAGCTATCAAATTTGTAGCACAAAGGAATCGCACGACTATTGCTATGAATATTCATGCGTCGAGAGAGAGTTATGTCAAACAATAACCAAATGGCACTTTACTTTACACAACAATGCTATGTTTATGATATCCTTGGGAGACATTGTTGAGAAGTTTGCGGTCTTGCCAAGAAAGCACAGGGCTTTTGACTGTGCGAGTTTATGAGAGAACTCCAACAATTGTATGAAGGAGTTATGCCATAGATGCCATGAAGTCTAGGGTTTGGAAGGAAGTGCAATAAAAGAAGCCCAACTCTTTCTCTCTTGCAATCACACACACAAAGAAAGAACACAAAAAAGAATATTAAAACAACACAAAGATGAAAACATCAAGGCTATAGTCGTATCGTATCATGGGTAATATGAAAGGGTTAATAGGTGAGTTAATGACGTTCAATCTTTGCTGACCAACCAGGCTTTGAATTGTTCTTTGGAATTGTTATTTTGTGCTTACTATAATATATATGTTGTATTTAGTGATTGGGATTAATTGTGTGTACAAATCCTCTTGGTTCATAGCAAGATAACTACACTTATATCAAAAAAAAAGTTATAGTCTATAAGGGGTAGTATGATGGGATTTGATGAAAGAAGTATTTCATTGATCCTTTCTCGGCCAAAGAGAAACACTATACGTTGTTGAAAGTGTATTTTACGGCTAATCTATACGTTAATTGCAATAGATCCCACAGAGTGGAAGCGATAGAAATTCACATCATGTGGATTATTCATCTAGGATAACTCTATTATGTGAAAAATGTATATGTGAGAGAAGTGAAGATAAGAGAAGTTTTACTCCCAAGCCCTATTCTTGCCTGTAGGCAATAAGGATACTTTGTGGAGAGATGTACATGTAGCGGGGAGAGATGTACCTTGTACGCTAGTATTTCTTCACAAAGAAAGCAGTGTTGATAGATCTTTGTTGCTTGAATGCCGTCAAGAGAAACAATTAGATATAGTAGTAGAGATAGAAGTTGTAAAGGACATGGAGATAAAGGTTGGGCTTAGAGATGAAAAACAAAATTTCAGCAAAATAACAGAGCAAAAAAAACACATTATTTATCAACCCCTTTGAGAGTATATGCCAATTTGATGAATATGGAAAGAGATAGAAGACTTTGGCCTTGATTGACTAGAGTTGATGTTTACAAGGATGCTTTCAAGTTTAGCTAGCATTCCTCAGAGGCAAGTGTAGGGCTAAAGGCTAATTTGGCATGAATCCTCTCACTTCCTCTTGAATGGATTTCAAGGAAGAAGATATCCCCTTTTGTAGGTGAAGGGAACCCCCAAGGGTTACACAAGAAAGAGAAGAGCCAGTGTGAAAATGAACTGGCAAAGTTTGAAATGAGTTGTCCCTACATGATGTGAATAGACTGGGGTCCACCATTTTGATCATATCTCCTCAACTGTCGCTCCAAATAAAAGAGTAAAAATATGGATAAAAAATTTAGCTCATAAACTACGACCCCATTTTATATACTTTTTCCAATTTGGATTGGAACCTTGCATTAAAAAATCATCAAAATATGGTATATTTTTGGTAGCAAAAGTCTTTTTGTGGTACCCTTAGCTTAGAATTTCATTCGATTCTAATGGACACCTCATGCAATATGAAAGCATGGCATTTCTCCTTGAAAAAGTTTTGTTAGCATCCTTGCAATAGTGCATTAAAATATGTGTATCTTTGAAAATCATGCAAGCTAGTATCCCACTAGGATTTGATTCCTTCCTAGTAGCTATTAAAAAGAAATATATGAAAAATACATAGAATATATATATATAAATTGGAAGTTACCCTAGATATAGGATCTAGCTAGGGTGTGAGATGATAAATGAGATAGTAGAAAGAAAGAACCAATGCTTTTTGCCCCAAGTTAAAGAGACGAAGCTATTGATTCTTTTTACCATAGTACTTTCTAATGGTAAAGTAAGAATATGCTACCCTTGAGATAAATATTAGCATGAGATAAGAAGATGATTATTATTCTTAGTTATGCATATGTACATTACGGAAAATATATTTATGTACTAAAAAAGTTACAAAATAGATCTTTTAGCATTCGTTCCCACTATGTACGTGTCTCAACACAACAACGTGTCGGTTGGTCAGAACGCTCCAAAAATTCTGGCGTTGGGCATGGTCATATTATTGAGAAAGTGGTAGCAAGTCATGCCAATAATCCAATACTTGCACGGAAATGTCCCATAGTTCTGCTTCCCAAAGAATCAGAGATTCTCACTGCATTAGCAAGCCAAGGGCAAGATCTTGCAAGAAAATGAGAGACACCTGATATTTTGCATGGTAGAATCCTTGAGCTTGAGATAGAGCTATCAAAGGCCCAAGCCAAGCTGCAACAGTATGCATCACTCTGCGGACCATTGCCAGATCAGGCTAGTCCTTTGCAACAAGAACCTGGAGGCCCATCTCCCACGCCTGAAAGTACTGAGTTCAACATAGATGAACTACTCAATGAGATAACTCAATCTTTGGCTTTAGTACTTCGCTCACTTTACCCCTATCTATTTTGATTTGAAAAAAATACAAAGGGCTACAGTTTTTTTAATCACACCTCGCCATTTATCCCCTTACCTGTCCATTTTTGTATTCTCAATCAAACAAATTGTATTGTATTATATCTAAGTGTAATTATGACTCTTATTGCAAAAGTAACTTGAGAGAGAGAGAGAGAGAGAGAGAGAGAGAGAGAGAGAGAGAGAGAGAGAGAGAGAGAGAGAGAGAGGTGAACATCTTGTAGTGTAACATGGCAATGTATCAAAATTTTCACACACTCACAGCAGCGAGAAAAACTTATAGGCTTTTAGTCATACATTTTCATCTCCATCAAACACACCAATTATATCATCTATTTCATCCATATCAGAGCATCCTGAAGTAATCTCCCATTCCATATCATCATCATTGTCTACTTTGCCAATTATAGCTTGATGGGTTTGAAAGACATGGTAGTGCTTTTGTGTTGCTCTTGAAGCAACGTTCACTGGCTTATGGATAAGTCTCATGTTGTAGAAAACATAAACCAAATCAGTAGTAGCACGTTTAGGGTGAAGCCGCTTTTGTTTCTTGGTATGCATAGATTCAAAAGCCGACCAAATTCTCTCACACCTTCCACTTGATGCTGCAATAGATAGAACCCTGACTACAATGTGTTGCAGATCCACTTTCTCTCCACCATACTCCTTCCACCATAGAGGCGTACTTTTGTGTGCAATGACATCTATATGCCATGGATCCTGGAACATGCCAGTTCTATTAGCATAATCAACTCGCTGATGAAAAGCAATTCTCCCATCCTCTTGTCCCAATAGTTGAGAGCACACTGGTTTGAAGTCTCTTATGACTTCTTTATTGTCCGATTGTTGGTGCATTTGAAATTTGGGATCCAATACAAATGAAACACCATTCAACGTCGTTTGCAGTTGCACCCATCCCTTGTTGACATTTGTGATTATAAAAGCTATATCCTTTGCACAAAAGCCAACATGCTCTCTTACTTTGCATAATGCCTTTGACATATATCAATAGACTAGACCAAAGACAAAAAGTCTTTGTCGACTTTCACAAAATCTCTACAAATTGTTTGTCCATGGTTACAATTCTCTCTACATTGCGCCAAAAAACTTGCGAGTTCACAAGCTGTGCACATCTTGCAGCTGCCTCCTGGTAGCTAGGATACTTGTTGAGCCAAGCATCCCGTCCTCTATTGACTACCATTTCAATCAAAGAATAATTCACTTCTTGCAAGGTGGAAAGAACATAGTATGTGGTTGCAAACCTTGTCGCACAAAATATCTGCGAAGTTCTGTTGGCTGATTTCATTCAAAAAATAGCATACAAAAATTGATGCTATCTAATAAATTTCACCACATGATTTGCGTCCAGTAGTGTTTGTTTTATGACGGACATTTTATCAATGTATTTTAATAGAAAATTAAGAGTATGCACGACACATGGCACCCAAGTAATCTCTGGGTACTTAACATGGATAGCCCTCCCTACAGCCTTGTAATTGGATGCATTATTTGTGATAATTACAATCATTAATTATCACATTCTTTGGACCACTTTCATTTGCTATGGTGCACTCATATATCCTTGCTAGATAATCACATGTCTTCTCTTTTAAAAAGGTGTCAATAGCTTCTACGAACATAGACCCTTTAGGGTTGATAAGCATCACATTGATGAGCGGCTTCTTTTGACAGTTGGTCCATCCATCTAAAGCTATGGTGAAACCATGTGAAGGAACATAGTCCGCCACCGTGTGCTTGAGGATGGCTTTAATATTGTCTTTCACTTTATCAAGATACTTTGTGCACATCTTATTATAATCAGGAAGCACATTAACTGAAATTTGGACTCACAAAGGGGCCCTTTAAGGAGTTTGACTTTACCTCTCTCTACCAAAACGGGCGCATGGATAAATTTTTGCAAACAAACTCCAAAGTTGGCGGAGGCTTGATGGTTAGAATGTCCTCTTCAAGCCCTATCTATTGATATATAGCACGCCATGAGATTCCTCATATTTTAGAAGATTCTTTTTTTGATTCACTTAGATTTCAACAGAGTTGTCACATCATAGGTGAATAAAAAAAAGAATCTTCTAAAATATGAGGCATCTCATGGCGTGCTATATATCAGTAGATAGAGCTTGAAGAGGACATTCTAACTGTCAAACCTCCACCAACTTTGGAGTTTGTTTGCAAAAATTTATCCATGTTCCCGTTTTGGTAGAGAGAGGTAAAGTCAAACTCCTTAAAGGGCCCCTTTGTGAGTCCAAATTTCACCTAATGCAAACCCTTTTTTGGTTCTGCTCATTAAAGCATCTTGAAATATGCGGTTGCGCATAGCATTGAATGGTATACCCTATGCCACAAAAGCTTGCATCTATTTCAAGCGTAACTCAAGAAACCATTGCTTATCTAATGCTTCATACAGTGTTTGGCCATTGGATGATGCTTTACTAGCTTTAGTTGAGCTAGATATTGTTGCTGCTGACGCTGAAGCATGTCCACAAAAAGGAGTTGACTGGGGAGTTTAATTATTTTCTTCCATAGGCACACGCTGTGTCCTCTGATTGACAACAAACATTTCAACATTTGTTGCAACTTTTTTGGCATTAGCCCTATTCTTTTTAGTTGCAAGAATTTGCTTTGCTATGTGAGCATACTTTGGCAATTTGGCATGAATATCTCTTGGCAGAGCCAGACACTCGAACACATTACTAGGCACTTTAAAATAGTGCTCTTTGATTCTGGTCGCATTACCACTGAACTCGTGGCCGCATGTCTTGCATTTCAATCAAGGTGTATTCTTTCTAGCACACAGCTTGTGGACGTAACTCCACTCATGTCCTTTAACCATGCTGATAGAAAAATTTAAACTACCATATTAACAAATCCACCTGTCAATTTCGAGGTCAAAATTAATTCAAGGCAACAAACCACACAAGCAATGCTCTATCGATCAATATAGTGATCAAAATCTGTCCACGTTATCAATTAGACTCGTGCTACATTATCAATCAACAATAAACAATGATAGTCTTTTCATTCTTCTATAAACTCATGTCAAACAAATTATATTTTTATGCGCTAAATAACTTCATCACTTCAAGAAAAATATTTCAATCACAATGCTCACATTGCACTATATTGATTCATCTAAAGTGCAAGCTTTTGGATTTCACACATTACGATAATCAATAATCTTAATCACTTATTCAAAACAAAACAAATAAATCTCATCATCACGTTGTACTTTATCAATTTATCTAAAGTGCAAGCTTACGGCTTTCACACATTACAATAATCGATAATATTGATCAAATCTTGCAGTTGATTCTCATTGGAACATGAGGATTAATTGAAAACCTTGCCGATTGTCATATCTATTTGAAGTGCAAACATGAAGCTCTCACACTCCATGATAGACCTTTGAAAGCTTACCTATCTGTAGTTGCTGCACACGTACGATCACACAGTATGATAGACGTAGCAATCCAAATAAATATAATGTAATATCAATGTATATGGACACGAGATTCCTAAATTTTTATTCCAGTGAGAGCATAGCGTGACGGCTCTACATAGGACAAAAAAATTTTATATCTATGTCCACTTTGAGGTGAGAAAATATATGCATGCCAAAATCGAACCTACCTAAATAAAATTGACCTCTATTCTATTATATTTTGCAGACTGTTAACCTCATGTGAGAGTACACTCTGCACACAACGAAAACATCTTAATTATATCACTATTCACTTCCACACGTCAGTAAACTTAGCACATAGCAAGGGACTCATAAAAAATTAACACCTTCTATGAGTGAGAGTTTAACCTCTACACAACAAACAAAGCTTAAATAATTTGAACATAAAAAATAATGAATTAAATTTTCAAAAAACATTGAATTGATTTTAAGAAAAGAATTTAAAACTACTTTAAATTTCAATATTTTTTGAATAATAGAAAATTTTATGTTTTTACTCTACTATTGACATGGAATACTTTTTTGATGAATGCTAGTCTCAGCAAGACGTGTTGCCGCTATATGTATTTTTTTCTTAATCAATATATTTTTCGATCAAGAAATATTTGTGCAAAGTTTTTTTTGATTGAAAGAAACTTTGATCGAAAAAGTAGGAAAAAAATTGGTTGCCCATTTTTGCTGATGTGGCACCATATAATACACCCGTATAATATAAGGTCATGTAAAATATGCCCATTGTTAGTGTGAAAATGGCAAGAAAAACGAGTGCCTCTCTAGCTTTGCACGAATCACACCATTGGAAGGAAGAACTATCAAACCGCCGAAAACACCTGTGGTAAACACCTGTAGAGATTTATGAAAAACCCTTCAACAATGGAACACACTCAAAATCAGGAGAAACAGGGGATATCATGACAAAGATCGTCTTGTGGAGATGTTCGTAGAGTATCCATAGCCAAAAAACAAATGAGAAATGAAGAAGTTATGGCCACTCGAACATGGAGGGGTCCTTCCTCTTGCTAAAGAATGAGCTCTCTGGAAGTTGTGCAAGTGTTGCATCTATTAAAATGGGAGATTTCTTATCCTTTATCCCCAAGGATTTTCTCTCTCTTCTTAGCCGACAAGGCTCTTTGTCAAGGCACCTTTTAATTGGCTCATTTTAGGCCTTTTTTGTGCAAAAAATGAGGTGTTGGTGACCCTTTGACCAAGGAATGGGTGGGGACAAGTGGTTGGGGACCAAAAAATTGACCAGGCACCTGTGCAAGTGGTGTGAATAGGCTGGAAAATGCACCATCTCTCTCCCCTAGCCTCCACGAGTCCACCAAGCCCACCAAGCAAAGCTTGCATCAAGTGATGCACCTAAAGGGTACTCCCCCTTTAGGCTATATACCCTCCACCTTCCACTTTTCCCTTCTCATGTGGGATTATCCCCATGAAACATGGAAACCTCCTCAAGCTTCCTAACTCCCTCATGCCCAAACATTCAAAGATTTTCCCCAAAACATGCAAGCTTCTCAGACAACTTCCCCCAAGCATAACTTGCTGCTCCAATCACTGAATGGCACATTGTAACACACGGCTTGAATCCCATCATCTCGGCTACACTTAGAATTCTTAAATATCAGCATTTCTAACTCCAATTGTCAAGTTGGCCCAGCTGCCCTTGTCGCATGCACGCGCAATCACCTTCTAAATTGATACTACCCACTTCGGATGCCCATAACTCATGATGTACAAGTCTGATTCATGAGCTATGCTTAGTTTTTGATTTTGAAGTGTAAATTGCTACTTATAATGAAATTAGGCCGCGGGTTGGCGGCGCCAAAAGCTACGAAATACCGTGAAGTGTTTGCGTCAATGTGTAGAGCTCTTACCTGTGGTTGCAATGCAACAAACACGACTGTAATGTGACAACCGGGGAATGATTAGAAAGCACGAGAAGGAGAGAAGTGAGCGTTGTTAGCTCATGCTGTGTATTGCATTATCCAAAACTTAATAATAACTTACAAAATTTGGCCTTTATGCCTTAGCCAAGGTTTTTGGTGGTCAAAACTAATAATTTGGGAGCTCTAACTAAAGATAGGTAATGACAGGTTGATACAATCTGGAAGCTTGGAGCCTTGGCTCTTTTATTACAAAGTTTACCCAAAAAATAGGAGTTACAATATTCTCGATTTATAAAAAATAATAAGTGTTTTTACAATGAGAGCTCCAAAAATGGTATCCGAGTTAGCTTGCTGCTAAAAAAGAGCCAGCAGCTACCACCTCTTTGGGCATGGCTAAGAGCCATCTATTTGTAAATGGACAAGCAAGAGTCTTGCCATTAGTGATTTTTTGGACATTATTTTTGCACTCCACACTTTAAGTATGCAAGTCAAGTTGAATTTTTGAACGTCTTAAACTCGTCTAGGCTTATCTCTACCAAGGTGTAAGTATGAAACCAACATTTTAGACCGTAGGACTGCTCATAAAAACCCCACATTATGGATTTTTAGGTATGACAAAGATCTAGTTGTGCATACGACTCCATTTTCAGTGGAACTCCTATTAGCAGTAAGAGTGCATATATGAGTACAATTTGGGGTAAGACCCATCACATGATTACTAAATCACTTAGTAAGGGTTGATGGACCATTCTTGGAACCTTCACACTTGCAGTTTCAAGGAAAGAAGATCCACAAACTGCCAAAGGCTAGTGGAATTCTTTCAACTTTAAAGGTGATAACATGCCAAGGGCAAACCCAACGGGGGTCACGGACAAGGGCTAGCTACTCATTGAGCAGTTTTCATGGAACCTTTAACCATGAGGTTTGACAATGTTGCTTTAACCAAGGGGTTTGGATCGCAAAGGCAACACCCAAGGTTACATGTGCAATCATATGCAATATTACTTGCATTTTCCTAATTTTCCATTAGTTTCCTAGGCCTTTGCAGGAAAAAAATTTGGACAGATATCTACAAATAAGTGAACACTATGTTCACTCTCCAGGTACACATCTAATTTGGTTTTTGTTTTTTGGTTTTATTTTTCTACATAGGATGCATAAACTATGTTGTCATCCATTTTTGCTCTTCAGAGAGATGACAAGATAATGTAAGAGCCAAGACCTTGGGACCGTAGTGTCCCAACTAAGTTTTTGCATTATGTAGTTATAGACCTATTTGTAGGGTTTATTTGGCACATGTTGTCACATGGGATGCAACATGGTCTAGGAACTCAAGGAGTTTGGTTTAGCTAGTGTGGAGCAAGGCTAATGAGGGTCCCTCTCACTCCCGTCGTAGAGTGTTTATAGTTACTTCCACGCACAAGTACATCTTGTACTTGAAGGATGTTCTTTTTTCATACATTCTTACATGAGACATATTCCACATGTGAAGAATCTAAGTATCTGTGACTGGCATTGGCACCCCCTATTTCAAGTATGTGTCATGACAAAGTCCCTAGGTTCTAGTCAAATATATTTTCTAGACCATTTTTAGCACGACGTATCAAGAGAAATTTCAATGGCAAAAAATTGTTGGATACTTAGAATGACTTGTTAAGGTACAAATATTGCTAAACAACATTACAGATGGTTGTAATTTATACATATAGCAAGGCTATGAGTTGTTAATGAAAAAGTTTCATTGTTTGTACCTAGGAGTCACTTCTGTTTCACCTTCTATTATGGTTCAAATGTTTCAGCAAGGCTCGCAAATGATTGCAATAGAAAGTCTTTACTTTCTTCTTATAGCTATTTACACTCCTCTTCAATGTATGCTAGGAGCATCACATTCGACACAAGTATTGGCCAAGATGATTATGGATATACAGGTTAAAATTGCCCTAGTGTTTAGCAAAGGCTGATTTGGAGCGGCATGCATATTCATCACATCAGTTGCCTATGAAGCATTGTGCACTCTATGTGCAATCTCTCTATGAAATTACTTTTGGGTATACAAATCACCAATAGAGGTCATGGATCGGTCTGGGTGCTTGTGGAGTTTCCAAGATAACCAAGATGGTTATTTAAGAAATTGTTGATTCCTCAGCAACATTGTACGATATGATGAGCCTCGTTTCCCAATCATCTGGGAAGATTGTATGTAAGGGTTGTAAGACAAGGGTGACTAGAGCCTGAGAGTCCTCCACCCAACCACCCTTATATAGGCATGACCTTGGCCCTTTGACCTAGTTGGACTCCCCGTTCCACACCGCCTAGCCCGGCCCTACCTTATCTAGTCCGGCCTTGCCGATGTCCTGACATTACTCCCCCCTTAAGAAGAGTTTTCGTCCTCGAAAACAAAAGTGGGAAACTTTTTCTTAAGAACACTAATGTTTTTCCAAGTGGCACCTTGTTCAGGTCGTTCTTTCCACTTGATTAAGGCTTGTTGTCGTATGTGATGACATGTACGCAACTCATGATAATCAAGAACACGTTTATGTTCATGCGGTAAGGTAGGAGGTTCAATGTAATCAACCAAAACCTGTTGGTTAATGACATTGTCGTCCCCATGTAACCTCTTTTGTAGACGGCTTACATGAAACAACGGATGAATGCGAGAATGTGAAGGTAGTAAAATTTTGTAGGCACGACCACTGACTTGCTTGAGTATTTTGAAAGGACCACAATATCAGGGAGATAATTTAAGTGTCGGTCCAATTTTCAAACTTTATGAATTTTCTGGCACACGTAAAAATACTTCCTCCCCTTCTTCGAAGGTAACTTGCCGAGATTTCTCATGAGCGTATTTCTTATACCAATCCTGTGCTTGCCGGACATTGTGGCGAGCAAGTTTCAGCATATCCATATGGTCTTGGAGAAAATCTAACCTGTTGGAGTTTTCCAGTTGCCAACCCCACCATAACGGGTGACCTAGGTTGAAACCCGTACATTAGCATGAAAGGACTAAAACCTATTGTGACATGCTTAGCACTGTTGTAGGCAAACTCAAGAATAGGTAAGTATTCTTCCCAGTCTGACTGTTTTTTGCTGACGTATGCTCTTAGCATATCCTCTAGCACATGGTTAACCCGTTCTGTTTGACCATCTGTTTCTGGATGATTAGCTGTACTGAGGTTTAGTTGTGTACCAATTGTTTAAATACATCTCTCCAAAAGTAGCTGTTAAACTTGGGATCACGGTCACTAACAATGTTACTTGGCAAATTATACAATTTCTATAGATTTTCCACAAATAACTGGGCTAGTTCTTGTGTGGAGGTTAACTGTACACTATCGTCGTTGGAGTGAGAAGGATCCCTCTTTTGAACATGGCTCCACACTTTGGAATATGCTTCATCATGCTCATATTTTCCCTTGAGAGAATCTAAAAATTCACTACGAAGTTTCGTGAACAAGAGCGAATTAATCTCTGGCATTCTACTTAGAGCGTCTGCCACCACTACATTGTATCGGCCTTTGGGATACCTTACCTTATATTCCTGAAGTATCTCGGTCCACCTGGCTTTTTGACCCTTTAAATCTGTTTTTTGTGTAAGCCATTTGATGCTTTTATGGTCAAACACAATCTCGAATTGAGCACCATACAAATAATGCCACCATGTTTTTAAGGCCGAAACTATTGCATAGAGTTCACGTTCGTAAGCTGAATAATTCTGCTGAGCTGCATCAAGCTTCTTACTTTCAAATGCAATCGACCGTACGTCTTGTAACAGGACTACTCCAATAGCACGATCACTGGCATCATTTCCAAAACGAATAGTTTCAAAGGATCTACAATAGCTAGTATAGGAGCTGTAGCTAATGCATCCTTGAGCGTATCAAAACTGTGTTGTTGAGCGGATCCCCACTGAAAAGCTTTTCCTTTGCCTTTAAGTTGATCCATCATAGGAACAATAATTTGAGCATAGTTTTTAACAAATCTTCTATAAAAACCTGCAAATCCTAAAAATATTTGTAATTCTTCCAGATTTTCAGGAGGAGGCCATTTTCTGATGGTATCCACTTTTGATTGATCCATGTATAGGCCGTGAGCTGAAATAACATGCCCTAAATAATGAATTTCATCTTTTAGAAAATCACATTTAGATTCCTTGGCATATAGCTTGTTTGTAAGTAACAACTGAAACACCTGTCTGAGATGTTGTAAGTGCTCTTTTCAAAATCACTATAGACTAGGATGCCATCGAGGAAAACAATGACAAATTCGTCCAAATATGGCTTCAAGACACTATCCATAAGTGTCATGAATGTTGTGGGCCCATTGGTTAACCCAAAGGGCATCACCAAAAACTTGTAGTGTGCAAACCGTGTTCGGAAGGCAGTCTTAGGTATATCGGCAAGCCGAATACGGACTTGGTGATATCCTAACCGCAAGTCAGTTTTCGTAAAAATGCGAGCATGAGTTAGCTTACCAAATAACTCATCTACTCTTGTCAATGGGTATTTGTTCTTAACCGTAACCGCATTTAAGCCTCGGTAGTCTACGTACATGCGCATACTTCTGTCCTTTTTATTCACTAAAAGGGTAGGTGAAGCCCATGGTGAAGAACTGGGTTGTATAAACCTAAGGTAGTCAGCAAGCTGACGTTCCACCTCAGCAACCTTTGAGTAACTCATACGATAAGGTGGTTTACTAACAGGTTTATAGCTTGCAGCTACGTCAATGCTATGTTTCATTGATCATGCCGATGGTAATCCTGGTGGAAAATCATTAGGAAATACATCTTGGAATTCCTTTAATACTTGTTGTAATTGACTAGCAACGTTTGCTTGTTTAGAATTAGCAATTGGTGGAATAGAGGAGAGAGAAGCATGCGGCGTTGAGGAATGTTTAACTGAATCAATGTTAGAAAGAAAATGAGATAGTGAGTAACAAAAGAAAACCTTATCTATTTTATTATAAAAAACGAGCTGCATAAGCTGGGCGGTACAAATTAGTGGTGATGAAGGTACATCCTTTTCTCCTAACAACAACACATGTGCACCATGGGATTCAAACATCAAGTTGTTGTGCTCATAGCTACGCTTCAGTGATGGTCCTAGGCTATGCAACCACTCCCTACCAAGAACCACATCAGCCCTTTCCATGTTCATAACCTGAAAATCCAAACAAGTAGAGTACCCTTGTACTTCTAATGGAACAGCTCGGCATTGAGTATCCCATATTTCAGCATCATGTCCATTCATCATTGCTACCTTGTAGCGATGGGTACTCGAAGTTTGAGGCAGTTTTAGCTTTTTCACCAATCCATAATTGATGAAATTATGAGTAGCACCATCATCTACCAAGATGAGCACCTTGTGCCCTTGTAGATATCCGTGCATACATACTAACTCATGTGGTCCAAAGGTTTGTTGCCACATGAAAGCTGTGAGACAACATTCATGCACCAATCCATAATTGATGAAATTATGAGTAGCACCATCATCTACCAAGATGTGCACCTTGTGCCCTTGCAGATATCCGTGCATACGTACTAACTCATGTGGTCCAAAGGTTTTTTGCCACATGGAAGCTGTGAGACAACATTCATGCACCACCTTAGTTGGAAGACTCAAGAGGCAGTAGTTGCACCATGTGCACTGCTTTCCCCTTCCCCTGAGCAACAAATTTTCCCTTGGGACAATCCTTTTTTCCAGGACCTCTTCCTAAACATTGAAAACATAACTTCTCTTTCTTGTCTTTATCAAAATCCTCAGGAGAAAGAGGACCTTTGGACCCCTTGGGTTTTTTAGATGCATCTGAATTAGCAACTAGAAATTTTCTTTTATTGTGCCCATATTGCGTACGTGTATTACCATGTATACTAGCAGGCACGTTACTATTATTTAATTTCTTCTCATCAAGGTCATCGTGAATATGTGCTTTCACTATGGCTTCCTCAAGTGTTTTAGGGTCTTGGGTCTTGACATACTTCTTAAGCTCAGGTGCCAGACCTCGTATGAACCCTCATTTTGTTGAAAGGTATGCAAGTCTTCCAACTTGAGGATAACGTCCCGATAGTGAGAGATATACTCAAGGAGTGATGGATATTGGCGCATGGAACATGTGTCCCAAGCGTCCAATTCCGATTAGCCTCATTAGTAGGCAAGAACTCCTTGCTAAACATTGCTTCAAAGGTTTCCCAGCTCTGTGATATGATGTTCTTCTTCTTGAGAGACATCCACAATTTGTAGGCCTTGCCTTCTAGATTTAAGCTCGTCTGCAGAGCTCTAACTGCATCCGGAGTACGCCTTAAGGCGTGAATTCCATCCCATTTGCTGAGAAAGATGTTCACTGCATCCTTATTGCAGTCTCGGTCTTCGCCCTTAAAGACTGGTGGTTTAAAGTTCTTCAACAAGTCATCCACCTCTTTGGCATGTAAGAGTATGCAACGTATCATGAATTGGGCCTTGCCCTTGTGTGCCAACCTGCTCATGCATGCGGGTGTTAGCATGACTCTTAGACTGCTGATGCATTAATTGAATTACTAATGTGGAAAGTTTAGTAACGTTTTCATTTAAAGCTTTAAAATTTCCATCCATGATGTTCATGCGTATCTGAAGTGCACGAAATTCTTGAATATCGAAACTCGTAAGTATCTTCTCCTACCATAGCATCACGGTTACTCTCCTTGAGAGGATCTGGCCGCAGGACATCATTGGTAGGATCAAGAGTACTTTGCTCAAAATTGAATGT
Source organism: Adiantum capillus-veneris (assembly GCF_014529385.1). Lineage (NCBI taxonomy): Eukaryota > Viridiplantae > Streptophyta > Polypodiopsida > Polypodiales > Pteridaceae > Adiantum > Adiantum capillus-veneris. Next base: position 130,262,701 of record NC_140940.1, on the reverse strand, counting down.
CATATTGATATCCGAATCCATGGCTACACAGTGCGGTGAAAGAAGTACTCAGAAAATATACATAATATTGGGAGCACTCACAAAGTAGAGTAGCCGATTTAGCACCGTCTAAATCGATGGTAGTCTGTCGTATATGGAACTCTGCAAGCTCTTGATAATTGAATCAACTATGCTTGACGATGCCGCCCAAAATTTGTATTGCTTGAAACGTCGTTGATGCCTGAATCGTCTCGAAAGAAGAAATTGCAATAGATATTCTTCCGAAACTTCAACTCTGTCAAACTTTAACTTCGATCACTTCTGCAATTTCTGTCATTCGGACAGTTTTCCTAGAATTTGGTGGCCCCTTGCCTGTGCTTGTGTCGGATTTTGGCGTTGCCAACACCTTCGAACACCCTGGCTTGGATATGGGGTGTGTGCCCGGGTCCCCCTAGCTTGAGGTTTTTTTGGATGAATTGCCCAAGGCCAAAGCCTTTGGGCACCTTGTATGTGAAATAAAACGTCTTCAGTCGGCTATGGCGACCATGGCAGTGCCGCGAGGGCAAGGGAGAGAGAGAACTCCCCGCGCGTTGCGTTCTGGGCATCGCCCCAGTGACGTAAAATGCTCCCCAAGGCAGCGAACATCCGTCGGGCTAAGCCACACAGTGTTTGCCGGAGGTCGAGGTCGCCTCCCTCCCGGCACAAGCGGCGCTTCTCACATAGTGGAACCTCGTCATCCCCCTTAGCAGTCGGCTCTTCATGGCCTCAAAGAGAGGAGCATGCCAAAAAGCTCCATGCCCTATTGCCCAAAATAGACCATGCTCTGATACCAATGTAAGACAGGGGTGACTAGAGCCTGAGAGTCCTCCACCCAGCCACCTTTATATAGGCATGCCCTTGGCTCTTTGCCCTAGTTGGACTCCCCGTTCCACACCGCCTAGCCCGGCCCTGCCTTATCTAGTTTGGCCTTGCCGCTGTCCTGACAAGGGTCGGGGGAATGTACCTCACTCTTACTGCTATTATTCATTCCACGTTGGATGGACAGCTTACATGTGTTCTTTGCTAAAGGATCTACTAAGCGCATAAATTAGTACAACGCATTTTGAATGGGCGATTCTCTCCCTATTCTAGAATTTTCCTATGTTAGGTTTTGAACTTTGAACACTTGTTGTGGTGGGGTTGGATATTGTTTCAATAGTTTCATAAGTCAAGGATTTGAAAACTCGTTATTCCTTTAAACACCTCTTAGTTGTGGCTACTCCTTTAAAGTAATCAAGTGAGTTATAAATTGAGTTAACATTTAGATACAAGTGGTTGCAAAAGGACAACAATGTTGAGAATCAATATGTTGCTCTTGGTTTCATTGAACCTCCTCATTGCACCAAGTATCAGTCACATGGACAATTGGTCCGCGTATGGGATGCGAATAGGGAAAAGAAAAATGTTCTTACGAAGACACTGCCACTTGTGTTTTCGAGGACAAAAACACTTCTCCAAGGGGGGAGTAATGTCGGGCCAAGGGCTAGAGGGCAAGGCCCGACCTAGGGGAGTCAAGGACTTAGGCCAAGGGCTAGACTGAAGGTGTGGACAAGAGATCCATTTAGGGCAAAGGACCATGGGCTCTCCTATAATAGGTTGGCTGGGAGGAGGATCCGGAGTTGAGTCTCCCTTTGGCCTTTCATACTGGTTGTCCTGGAACTATTAATCTGAAACTGCAAATACTTTTCCAGTCATCCAGTATGACTCTCATCTTAATATACTATTTTAGTCTAGTTAACTATTTCAGTCCATTCAGTTCTCTATTCCAGTTTCACTAACTGAATGGACAATTAACCTAACCAGTAGCTTTACATTCTAACACTAGAATCAGCTATCTGAAGAGATCAACTTCAATTCCCTTTTGGCAATCACGGTGGTTACAATTGTTTGCTCTTCGATTAGAACACTGTTATCTCCCAGGTAGAATTTTTAGCCGAATTGATGGCACCCAAAGCCAGTCGTGATCGTAAACCGTCAATCCGCTTATAGCCATTTTTTGGCTCTCCATAATTGCCATAGTGAGTTACCTCACCTTACCAAAATCACCTAAACACTGTGGCTATTCTTACCTTTTCACTGTACATAGGCGTGTGTGAGTTAGGGAATGTTTTCTATATCTTCTTAAAACCCTTAGCTAGCTAGTCATTACGCTAGCTGAGCCAATAAAATAAATAAAATATATAATGGCCCATTTGTGTGTATATATTTCATTGTACATAGAGCCTAAATATAGGGAATTTTTATAATTATTTTGGTATATATTTAAATATTTCTACCTAGCTGTGCATTGTTTTCCTATGTATGCTATGTACATTGACTCACCATTACCACAATTTTTCTTACTATTTTGCATACTCTTTATTCCATATAAAAATATATTCATGCAAGCTTCTCTTATTTTTGGTAAAAATCCACTCCAAGGAAAAATCCACTCTTATTTTTGGTGAAAATCCACTCCAAGTAAATAAATATACTTCAATAAAAACAAATGAGGTTCCTCTCATTTGATTCCTTATATTTTCATATATCTCTTTTTTCCATTTTATATTCATATATAGCTAACACTATTCTAGATTCCATAAATTGTTTATATATACTAACCCGGTTTTTCCCATCATATCCATGTATTATATTTTGCATAATCCACAACCATGCATATTTTGAAACCCCTAAGAATCAATTAGGTCATGTTCTCATTCAAGGAAGGGCTCACATTTGGAGCCATATGCAAATTCAACAAAAGGGGGGCCATTGAAGACTTTTTTGTGAAGAAAAACAGGTATTTTGGTGGGATTTTTTATATCCATCTCCACTCCGAATTTGAAGTGGTGGTCAAAAGGGAAAATGTGGACCAAGAGTTGAATAATCACCTAAAAAATGTTGGTGATTTTTGGAGCAACCACCGATGGGCTAGGAATTTTTTAGTGGACCCCAGTCTACCCACTTTTCTCACAAGTAGCCCATAGTCTTCTCTCATCTCTTTCCACACTTCTACACACATACACACACACACACATACTCATTCCTCTCAATCCCTCACTCAAACCTGCACCTTCCATGGTTTCCCTCACCTTCTTCACCATTAACCTCCCCTCTTACTTCCATAGCTCTCATATGAGCTCTACATGTATATACACCATCTCTATGCCTCTCTCTATTACTTCCAAAGTACAACTCCATCTTACCCCTTCTCTATATACATAAAATTCAACATGTAAATCATGCTTAACCTCTGCAGATTAAGAGATTTTAATCAACCAAATTTCCATTTTCATCGTGATAATCAACCTTGGCGACGGTGGCGTAAAGAAGAGAAGACGAAGAAGATGATCGATAGTCATTTTGGGAACCAACACAAGTAAGTAATTCTTCAAGCTTCACCATCACAAGGATTTCCTCACTTCATTCAACCATCTTACTTCAACCATCCACCCCATTCTACCCATTGTAAATATATCATTAACTTTCTAGTGATTACTAACACCAACCACTAACATACTAACAAAAAATAGCCATTGACCTAACCATAAAAGGCACCTCACCTCAAGATATGTGAATATTCTCTCACTCTCTCTCTCTCTCTCTCTCTCTCTCTCTCCCTCCTTCCTTAAAACTCTACTTTCACCTTATCTACCATCAATAATGCTCTCTTTTGAGTTCACATCCATGACTCACAATGTTTTGATATTCAAAAAAATCATAATCCTGATTTGTTAACTTGTAAATTAGGATTTTCAATAATCTTAATGAGGGGTCTCCAACCTATAAATAGGCCCCTCTCCTTCTTGTAAAACAACCTCCAATATCTCACATAACACCCCAACACTCTATTGGTGAGGAGAGACTTAGGTGTAGCAACAACTTTGTGAGCTTCACTCTTGGTGTGAGAAAAGCTTTCAAGCTACACATTGCAAGTAAGAGAGCGTGAGTTCAAAATCTCAAAACCAGTATTGTATATGTTCCTCCATCATCAATGAATGGAGGTTTGGTGCATCAAAGGCGTGATTCGACGTTCTAATTTTCTTCCTCTCACTTGTTTGATACGGTTTAGTGAATTCAAGGTGACTTGTGTATTTTGAGTTCTATCGTTTGATCTTGTTTTAGGAAGTGTTTTAGTGTGTTTTCATTGCCAATTTTGTGTCCATTGTAAGAGGTTATTGTGGTGAGACGTCTCCCACACACTAAGACAGTGTGTGTGTGTGTGTGTGTTGGCAATGTTTAGCATTCACTAAGCATTGAGAGAGTTTTGTACAAGCTCTACGATAGAAACATATCGAACCATCTCCATTTGAAAGTCACAAATAAGGTATTACGCAAGATCCATTCCTCTCTCTGTTCCCTTTGCTCTAGCTCTCTCTGGTCCATTTTGTGTGTGTCTTGGTGTGAGGTTGCTTGTGTTTGTTTTGTGGCGCATCTTCTTGGTTGTGCCAAAATCTCTCTTGCATCCTAGTTCGCATACCATAACTAGGTGGTGCCCCTTCACTTGTTTGGCTGTGGGTTTGTTGTTGTTGTTTCTTGCTTGTGGTTTCTTGAGCCCCAATAGAGGAGCATGGGAGCCTTGAGAGGTGTTTAGAGGTCGCCTCTCTTGTTTTCCACCCCGGACCACCTCACTGTGTCGACCCTGTTCCTGAGGAATGAGAAAGAGAGTCTGATCCTAAGAAGGACCCGATGAATGAGACTAAAGCTCAAGAGGAGCACAATAATAGTGATGAGGCCAAGGACTCTGAGCACTCCACTCATTTTAGGAGGAGAAGGGTTGAATGTGAAGAATGTAAGACCAGGAGTTCTTGATCCACACATAAGGATGTTGGGGCTAAAGGTAGCAAGGGTAATTGTCACAGTTCCAGAAGAAAAACCAGAGAGGAGACAAAAATCGAGACTAAAGAAGAAATTGAATGGGATGCTGATACGGACCACTACAAGAAGTCTTCACAACAAAGTGAAGCTCCCAAGGTTAGAAGAAGCAGAGACGATGCTGACCGACGTGATTATACATCTTCATTGAAAATCTCTTTCCCAATGTTCAAGGGAGCGAAGAAAGATGAATATGTTAATATCCAAGCTTTTTAATAGTATGATGAGTTGAAGAATATTGATGAAGATGATTGGGAAGAATATTTTTCTTAGACACTGAAGGATGCAGTGAGGAAATGGAGCTACCATTACCCAGCTTGCCAACTTAGATCATACAACAAATTTCTCAAGGCTTTCAGACTGGAATATTTAGACAATAGGGAAGATGAGGACATCCTCTGTGAGCTAGATAAGATTAAACAAGAAAAATTGTCAGTGAAAAGCTATGTTGAGAAAATTAAGGAGGTAATCAGGCAGTTGCATGAGCCACCATCAAAAAAGAGGCTACACGCATGGTTTCTAAATGGGTTCCGCAGTAAGAAGCTCAGAGAACATGAGGTGCCTGCACCAACAAAGAAATTTAATGATTTGGTGCATCGAGCTCTGAAGCTTGATCAATAGGCTAAGAAGGAGAGGAGTCACAAGAAGAGGAGGTCCAGCAGTAGCAGTTCTTCCACTGATAATTGTGACTTCACTGAGACCTCTAGTAGCCTTGAAAGCAGTTCAAATAAAAAGAGCAAAGACAAGGCCAAGAAGGGGTCTTGGTCCAAAAATATTGATGAAATGGCTCGGCAGATTGCTGAAATTAGCTAGACTAGGCAACCAGGCAGAAGAATGGAAACTTGGTGTTCAAGGTGAAAATCTAAAGATCATATTTCCAATGAGTGTCCACAATGTACCTATTGCAAAGCATATGGTCATTTATGGAACAATTGTGGCATTTGCATTCATCACTTCAAGAAGGGGAAGGATTTGTCTATAGTGGCATTTACCAATGCTAAACCAGCCAGAGTGGAGACAACTAGTGTACCTCAAGAGGAGAAATCAGGTACCAGTGGTACTAGTAGTGGGCATGGCAGGTACCAAGGAGGTACTGGCTAGGGCGAGGGTCATGGTAACTTTCAAAATCGAAGCCTTAACTTTTATACTTGTGGCAAGTATGGGCATTTTGTTTCTCAATGTAGAGAAGCACCTAGCACTGTGGCTACTGAGGAAAAAGCCCCAGAGCTAGTTCCAGTACGAGTACTTACATGCAGTAAAGGGGTAATCATTGAGGAACTTCCAGATGAGTCGGCCAAACCAGCTCATTTTGAAAGTAGCAAATGGGATCAGCAGAGAGGAAAAGGGTAAAGAAAAGGTAGTCGATGAATGGCTGGAGCAGAGAGAACTCAGGACAAAGATCACTGAAGATCTAGCCAAGAAGTTTTGATGCCCGGGTCTTTTAGAAGATACTAGCCCGGTCTTCTCAGAAAACACAACCAGATCAATCAGGGTCTGGGATTCCTAAGACTATGTTGGCTAGAGTTCAAGGACTGGTGGAGGAATAAGGGAATGTTAAATCAGATATAATTGCAAAACAAGAAACATTGAAAAAGGCATAGTAGGTACCAAAATAGAGGAATGTCACTATACAAATAATTCCGTTTCTTCAAGTTCTGATAATAACTCTGATCACAAGAGAGAAAAAAATCATGTTAAAATTTGTGAAAGAATTAAGAAACTGACAGTTGAACTAGATGACATTAGAAAAACCTTTTCTGAAGCATCGAAATTCATCAGACAACAAAGGAAGGCTGAAGCGAAAACCAGAGCAGTTGGCTTGGCTACTCTAAGAGATGATGAATTACCAGTGATCCAGGTAGAAAACAAGGTTTAAAAACAGTGGGAGCCACTATCCAATGTCATACTGGATGGAGAGGTAGAAGTAAACATCCTGGGAGCACACCTTTAGCAAAGGATAGGTATCACGAACTTGAATCCAGTACTTTTCAAAGTTCGAATGGCCGACCATCGAGTTGTGCAGGCAACTGGGATGATAGAAAGTATACAAATAAGGGTGGGAAAAGAAAATCTCTAGACCAGCTTCTTGGTACTAGAAGTGCAAGGCGCATATGGGATGCTACTGGGGCACCCATGGTTGCGAACGACACTGGCTCTAACAATACAAGGCGCCAGTAGAAGAATTCAGATCCAGACAAACAACATTAGGAATTGAAGAAAGGTACTGCGACCAGAAGAGCTTTGCGAAAAGTATGGAGAAAGAAATTTGAGATGAGAGGATGCTAGCAGTAATGAATATTTTTCCATCGACCGAGATAGATCTAAATGCAGTATTATTTGACAAAGATCAAGCTGAAAAGGAAAGGAAGCAATTTCCAGGATAGTTCATCGAATTGAATTCTGGAGAACGACCAGTTCAACTAACTGGAACCACAGAAAAACCAGTTGACTAGAGAAGAATTCTTAGATTCTAGTACGCCAACAATCTCTGAACAAGTACACTCTAGGGAAATTACTAAAGTTTAGAACGATGGTTCAGAATTAAAGGGTCCATCCAGAGATAACGTTGAGGAGTCAACCAAGAGGAAGGGAGGTGGGCCTAACTGGTTGCTTCTAGATGATCAAGAAATCGAAGAATGGAACCTGGGTTCTAAGGAAAATCCTAGATTAATCAAAGTCAACAAGCATCTAGACCCAGGAATGAAAGAAGAAGCCCGAGACATGTTCCAAAAGTACAAAGACGTATTCGCATGGGAACATGCTGACCTAAAAGGGGTAGATCTTTAGGTTTGTCAACATAGAATACCTCAAAAACCGGATTCCAGACCGGTGTATGGAATGCTAAGAAGGTCAAAGAAGAAATCGATAACCTTCTGAAGGCTAGATTTATCACTGAGGTTGCCAGTAGTGATTGATTATTTCCTATTGTAGTAGTGCCCAAGAAAAATGGAAAGATCAGAGTTTGTGTGGATTATCAATAGCTAAATGCTCAAATCATCAAGGATCTTTTTCCATTACCTTTTATGGACATGCTTCTTGATGAAATTGAAGGCCACGATATGTATAGCTTTATGGATGGCCATAGTGGCTACAATCAGCTGCAGATTGCTCCTAAATGCCGGAGTAGAACTACTTTTATTATTGAATGGGAAGCATTCATGTATCTGGTGATGCCATTTGGTCTTTGCAATGCTCCAGCAACCTTTCAAAGATGTATGATGGAAATATTCAATAAATTTCTCCATCGATTTCTCGCCATATTCATGGATGACTTCACTATCTATTCAACCAAGGAGAAGCATTTGCTCTTTTTGGAAATGGTTTTCTAACACTGTAAGGAAAAACGGATCTGCCTAAACCCATCCAAATTTGTTTTCTTGGTCTAAAAAGGACAACTACATGGACATATAGTGTCCAAGAATGGCATAGAGATAGCCAATGACAAGATCCAGTGTGTCTAGCAGGCTAAGGCACCACACATGGAATCAGAGTTGAGCTCATTCTTGGGATATATCAATTTTTATAGAAGATTTTTTAATATGTTTGCTTCCAAGGCATTACCTTTGTATGAGCTCACAAAGAAGAATAGCAAGTTCATTTGGACTACTGACTGTTAGAAGAGTTTTCAAGATTTGAAGAATGCCATTATCAGTAAGCCGGTTCATCGATAACCAAATCGGAATGTTATTTTTCATGTGCATGTCGATGCTTCAGAACTAGCAATGGGAGCAATATTAGCTCAACCATAAGGGAGGACTGATTATCCAATGTATTTTGCCAGTCTGAGATTCAATCAGGCTGAACAAGGATATACCACTACGGATAGAGAAGCATTAGGAATGGTCTTTAGTGCTACTAAATTTTGACACTATTTGCTGGGCAAGTTATTTCATTTTTACGTGGAGCATCAGGCATTATTATTCTTTATTAATAAAGTCATTATTCAAGGAAGACTGATAAGATGGATGATGTTCTTGATGGAGTTGTACTACCTATGCTTTCAAAATGCCCAATGAACCGAAGCCGACCACAACAACTATAGAACAGATAGTGCGACTCTTAAAGAAGATGAAGCAGCCAATCAAAAACAAAAGGCTAGTGCACAAGGGGTTGCAATAGCAAGTCTAGATGCTCCCACAGCTTATAGGTTTGTGGCTGAAGCGTTAGTCTAAAAAATAATTGTATGTGTCAGAAAAGTTGTTTGCTATGTTGCTTGTGAAAAGATTAGATGCCATAGCTCCAATCAAATTATGTCAAATCTTATCTCTTAATGTGCTCCAACAGACTGCCAAGTTGAAATCTTAGCATGTTTTCAAATCTTGGTATGTCTGGAAATTTTGTTACTAGGAAACTTTTGATCTAGATGCTCACTATTAGGTACGGATGGCTTGGAGTCAGAAGCCCATCCCAGAGACTCACAATGTTGAGTTATCTTCAGATGAAGAAGCTCCATGCACTCAGTTAGCTCTAACTGGACAAAAGAGGAAGGCTACACATGTAGAAGCCAGTAGTTCAAAGAAACCAAAGGCTACATTAACTAAGAGCAGTGCTTTCCTAAAGCAACTAGAAAGTAAGGTTAAGTCTTTGCCTACTACAAAAATTTCAACTGGCCAGACTTCAACAGGCTAGGCTTCAACAACACCTGAAGAACAGAGTCTAGCAAGGATTACTATTGGGACCAGCCAGCAAGAAGAGAAAATTCCAGTGAACACCATTGCTGGAAAAGACCAGCTCAAGAGGACCACTGTTGATTAGTTGGCGGTTCATATTGACAAGGAAAAGGGTCTAGAACCTGCCAGTCGATCCAAAAAATTCCTATTCCTTTCAGTGCATTGGCTTTATCCTTAGCCAAAGAGAATAGACTGCAGCAATTACAGAATCACCCTCACAACGGACGATTAATTCTGTAGAGACTTGACTTTGCAACATTACCATACATGGCTGCTGTTACGATTTAAAAACCAATTTCTTCTAACCCAACGATGGTAATGGATGGTTGCTCAATATTTATCCAATCATCATGGAATAAAATTGTCAATGCTCTGGGACAAATGATGGATGTCTTAGCTTTAACTGGTGAAGTGAATAAGCTAAAAAAATAACTAGGAAACAACCAGCAACAAGTTCAAAAATTGAAGCAAGATATAGGAAAACAATCTTTGCGGCATAGTATTCTCAAAAACTTGTCAGCCCGGACAATTCAAAAATTAGAAGTAAAGCTGTCAAAGATTGAAATAGAGGATAGGCAGTTAATTGAAGACAAGGTAGAGGCTCTGAAAAATGCTGACAGATTTGAGACTATGCTGAGATTTCAACGCGCCACTGACTAGACACACTACATTGAAAGCCTGTTTAACAGAGAGGTATACATATAATAACTTGGCTGATATTTTGAATCCAAAAGGCAATGCTACTTTGGATATGGATAATCTAAAGGCACTTATGGAGACCATGGAGAGTGATTTGCAAGATAAGCTTTCTGAATACATTAGTGCTTTAGCCAATCAAGCTATCCTGGACTATATTGATAAGAAGAATAACCTTGATGAGGATTTTGAGAAAGTAGAAGATAACGATGAGGAAGGGGAGGAAGAGGCAGTAGACAAACATGATGATGATAATGACTTTCCTCCTTCCCCACCTTCAGGTTCTGGTGCTGGTGGATCGACTGTCACAGGGGTCAGTCAACCCAACAAAGACCAGCACAAGGGCTAGCAAGACTAGCAGTTGAGAGACCAGCGGGCTGATGATCAACAACCAGGAAATGAACAGATGGACAACACTGGAGGCTCTCCAATACACCACTCATAGTACAGTCTAGATGTGAAAGGAAAAGCCAAAGATGTGACTGAGATCTTAAAGGGTGATGAGCAACATTCATTACAGCTTATCACATTGAACAAGAGATTAATACATCAACACGCTCCTATTACTAGGAAGTATTTGGAAGATGATGTCCTTCTCTCTAATCTGGAACACTTTCAAAGGATATATGTCGGCACGAGAGAAATGATTCAGCATTGGAAATCAGATGCCTTCCATGATCAATAATTGTGTCAACTGCCTATGCATCCCATAGAATCCATCTACTGAAAAGGGCACCTCAGTGGGCACTGACTTATGATGATAAGATAGTCAATCCACACTAGCAGCAACAGTCCACTGCAGACTGACATCCTCTAGCTCTTGAACTAGATCTACTGCTTGGGAATGGGCCTTCATACAAGTACATGAAGAAACTTAGGAACCAGCTGAAAGAAGTTTTACTTCATATGTAAAGTGCCAAAGGATTTTTGGACAAGAGGGTGCAGGCTATTATCAAAGATCAGACTTCCAGAAGTAAAGGACCTCGGACTCAAATGATGGTAGGGAAACAAGCAACTGCTCTTCCAAGGCTCTTTCAGCTAGTTCTGGTGATGCGAAAGATAATGGAGCAAGAGAACCAGGCTATACTTAATTTCTTGAAATTTGTGCATGATTCACTAGTTCTCTTGCATGCATTGCCTGCTAAGGAAGCTGAACTGCCCAGATTTTTCCCATCAATGTATCCTCAGCATCTAGAACCAGTGGATCGGCTCACATACTTTAATATCATTGATGAACTTCAGGACTGGTACGAGAGATCCACTGTAGAATGAAAAACCTGGCAAACACTGATCAATGATTCTCTCCAACTGAATGATGTTATGGAACTGCAAGGATAAATGTAGAGGGTCAAACTCTGTATGGGGTAATGGAAGATCTGGCTATGCGGTCTCACAAAGATCACAAATCAGTTGCTTCAACTAAATGTGGAGTCCTCTAAGATCCTTGAAAAGGATATCAGGGCTAAAACCAGGACTGGGCCCACAGTATAGAGAAATGGCTAAGATTCTCTTCAAAGCAAGGACTAAAACAAATCAACCTGTTCCGCAGGGATGGATCCACACAGCCTCGAAATGTCATAAATTGTCAAGAACTCGCCTGACAAAAGGTAGATGCATGTTGTATGATCCCCACACCAAAACCTATAATCCTCTCATGTCTTATGAATTTGAGATGTCCACTCAAATGCGGGATCAGCTTGAGCAGGAGGCCATTTACAAACTTATCCAGAAGGACAATGCTGGCACTAGGACTTTTGAGGAGGCACCAGCACAGAAGAAGGGCAAGAGGAAGCGGGTTCAATGGAAGGATACTCGGTAGTTCGATCTCATAATCGGACGGTGGATTTTTGAGTGAGGCTCTAGAATTTCTTTGGCTGGTCACCCTTGGAATTACAATTATAGGGGTGTCAAGAACTCAACAAGCATGAAGTATGGTATAAAGCTAGCAATATCGAAAGCGTATTTCCATGAGGAACATCGGCCAAACCAGCCACCACCAACAGGGTTTAAGGTTTAGGGTTTAAGCCAACCAGCAGGCCAGATGGTTTCCTCAACAATCAATTAAATCAGGTGGTGGATTTTTTTAATTTTTTTTTTAGAAATTTAGAAATTATGCCAAAATTCAAGAAAGGAGGGAAGGATGTAGAAGGGGAGGACAATCCCAAGAGCCAAGAACTGTCCCTTAGAAGGCCGAACAATGGATCAGTCATACCAACAGTAATTACCGAAGGCGGTTACTACATTAACTCTTGGAAGCTATAAATAGGACCCATTACATTGTAATTAGGCTTCTTGATTCTTAGTTTTTGGGCTTAGTTGCTTATCTTTTGGCTTTAGCTCCCAAAGTATTCTGGAGTTACAATCTCTTCACTTCTAGATTCGCTTTGAGCTTAAATCCATTACACAGTGTACTGGTTGTCTTCGAACTATTAATCTGAAACTACAGATACTTTTCCAGTTGTCTTGTATGTCTCTCATCTCAATATAATATTTTAGTTCAGTTAAGTATTTCAGTCCAGTCAGTTCTCTATTTCAGTTTCACTGCTGATTGACGACCTAACCATTAGCTTTAAATTCTATTATTGGAATCATCTATCTGAAGAGATCAGCTCCAATTCCACTTATCGTACCATGTACGTGCAAGGGAAGGGGATTCTTTTGGAGTTTAAATAAGCATATAAGCTACAAGTAGGACCCTAATAATTTCTCCTTGGTACTAAAACATACGAGAGGGGGGTTGTGATATATACTTCAAGGAGGACCCTAATAATTTCTCCTTGTTACTAAAACATACGGGAGGGGGGTTGTGAAATAAGGGGTGTTTGGGGGTAGTGGAAGAGATGGATAGCATACATATAGGCATACAAATCAAGGCTTTTAAATAGTAAACAAGTCAACTATTGCTAGTGAATTACATGTGGTTACTACATTACATGCCTCAGTAAGTTTTTGCACCTGTGTTGACCAATTTTTCAGCATATTCTTTTAGAAAACTTAGCATTAGGTTGTAGGTTTCTCCATCTTGATCTTTATATTACCTTTGACTTGGTTTTTCTATAAGACTAGCTTTTATTGGCTGATTTGTTGGGTTTTCCCTTTTTGGTTTTTGAGTAAAAACTCCACCACTGTAGTCCATGTACAATGATTTTGATTGCATATGCACCAATTGGATGGTTTGTTGGATTATGTAGATTTTCAAGTAATTGCTTGGATCAATTTTTTGAACATCTATTTGCACCTTATCTTTGAGCTTGCAATACCTCACTCCACTAAAATGTGCATGACCATCTGGGAGTTCCCTGGATTTGGCTTCACTTTGATCAATAAATCTTTGCTCCTCTGGTGCTTATACTGCTCATTATATATCTATGGCCTTCTAAATCATCATATAAAATCTTATCTCCATTGTAGCCATAGAGCTATAAAATTTTCTCTCTGGAGCTTGTGCTTATACTGTTGCTACTAACTACCTTTAGTTCACTTAAATCCTTGGATTGACTTGAGTCCATGATGTCTCAGTCTGTAAAACTTGTCTTCAAAAACCTTTTTTTGTTGCTCCATGAGATTTTTTGGCTTTGGGACAATATTGCTTCTACCAAAGCCATTTTGGCAATTGATTGCTCTTCAAACTCACAAGATTTGGGCAACTCTAGCTTGAATATATTGGAGAGAGGGAATAGGGGAACACACCTGGCACAACAACAAAGGCCTCTCTATATCTCACGGTATCCACAACACCCCTATTCTCTCAGAAAACACTCTTTACATTAGCAGACCACTGCCTACTCTTTTTCCAATGCTTACACACTCCACAAGTCCACCACATAACGCACACTTAATGCCACAATCTATCTCCATCACACGCACACAACTGCTCAATCTCACTCTCTTACACAAAGCACCGCCGGTTCGGTGGGGCACACACATCCACATTGCCATCATCACGGGGAAGCACAGGAGCATGAGCAAGAGAATGGGGGAAGGGGAAACAACAGCAAAACAGGGAAACAATGGCTTGATTATTCTTCAAAAGGCATGTAAACAGCTTGCAATGCCACATTAGGACCAAAAACAACTCAAAAAGGGTTGTGTAAGGAACTGGTTAACTTACTAAATAGCAAAGCCATTCAACCCTAAATCGGCTCCAAATTTGACGTTTTGGTCATTTAAAGTATATCTACACAATTTAAAACCTATCTAGGTACATAGTAAGTTGCATTGTACGTTATACAGTGTACATATAATACGCTTCAAACAGACGTAATATGACACCTATTTCTATGGGGCTGTATTATACGATGCCACATCAACAAAGCCACCGTATTATATAAATTCTTGGAATTCGATCGAATAATATTTTGATCGAAGTAATGTCTTGTTCCAAATGTTATTCAATTGAAATATTAGTTCGATCAAAATAAAGTTCCTTATATACTGTGAAAACGGATTGTTTTTCTCAATCCATTGAGCTCACTCTCTCTTCCCCTTTTCTCATCTATAGGTGAGCGTCAACAATAATAAAAAAATTAGTTTAAATTAGTTATAAAAATTTTAATAGAAATTTAGAGCTTTGGGGTTTTGAGTTTTTTCTAGGTTTTGGAGTTTTGATTTTAGCCTTTATCTGCTCTGTGTGAAGTATATCTTACACTGAGAGGTGAATTAAGTGAGATAGTTAATGATTACTTGCATTGTGTAGAGGAAACTCACACTTGGAAGTGATTCAATAGAGTTAAACTTAGCAATTATTTTCTTTGTGTTGAACTATGTTCACACTTAGAAGTAACTTAGGTTAGATAGTTAACGTTAGGAGCTACTTGTTGTGTGTTGAACTATGTTCACACCTGGAAGTAACATGGGTTAGATTTATCTAATGATTGTCTGTCATGTGTCGAGTAGTACTCACACTACAGATAATCTACGTAGATTAAATAATAATCTCTCTCTTGCGTGGAGGTATTCTCACACCTAGAAGAGAAGTATAGAAGTAGTGAATTTTGATTGCTTACCATGTGTAGAGCTACACTCACACTTGGAGGTAATTTAGATAGGTTTTTTAAAAATATCTTGCTATATGTAGAGTTTACTCACACTTGAAAGTT
This sequence comes from Adiantum capillus-veneris, assembly GCF_014529385.1. Lineage (NCBI taxonomy): Eukaryota > Viridiplantae > Streptophyta > Polypodiopsida > Polypodiales > Pteridaceae > Adiantum > Adiantum capillus-veneris. The sequence goes on along the minus strand of NC_140940.1, from coordinate 130,247,364 downwards.
ATTGAGATAGATTAAGCGATTTATTTACCATGATTCAAGTGTAAAGTGAGAGCTCGTACTTGAAAAAATCTATTTCTGGTATTTATTATTGAAGAGGTTGAAAACGTTGACAAATAAAGTAATGTAAATGGTATTAGAGTTTGGTTTTAGATTTGTATTTAGTAATTAGTTCTATTTGAGTTTGCAGATCTTAAGAAGATGCTGAAAGGATATGAGTACATGAATTGGCCAGTGTGGAAAGACTACAGCAAAGCTGAAGTGTAAGACCTGCAGCCATAATTTTAGCAGAAATGCTCACAGGATAAAAGAACATGTGTTGAAAATTTTTAGAAATGTTTTAGCTTGAAAATACCCCCCAAAAGGTATTGAAGAAAAATTTCCCAAGTGGGCGCTCAGGGAAAAGAGAGTACATCTTGAGAGAAAAAATAAGGTGGTCCCAAAATGATGGCTCCATCTATGGCTAGGGACATCGAGATGACACTCGAGAATGATCAGAACCCTCCCTCGATCCCTGTTTCAAGTCAAGGAGGGTGTCATTCATCCTTTGCTAGGGATTGTACCTCTAATCCTATCGGAAGCTCTACTAACATAAACTGAAGTGAAGCATGGACTAGAGGAGAACCTGCACCAACTGTGTAGACATGCAGTAGTGTTAGTGTGTCTACGCGCTTTACCAGGGGTTCTTTTCTCCCACTGGGTTTTTCCCCCTGGACATCCGGTGTGAAAGGACACCTTATCTCTTAGGGTTTCATATAAGCTTTGTAGCTCTGAGTTTGTATACACTATTATTCTAATACAGAGAGAGAGACTACAGAGATCTCGTACGCAAGCTCTGTGTCTTCTCCTTCTCCATCTTCTTCCTACTCTGAGTTGCTGTCTTCCTTCTATTTCCTGTTTCATCATCTTCAACAATTGGTATCAGAGCAAGGTGATTTTCAGAGCCTCTACTTGCGTTTTCGCGTCCGCGCGCGCAATTGCAGTTTTTAGGCAGTTTTCAGAAAATTTTCTCGTGGGAGCATCCTCGACGTTCCGGGAGTATTCTGAGTAGGTGACCTGGGGTTTTACCCCCCTTTCGAAGCCTTTAGAGCCCTCAGAATTTTGTTCTAAGTAGCGTAGCAGAAGTTACTTTTTGGAGGCGTTTAGATCAAGAGGTTGTGCTTTTTGACAGATTTTCTTCAGGTAAACAGTTCTTTTGGGAAGCAGCTTATCTTAGCTTTGTGCTGAGATTTTGTGTAGAGTTTTGCTTGCATTGGAGAGGAGATTTGTGAATCTCTTGGAGGTTCTTTTGCTCTCTTGTGTGCATCCACAGTATGGCTCAATCTACAGAGAAAGAGATTTTTGGTGCGTTTACATCCGAAGACAAATTGGATGGTACCAACTATTCTCTTTGGTCTTTTATGGACAAAAATGTTTTGGTTGATAAAGTATTGTGGGATTATGTATCTGGAGATGAAGTTCGTCCAGTTAGCATTGCACCTGCCACGCCTGATCGTGGTGCAGATGTTGGTGCAGGACCCTCACAAGTTACTCCAGAGCAAAAGAGATGGGATACTAAAGATGCACAGGCTATGGTTGTGATTGCCTTAACCATAAAGAGGACAATCACACCACATATCAGATCTTGCAGAACTTCTGAGGATGCTCGGAACACTCTGCAAGCTATGTTTGGAGGAAGAAACGCTGCCAGAATAGAGTTTTTGAAGAAACAACTTGACAAAATACAGATGGACGAAGATGACAATATTGTCGAGCATCTTACAAAAATCAGGGATCTTAAAGAGCAATTGCTTAGCATTGATGAAGTGATTCCAGAGAAGGACTTGGTTTCCAAAACACTCAATTCACTACCACCATCTTATTTGACTTTTCAGACTTCTTTGACTCTGCCTTTGCGAGCTAATCCTGAGCCTCTTCATTTTGAAGAGTTAGTGGCTTTGCTATTGCAGGAGGATCAATCACGTAAGAACAATTCTTTACAGGTGGATGGTATGGATCATGCTCTTGTTGTACATAACAAAAACAAGGGTAAAGAGAGTGCTCATCACTCCAAGTCTAGTGCAGGACAATCTTCAGAGAAGTCTAAAAGTGATTCCGACAAGTCCAAGAAGAAAGGTAAATGTCACTACTGCAAGAAACCTGGTCACTACATTAGTGAATGTAAAAAGCTAATTGCTAAAGAAAAGAAGAAAGAGTCAAGTTTGGTTGTTTCAGCTTCTGGTGATTCTTCTACAGCTAAAGAAGAGTCTGGAAACTTTGTGTAGGATTCTTATGCTTTTGTAGCATGTTCAGATTTTCTTGCTTACAGTGTTGACAAGACACAAATGATTTGGTACTTTGATAGTGGTGCATCCAGGCATATTACTTCAAGGAATGATTTTGTTCATTGGATGCAGCTCCAGGAGGAAAGAAGGTGACATGTGCAAATAATGCTTCTTATCCAATCAAAGGCGTTGATAAGATTTTGATTACCATTTCAGATGGTTCAGATTTATGCTTGCCAGATGTCTTATATGTTCCAGGGATCAAGAAGAATTGTTGTCTGTATCCTCTCTTGCAAAAAATGGTCTTCGGGTCATTTTTGAGGATGACAGATGTGTTGTACGAGATCGAGAGAATGGTTATTCTCTTATCACTACAGGTACGCTGAAAAATGGACTATTTGTGCTAGATCGTTATGAAAAGCAGATTCAGGTATGTATTGCAGAAACAAAGACTCAGGCCATGCAGGATGCTGAGTTGTGGCATGCTAGATTTGGGCATGTTGGTTATGGCAGTTTGATGACTTTACAACGTCATAATATGGTGCATGATTTGTCTTTATTGGAGATGCCACCAAGACATGTATGTGAAGGTTGCGTTCTTGGAAAGATGCACAGATTTGCATTTTCGCAGAATGGTTCAGTTAGAGCGACACGAAAGTTGCAGCTTGTACACAGTGATGTATGTGGTCCTATGAGGACGCCATCTTTGGGAAACAGCCTTTAGTTTATGACCTTCATTGATGACTTTTCCAGGTTTTGTTGGGTGTATCGACTCAAAGCAAAGTCAGATGTGTTTGCAGTTTTTCAACATTATGTCGCCATGGTTGAAAATGAAACAGGTTGCAAAGTACAGACTCCTCGTACCGATCGAGGAGGTGAATACATGTCAGGTGCATTTAAGGATTTTTTGGGAAAGAAAGACATTAAACACCAATGCACTATGCCATACACACCACAACAGAATGGTGTTGCAGAAAGGAAGAACAGGTCTTTAATGGAGACGGCTAGATGTATGCTCAAGGCTAAGAGTTTGCCTCATAAGCTATGGATGGAGGCAGTTGCTTGTGCATCACATGTTTTGAACAGGTGTCCTACTCGTGCCTTGAAGACCATTACTCCATATGAAGCTTGGTATGACAGAAAACCTTCAGTCAGTTATCTGCGTGTTTTTGGTTGTCTTGCTTATGCTCACATCCCTCAGCAGTTACGTGGGAAGCTTGATGATAAGGCAATCAAATGTATATTTGTGGGGTACAGTAGTGGAAGTAAAGGTTATAGACTTTACAATCCTGCTACAAACAAGAATTTTAAAAGTCGTGATGTAATTTTTGCAGAAACTTCTGCTCAACCTATGGTTGCTTTTGATGTACCGCATATGCAGACACATGATGTATTTGAAGGTTTGCTTCCTTCTTTTGTGGAGAATCAAGAATCACAACAGGTTGATAATCTTGATCAATCTTTTGATCAGCATGTGACACCTCATGATGTAGAGGAAATTGTGCGTGAAGAGAAAGAAGTTCTCAGGGAAGAAAGAACCTTGCCTAAATGGGTCTAGAAAACTTTGCACGATAGCAAGTTGAATGCACTGTTGCCACGAAAAACACGTGCTGGTACTACTTTTGGCAGAGAGCAAGTAGATTTGGCTTGCTCTATCACTCTTTGTGATGTAGATGAGCCTGATTCATTTGAAAAAGCTTTAGAGTGTGTTTAGTGGAAAGATGCTATGCAGCAAGAAATTGATTCTATTCATAAGAATCATACATGGGATCTAGTGGACTTGCCTACAGGTAAAAAGCCTATTGGTACAAAGTGGGTTTTTAAGGTAAAAAGGAAACAAGATGGTAATGTTGATAGGTACAATGCAAGGCTTGTGGCAAAAGGCTATGCGCAACAGAAAGGCATAGATTATGATGAAACCTTTGCTCCCACTTCTCGTGCGTCCACAATTAGATCACTAGTTGCAATTGCTGCTCATCATGGTTGGAAAGTGCATCAGTTGGATATCAAAACTGTTTTTTTGAATGGTGATTTGTAGGAAGAAGTTTATGTAAGTCAACCAAGTGGTTTTATTGTAAAAGGTCAAGATCAAAAGGTATGTAGATTGCATAAAGCTTTGTATGGTCTCAAACAGGCTCCAAGAGCATGGTATGAGAAGATACATACTTATTTGATTGGCCAGGGATTTCAGAATAGTCCAACAGAAAGTACTTTGTATGTCAAAAAGAGAGATGGAGTTCTCATTATGCTAACACTTTATGTGGATGATATGCTTCTTACAGGCAATACTGCAGATGAAATTGAAGCGTTTAAAGATGCTTTGAGAAAAACCTTTGAGATGTCTGATCTTGGTTTGCTACATTATTACTTGGGTGTTCAGTTTGTGCAATCAGAGGATGGCATATACATGCTGCAGGCAAAATATTTGCATAAAATTTTGGACAAGTTTGGTATGCAAAATTGTAAGCCAATCTCTACACCGGTAGAAACTGGATCAAAGTTGAGCATGCACGATGCTGGAGAACCTTTTGATGTACATACTTATGCAGCAACGGTTGGTTGCTTGATATATTTGGCAGGCAACACTCGTCCAGACATTCAATTTGGGGTTTCACAAGCAAAAATATTTATGCATAGCCCAGGTATGCATCATTGGCAGGCTGTGAAGCGCATACTTCGTTACCTTTCAGGTACCCCTAATCTTGCCATGTTCTTTCCAAGGGGGGATATGTATGGAAATCACAATTCTATGCAGCTTCTTGGTTACAGCGATTCAGATTGGGCTGGTGATTTTGACACACGACATTCCACAAGTGGCAATTGTTTTTTCTTGGGAAATGCATGTATATCTTGGCTAAGCAAGAAGCAACCCACAGTGGCTACAGCAACTTGTGAAGCTGAGTACAGGGCAGCTTTCACGGCAACAATTGATTGTGTATGGATACGCAGGTTATTGACAGATCTTTGTGAGTGTCAACAGGAACCCACTACCATTTTCACTGAAAGTCAGAGTGCTATGGCAGTTGCAAGGAGTCCAGTATTTCATGCAAGAACAAATCACATAGAGGTTCACTACCACTATGTCAGGGAAAGGCTACATGCAGGGGAGATCACACTAACTTACTGTCCTACACAGGATAACATTACAGATCTATTTACGAAGGCGTTATCATGAGAAAAGTTTGAAGCTTTCCGAAAATCTTTGGGCTTACTCTCATACACATGATGATCTGCTACCTTGTACGGATTCACACTATCACTACAGGGGGGATTTGTAGACATGTAGTAGTGTTAGTGTGTATACGCGCTTCACCAGGGGCACTTTTCTCCCACTGGGTTTTTCCCCCTGGACATCCGGTGTGAAAGGACACCTTATCTCTTAGGGTTTCATATAAGCTTTGTAGCTCTGAGTTTGTATACACTATTATTCTAATACAGAGAGAGAGACTACAGAGATCTCGTACGCAAGCTCTGTGTCTTCTCCTTCTCCATCTTCTTCCTACTCTGAGTTGCTGTCTTCCTTCTGTTTCCTATTTCATCATCTTCAACAAACTGGTCCTACTTTGCATCATGCATTTGATAAACAATGGCTGCTTGAACTCCATCTTATGTGGACGCAAGAATTTGTCGCATGTGGAATTCCTTTTAATGTCATTGGAAATCCTATCTTCAAAGATACTTTAATGAGCACGGCAAAGAAGGGTTTTTTGTGGTACTTAATTATATAAGATGCATACAGAATACTTAGATAAAGTGAAAACTACATCAAAAAGCATTTTAAAGTGCACAACTCTTGATTATGTGCCACACTATGAATACAAAATTTCTCTAGATGGTTGGACAAATTGAGAGAAGAAACCATTGATTGATGTGATGTTGATTTGTCTAAGAGGTTTCATCTTTCTTGAGGCGATTGATACATCCTTGAAAGAGAAAACTAGTGGATATCTTGCTGGTGTATACGAGCGTTTGATCAAAAGAGCAGGAGGACCTAAAAATGTGACAGCCATTGCCATAGATAATGCATCTAACTACAAAGCAGCTGGAAAATCAATTGAAACAAAGTATCCAGAGATAACATGGGTTCCATGTACTGCTCACACTTTGAATCTACTCTTAAAGGACTTTGGGAAAGTTCCTTCTATTAAGAAAACTCTTCTAGATGCAAACCACTTGCTGAAGTTTATAAGAGAGCATTCATTTCCTTATGCTTTGTTCATAACAAAGTCCCCAACCAAACATTTATAGATTTTTTGTGTGACCCGTTTTGCGACAACATTTTACGTTCTGTCTATGTTGAAGCAGGTTAAAGTAGCCCTTGTTGAAACAGTGGCCGATAGAAGATGGGATATGGCTTGATAAATATCCCAAGTATGAACTTGCTGCTTCCAAATTCTGTCAGCTTGTAAAATCTCCTGTTTTTTGAAGAAATGTAGCCAAGACTGTTATTGTCACAAAACCCCACACTTAGCTGATATGATTAGTGGATAAAGAAGCCTCTATCTTTGGACGGGTTTATTGGTACATGCATGAAGCCACTTGCAAGTTAAAAGGTGGTGCATCTTATGCAAGAAAAGAGAAATCCATGATGATGTCATTTGTCCAAAGACAATGGGAGCAGTTACATACTCCATTACATGCAGCAGTTACATACTCCATTACATGCAACAGGTTTTTTCTCACAAAACCCTACACTTAGGTGATACGATTAGTGGATAAAGAAGCCTCTATCTTTGGACGGGTTTATTGGTACATGCATGAAGCCACTTGCAAGTTAAAAGGTGGTGCATCTTATGCAAGAAAAGACAAATCCATGATGATGTCATTTGTCCAAAGACAATGGGAGCAGTGACATACTCCATTACATGCAGTAGATTTTTTCTTAGATCCTAAGTTTCAAATGCTCGAGCAGTCTTCAAACAATGAAGTGATCAGTGATTTCAAGAAAGTGTGCTCAACTTTAGGCAATGTGGAGGGAAAGTTGGCATATACAAATAAGACGACATATACTAGCAAGGAAGGAATGTTTGGGGATCCTTGGCATATAGATGCTATCAAGACGATGAGAGCACCGGTTTGGTGAAAGGAGTACAGTGGAGAAAAAGTGGAACTTCAACATGTGGCTGTGAGAGTATTGTCTATTGCCGCCTCGAGTGGTAGCTGTGAAGAAATTGGTCTTCATTTGCTTTCTAGCATACTAAAAACCAAAATTGAATAAGTCCTAAATGAGCTGCGGACTTGGTGTATGTATTTTGTAGCATGTGACTTATTCACAAGCCAGCAAAGTTAGCCACACGTGCTATAGAAGAAAGCTTCGTGCACTTTCAAACACACGAAGAAATTGCAAATGAGCTCAACTCGGATGATGAATTGGAATGGAACCGGAAAGATATTGATCTAGAATGTTCAGATGCTGAAGAATTTGATGAGCCTGTGATTGAGGGGAGATATGAGATATAAAGTTTGTACTATAGACTCTATCAATTTTGCAATGCAAAAGTTATGTAGAGTTTAGCTTCACAATCTCTCTCTCTCTCTCACTCTCTCTTCCTCTTTCATTGTCTCCCTTTCTGTCCATCTTCTCCATACCATTGTCAAAAAGCGAGAGGGAGGAGAACAAAACTTACACAATTGCAACAACATTTGACATGTTCATTTATTGTAGTAAATAGATATTTACATACCTAAAAGAGGTTTTAGTCACAAATCTTGACATTTAAGATACAAAAGGAGTTTAGTATTGTGAGGGAGATTCAAATTAAATTATGGGCTACATCTCCTAAAAGATCAGATACACGAAACTCTGATTGGCCTACTGAATCACTTGCAGCCACATTTCCTATCTCTTCTTTGATAACAGGCCCATATTTTGCCTCATACCATGCGAACTTTCTTTCTAGCACTACTATACGAGCATGCAGCATGGCTGGGGTCTCTCCTTGACTTGCCAAATCCACGCCTTGGGTTCCAAGCTGCTCAATGACTGCGGTTTCTTCGGGCAAGTATGTGTAGCCTCTCTTGCAAGGATGGTCTTCTTGATTAGCTTCCCATGCATGAATCTTCTCAGCTAGGCACCCTTTGCCAACACCTCCTGTAGTGGGATGATTGTTCCAATCAACTTTGAGCCGCAATACATAGTAGCAATAACATTGTTGCATAAAGTAAATTGCGCTTGATTATTATTTGGTGGCGATATGTACACTTGGGTAAATCTTGCAAGGACAGTGTGTTGCAAATCTAAAACCTTCAAGGGATCAGTAGCCTTAGCATTTCCACTAACTCGAAATAATGTGTTGCATACGAAGGGGTTTGGGCATAGCTGTCTGGATTCCCTGTAATTCAGTGGCTCCCCTTGAAGTTCCAATTTGTCTTGTTTGGTTGCAGCCAAAGATCTGAGATCTCCTTGAGCCCCTCGAATCTCCTCCTCTTTGTAAATTTGTTCAGCCAATGCATGATTAAGCAAAGGATCATTAGGCTACTGTGCATTCTAGTCGAGAGTAATATCTTCCATAACTGCAATGAAAAATAATAAAGTTTAGTGAGACAGGTCTTAGCACTTGAAAAAGAGAGATGGTTTAGAGAATTAAGGAATCCAACTTGAAATACTTTAAAAGCTCAATTTGAAGATGTATTTTGCAATAAAACCACACATTGCACACCATTAACACTAGGTTGGTAACCTAACAGGACATAAAAGTGTCCTTTCAGGGTTTTGAAAAAAACCTCCAAAACCATAGTAGATCCACTCATTTTGTGAAATCCTTTCATGAGGTTATAGTTCAAGGCCTACGACACATGGAAAAAATAAGAAACTTGTAAAATTTCTCATCTTTTGGTCACACCAAGCCTCCAAAGTTGATGGACCAGTACATTTTCATCAAAACAGTCATTTCTTATGTTTTGTTGCATAAAAATAAGATTAGGGATTTTTGTAGGACTTGAGATAAATTCCCTAGTTAACTTCAATGGGTTGGTGATCAGAACATATGATTGCTTCTCACTCACTATTTTTTGTTTTGCCAACATAAATAGGTACAAAAAAGTTGAATGTTTACCATTCTGCAAACCTATCATCAAAGTTTCTATAGCCACGCTCAATACAAATAATATATGCATGTTTTCTTAGTTCCCTATTGTCCTTTAGGTTCATAAGAAGACATGGAGCATGTCAAAAGAATAATACATCTCTTACCAAGGGGAATCTTGGGGACAAAGATCAAGTGCTAAATACAGCAAACATGAAAAAACTGGGTTCAACATTATGAGTTGTAGAATCCCATAGAAACTATTCAATATCTAGCCAAATTTGATCCTTCTGACTAGATATGGTTACTACCTACAAAATGAATGTAGTTGTCACAAGAAACTAGCAATCTTGAAAAAGCTATACTTGATATACTAGAGTGTTTCGTTTTATTCTATAATTGAAAAAATCAACCATCGTTGTCTACTATGAAAAATAGGGTATTAGGTGACCCAAAACTCAAGGAATATTAGATTTATGTTACAATATGCGACATGGAAAATCAAAACTGCATTTGGATATCATGAAAGCCACCAAAAAAATCATAGAAGAGCTAAAATTGGCTAAAAAACAGGATTTGACAATTTTTGTAATTTGGTCATAACTTACAACTTTAACATTTATTTCTCCCTAGAAGCATCAGGACATGTTGAGGGCTACTAAAGATAGTTCTCTAGCATTATAGACCTCAGAAACATGAATTCTAGAGTGGTATAGTTGCAAAAAGTTGAAAAAAGCCAAAAACAGGACCCGTTTTTTCACACAGTTTAGGTTGTGAAATGTTGTGCAAGGACAAGGTTAAAGATGGAATCGATATTCCAAAAAAATGTCGAGTTTTTTTCATCTCATGAGACAACTTTCTAGACAGATAACACCTCAAAATCTATTTTGAAACTCTTGACATAATTCAAGGAAAATGGTCACTTCACAGGACATAAAAGTGTCCCATTACCAACCTAGTGTTAATGCCAAAAAAGCTGATCACTGGTTCATCAATAGGCCTCAAGACAAATTTGGTTACAATATGGTAGCCAAAATTATGGCTTTTATTCAAACAAAGGCTTAAATCGCATATCTTAGGTCTATTTAAGGGTTTGGGGGATTTTCCACTAGAAAGATGCTTGTTTATATTTCACAAAAATTCATGCTTGAGAACCTCAGTGGGCTCTGGAATACACACAAGCAAGCATCTAAGAATATATGAGAGACTATATATATTAGATGACTTGGTGAATGGAGGACTGGTGCTAATATTTTCAGGGGAAGTCCATGGATAATCTTGCTCAAATTGAGCTCTACAATGAGGGGTGAGATTTGGTATCTTGGAAAATGTTTCCAAAGTGCTTGATGGTGTACTTTGTCCCTAGCTGCAATGCCAGCATACACTCCTTGCTTGCCAAAATGGAGTAGAATATTTTTAGTGTGTAGATCATTGTGAATAAATTCGTGACTATGCACAGATTTAATTGTCTACAAAAGAGCATTGCAAATTGGCAAAATGCTGTCTGTGAATTGCTGTACAGTTCAAGAAATGTGTTGGAACTCTTTGATTGCAGGCTTGCTTCCATCATGATGACATGCCTGAATCCACTGCTCAAGATGACCTCCATTCCAAAGCTTGAAGATCACCATAGGTCTTTTGCTATACCGAACAAGAGCACGGGGCAATATTATTCCACAATACTGAACAATGGTAGCAATTTCCTCCTCTAGCACGATCTCTAATGTTGGTTTGCTTCCTATTTGGTCTTTGTATATCTTCATCGCATAGACAGGATATTTGAAGAGAGGACGAGCCACTGATACTTCTTTCACATTTGCAAAACATCCCTCACCTAATTGGGCTGCTTGCAAGTGAAAGATGGAACTCTCCCCAAGTAAGTGTAGGATAGGAGGACACCTCCAATCATCCAGGTGTACAGCTAAGGGATGAGCACCTGATGGAGGACGTGCATCCTCTTCTATCCTAGGACTTTTTGAATAGCCTTCAATCTTATCTTTGCTCTTCAATTGTGAATGTAGCTGTGCTACAAGCTGCATTCGCTCTTTGATTCTAGGTTTGGTTTTGATTTCTGGATGAACCATACTTTCAATGGCCTAATAATTGCTTTACTATGTTATGCATCATTCCATTAGTGTGCAAAGCTGCATCAAACAAAATTGGGAATGCACTACACAGCTTGAGCCAACACTGTTCCACAAGTTCAATCACAAAACCATTGATTTTTTCCTGTAGTGGATCAAATGCTCATCGCAAATGATCATATGAGGCTCCATATAGAGACAAAATTAGAGCATCACTAATGATTTTGTGATGCTGATGCGCTGCCTGAAAATACATGAAGCAAATATAGGTAAGGTAAATCTAGAATATATAAAAATTTGACATATATGATTGTAAATAAAAACGTTTCATGGAGAATAATAACCTTCGGTAATGAAATATCTAAACATTTTATACACCATAATAACGAAAATAATGAAAGATGTGATGATCAAAGCATTCAAGATTGAAGGATGTAAAATATATATCTCCTCCCGGCAGTGCGCCACGATGGTAAAAAACAACCACAGACAAAGAATCTATTAAATCCAATATCCTTGCAGTGCGACGTGATGGTAAGCAACAACCAAGAATAATGAATTTAAAAACTCTAAACCCCTCCCTGTAGTGTGACACAGTGGTCAGCCAACAACCAGAGACGAGGAAGCTATTAAATCCAATATCCCTGCAGTGCGACGCCATGGTGAGCAACAACTAAGAACGATAGATTTAAAAATCATAAACCCCTTCGTGCAGTGCAACACGGTGGTCAACAACAATCAAAGTCAAGGAATCTATTGAATCCAATCTCCTTGAAGTGCGACGTGATGGTTAGCAACAACCACGGATCATGGATTTAAAAACTCTAAACCCCTCCCTGTAGTGCGACATGGTGGTCAACAACAAATAGAGACAAGGAATCTATCAAATCCAATCTCCTTGCAGTGCGCATTGATGGTCAACAACAACCAAGGACGATGGATTTAAAAATCCTAAACCCCTCCCTATAGTTCGACATGGTGGTCAACAACAATCAGAGATGAGGAATCTATTAGATATAATCTTCTTGCAGTCCAACATGATGGTCAACAACAAGCAAGAACGATGGATTTTACAACCCTAAACCCCTCCCTATAGTGTAACACAGTGGTCAGCAACAACCAGAGACGAGAAATCTATTTTCTTAAATTTGATCTTCCAATAGTGCGATGCAATGGTCAGCAACAACCAGGAAGAAAAGATGTAAGATAGATAACTCCTCCCTGTAGTGCGACTCGGTAGTCAATAACAACCAGGGACAAAAAGTCTAGTTGTACAACCTAATCTACTCCCTAAAGTGCAACATGTAGGTCAACAACGTCCAGGGACGAATCGTCTAAAGTCTAACCCCCCTGGCACTGTGCCATGAGGATCAACACAGTGAAGGCTCGGTGTCCAAACCTGGAGACTAACACTGAGGTGTGAGCAAAGCTCCACAACAACAACACTAGTAAAAAAAAAACAAAATACAAACTAACACAAAGGTGTGAGCAAAGCTCCATAACAACAGTGTTAGCTAATAAATTGCATAAAAAAAGAAACATAAAATAATACAAGAAAAATCACTTGCTCTCTCTTTGTCTCGGCTCGCACCTGCTCTACTCTGCTCTCTCTCTACTGCACTCTCTCTAGAGCTCCAGCAACTCTCTAGCTCTCTCTAGCAATCACAATCGTGGAAGTTCATTCGAACTGCCACGACGTCTTTTTTTATAATTCTAACCATGTTTCCATCGAACTATATTTCTATCGAGCTATACTTTGATCAAAATATAGCTCGATCGAAATATGTTTTATACGGATATACACGTATAATATGGATATACAACACATAACTCCGTATTATACGTAAAATTTATAATATATGGGCATATAAATGCAACTTAGGTTACATATCTCTAAATATTCAAAAATTTATTGTTTTCTTCACATTCCTTTGTGGCTCACCTTGAAATTTGTTCTCATTTACTTCACTTGGCGGAAAATAGTTGTTTCCACTTTTGAATCACTCACTTTTTTTTTCTCTTTGACCTTTCACGAGATTTCTCTCTTATTTTTTGATGCTGAAATCTATGCTACTATGTTATCTCCATTATACTTTTTGTATGTTCATTACTTACAATGAGTAATACATCTTCCATTAGTGATAACCGCAAGTTTCACTTGAACAGTAAGCCAAGCCAAGAATATGTTACTACGCGGAGTGTCTATCAAAGACCAGTTACAAATGCAAATGAATCACAAAAACTTTGCAAGGAGGGAAAGAAACACGTTGATCTATGGACAAACAAGAGCTTTGTATCCACCATATCCTAGCACTGGAAGGTATCCATCTTTTCACACACCTCCTGATTTTATGAGATTTGTTGGAGATGGTGTTGATGGCCTAGTAGGATATAGTTTTAGGCTATCTCATTTACACATTGATCATACACATTACATTCAATATCTCAAAACTGATTTGTCTTTGAATGCAACAAGAATTTTAGAACTTGAAAACCAAATAGCGTCTCTAAAACAAGAAAATCATCAGCTTCTTACTTGAAAAGAAACTCCAATAGGATTAAGAGCACAAGTAAAACAAATGAGAGATGTAGTAAACTTAAGAGAAGGTTGTGGACAGAAAAAAAGGTTAAAGAGTACTAGAGAACATGTGACCAGCCTTTTAGGTTTGATATGTCCAATGTTTAAGAAAGGGTGAGATTTTTGCATGAGATAGCGAACAAGAGTGACATTTTGAAACTTTTGAAACTTCTTGAAAATTGAACCGAGAAGAAATTGGTATTTCAAATCTTACTGAAATATATGGGTTTATTGGTCCAACATTCTCAAATGAAAGAAGATTGTGACAGAGTGGGGGTGAGTAGAAGGGGTTAGAGGGCCATCTCTAAAACCTGGTTTCAGATCCTAAAGTATTACAACATTAAAGCTTTTGGATTGCCTAGGACTCACAATGTTGGGAAAGTAAGGACTCTGTTAAACGAAGAAATACCCGAACATTTTGGAGAGTACTATCATATAGAAGGAACGATGGCATACAAAAAATAGAAAAAAAAATCCTCTTTTGAGTATAATTCTTTTAATAACATTTGGATGAGTATAAAAAAGGTTCAATTTGCTATGGTGAGATACTATAACATGCAAGAAGTAGATTGTGAAGGAAAACTTATATTTATTATGAAATTGGATGAAGCTCAAATTCAGAAATGTCAAAAAATGAAAAGAGTATCCATATCCCTAATGAATAGAGCATTGGATTATAGCCAGGGTAGGCTTGATTCCCCATACCACAAAACTCAATTAAAAATGGAGCTTTGGTGGATTGGAGAAACTCAAATACTAGTAGAAATCACGATACATTGAAATGTCTCTTTTTGCAGACTGATAACCTTTCGTTTATACAGGACCAAAATGCAGGTGAACAACTCAGTGTAGATGGCATGGGTGACTTCATTTTAGAATTGCACTTGAGTGCCGACCTAAAAGCACTGAAGTGAATGTTTGGTGTATGTGGAGGTGTAAATACCAAGTATCCATGTCTGTATTGCATGGCAAGTACTGGATAAAAGGATGGCTTGCAGAATACGAGGTTGGAAACCACCATCGAGAAATAGTGTGAACTTCATCGACTACCCATCGTCTTCTATGATTTGGGATCCAATTCTAGTAATAAATTTAAAAAATGTACATATATGTTCAATGCATGCAGCAATTAGAGTCTTGGAGAAATTTCTTTGACTCCATCTTGATTATGCATATTCTATTAAGCCAAGTAAACTTCCAACTGAGTGCATAGAAAAATGTGAGGCTTTGCTCTCTCAAATGGGCTTTCACGGTGGTTCAAGTGCATCTTAAAAAAAGTCCTACTCTTTCAAAAGGAACGGGTGATGTTTTGCAAGATGTTTCAATGGGTGGAGAAAAAGGCAGAAGATGTTTGAGCAACCCTGACAACAAACAAGTTAACACTATGTGGAATGATTGGAAGGATCTTTGTGTGATAACAACCAATGACAAAAGTAGACCACATGTAGCCAACAAATGCATGGAAGCGTGGAAGAAGCTCAACAATTTTTGTAAAGTTTTGAGACACAAGTTAGCTCTACTACTTATGCAGATGACTTTCAGAAGACAATAAAGCTTTCAATAACTACTATCACAGATGCTTGGGGAGAAAAATACATCACATATTACTTGGTGAGTATTTGATTACCTTTTAAAGTTTGGATAGTATTTTACATTGCATCTTATGAGTTCAACTAACCTTTTTTTAATTTTTTAGTATATTCCGTACCTGCATGGACTATATTTTCCAAAAAAAAGGACCCCTTACAACATGGAATACTTAGGGAATGGAAAAATATCACTATCAAGCGAGGACTTCATTTTTTAGATATAGAAGAAAGGGAGGAGGACAAAGAAGGAGCAATGCACTAAAGGAATTATTCAATTGGTTCTATATGAGGCAATTACAATGGATGAGATCAAACAACCATGATGCTCAACCACAAATGGAGATTAATGCTTCACTTTGAAACTTTGTACCGAGTCTTTATAAAGAGATCCAAATTCAAAAAAGATATTTTTACGCAAAATATTGTCAATTTTACATCAGTTTTTGTTTTTTTTGGTATCACTAGGCATGTCACCCCTATATCTTGAAAACATTCTTCTTTTATAGCCCCCAAGAAGGTTGACATTTGTGTCCTTAGCTGCTGCTACATAGCTAGAGTAACAAAGAAAGTATCGTGCTATGGAGGCATTGAATCGTGCAACATACCCAAATATTCTAAGTGTTGCAGCTCTCTCAAGTAGCATGATCTTGTTTGCATTGATTTGAAGGGGAGCGTACCTCAAAAACCATGACAATATCTTCAGAGAAAATATTGGTAACTTAGGATCTTTAGAATACTGGGCAGAAGCATGTATTGGTGGTACCAAAAACGGGTGTCTTGGACACTCCTTTGGTATCACTTTACAAGCCCCATCTTCATGGATAGATTTTTTCATGTAGAATCTAACAGTATAAAGTCTGATAAGTTTTGAGTTTTTTTGCAAAATATTTAGCGGTGCCCACTTTTTTTAAGGGTACCACCAGAAGGTGAAAAAGGTGGTACCACCGATACATGATTTTACCCAGTACTGCATGTGAAAAGCATAGAAGGTGGCACTATCCAATGTAGGCATGTAGTGCATGAGAGAGGAGGTATCCCTTTTTGAAGTGCCCTCTATTTCTTTCCCTCTCGAGCCTTTAGCTCTCCCAAGAAAATTGTCTTTGTCAAGGAGTTCAATCTACAAAACAAGTAGTAATGAGTAATTAAAACAAACTTGAAAAAAAAGGAAGATTTAGGAAGGGAGATCAAGGTGAAACCGAATCTACCTTTTGCATCTCATCCTCGGCAATGATTTTTTCTTGAAGGAGATTGCATGATCCAGTCATCTCTCTTATGTCAATGTCCTTTTCAACTTCCTTTAACTTAAAGTCTTTGCCAAAAGATTGGATGCCAAGGTCATTAAGTCTCTTCTTAAAATCCTCATCTTTGAGAGTAGGTTTCTCCTCTTCCACTCTTTTCATGCATAAAGCAAGTGCATCAGGAGTTGGAAAAAATAATTTATTGGATGTATGTACATCAAGTGCCAAAAACTCCTCTTTTGACTCTTCTTCTGTGTCAATGAAACCTTTGGCCACCTCAGAAGCTTCAGAAATGGTTGCAATACAGTAGTCCTCCTGGATATAAGAAAACATTGAATATGATGGAGAGGGTTATACTCTTTTCCATTGATATAGAAGTAGGGAAGGTTTGGAACATTAAGGGAGGCCTAAAATACCTCCTCTATGGGCTCATCAATACAATACTAGCTCTAAATTCAGCCACATCAAAAGTTGAACTCTCTTGCTCCTCAGCTGCAACATCAATTTCCTCCTTCTCTATAATTTTACTTTTCTCAAGCTACACGATTGTGGCAACATTTGTATTTGTTCCCTATTTTGTCTGTATCTTTCACTTCATCACCTTTGCCTTGCATATCAACTTTAAGGAACAAAAGGAAAAGAAAGGCAACTTCTTTTGAAACAAGTTTGCAAGGCTTTGAATGTACATGACAAGAAATGGTCAGTGGTGGACAAATAAATGAAGTCTTCTTAAAAACTCTTCCTAGTCTCCTTGCTACTTTACCTTTCTCAATTGAGTTGTTAGTAAATTTAGTTCAATGACAATAAGTCTTGCCATCCAACACCAAACACTTACCCTCAACTACCTCTTCAAACTTTTTGAACTCCTTTGACAAAAATTCCTTCAATTTGTCTAGCATAACTACAAGATCAAATAAAGGATTGAATAGTTTATACACCTTGGAGTACACTTCTATGTCACCACCATCCATGATAGCAACCAAGAGCTTCTCACTTGGGAGCTCATGTTTTGGTTGAAAGGATTGGTTCCAAACTTGAGACTTTGCACCAAAACATAATGATAGAAAAAAAGGGGTGAAGGACAGTGCAATCGCGTTGTGCAAGAGTTTTAGGGCATGGAAGTAAGACCCGAACGGAGGGATAGAGGCACGAGATAGATTCTAATAACTCCGCCTATCGTGTCGTGCACAAGGTTTAGATCATGGCAATATTGAAAACTGAATAGAGCGATAGAGGCACGAGACAGATTCTACTAACTCCGCATATTGCATTGTGCAGGACGTTTAGGGCATGGCAGTAAAACCCGAACGAAGCGATAGAGGTACGATGAATTTTGCAAACACCAAATATCACATCGTGCAGGACGGAGGGAATGGTGGATGGATAAGGAGGGAGTGCAGTGGAATGGAGTTGAGTTAAGGGAATAAGAGTGCTTTGAAGGCTTTGAAAGGGTTAGAGTATGATGATACAAGGTTAGAGTATGTATGAAGGATCTAAAGAGAGTGCTTTGAAGGGGTTAGAATTAACGTTCTTCGCGTCATCCAGACCGAATAAGTAATAAAGCACAAGAAATGGCAAGGGTCAAGCTTATATAGGGGGTCTAAAAATGATTGTTTTTTACACGTATCACTCATGAGCACACATGCCACGTGGCATAATCCTAACAGATATTGTATGGATGGTTGGAGGTATAAAAGGGCGATGTCACGTGTTCATTTTTCACCTCTCCTAAACAATACAATGGTGTTGTTTTGTCCCTCCACCATCGCTTCCTTCATCTTCCTCCTGTTACATTTTTCCCATCTACCCGCACGACTCGATAGCGAAGAGTTGGAAGCTTTGGAAACGCCTCCTTTTGCGTTCTTTGTGCTATCTTTTTCAAATTGATTATTTTTATCTCATCTGCCTGCACGATGCAATAGCGAGTAGTTTCAAACTCTAGAAACACCTCCTATCGCGTACTGTGGCCTACTTTCTCAAAGTGACTATTTTATTCTCACCTCCCCACACAATGCAATAGCAAGTAGTTCTAGACTTTGAAAATACCTCCTATCACATTGTTAGGAGTTTTTTGGAGCAAGGGATTGTGCATATGTACATACACATGCATGGTACATCGAATAAAGGATTGCCCAATTTCCATAGCCATATGGTTACGTGGGGACCACGTGTGTACAGGTAGGACAGGGTGTACATAGTGCAGCGATTTTCACTATTATCAGTACTAGTGTGTTTTTTCTACAATAAGGAGGAGTTGGTAGCACGTAAAACTTCTCGAGGAAGCTATCCGCGGGCCGATGAAATGAGGTAAGCAGGTGCGTCAGATGGCATCGAGTGGCGTCAGGAGGTCGAATGGGGTCAATACTTGCACGTGGATAAGTACAGACACGACGTGGGTGTTTTCTTGTGATACTTATGCAGAAAGTTCATCATGAGGACCAATTTTTGGGGCCACTTCACGTGGTTGCGGGATGCATTATTGGGAAAAACTGAGTGCCAGGTGTGCGGATGATGCAAAAAGGTGACAACTATGCACTGCGAGGTCAGTTTTTGGCCTGTTCGGGGTCTGTTTGAGGTCATCTAAAAGGCCACGGGTGCCCAAATAATAAATCTAAGTGTGGGAACTGAAACAATAGAGAGAAGACCAAAAAAAATGTGGAGAAGAGAGGAGGAACAGCCACAAGTGTGTTTTTGCTGTTTTTGCAGCATTTTTTGGCCCTAAACTACTCATCCGAGGTCGGATTTGAGCACTGTGACATTGTAGGGTGTGGTTTTTGGGCGTTCCGCACGCAATGGCGTTGTCCATTTTGCCAAATTACTCATAGATTTTTTGCTCTTTTTCTGTGTAATCTTCTCCGTTGAGTGAAGCCTCTGCTTAACTTTGTGGTTGTATCTGGTGTATTTCCTCAATACTGTGTAAACTATTTGCCCCATTGGTGTTGGGCTGAGATTCATTGAGTCTAAACAAAAGCAATTTGCCTCATTTGAGCTGAATTGAGAGTGTGTATGTGTGAGTATTGAGTGGGCAAGTGGGAAATCTCTCTCTTCTCACTCCGTCTGTGTGTTTCCTGTCTCGGCCAGGCTGGTTGTGTAAGCCGAGTAGTGCCCCATAATGTGTGTGTGTATCATCCCAAGAGTGTGTGTCGGGTCATTATAGAGGCGTTCTGTGTGTTTTCATCCCGCTCACAACGTTGTTCGAGAAATTATTGAAGCATGTGACTTTTTCATTCTATCTTCTCACATGACGTGATAACATGTTTTATTTTAAGTCTTGTGAACCTCCTATCGCGTTGTTTGGGAATATTTTGTGGAAAAGATAAAGCACACCTCTTTTTGACTATCAGATGATGGCAAGGACAAAGCAAACTGCAAGAGAAGTTTACCAAGCTCTGAAGAATTCAGAGAAAGATGATGTCAACCAAGAAGAATCACTCAATCTAGAGGTTGGAAAGAAAGAAAGAAAGCACAGATGTTACATCTTCTTCAAATTTGTTTGAAGAGTGATGCACGAGTTTGGTCCAGAGCA
Source organism: Adiantum capillus-veneris (assembly GCF_014529385.1). NCBI lineage: Eukaryota > Viridiplantae > Streptophyta > Polypodiopsida > Polypodiales > Pteridaceae > Adiantum > Adiantum capillus-veneris. The sequence continues at coordinate 130,227,063 of NC_140940.1, read as the reverse complement.
TTTGAAGAGGAGTTGCATGCAGCGGATCCACCCATAAGATTGAGTTGGGACAATCTAAGGCATGGATTGGAAGTGGAGTTTGTAAAGATAGAAGATCCTGACAAAGTGTGGCAAGAAGTACATGGTTTAGTGCAAAAGGAAGGTGAGCCAGTAGATGCGTACATACTGATAGCCGTTTTTTGGCTATTCAAAATTGTCATAGTAAGCTACCTCACCCTATCACATCACTCAAACATTTTGGTTATCCCTACCATTTCACTGTACATAGGCGTGTGTGAGTAAGGGACTTTCTCCATATTTTCTTTAAAAACCCTCTGCTAGCTAGTCACTGGGCTAGTTGAGCCAAAAAAATATAAGTATATTATGGTCCATTTGTGTGTAAATATTTCATTGTATATAGGGCCTAAATAAAAGGATTTTTCATAATTATTTGGGTATTTATTTAAATATTTCTACCTATGGTGTGTTATTTATGCTATGTATATTGACTCACCATTAACATATTTTTTCTTACCATTTTGCATAATCTTTATTCCATATAAAAATAATTTCATGCAAGCTTCTCTTATTTTTGGTTTGAAGATAACATAGCTTCATCGACACGCGTTACTTCGCCATGCTGACCGCTTCTTCTACGGGTGCTGTAAAGAGGTGAATGTCAACTTCTCTAAGCTTCAACCTTGCTTTACAAGCTTATCCCTTCTCTAACTTTTCTCATCATATATCTCACCATTTGGTGAATGATTGTGTAAATATTTTTTAGTGATAATTACTAACTACTAACCACTAACCTTATTGTAGAATGCACCCTCTACTAGAGTAGGCCCTCACAAATTATTCACTCAATCCCTCTCTCCTTTCATCCTCAATAATTCTCTTCCCTTGAGCCCACATCCATGTGACTCAAAGGACAAGAGAGACCCACCCTCATTATATATATATATATATATATATATATATATATATATATATATATATATATATATATATGCATAATCTTTTATTCCTTCAATAAACTTGATTAGGCCTAATCCAAATCGGAGCTTCTAAAACCTATAAATAGAGCCCTTCTCTCCCTTGTAAATCATCACATGATCACACTACACCACACCATTCTCAACACATAACACACCACTCTTCAAGCCTAGTTGTGTAGAGTGTGTGCATTGTGAGTTCTCTATTCCATCACTACACATAAGTGCATGGAGAAGCTTGAAGTTAGTTATGCCATCTAGAGGAGTGGAGTGATACTATACTCTGCAATCACACTTGTAGCCTACTCTTGTCCATAAGTAAGATTCATAGTTTTGGGTGCAATTGTATGCTGCAACTGTGACTCTTCTCTCCAAATTAACTTGATTAGTTGGCTCATCAGGTGGTTGAAGGTATATTGTCCTTGAAGTTTGTTGTGGCATTTCATGCTTGGTGGTTTGAGGGCTTGTTGAATTGTTTGCTTAAAAGGTGAATTGTAAGAGGGTGCTCAGTGAGAGGGCTCCTGTGACCCTAAGACAATTTGTGTATTGGCAACAAGGTCAAGTTTTGTGTTGTCTCTCTATTTCTCATCAATCTTTGTGTGCATCTAGTCTTTAAGGCTAAGAATGAGTTGCTTAAGGGCATTTGTGCGCTTTACCTCTCTCTGGCGTGGTGAATGTTTGTGTTTGGTGTGCGTGGCTATCTTGCATTCCCCTCTCTTTGTTCATTTGAGTACAAGGAGATTTCACGTGCGTCCTAGTTCGCATCTACAACTAGGTGGTGCCCCTTTTCTTGTTTGGTTTCTGGATTTGACCTATTGTGTGTTTGATTGTGCTTGCCTCAGCCCCAATTGAGCAGCACGGGAGCCTTGAAGGGTGTTTAGAGGCCGCTCTTCTTGTTTCCCGCTCCGGACCGCCTCAATACGTAAGTTGTCATTGGCATGGGAGAGGATGTGCAAGGCCTTAGCACCACAGGTACCCCCACCTGACATGATGAAGAAGGACAGGTTCTTGGATGGTCTTTGGGAGAATATACGTTGGAGAGTGGAGATAAAGAATCCTAGGACATATGAAGATGCACTAGAGGTAGCAAGGAACAAAGAATGGAAGCTGATGAAAATGAGCCAGTTAGGGGTGGAGTCTTTGCCCATGAGGTCTGAAGTTCAGCCTATGGATTCTTCGCAAGGTCGCATGCCAGGGGTTCATCATGAACCAGTGGTTTCTATTACTCCTCAAGTTATGCGAGCAGTGGTCACTAGAGCACTGCAAGATGATGGGCTAAGGCAAGACATGAGGCAAGTGGTAGTTTTAATGAAGAATCTCAGCCTAAACATGCTAGGTCAAGTGGGAAATAATCGAGGTCGAGGGAGGTATGCAAATCATCCAGGAGGTGAAGAAAGACCTAGGAATGGTGTTGGACAAAGCTGGTAGGTTTTGGAGGCAGACGCCCACATGTTACAATTGTGGAGAGTTGGGTCACATCAGCCCGCAATGTGATAAGCCACCAAGGATGGGGGGAGACATGTATCCATTGCCAAGACAGGTGTTAACTAGGTCAAATGATTATGGCATCAAAATTAAGGGAGATGAAGGAACGAGTGGATTAAGCCAAGAGGAAAATGGAAAGACAAAAGTGCTAAGTGTAGTCACCTTAGAGAAGGCATCAAAGCTAGAGGATACATTAGTGATGCCTATTGGGAAGAGGACCACAGAGGATAAGGAAGGAAGGAGTGCCCTAGGTCCTAGTAAGAAGAAAGGAAAGAGCCATAAAGGCGAGGATGTCAAGGCCAAGAGGAAAAGGTGAGATCGTCGAAAGTTTCATGTTTCAGATTTTCCACTAGGGGATGGGCAATTAAGCTATGACTTGAGGGAGGATCTGACGAGCAGGAAGGCAGATGTTACTTTTGGGCAGCTTATAGAGATGGTGCCTAAGCTAAAGCGACAGTGGAAGAGGATGGTTAACCCAATGGAGAAAGAGCCAGAGAGAGGTTCAGTAAAGGTGTTGGCAATGGATGAGCTACCAGACATTTGTCCAATAGTAGATGTGTGGCATAAAAGGAAAAATTTGGGACAGGGTTATGTGGATGGTGGAGCCCAAATATGCGTCATAACACACTCATGCGTTGAGAAGATGGGTCTCACAGTGACTGGGGTGTCAAGTTTTCGGATCAGATTGGCAAACCATCAGAAATTAAAATATTTTGGGTGTTGTAAAGAGCTTAGAAGTGGAGGCATATGATGCAAAGGCGGTGGTTGATTTTCATGTGATGCCAGCGGGGTTGGGAGCATATCCTATTATACTAGGCAGACCATGGTTACAGACCATGGTTACGTGCAGTGGGAGCTGTTCAAGATTGGCGACATGGTACGATTAGCCTTCTATGGAAAGATAGGTATTAAGAAGCTTTATAATATGGACACAAGGAAATGATTAGAGGAGCTTTATGAAGATGAGGATGAGTCTAGTGATGAAGACTCTTCCACGGTGAAAGATGAGGACAATGATAGTACTACCAGCAGTGATGAGGATGCTGATGTTTCATTTCTTTTGATGGACAAAGAAATCCAGGAGTTTGGTTTCCTTGCATTTGCGAATGAGGTTGAAGATGAAAGTGAAGGGCCTTATGAAGTGATTGAAGGGCTGATGCAAACCAAGGTTGAGTTGTCAAAGAAGCAGGAATTGATGACACGAATGATCAGTGGAGACCTCTCAGCTATGGAGAAGGATATATATTTGCACATGCTGGCTAGTTTTCCTGATTTGTTCATTACTTCATATGAAGATATCAGAGGGTTCAAGGGCGAAGAGATGCATATAGAGCTGAAAGAAGGTGCTAAGCCAGTGCGGCAAAGGCTAAGAAGGATGGGTCAAGAGAAAATGGAAGCCTTGCGAGAAGAGGTGAACAAGTTATTGAAGGCAGGGTTCATAGTCCCTATGGAGACCACATAATGGGTGAGTCCATTTGTAGTCAGTCCAAAGAAGGATGGGAAGTGGAGAATTTGTGTAGATTTTAACCCTTAAACGCAGCCACTAAGAAGAAACCATATCCTCTTCCATTCATTGATCAAATCTTGGATTCAGTGGCAAGTTATGAGAGGTACAGTGTGTGTGATGGTTTTTCAGGCTATTTTCAATTGAAGATTGCTCTTAAAGACCGCACAAAGACAAATTTTATCACGCCATGGGCCTGCTATTTCTACACAGTATTGCCATTTGGGTTGTCAAATGGACCATCTTTCTATCAAGAGAGATCAAATTGGGTATTGGAACCATTCACTGGTAGTTGTGTTAAAGCTTTCATGGATGACTTCTGTGTCTACAGCAATAGGGTTGAACATCATGAGAAGCTGCAAATGGTATTGGCTCGATATGATGAATGTGGAGGACAACTAAATCCAAACAAATGTCATCTAGCACAGCCAAGGGTGAAGTTATTGGGCCATATGGTGTCAAAAAATGGCATTGAGGCTGATCCAGATAAGGTTAAGTCTATTATTCTTCTTCCATCACCTACGAGTACGAAGCAATTGGAAACTTTTATACACAAAGTGAAGTACATTGCATGGTTTATTCCATTGTCTTCGCAGCTTCTTTATCCATTACAGCAAGTGGCAAAGCATGATCCACTACAATGGGATGACAAGTGTGAAGAGGTGTTTCAAGAGGTCAAAGAGGTGTTGGGGGGTCTGTCAGCCATGCAGGCTCCTGATTGGGAGAAAGTTTTTTATGTAAATCCATCAGTAGGGGATGATGCCATTGGAGCCATGCTATTGCAAAAGGGGAAGGGCAGCCATTATATGAAGCCAGTGTATTGTGCAAGTCGAGTAAAGTTGGTAGCAGAGAGAAAGTTCTCAGAACTAGAGCTAGTGATGGCTAGTGTAATATTTGCTTGTCGACGATTTCCTCATTACTTGCTACCACGAACTTTTGTTTTCTTGACGAGTTATGCCTTTTTGCCACAGTTAATTAATGGCACTAACATGTCAAATGTGGTGAAGAAATGGGTAATTGAGCTGCAAAAGTTTGAGTTCTCTTTTCTAGTGGAAGATAGTACAAGGGCTACCCTAGCTGATTTGTTGACCTACAAGGAGAATCCCCTTATTGTTAAGGAAGAGGTGGGGAGAACGGTAGTTGAAGAAGTGCCACAGATCAACAATTCACATGTGTTGTTCTTTGATGGTTCATACAGAAAGAGCCATGATACAACTTCAAGGGGTATAGCACTTTATGATCCAGAGGGGAAGCTGGTATGCAAGAGAGGGTTCAAATTGGATGCTCATAGTAACAATGAGGCTGAATATGCTACTCTGGAAGTCGGATTACACATTTGTCTGAAGCATGGGGTTCGAAGGTTGAGCATAAAAGGTGATGCCTTGTTGGTGGTGAAGCAAGTGCTGGGTGTGTGGAAGAGCAAGAACACCTCATTGAAGGAAATGTGCTTCAGAATTAAAGGCCTCTTTAAAAAGTTTGAAGCATGGAGCATCAGACACATTGAACATGCTCTAAATGGAGAGGCATGTGAAGCAGCTCAAGGCATGATTGGGGAGCTATTTGTGTTGAGGACCACTTTACCTCTTTATCATGGCCGGGAAAGTTTGGCTCAAGAAGAGGAGTTTTTGCGAACAGAAATTATTCCATAGGAAATTAAGAAGTCTAAGAAGTATGGTTTTGTGCGTAGAGCATACAGGTACAAATTGATTGGTGATGTCTTATACATGAAAGGGGCTGATCTCGTGTTGAGACGTATACCTTGGCGAGAGGAGCTTTATAGAGTGTTGGAAGAGAATCATGAAGGCGCATGTGGTGGCCATTTTGCTCTAAAGATCACCTTGCATAAGATTTTTCAAGAGGGGTATGTATGGCCTAGTTTGCACAAGGATGTTCACCATTGGTGTAGGTCTTGCAATAGGTGTCAAGCATTTGGGAAGAGAGTGTTGATGCCAAAGCTACGAAAAACCATTATGGCGTTTGATGTGTTTGAAAAGTGGGGGATTGATGCAATAGGCCCGTTACCTATCACAAGCAGGGATAAAAGCTATATTTTGACTACAGTGGACTATCTCTCTAGATGGGCAGAGGCTACAACAGTAAAACAGGTCACTGCAAAGGATGTGGCAAAATTTGTGTATGATGAAATATGTTGCAAGTTTGGGGTGCCACTGGAGCTACTTTCAGATAAGGGGCCTGGCTTTAGAGCTAAACTGCTAGATTTTTTATGTGCAAAGATGAAGATCACGCACCAACATACCACTCCTTATTACCCACAGTGTAATGGCTTAAGTGAAAGATTCAATGGTGAGTTGGTACAGATTCTTTCGAAAGTGCTAGAGCACCAAGGAAAGAATTGGGATTTGGAATTGCCTAGTGCATTATGGGCTTACCGTACTTCGGTGAAGACAGGTACATGGTTTAATCCATTTCATTTGGTGTATGGAAAAGAAGCACTATTGCCTGTGGAAGTAGAGTTGCCTGCGGTCAACATGTTAGAGAAGTTGCTTGGGCCGCCTAGTGATGCATTCAAGAGAGGCTCTTACAGGTACAAGAGGTTCATCTGGATAGGATGAGTGCATTGGAACATTATGGGCAGATGCAAGATAGGGCTTTGGCAAAGATAAATGAAAAGGTCAAAAGTAAGGGTATCAAGAAGCATGACTTGGTTTTGCGCTACAACAGTAAGCTGGACAAAACCTTCCAAAAGAAGTTTCAAATTAAGTGACAAGGCCCTTTCAAGGTAGTGGAGTGTTTCCCGAATGGTACATATCAGCTGGCTAACCTGGATGGGTTTCTACATAATTCAAGGGTAAATGGATTGCCTCTTAAATTGTATCATGCCAGGTTGATGATGGTCGAGCAAGATGAGCTGTATGAGGATCAAGGAGTGTTAGTGAAGGATGAGGAGACTTGTGACGCTGCGAGTCTCATATCGCTTTTTGTTGCTGCTGATCATGAATGATCTAGCAGGCTAAGGGATGGGCAAATTATGTCAGGAGTTTTTTGGAGCAATGGATTGCGCATATGTACACATGCATGGTGCATCGAATAAAGGATTTCCCAATTTCCATAGCCAGGTGGTTACGTGGGGCCCACGTGTGTACAGGTAGGACAGGGTGTACATAGTACAACGATTTTCACTATTATCAGTACCAGTGTGTTTTTTCTACAATAAGGAGGAGTTAGTAGCGCGTAAAAATTCTCGAGGAAGCTATCCGCCGGCCGATGAAATGAGGTAAGCAAGTGCGTCAGATGGCATCAAGTGGCGTCAGGAGGTCGAATGGGGTCAATACTTGCACGTGGATAAGTACAGACACGACCTGGGTGTTTTCTTGTGATACTTATGCAGAATGGTCATCATGAGGACCAATTTTTGGGGCCACTTCACGTGGTTGAGGGATGCATTATTGGGAAAAACTGAGTGCCAGGTGTGCGGATGATGCAAAAAGGTGACAACTATGCACTGCGAGGTCAGTTTTTGGCCTGTTCGGGGTCCGTTTGAGGTCATCTAAAAGGCCTCACAAATTTTCTGTTGTTTTTCTGTGTAATCTTCTCCGGTGAGTGAAGCCTCTGCTTAACTTTGTGGTTGTATCTGGTGTATTTGCTTAATACTGTTGAGGCGGTCCGGGGCGGGCAACAAGAAGAGCGGCCGCTAAACACCCTTCGAGGTTCCCGTGCTGCTTAATTGGGGCTGGGGCAAGCACAATCAGAGACAACAACAACCCACAACCAGAAACCAAACAAGTAAAGGGGCACCACCTAGTTGTAGATGCGAACTAGGACGCACGTGATATCTCCTTGTACTCAAACGCACAAAGAGAGGGGAATGCAAGATAGCCACACACACCAAACACAAACATTCACCACGCCAGAGAGAGGTAAAGAGCATAAATCAACTTGAGCAACTCAGTCTTAGCCTTAAAGACTGGATGCACACAAAGCTTGATGAGAAATAGAGAGACAACACAAAACTTTACCGTGTTGCCAATACACAAATTGTCTTAGGGTCACAAGAGCCCTCTCACAGAGCACCCACTTACAATTCACCTTTTAGGCAAACAATTCAACTAGCCCTCAAACCACCAAGCATGAAATGGCACAACAAACTTCAAGGACAATATACCTTCAACCACCTGATGAGCTAACTTATCAAGTCAATTTGGAGAGAAGAGTCGTAGTTGCAGCATACAATTGCACCCAAAACTATGAATCTTATTTATGGACAAGAGTAGGCTACAAGTGTGATTGCAGAGTATAGTATCACTCCACTCCTCTAGATGGCATAACTAACTTCAAGCTTCTCCATGCACCTATGTGTAGTGATGGAATAGAGCACTCACAATGCACACACTCTACACAACTAGGCTTGAAGAGTGGTGTGTTATGTGTTGAGAATGGTGTGGTGTAGTGTGATCATGTGATGATTTACAAGGGAGAGAAGGGCTCTATTTATAGGTTTTAGAAGCCCCGATTAGGATTAGGCCTAATCAAGTTTATTTGAAGGAATAAAAGATTATGCATTTTTTTATTTTTTTTTAATGAGGGTGGGTCTCTCTTGTCCTTTGAGTCACATGGATGTGGGCTCAAGCGAAGATAATTATTGAGGAGGAAACGAGAGAGGGATTGAGTGAATAATTTGGGAGTGCCTACTCTAGTAGAGGGTGCATTTTACAATAAGGTTAGTGATTAGTAGTTAGTAATTATCACTAAAAAATATTTACAAAATCATTCACCAAATGGTGAGATATATGATGAGAAAAGTTAGAGAAGGGGTAAGCTTGTAAATCAAGGTTGAAACTTGGAGAAGTTGACATTCACCTCTTTACAGCACCGATAGAAGAAGCGGTCAGCATGGCGAAGTAACGCGTGTCGATGAAGCTATGTTATCTTCAAACCTTGGAAAATTCATGATAAAGACTTCATTTGTAGAGGTTAACCTTGGATTTTTGCTGATTTTTTGATGTTCTTTACAAAGATGAATAGAGTATGGTAATATGGACATATATGTAGAGAGAAAGGGGGACACATAGGGTGTAGAAATGGAGGATGAAGTCTATGGAGGTGTGAGAGATGTGGCAATGGTGAAGAGGGTGAATTAGGACATGGGAGTTGCAGGTTTGGGAGTGGGAAGGAGAGGGAGGAGTGTGTGTGAAAGAGGAAAATGATAAAGTGGAAGAGGGAGTGTGGCTGCATAGCATGGGAAAACTGGGGTCCACCAATAAAATCATAGCTCACAGCTCGTAGCTGAAAAAAATATGAAACAATTTGAGGTGAAAGTTTAGCTCAGGAGCTACAACTTTTGTTTGTATCACCTTTTCAAATTTAGGGAGCATGTGATCTTTAAAAATTCAGCAAAACCGACTGTTTTTTCCACTGCGCAAGGTCCTTGTGAGATCCTTCTTTGGATGATTCTTTTGAATACCTCCAAGAGTGAGATCCCCATGGTGCATGCATGCATTCCACATACCCTTGACCTTATTTGGTAGGTCTATAATTGAAGATATTGTTGAGATCATGATATAAATGAATAATACAACTAAGAAAATCAAATGTTGAGGGGTCCAAAAAATATGTACATGTCAAATATAAATAATATAGGTGGAAAAAATATAACGGGTCAAAATAAATCTCTCTCATTATAAGTCTACCATAAAAAGATGAATTTTTTTGGTGTTCTAATTTATGAGAGTAAAAGAGAATAGATGTAGGAAGGAAAAAATCACAATAGTGAAAAAATATACACATAAATAAAACTATTGTTTTTGGATTTTTGTTGGGATGGATTTATAGCAAAAATAAGAGAAGCTTGCATGAAATTATTTGTATATGGAATAAAGAGTATGCAAAATGATAAGAAAAAATATGGAAATGGTGAGTCAATGTACATAGCATAAATAACACACACCTAAGTATAAATATTTAAATAAATACCAAAATAGTTATGAAAAGTCATTTTATTTAGTCCCTATATACAATAAAATATTTACACACAAATGGGCCATAATATACTTATATATTTTTTATATTTTTTTATGCTCAACTAGCCCAGTGACTAGCTAATTGAGGGTTTTTAAGAAAATATGGAGAAAGTCCCCTAACTCACACACGCCTATGTACAGTGAAATGGTAGGGATAACCAAAATGTTTGAGTGATTTGATAGGGTGAGGTAGCTTACTATGGCAATTATGGAAAGTCGAAAAACGGCTATCATTAGCCCCCCCCCTTAGATAATGGTACATTCATGTACCATTTATCCGACCATACAACATGTAGATTGTGTAACATCTGTCTTTGTCTGCTCTCATCTTTGAAGAACCTTTGTTGTATGATTAAAAAACCTTTTGTGATATGAAAGGTTCTTAAAGCCAATAGGAGGATGTAGTGACGTGACTGAGTAAACCTCCTCCATTGAGAAAGTTTCCATAAGCACCCCCCTAGGATAAAAGATCTTGAAATATCTTTCCCAAAGAGAGATGTATGGTATGGAATCACTTACTGATTTCAGCTGAAGAAACTTGTAGATTTTATTGTTGTCCATCCTTGCATCTATCACTATGAATGTGATATAAAAGATTGGTTGCTCTTCCTTCTGTGTAAAGTTGATGTATCTGCTATGATCTTCAAGAGCTTGTATGAGCAAATTCCTGAACTGTAGCTCATAAAATTCATTCAACCTGGGTAGGCTCATCAATTCAAAAATTCTATGACCTTTATGATTTAGGAAAGCTTGATCCATGCTTCCAGCTGCTATTGGAAGATATTGAAAATAGTTTACTACATAAGTAGATAATAGATGAAGGTTTCTATTGCTTCCAACACATTGGAAGAGAATAGATTTTGGTACTGATTGATGAAATATCCACATGTAGCAATCAACAAGTTTTTCATCTATGGTGAAGACGAGAAGCATCACAATGTGCGACCTCCATACACCAAAGAACCAAATGTAGAAGGTTTGGAAACATGTGTTCATCACCAAGTATTCATGTCCTCTTCCACTTAAGAAGGTATAGTGCCCACAATGAAAGGTATATGTGAAGAGAGGAGAAGTTGACTTTGAAGAGGTGAAACCCGATGTGAAGATGATTGGGGATTCCAAAGTTTGGATTTTCTTACTAAGAGATTGTCCCATGAATGAAGAGCCACCCACTAAAACACCATTGGAGAGAATGATACCCTTCTGACAGTTTCCTTTTATGATTTTATTTTTTACTACTCTCCCATGTTCTTCATCCCCTTCTAAGCCCCCCCTTTTGCAAGGTTGTAACTCCTCACATTGTACCACCTCAAAGGTTGATGGATTACTATTTGATTTTGTGAAAACTTTGGCTTCTTGCATGATAGGTTCCTCCATGCTTAATATACATGGGTCATACCAATGCTTTTCAACATCCTCAAACACTTTTGAAAGATTATCCTCACATGGATTCAACTCACACTCTTCTACTTTGTTTTGGAGTTGGCATTCCATGTACACAATCATCTCTTTATGATCAATGTGGTCTATGATCTCTCCACCTATTATTTCATCTTCTTCTTCACTCTCTTCTCTTAGACAAGATACACTCTCAGAACATTCCATAAGATCAAGGTTACCTTCAAGGTCTTCATTCTCCATAGAGTCATGTTGCACAAAAGCTTTGTCTGCTCGGACTAGAAATTGATCCTCCACCAAAAGGTTGGATGTATCCATTATTGAATCATCAATGCCATTTGAGATATCTTGTGTCGATTTTTGTATGCTTGTGATAAAGGTAGAAGAAAGAGATTCCACATTTGAATCTTGGCCACACACTTTAGCACTTGAATAATCAGTTGGCATGTAAGTAACTTCTTCAACATTTGTCGGAGTAGAAGGAGACAAGTATGGCAAAGGAGATGACTCCTTGATAGAAACACTTTCATGATGGTTGGTTCTTCTAGCATGATGGAAACCATTTTTGATGTAGAAGTACTTGTGAAACTTCCTTCGGGCAATAGTGACCACTTCTTCAAAGGTAGAGGGTCCACTACAAGTAACCTTAGTCTTTAGGAAAGGAGACAAACCCGAAATAAATTGCTCCATTTTTACATAATCTGGAAATGAAGAACTAAACCCACATCCTCCCCATTGACGAGAAAAAATATCCTCATAAGCATAGTAGTCTTCACCATGTTGTTGAAGTCTCCCTAATGAAGCCCATGCTTTCTCTGTTGTTGGAAATTTAGAGAATCTGGTCTTCAAAGCTTTGGAAATCTGGGTATATCCATCTTCAATCTGAGAAGACATACTCCAAAACCATTGCTCAGCGTTGCCTCTAAGGCATAACAATAGAAAATCCCCTTTTTCAATGTCATCCCTTTTACCAAGGATATGGCAAACCATTCTAAAATCAGCAAGAAAATCATCAACATATTCTTCTAGATTTCCGAAGAAGATTGGGATATCATCAAAGGTATAGCGTGTCATAGTCTCTCAATGCTAGAACCACACAAAGATTAGTTCCAAACAATCATTTTCTCTCATGACATCAACTAACTACACAAAGTTTTGAATGGTCTTTCAACATGAATTCTAGATTCTTATGTGTAAATGATTTTTTCCTTTCTTATGTTACGCTAATCCAAACCATATTCTAGATCAATTTTTGTTGACTTGAAATTAAACTCGGTCATATAAGTTTTCATGATTCATATAATCTACTTGATTATGCTAAAATTCAAGCATTCATGCAATACAACAACAATGAGCACAAAGTCATTCCTCAGTGGGGGCACCAATTTGAGGCGGTCCGGGGCGGAAAACAAGAAGAGCGGCCTCTAAACACCCTTCGAGGCTCCCGTGATGCTCGATTGGGGCTGTGGCAAGCACAATCAGAGACAATAACAACCCACAGCCAAAAACCAAACAAGAAAAGGGGCACCACATAGTTGTAGATGCGAACTAGGATGCACGTGATATCTCCTTGTACTCAAACGCACAAAGAGAGGGGAATGCAAGATAGCCACACACACCAAACACAAACATTCACCACGCCAGAGAGAGGTAAAGAGCACAAATCAACTTGAGCAACTCAGTCTTAGCCTTAAAGACTGGATGCACACAAAGCTTGATGAGAAATAGAGAGACAACACAAAACTTGACCTTGTTGCCAATACACAAATTGTCTTAGGGTCACGGGAGCCCTCTCACCGAGCACCCTCTTACAATTGACCTTTTAAGCAAACAATTCAACTATCCCTCAAACCACCAAGCATGAAATGGCACAACAAACTTCAAGGACAATATACCTTCAACCACCTGATGAGCCAACTTATCAAGTCAATTTGGAGAGAAGAGTCGTAGTTGCAGCATACAACTACACCCAAAACTATCAATCTTATTTATGGACAAGAGTAGGCTACAAGTGTGATTGCAGAGTATAGTATCACTCCACTCCTCTAGATGGCATAACTAACTTCAAGCTTCTCCGTGCACCTATGTGTAGTGATGGAATAGAGCACTCACAATGTACACACTCTACACAACTAGGCTTGAAGAGTGGTGTGTTATGTGTTGAGAATGGTGTGATGTAGTGTGATCATGTGATGATTTACAAGGGAGAGAAGGGCTCTATTTATAGGTTTTGGAAGCCCCGATTAGGATTAGGCCTAATCAAGTTTATTTGAAGGAATAAAAGATTATGCATTTTTTTTTTTTTTTTAAATGAGGGTGGGTCTCTCTTGTCCTTTGAGTCACATGGATGTGGGCTCAAGCGAAGATAATTATTGAGGAGGAAACGAGAGAGGGATTGAGTGAATAATTTGGGAGTGCCTACTCTAGTTGAGGGTGCATTTTACAATAAGGTTAGTGATTAGTAGTTAGTAATTATCACTAAAAAATATTTACAAAATCAGTCACCAAATGGTGAGATATATGATGAGAAAAGTTAGAGAAGGGGTAAGCTTGTAAAGCAAGGTTGAAACTTGGAGAAGTTGACATTCACCTCTTTACAGCACCGATAGAAGAAGCGGTCATCATGGCGAAGTAACGCGTGTCGATGAAGCTATGTTATCTTCAAACCTTGGAAAATTCATGATAAAGCCTTCATTTGTATAGGTTAACTTTGGATTTTTGCTGATTTTTTGATGTTCTTTACCAAGATGAATAGAGTATGGTAATATGGACATATATGTAGAGAGAAAGGGGGACACATAGGGTGTAGAAATGGAGGATGAAGGCTATGGAGGTGTGAGAGATGTGGCAATGGTGAAGAGGGTGAATTAGGACATGGGAGTTGCAGGTTTGGGAGTGGGAAGGAGAAGGAGGAGTGTGTGAAAGAGGAAAATGATAAAATGGAAGAGGGAGTGTGGCTGCATAGCATGGGAAAACTGGGGTCCACCAATAAAATCATAGCTCACAGCTCGTAGCTGAAAAAAATATGAAACAATTTGAGGTGAAAGTTTAGCTCAGGAGCAACAACTTTTGTTTGTATCACCTTTTCAAATTCAGGGAGCATGTGATCTTTAAAAATTCAGCAAAACTGATTGTTTTTTCCATTGCACAAGGTCCTTTTGAGGTCCTTCTTTGGATGATTCTTTTGAATACCTCCAAGAGAGAGATCCCCATGGTGCATGCATGCATTCCACATACCCTTGACCTTATTTGGTAGGTCTATAATTGAAGATATTGTTGAGATCATGATATAAATGAATAATACAACTAAGAAAATCAAATATTGAGGGGTCCAAAAAATATGTAGATGTCAAATATAAATAATATAGGTTGAAAAAATATAACGGGTCAAAATAAATCTCTCTCATGATAAGTCTACCATAAAAAGATGAATATTTTTGGTGTTCTAATTTATGAGAGTAAAAGAGAATAGATGTAGGAAGGAAAAAATCACAATAGTGAAAAAATATACACATAAATAAAACTATTGTTTTTGGATTTTTGTTGGGATGGAGTTACAGCAAAAATAAGAGAAGCTTGCATGAAATTATTTGTATATGGAATAAAGAGTATGCAAAATGATAAGAAAAAATATGGTAATAGTGAGTCAATGTACATAGAATAAATAACACACACCTAAGTATAAATATTTAAATAAATACCAAAATAGTTATGAAAAATCATTTTATTTAGTCCCTATATACAATAAAATATTTACACACAAATGGGCCATAATATACTTATATATTTTTTATATTTTTTTTGGCTCAACTAGCCCAGTGACTAGCTAATTGAGGGTTTTTAAGAAAATATGGAGAAAGTCTCCTAACTCACACACGCTGACGAAGGAAATTTGGAATGGCGGCCTCTACACCAAAACAAGCTCCATTGCGCCACAAGGGAATTGAGATGAGGGCACCACCTAGTCTTGGAAGCGTGGACTAGGACCGTTACACAAAGAGAGAGAGAGAGAGAGAGAGAGAGAGAGAGAGAGAGAGAGAGAGAGAGAGAGAGAGATCACTATGAGTGAAGCATTAACCATAGTGTGTGTACAAGGAATGGATGACTTCAAACACTCCCAGCACAAATAACATATAGATTACCAAACAATCACTCAAGGATTATCCAAGATCACATCAAGCACTCTCAAACGCATATAAAACATTTCTCTTAATTAACATAAGTAAGAAGAGGAGAGGTTACTAGCATGAAACAATTTGCACTCTAGGATGTACAAGAATAGAGTGAATGAATGAGCTTATGGGCTCATGGTTAGTGATACAAAGGCTCAATGGGGCTGAGGGAGGCTTGAAATTACAAAGGGGAAGGCCTCTTTATATAGGAAAGAGAGTGATTAGGAGTGAGGTTAAGATCCAAGTGTAATTTGTACAAATGAAGCTTGATTATGGACATTCAACCAATGAAGAAGCTCCTTCCAAGTGATTTGTTGAGAAATTAGCTCCATCATCACTTGTGTTGTCTTCACTCCTTCCTCCATAGCTTGAGTCCAAGAGCTTCCTTATTTTAAAATGTAAAGAATCTACATAAAATCAATACATATCTAGTAATAATAGAAAGGGGTTGAATGAGGACTTGTGAATTACAACAAGATTAAGCATGACTTGAGAGGTGATTAGAAGAGGAATTTTGATGGGTTTTTGAGCTTGAGAGAGAGGAGGAAGGAGAGGAGGGTGAGAAGACTAATGGCTGACTTTTAGAGAAGGTCTCAATGTGGAAAAGGAAGGGTGTGTGTGTGTAAAGGTAGAGGGGGTGGTCTCCACCACAATTGAAAAAACTGGCGTCCACCATTTTGGCCATATCTCCTAGACCGTAGATGCAAAAATTATAAAAAAAATATGGCCAGAATCTCCAGCTCATCAGCTACAACTTTGATGAAGACAAATTTTCTTGGATCGGAGTGGAAAGTATTTTTTAAAAATTCAGCAAAATCATGTGTCTGGTTTCTTCCTTTACCAAGTCTTCCACTTGGGTCCCATTTGTTTGCATCATCATATGGCTCCAAAGCCATGATGATATGAGCCACTCATGACCCTTGAATCATGGGTGCATGGCTCCACAACCACATCATATTTTTTCTTTTCACATTTACATATTTTCCCTTTCCTTTACCACTAGGTTCTCCCTCTACCTGTCACCTCCGGTGAGCTAGTCAAGAAAAATTCCTATCAAATCATTTTTATTTTATTTTTCCAAGAGGTTGTTCTCAATATTTCTTTTATTGTAAACCTCTAGAAGCAAGGGAAACCAAAAAAATATGATAAACAAAAATTTCTAATAGGCTCGGATCAACGCCTATGTATAATGAAATGGTAGGGATAACCAAAATGTTCGAGTGGTTTGATAGGGTGAGGTAGCTTACTATGGCAATTATGGAAAGCTGAAAAACGGCTATCACTGTGTAAACTATTTGCCCCATTGGTGTTGGGCTGAGCTTCATTGAGTCTAAACAACATCAATTTGCCTCCTTTGAGCTGAATTGAGAGTGTGTTTGTATGAGTATTGAGTGGGCAAGTGGGAAATATCTCTCTTCTCACTCCGTCTGTGTGTTTCCTGTCTCAGCCAGGCTGGTTGGGTAAGCCGAGTGGTGCCCCATAATGTGTGTGTGTATCATCCCAAGAGTGTGTGTCGGGTCATTACAGAGGCGTTCTGTGTGTTTTTATCCCCTTCACAACATTGTTCGGGAAATTATTGAAGCGTGTGACTTTTTCATTCTATCTTCTCACATGACGTGATAGCATGTTTTATTTTAAGTCTTGTGAACCTCCTATGGCGTTGTTTGGGAATATTTTGTGGCAAAGATAAAGCACACCTCTTTTAGACTATCAGATGATGGTGACAGAAGCAAAACGAACCCCGAACCTCGACGGCCTCTAAAACACCGGGGACCGAATGGCGCGCCTCGAGCCTGTCATGGTAAAGCAAACAGGGGGCACCACCTAGCTTCATCGGCTAGGACGCAAACAACACACCACCATAACAAAGTTTTCATCCAAGAGAGATGGATGCTTGAGAGTAATGATGAAGAGGAAAGGGAATGAGATCAAGTGAGAGAGAGAGAGAGAGAGTGAGGGAGGGGGTATAGCGGCTTAGTACTTAGGCACCACAAAAGGATGGCGAATCCGCACACCCTTCACACATACACAAGCTCACTCCAAAACACAAGACTAGGTGGCGATTCCGCACACCTCACATGGGCAAAACATTGCAAGAAAACATACTCACAAAACCTCAAGCTTTATTTAGAGAATTAGGCCATGAAATGGGGAGCATAGGGTAGGGGAATGAGAAGGGAGAGAGTGGTAGAGCACATGGCGGATAGGTGGGAGTTGATGGCGAAGACTCGCACGAGGATTATGGCCATCATCCTTCATTTAGTTGCCCTTCATCTTCCATAGCCAAGGGTGTAGAGGTCATGCTCAAGACAAGCATGGTGATTGCGGTGATGGTGATGGTGTGGGTGTGTATGTGTGCACTAGGCACACACAGTGCATAGTGTGTTCTTTGGTGATGTTGTGTGTGTTTAGTGTGATGGTGACCCCTCTTTTTATAGGAGAGGAGGGGGGAGAAATTCTAGAATTTAGAAATGAAGAAATCATTATCTACATAGGCCATGTGACTGTGGGCCCCACTTGTTTGGCTGTGTGTATATGTGCCAGAACAGCAGTCTCATGAGAGAGAGACTAAGAGAGAGAGATGGGTTGATGAAAAAAAGTGAGAGGTGACATGGAGAATAAAGTAATTACAAGAGTGGAGAGAGGGGAGTGTGTTCAGAGGTGAATGTGTGTGCAGATGTGTGTGAACACAAGAAAAATCAGGTAACCACCCGGTGGGGATGGGTCTGTGGGCACCTTTTTGAGTGAAACTGAGTGTGTGTGAGTGTGGGGGAGGCCATCTGGCTACAAGACAAGAGAGATTTCGAATTTTAGAGAGAGGAGGGGGTATTTGGATCATGGGAGAGTGTAGGAGAGAGAAAAGGGGGGGTGGGGTATACTGTTTTGAAAGATAGGAGAGGTGGCATGTGAGTTAGGGTGCATTATTGGTAAGGAAAGGGGGTGGGGTAGCTTCAAGGGAGAGAGAAAGGAGAAAGGACAAGGGGAAGAGAGAGGGGGTTGACCTTTTGAGTGGAGGAGAGGAAAAGGGACACCCGGCGGGGCAACAGTGAAGAAAAAAGAGGCAAGGTGGGGATGGGCTACCCCGCAGGCATGAGGTGGCCTATTTTACCTTTCTTATATATTTACATAATCATACTTTATTTTTTTTCTTACGTTTTCCAATTCCTTTTATCACTCCCTCCATAAGAGGGGGTTTTCATGGGGTGGGGATGAGAGAAGAGGGGTATGGGAGCTTGGCTTGTGAAAAGCGCCCATCATTAGCCCTCCCCTTTTGGCTAGAGGCATTCATGTCTCTAGCTCTGTTTCTTCTTCCGCTTAGCTGTAGGATCCGATATCGAGTTTCCTTCTCAACTAGCCATTCCATTTGGCCATTGGTGAGATTTCTAGGATATTCATGAATCTGTAACAGGTCCGGGTGATAGATTGTTCCTTGGAATAGTGTCGGTTGATTAAAGGGGAAGCCCATGGCTTCCAGAACTTTGTGCCAGTGTACTCTTGGATCCGAAGTGAAAAATAGGATCATTGTCTGGAGTGTCCGAAGAATAAAATTTGCATGCCAAATTGGACCAAATTTGTAACCACCAGTAGCGAGAGGGGAAATGAGCATCTTGGCTCCTGCAAAGACAGAACCGAAAATTATGATTCCCAAGAGTGTACCAAGAATCCACCATATATGGCCACCTTGTTGGTGTGGTGAGCTCAAGTTGTCTTCAGAGTGCTGCTTACTGCCATTAGAAAAAACTGCAAGCATATCATGCTTCTGTTGGGTGTGCTCAAACATGTCAGCTTCCTTTACTGATGATAATAGCAAGCCACCTACCTTGCGGCTTAAATACAAGCGTAATCCACTTACCTTTCTCCAAAGAGAGGATGCACTATTTGTAAAAATTTGTACCAAATTGCGAAGGAGGTCTTCATTCTTGCATTCTATCAGGCTTTTGTCTATCCATGGCTCCTTTGCTCCTATCTCCATGCTGATCTTCTCTCTATATGTTATAGCAGCTAGCCATAGCCATAGGTCTGATGCATCCCATGCAAACACAATGTTGTGTTGTGGAGGAGTTTGGAACATCCTTAAAAGGTTGGCAACATATTGATCATCACACTTACTCTGAACACCCTCACATAAACTGGAGGCATTACCCATCTCCAAGTTTACAACATCTTTCAGTAGACTAGAGGCATTACCCATCTCTAAGTCTATAACACTACACAATAAAGTCTTGCTCGGCTGCCAAGCCTCTGGAGAAATATCCAACTCCAAACCTCCAAGCCTCCTACGTAGTTGTAGCAGTGATACTCCCTGTTTTGTCGCGGTGCTCTTCTAGGGTCTTGATCTCTTTCTTGACTCCTCCCTTGCTGTATTAAGTGGATAGACAAACTCTGCAGTTGGTCAGTAATATGGGCCAACATATCTTGTTGGTCATCTCTTACCCCAAGAGCCGGTGGTGGTGGTGGTGGAATGGTGGTTGTCGTAGTTGTTGGTCGACGCGATGTTCCTAATTCTATTGACTCGGTTTCTTTGGCTTTCATTCGCAGCTTCTTATCTTTAAGGCGAGCAATCTCAACGGCTAACTCGTACGTAGCCGGGAATCTACCTTTCACCTTCTCCTTGAGAAGCGGCCATAAGCCATGCGTGAACCGATCTTTTTTTAGGAAATCGGGTGCAGCTTCCCCCCTAGCCAGTGACTCAACCCACCGTTCCCACAAATCCACAAATTTGGACTCATAGGTGGTATATTCTAAAAGACCCTCCTGCTTCAAGTCTCTCAACTTGTCCCACAACTTTTCTGAAGTGGTACCTCCCCCAAAGCGCCTCTTAAAAGCGGTTTTTAAGGGTTTCCAGTCATCCTTGGTTGCTTGTGGAAGTGCATTGTACCATGATCTAGCTTCTAGCTTCATGAGATGCATAAAGATTCTAACCCGGGATTCATCCGTATCTTTGTTGCTCACTACACATGCTACTTCAAAGTCATCTAGGAAGTCTGTTACCAAATCCTCCCCCTTCTTTCCTTTAAATGTTGGAAATGCTACACTTGCCATGATTACTGAGAGAGAGCTAGAAAGACACACTGCTTAACTTGCAAAAGTTTTTTTCTTCTTTACAAGGAGGTGTGTATACCCTCTTATACTAGGACATAGATTAAAACTTCAAACGGTACATTGCCTTGTACCAAAGGTAGGACAAATGGTTGATCTGATGCCAGAACCTCAAAAAATTGCTCCCCACCCAGCATGGTGTCAATGACGTGCTGGTAGTGAGCCTTCAAATCCAGTATTACCTTGATTGAGCGTACACGTGTTGGTATGTGTGATCTGTCTTGAGGTAGGTTGTACTGATTCATGTGAAGCTTAGAGGTGCTTAGTCACTGTCCAAGCTTGTGGGAGAGGGTGGTGTTCTTTCCTGAAATAAACTCAGTAGATCCCTAGTTTCTCTAGTGAGAGTGTGAGCCAATGATTCCGTTATCTGTGCTGCAGCATCAGGTGCGACTTGAAAACTGACTGTGATAATTACCTCGGTGACTTGAGTTACCGGATTCTCAAAGTAGAATAGTGTTGATTCTCTATTGTGTAGAGCTCCTTCCATTTTGTTGTTGTGGGTTGGTTGTAGGTTGCGGACATGGTTTCGACCTTCTCCTTCTTCTTCTTGGCACTTGGCCTATGTATATCCACTGGGTTTGGCGTGTTGGTTGACTCTCCCACTGTAAATCGATTACCGTTACGCCTGGCACTCGAGCTTCGATGGAGATGCGGAGTTCGTCTAGTTGTGCTTGGAGCTCTTCTTCTTCTGTCGTCCAATTAGCAAATCCTGCTAGCCATTCATCCATTCATAATAGTTTAGGGGTTTCAGTCTTGTAAACTGAAGGGTTTCATGAAAAGATCCTCAGTGGGGGCACCAAATGATGGGAGCAAAACGAACCCCGAACCCTGACGGCCTCTAAAACACCGGGGACCGAATGGCGCACCTCGAGCCTGTCATGGTAAAGCAAACAGGGGGCACCACCTAGCTTCAGCGCCTAGGACGCAAACAACACACAACCATAACAAAGTTTTCATCCAAGAGAGATGGATGCTTGGGAGTAAAGATGAAGAGGAAAGGGAATGAGATCAAGTGAGAGAGAGAGAGAGAGAGAGAGAGAGAGAGAGAGAGAGAGAGAGAGAGAGAGAGTGAGGGAGAGGGTATAGCAGCTTAGTACTTAGGCACCACAAAAGGATGGCGAATCCCCACACCCTTCACACATACACAAGCTCACTCCAAAACACAAGACTATGTGGCGATTCGGCACACCTCACATAGGCAAAACATTGAAAGAAAACATACTCACAAAACCTCAAGCTTTATTTAGAGAATTAGGCCATGAAATGGGGAGCATAGGGTAGGGGAATGAGAAGGGAGAGAGTGGTAGAGCACATGGCGGATAGGTGGGAGTTGATGGCGAAGACTCGCACGAGGATTATGGCCATCATCCTTCATTTAGTTGCCCTTCATCTTCCATAGACAAGGGTGTAGAGGTCATGCTCAAGACAAGCATGGTGATTGCGGTGATGGTGATGGTGTGGGTGTGTATGTGTGCACTAGGCACACACAGTGCATAGTGTGTTCTTTGGTGATGTTGTGTGTGTTTAGTGTGATGGTGACCCCTCTTTATATAGGGGAGGAGGGGGGAGAAATTCTAGAATTTAGAAATGAAGAAATCATTATCTACATAGGCCATGTGACTGTGGGCCCCACTTGTCTGGCTGTGTGTATATGTGCCAGAACAGCAGTCTCATGAGAGAGAGACTAAGAGAGAGAGATGGGTTGATGAAAAAAAGTGAGAGGTGACATGGAGAATAAAGTAATTACAAGAGGGGAGAGAGGGGAGTGTGTTCAGAGGTGAATCTGTGTGCAGATGTGTGTGAACACAATAAAAATCAGGTAACCACCCGGTGGGGATGGGTCTGTGGGCACCTTTTTCAGTGAAACTGAGTGTGTGTGAGTGTGGGGGAGGCCATCTGGCTACAAGACAAGAGAGATTTTGAATTTTAGAGAGAGGGGGGGTATTTGGATCATGGGAGAGTGTAGGAGAGAGAAAAGGGGGGGTGGGGTATACTGTTTTGAAAGATAGGAGAGGTGGCATGTGAGTTAGGGTGCATTATTGGTAAGGACAGGGGGTGGGGTAGCTTCAAGGGAGAGAGAAAGGAGAAAGGACAAGGGGAAGAGAGAGGGGGTTGACCTTTTGAGTGGAGGAGAGGAAAAGGGACACCCGGCGGGGCAACAATGAAGAAAAAGGAGGCAAGGTGGGGATGGGCTACCCCGCAGGCATGAGGTGGCCTATTTTACCTTTCTTATATATTTACATAATCATACTTTATTTTTTTTCTTACTTTTTCCAATTCCTTTTATCACTCCCTCCATAAGAGGGGGTTTTCATGGGGTGGGGACGAGAGAAGAGGGGTATGGGAGCTTGGCTTGTGAAAAGCCCCCATCAATGGCAAGGACAAACCAAACTGCAAGAGAAGTTTACCAAGCTCTGAAGGATTCAGAGAAAGATGATGACAACCAAGAAGAATCACTCAATCTAGAGGTTGGAAAGAAAGAAGAAGGGAAACCACTTACACAACCTTGTCAGAGGCCTACTGCTAGGAAGAGAATGAATTATCAAGTCAAAACTTTAAGGGAGATAAGGAAAGCACAAAAATCTACTTGTCTTCTTATTCCAAGGCTACCCTTCATTAGAGTCGTCAAAGAGATATCAGATAGACTAGTGAACATGATGTAAATCAAAACTTTTGTTTTAGTAAGGTGGCAATCTCAAGCCTTGATGTGCCTTTAAGAGGCTGCTGAGGATTTCCTAACAGACTTTATGAATGATAGCTACATTTCAACTGCATTTGCTCACAGGGCCACACTGATGAGCAAAGATTTTGTGCTTGTGTCAAGGCTGAGGTACAAGTTTGATAAGGTTCTTGAGCCTATTCCTAGTGAGGATTTTTGGGCTTATAAAATTTAAATATCCCCCCTTTCAAGCAGTAGAAGAAGTCAGAAGTTGTCATTGAAGATGTTACTCATCAGTATGGGACAAGAAAGTCCCAGGATATTAAAGCAAGGAAGGAGGTTGAGAGGGAGCAAGACATGATGCCAGAGAATGATATCCTTACAAAGCAAGCAAAATTTTTAAGAGCATCCAACTCTCCCCTTTATGAACAAATTATAGGCCAGATGCTTGTGGATGTCTCCATGTGTGGGGATGATGAGGTGTACTGTGACATATTCCCTCAAGACACAAGTATGATTGTAAACCCCAACATTGAGTTTGGTGATACTATGCTCTTTATCTGTCTCAGGTATGTGTTGTCCCTTTGGCTAATTATTAGTGCATGTGCGCCTATAAGGGCCTCATTGGGGGATGTGTTTTTGTTGACTTCAGGTGTCTTATGAGGGATCTTCCAGAGGCTATAGCTATGCAAATATCCATACTTGATCCTCTAGTTACACAGTGCCTGTTTAACAAGGAAGGAAGGCTTTCAAGTTTTTTTTTGAAGATTTTGACACACTGACTTGCAATTACATAATATACCCCTATGTTGAAGATAAGTCCTAACTCCAAGTCCAAATTTCACCTAATGTGTGTATCACGGTGTCATTTAAGTTTAAAGAAACATAAATAATAAACATAATAAGGTAGAAAAGACAAATATATTTTTAAAATGCAATGATTGCAGCATTGAGCTTCTTTTTTTCAAGTCCTTGCAAGTGGCTCAAATACAACTCTTTTTGGGGGAAGGCATGTGATGTAAGAGTTTGAATTCTCCATCCTTGTGCTTGCCACAATTCCATCCACTTTGAATCTATACTCAGGAGATTTTTCATCAAGAAACTCAAGAGATTCTCTAACATACTATAGTCTACAATTTGTTGTTACTATAAGGCTTCTATGCTCAGTGTGTGGATGGAATGTGACCTTTAGTTCAAACTGTGGATATTTTTCCTCAAAGTCGAAAGGAACCCAACTACCTAACTTGATTCTCCATCTCCTATAGTCATATCCCATAACTAATGACAAACATAGTTGATATGAGATAGACATAGAATTTGGGCTTACTCTACAACTAATATTATCGCCAACATGGAAAGTTTGTTTGGTATTCCATCCGTTTCCAAGTAAAATATCCAGTTTAGTCATAAAAAGTCTTGTATTAAGCCATGTTATCTTTGTCCTCTGAAGTCCATTTTTTTGAAACATGCCACAAAGACATGTATAGGCAAGAACCATTGAACTTTAATCCTTCTTGATATCTTTCCCGGAGACATAGCTTTAAGGATGTCTTCTATGACCTTGGATTTGACGCTTGATATAGTCCATGCATCAGGGGCTTCCCAATCAATTGAACTTATGGTGGGAAAGAGTATTTTGATGTAGTTCTCCATTTACACCTTCTCATGATGGAACCTTGTATTCTACAAAATAGACAAACAAATCCATTGTTTTGTAAAAAGAAGGTGGCTTGTCAGCATACATAGCATCTGCAATCCCTTTATGCATTCTTGTCTATCTTCAACATGTCATCTTTGCTCTCCTCTTCATCTATGCTAGTATAGCCTTCATCATAGGTCGTCTCTGTTTCGTACTCATAGCTCGTTGTGTTGCCCTCGTCTTTAGCTGCCATAGGATGAGAATTTTTCTCCTTGGTCTTTAGATCTAGAACAATCTATCTCCCTTTCTCTCTGTCAAGAAAAGTGAATACTTTGCTCTCCCAATCCTACATAGCACCTATTTCCAAAATCCATGGACTACCCAAAATGATTGGATAAGCATTATAACCTTCCTTCATTGCCAAAAAGTATACCTGGCACTCTATGCCCATCACCTTGACCTTCACATCCTAAGCCACACCCAAACACCTAGCTTTAATATGGTTGGCCATCCTCATGCGCGCATTTGACTTTGCCACCATCTTGACTCCCATCTCCTTCATGGCTGCTTCCGTCATGACACACACATGTACCTGCATCCTTTTCTCTATGACCGCATCCACCAGTGAAAGAACATTAGTCAGGCTACCTACCCTCAAAGACATGGTTTGCATCACGTGCACATTTCCCTTAGCTCTTGGCAGCTTGGTGCTAACACTTGTTAACCACTACCTCCTCAATTTTGGATTTAAAGCCAACAACTGACCAAAAGTAATATATTCTTTATGATTTTGCACATCCAGGTTGTACTCGGGATAGCCACGTCCTAATTGGAAATCCACTTGCTTGATTTTGCGGTGTCTCCTTCTTTTGCTAGGATCACACTGCTCTCTGTCTTGGTACACCTTTTCTTTGCCCTTAAGAGCTCTCGTTTCATCTCTATCTATGCCTCTCTCTTAGCTGTTTCCCTCTTGTTGGCCAAAACTTTGACATCCTCCTTATCCACCCCCATGATATTCACTCTTGGGACTTCACCTCCACTTGGCAGAGCTAGGTCCACAGGATTCTGCACTACTTTCTCTCTTGGACCATTGAATTGACCGTGACCTCAACCTCTACCAAACAAAGGGTAAATGCCTCCTCTCTCTCTCTCTCTCTCTCTCTCTCTCTCTCTCTCTCTCTCTCTCTCTCTCTCTACGGTTGAGGACAATCAAGCGCATAATGCCCCTCTTCTTCATAATTGTAACACCTACCTAGCAGTGGCCTTGCCTTGCCCCTAGCTCCTCTTGGTTTTCCTCTATCCATCACACTTAGCCACAGCTCTTTCATTTGCTCGGACAAATCGTGCACCGTATGTACCCAATTTCGTGGCACCATGGCTACACCTCAATTTCCGTGATTTTCCTTGTGTGTAGCCTCCCTAAGACTATCTGGTTGAAGGGGGGCAATCATCTCATAGACCAACACACCCTGATCTATCTTCTTCTTTATCTTTCTGCTCTTTGAAGACGGTGTAATTGCTACACCATCATTGTAGTTTTCTGGGCAAAATCAACTTTCTCTCTCACCTTAGGCTGCAGACACACCATGAACTTGTCCAACTTAAAGTAATCCCCATTAGGCAATTGCATGGTTGCTGCTAATGCTTCCCAACACTCTTCAAAACGACTCAAAAATAGATTTAACTCTTCACTTACATCTTGTTTAAGCACCTTCAGCTTCACATCCATCTCAACTAGGGACTCCTCCTTCCAAAAGTCATGAAGAAACCTTGCCCGTAGAACCGGACATGCTTGCCTTGGCTCACCTTCTAGAGCTTCATACCAAACTTTAGATTTTCCATGCATCACCAAAGGAAATGTATATATCTTGCTATCCTTGTTTAGCATACCCAACAATAGAAACTATACTATTGAAATCTGACATCCATTCGTGAAGGCCCTCCTATCTTGTGAAAATCGGCCCATAGCTTCTTGCTACCATGACTTGCAACGTAGAAAATCGCTTCTTTTTTATCAACTAGGAGCAATCAGTGTGCTCCTATGTGGGGGCACCAGAAGGTGGAGTGAGGAATGGGGGAACACACTAGGCACAACAACAAAGTCCTCTCTATAGCTGAGGGTATCCACAAACCACTGCATGCTCTTTTTCCAATGTTTACGCACTCCACAAGTCGACCGCACAATGCATACCTACTACCATGGTCTATCTCCACCCTTACACACACACACACACACGTCTCCTCAATCTCACTCTCTTACACAAAGCACCACCGGTCTAGGGGGGCACACACATCCACACTACTGGCACCACAGGAAAGCACAAGAGAAAGAGAGAGAGAAGGGGGGAAGGGGAAATGACACCAAAATAGGGCAACAGTGGCTTGACTAAACTTCAAAAGGCATGTACAGATCTTGCAATGTTATCACCATGGCCACTTTCAAGAAAAATTACAAAGGGATTGGACAGGCACACTCTTTTGTAAAAGAGCTTCACTTTGTAGGCTTCAAACGACACAAAAAAGCCCCCATTTCATTAAAAAAATGGCTTTTATAGTGGGGGTCTTCAACTTTGGAAACTTCTCCCTAATTGGCCCATCTAGCACCTTAATTTGGCATTTTTTGGAAGAGAGGATCTGCCTCATTTTTATATGCTCGCTTTGGCTTGTGCTCTTGAAGGGGGGGTGCACTAGTGATATTGCTAGTGGCCCTTGGTATCATTTTTATTTTTTTATTTTTTCCATTATTTTCACCTTTGGGAGGCTACCCTTTTTGACTGCTTTTCCTTGCCTTTGACCATCCACCCAATTCAGCCTTTCAATTTGCCTTGAACTCTCCCTCTTTCTCTCCTCATTTGATCTCTCCCTCCCTCCTTTTGACGGCTTGGCCTTGCATTGCCCATTCTTCTTTTTCTGCACTTGAAATGGACACTTTTGATGGCTCTTTGATTGCTCCCTCTTTCTACATTTGCCTCTGATTGCTTCCTAAATCTCCCCCTTTGGACTACTCTTGCTTGGTCTTCTCAGCCAATTCGGAGTTCCCTTGGTCCATCTTGCCTGGCTTGGGCTCCCTTGCTTTACGTGGCTATCCTTTCTCTCTCACTCTGTCTTACTTTCTCTCTCTCCCTTGAACCCCATGGAGCACACCACCTACCCCCAAGCACTAGCAATATCGCTACCCACCCCTACCGGGCCTGTGCTAAAAAAAATTCGGGCGCTTGCCACGTCAACATCCACTGCCAGCACAGTTGTCAATCAACTCCACACGGGCGTGCGCCACTCGTGCAACCCCTCTCCGCCAAAACTATGAGACTCCATCCCTCATGCCACTGCACAGAGCCTCCACCCAATTGCCATGGGTAGGCACTCAAGGAGCTTGCTCTCCATTCTGATACATCATGTGATGTCTACGATTTGGATAATATGCAATGGCCTCTCTTTCTCAATTTGGGCATGTGGGATAGCTCTGTGCCACGTGGTAGCAATTGGCCCATCAAGCCTCTAAAGACTTTGAAAATATAAAAACAACACCCTCATACACTCTAGTTTTTGGGCCCACATTCCCCATACTCTCATGTATTTCTCCGAGGTCGGATCCCCAAACCGCAAAGCCCGGTAAAAATATCACAAATGGATATACAATTGATATATGCAAGGGTCAAGCTTGAGGTTTGTAAAAAAAAGACAAGGGTGTTGCATAGCTCAAGTATGAAACAAATAATCTCTCTCTCTCTCTCTCTCTCTCTCTCAAAAGTCATGTGCCTTGGTGATAGGCTTTTGATGGAACTCAATCTCTAAATTCTTGAGGGTCAGTAATATACAAGGGTGCAATTTTCCATCACATCATGAGCTTTTACAAGGAAGTAACATCATACCTAGCTAGATGTAGTTGCTGACAAGGGCTTGTCAATAAGTTAAAGCGGGCAAGAAATCCCATGCACAAGAGCCTCAAGGATCCCCCACGATCAACCACACTAGCTAATTGGTTTTTGTGCCTCTCAACAAAAACTTGTTCAGAGAGGAATATTGCAATGTCTCTAGGTTTGTATGATACTCTCTCTTTATATCTCTCTATATCTCTCTTTCTCTATCTCTAATATAATCAAAATCAAAATTTGAACTAAAGACTTGCAAAAACGCTACACCTCATCACTAGAGGACTATCTAGAGTTTCAGCATCTCTAAAAGCATGGCCCTTGGTTTCATCTAAGGCTAGTCAACTCAAGACTACAAAATTGACAGTAATGAATATTAATGAGTAGCAAGATTTTAGTCAACAAGATCCAAATCCCATCTCCATGAGGTACGATGCTTGCAGGGTAGGGTTCAAGCAAGTGTAGGTGTAGCATCCCATTACTGGGTAGGGATAGCCAATTGAGTTCACTCTTGAGGAGGGGCTTGCATTGAAGTAGATGGTGTTGTTGGGTTCTAGTAGCTTTTAGCATCATCGCCCTCTCCCCATTGGTCAAGAGCTACTACTAGGGCATCAATTAGAGGAGACACATTGTATTTTGTGGGTGAAAAAGATGTGCAACATCACGGAGAGATATTTTCCCTCGTCTAAAGAACCATACAAGCTAGACTTTTAAAAATATGATTAATATATATTGTATTTTTTGTGGATTCACTAAATGGGTGTCCACCTAAGCGGACACCACATTTTTAATGAGATTGTACTCTGTTCTTTTTTTGAGCTAGCGTAGCTACACTATGTGTAAATCATGATTCCAAAGTAGCAGGTCAATTCCCTAAGTTGTAATTCTCTCATGAATTCTTTGAAGGCCCATGTGAGCTAGCCATTAGCCATTTAGAAAGCCCTAGGTATAAAATTCAATAACTTTAATGTGAAAGGAGGCGTATCTTTTGAGGAGAAAAGAGTTATTCGATACATACCCTCAAGCGCCTTCTTAGCCCAAATTTGTAATCAACTTAACTAATAATTAGTTAATAATTTTTTTGAAACCTACATTGTGTTTTTATTTCGTGTTCTTTCTAGTAGGTGTAAGCATTGCTAGTTCTGTTGTGGTTCGCAACTATGAGTTGTTGGGCAAAAGAAAAAGTGGGACACCTCTATAGTTGAATAGCCCAAGCGTTCAAACTTCAACCTTAGCACCAAAAAATATATGAAATTAATATTACTAAATGCCAACCAAAAGGCCTCCGCTCCCTTGGGAATTTACAAGAACACACCCACCCAAAGGACCATAGAACATAGGAGCAAAACCCAAAGCATGGATGTACAACACATGCCAACCAATTCATATGAAGACAAGGGCATCCCCTTTTACAAATGAAAAGCACAAACCCACAACTTGAACATCAATTCCAAAATCCATAAATGCGTTGTCGTGTAGCTCCACTGCCATGAAGAGAAAAAGAGTACAGAAATGCAAGATAAGCTTCTTTGAAGCCTACACATTTATTGAGTAGTGATCAGGGCTTTATAACAGGCCAAGCTTAATGATTAATGTATGCTAGATGTGGCTTATAAGGGCCAATAGATTCCTCAATGATGCCAAAAATGAGTATGCTTGCAGTGACCATAGATGAGATATTATAGTTCTTGAAGTGCTCTACCAGCCTGTCTTTACGGCTCGTCGATTGGAGCTACGGTGAAGAAGTTATGGCAGTTCAAAGTTTGAGTTGATTGCAGATCCGTACCAGATTGAGAAACGGCAGTTGAGGTGACAGAAATGAATTGAATGCATGGGCTTGAACTGCTCACTTTGTGGAGTGTGTCAATCTTTTCAGATTAGTGATCGAGGTTACGGTTGCCAAGATATGAGCCGTTTAATATTCACCGGGGACCGGCTCCGTACAAGTCAGATTGGCTTGGGCAATGTGCCATCTGGGGATTTTACAGCCCAGTAGGTTTTGTATGCGTTCTATGCAGTTAAAGACGTCCAAAGGAATTTACCGCTCATCAAATACAGTCCGGATTGATCGGATAATCAGGATTAAGATCGGTGTCAGTTGCCGACGCGACTGAACTGGGAAACTTTTGGCCTTATTTACAATGCTATTATGAGCATTAGAATTCACAAGAAGCTACCAGGCCTGTTCTTGGTGATGACCTTCTGCTTTCTTGAGAGTCTTGCTGTGTCGATATGCTACCAAATGAAAGCCGAGGTTAAGAGAAGGGAACTAGTTGGCCGCCCAATATTAAAAGATCAGGGCCGTCTAATAAAAACCCATTGTGTGTAATTGGGGGAAAATAAGGAGGCCATGGGGGGCAGCAACAGGATGAGCAGGCAGCGTGGAAGAAAAGAAAGAGACGCAAAGAGCAGGGAGGCACTCAGACGAGCTCGTGGCAGAGACAAAAAATGTTGAGGAGGCCATGGCGCTCCCTTCCGGCACCAGGGGGGTCATCATCTGAGCTACCAAAATCACTGAGTGCCACATCATCATGTACGTTCATGCGCCACATCAATGACGCCGGTGCCACTTCTTAGGAAGGGAAAAGAGACATTAATAGGGTCTTTTGGCATGGGATGCTATTGGAAGAAGAAACGTGAAGGCGAGGGAGCTCAAGGAGAGATTAACGAAGGAGAAGAAGAGGAGGAAAAGCTCTCCCTCTCGAGCTTGAACGAAGCAAGGGTAACCAAGGCGAGGAGGTGAAGGGAGCCAAGGTGAGGAGGTGAAGGGAGCCAAGGCGAGGTTTCTCTCTCTCGATCTCCAATCAAAGCAAGGAGTTCTCTCTCTCTCTTGACCATGGCGACATAGGGGATCCAGGAGGGTTAATTTCTCTCTCTCTCTCTCTCTCTCTCTCTCTCTCTCTCTCTCTCTCTCTCTCTCTCTCTCTCTCTCTCTCTCTCTCTCTCTCTCTCTCTCTCTCTCTCTCTCTCGGATAGGCAAAAGGACTTGTTCTCGTGCACAAGCAAGAAGACTCTTTCTCTCTTGCTCTCGACATTCAACTAAGAAGAGAAAATCTAACGAGTGAAAAGGTTCGAGCAGAAGAAGGTAATCAAGAAAGGAAGATTGAAGCGGCTTGGAAAGGGAGTCGGAGCTTGAAGGCAATAAAAAATCAAGTTGATTAAAGGAGAAGTTGAGGTCGTGAACGACAGATAAGGCAGTGCAAAGCGCACAAAGCAGGAAATTGCAAGATAATTGATAATAATTGAGGCTTGATGATTGAGGCAGTGAACTGACTTGAAGCTTGCAGAATCTAATGGAACTTGAAGCAGATAAAGCGACAAGAGAAAAAATTCCATCACCGTCATCCGTTAAAGATTGAATTAGCATTTTGTTAAGTCCGGTGTCGTTAATGGCCCAGTTAATCCTGTAAAATGGGAGCTTAAACTCCTAGTTAGCAGATGATCCAAGTGGTGGTGCTGTTAACGGCCCGCCTTGGCTACCGATTAAGTTGTACTTAGAGAATTAATCAATTAATTGATGATTGTGGTGATTGCCAGAGTTATCAATTGTTCTTGTTCTCTCTCTTTCACACCTCCCACAGCAAGAGGCCCGGTGCCTGCCTGGCTCACGTAGAGAACACATATCCCCCGACAGTGTTCCCTCCCAATCTATATGCACACAATTTGTCACTAGGCTGCCATAGCGATAACCTTATAGAGAACTAGTCGTAACCTGAAGAGCATAACTCCAATTGGTTCACTTTAAAGCTTTAAAGCTATAAAGGAGTCTTGAAAAATGACTTGAAAGAATTCTAAATATGATCAACATTGATTCTACATTTCACTATGTGAAAATTTGATGCGAACAAAGAGCTGTCCCGGTACAAATACATGTAGACAAGTCTAGTAGAGGGCCAAAAAATTTGCATCTGAAAGCATTGACGAAGGAAATTTGGAATGGCGGCCTCTACACCAAAACAAACCCCATTGCGCCACAAGGGAAATGAGATGAGGGCACCACCTAGTTTTGGAAGCGTGGACTAGGACCGCTACGGAGAGAGAGAGAGAGAGAGAGAGAGAGAGAGAGAGAGAGAGAGAGAGAGAGAGAGAGAGCTATCACTATGAATGAAGCATTAACCTCAATGTGTGTACAAGAAATGGATAACTTCAAGCACTCCCAACACAAATAGCATGTAGATTACTAAACAACAACTCAAGATTTAGCCAAAATCACATCAAGCACTCTCACACACACATAAAAGATCTCTATTAATTAACATAAGTGAGAGGGGGGGGGGGGGGGGGGGGGGGGGGGGGGGGGGGGGGAGGGGGGGGTTACTAGCA
The DNA here is from genome assembly GCF_014529385.1 of Adiantum capillus-veneris. Classification (NCBI taxonomy): domain Eukaryota; kingdom Viridiplantae; phylum Streptophyta; class Polypodiopsida; order Polypodiales; family Pteridaceae; genus Adiantum; species Adiantum capillus-veneris. The sequence continues at coordinate 130,193,959 of NC_140940.1, read as the reverse complement.
TAAAACAATTTGCACTCTTGAATGTGCAAGAATACAGTGAATGAATGAGCTTTATGGGCTCATGATGAGTGATACAAAGACTCAATGGGGTTGAGAGAGACTTGAAATTACAAAGGGGGGGGCCTCTTTATATAGGCAAGAGAGTGATTAAGAGTGAGGTTAAGATCCAAGTGCAATTTGTACAAATGAAGCTTGATTAGGGACATTCTACCAATGAAGAAGCTCCTTCCAAGTGATTTGTTGACCAATTTGCAACTAATTGGCTCCATCATCACTTGTGTTGTCTTCACTCCTTCCTCCATAGCTTGAGCCCAAGAGCTTCCTTATTTTAAAATGTGAAGAATCTTCATAAAATCAATGCATATCTAGTAATAATAGGAAGGGGTTGAATGACAACTTATGAATTACAACAAGATTAAGCATGATTTGAGAGGTGATTAGAAGAGGAATTTGTGATGGTTTTATGAGCTTGAGAGAGAGGAGAAAGGATGGGAGGGTGAGGAGACTAATGGCTGATTTTTAGAGAAGGACTCAATGTGGAAAAGGAAGGGTGTGTGTGTAAAGGTAGAGGGGGTGATCTCCACCACAGTTGGAAAAACTGGCGTCCACCATTTTTGCCATATTTCCTAGACATAGCTGCAAAAATTATTAAAAAAATATGGTCAGAATCTCCAGCTCATAATCTACAACTTTGATAAAGACAAATTTTCTTGGATCGGAGTGGACGCATTTTTTTAAAAAATCAGCAAAATCATGTGTCTGTTTCCTTCCTTCACCAAGTCTTCCACCTGGGTCCCATCTATTTGAATCATTATATGGCTCCAAATCCATGATGATATGAACCCCTCATGACCCTTGAATCATGGGTGCATGGCTCCACAACCACATCATATCTTTTCTTTTCACATTTACATATTTTCCCTTCCCTTTACCACTAGGTTCTACCTTTCACCTCCGGTGAACTAGTCAAGGAAAAATTCCCATCCAATCATTTTTTGAATTTTTCCAAGAGGTTGTTCTCACTCTTTCTTTTATTGTAAACCTCTAGAAGCAGGTAAAACCAACAAAATATAGTAAAAAAAAAATTGTGATAGGCTCGGATCAGCATCAATGAGGCACAACAACCCAAAACCTACAATTTTCTGATATTTGGCTGAAGTTTTTTTAGTTTTTACTTGATTTTTAGTTATACACAAGTATCACTTGAAAAACTCACAAATTGGCACTTACAGTAACCTGACAGTTGGTGCTACACTAGTGACTTGCCTTGCATGTACATGTGCTTGCTAAAGAAAGCTACAAAAGGAAATCCAACACACACCTTTGGCATACGATGTCACATCCATATGTACATTTTTTACAAAAAAGGGGTGTCTGAAATGCATGCAGTATATTTTGCCAAACCCCCAGTCTGATAGAGCATTCATGCTCAGTATAAGCATAAACATTTTATTCACCTAGATGAAAAGGCCTCAAAACAAAAACTCCAACTTCAAGAGTAGATCTGAACCATAATAAGCTCTCAATATAATATCATGAACCATATGTATCATCCACCCTTTTCACAAACATAGTTTGTGATCCACCAATGCCACATGTGGACTCTCATTTAGCGCCGTAGGATGATGCAAGTAATTTGGAAATAGCTTCCCTAAACATGCTATAAAATTTAGTAGAAACCAACATATCCTCATGCATAGCTAGATCATTTACTTTTTCTTGTTTAAATCATCCAAACAATTCAAAAACATCATTCTTGATAGGTAAGCTATCTTCCATGCATACCTTAGGCTCCTTAACAAGAGGATCAAGCAGAGTAGCATCAACTATATTCACATAAGACGTGACAAAAGTAGCTCCATCATTTTTCATATCCGTTGAAATCTCAATATGGGCTTTATCAATTAGGGGATTTCTACCCACACCATCATACACATCATGAAGTTCCTCATGGATAGGGACCTCGTCCCTAATACAAGTAGTATACCTCGTTTCTTCATCACCCTTTGGGATACGTTCACCCAAATCATATGCTTCATAACCCTCTTCATATGCATCACCCTCTTTTGTGTTATTATGCTCCTTGATCTCTATCATGTGATCATCAATTCAACTACCTCATCTACAAGAGAAGAAGTCACAACAACAACATTGGTATCAAAGGCATACTCCTCGTCATTGTAGCATATATTAGAAGCATTAGCCAAGTGACTTGGGCATTCAAAATGCTCATTTCCTTGAAATTGACACTAATTCATGACCATGGTAGATTTCTTGTGTACAAACTCCACCTTACTAGCATCATCATCTTTGACATGAAGGCTGCCATCAAATCGCTTAAACAACAAATAGGGCATACATTGAGCATTCTTCTTGATCTCACTATGCATATGGAATTCTTCTTTCACACACTCAAGAGAATGAGAAAAAAAAATTTATTCATTGCATACCATGTCCATATTTATATCTAAAACATAAGATACATATGGCTTCATATATTATTGCAATCCAAGCTACCTCACTCTCTCTAGCTTCCATTCCTTATGCTTTGCAATCCTTACTACATCCTCAAATTTAAGTGTCCATTTAAGCTCAGCCTTTAAATTATAATCATCCCTGAAAATTTGCGTAAACATACATTTTTTAAGAATAAGATGAGGAATCTCACTACCCAAAGAAACACACCATCTTCTCCACAAAGCAGTCAACTCCTTGGCAAAGGCTTCTATACTTTGGCCACCACCCTGCGCAATCCCGTCAATGGAGTGCCATAGATCCATTGGGTCCTCTACCTTCCTAAACCTCTCAATGAAACACTTCTTTAACTCATGATAAGTCATCACTTGCGAAGGTTGAGAGGATTTCAACCAAGACTCATGCTCATCATACCATATCTATGCATCCTCTTTCATGCAAAAGAGGAAAATCTTGAGCATAATTATTGGATCTTCCTTATTTCTAGTCAAACATGCAAACTCCATTTTCTCAATTAATGCATCAACATCCTCACCTACATGACCATAGAACCTTGGAAATTCTACCATCATAGCCATCAAAGATATCAATTGAAGGTCACTTGAAAAAGATCCTCTGTGGGGGGCCCAAAACACTTTTGGGCAAAAGAAAAAGTGGGACACCTCTATATCTATATAGCCTGTGCATTAAAAATTCAACTTCATCTCCAAAATTATACCAAAACAAATCTTAGTGAACCCAACCAAAAGGCCTATGCTACCTTGGGAATTTACAAGCACACGCCTACCTAAAGGACCATAGCACAAAGGAGCAAAAACCAAAGCATTGATTTACAACACACGCCGACAAATTCAAATGAGCACAAGGATATCCCCTTTCATAATTAAACATCACAAACCGACAAATTGAAGATCAATTCCAAAATTCTTAGATACATGCCCTCCTAGTCTATCTACACGCAATTTGCCACTAGTATGCCATAGCCATAGCACTGTAGAGAAGTAGGCGTAACCTGAAGAGAATAACTCCAATTGGGGCACTTTAAAGCTTGGAATAAATCTTAAAAAATGACTGAAGAGAAATCTTGGGATGATCAAAATTGATTCTACACGTCGCTATGTGCAAAATTGATGCAAGTAGAGAACTTACTAATGGGCACTTACAACATCCTTGATACCATAGCATCTAGTAATCATGCTAATCCTGATGGTACAAAGAAAAGTCACTTTGGCCTTCAAGCAAGGATTGCAATCCATGTACTTATGGTGATATCTTGACCTAAAACTTTCCCACAAAAGATAGAATAAAAACCGCAATGCAAACCTAGGGATATTTGGATATTGTCTCAAATGTGCTCTTACTCACCTGATTCTTGATTGTCCAAAACATCCAAACAACAAGGGGAAAGAAACAATGAACATTGTAGGAGTGTTACCTTCTTCAAGCGGATCTGAGGCAAGCTAAAATTGTTGCCAATTACGCACCTATGGAGGACAAATGAAAAATTCATATTCAAACAAAAATTGAGAGCTTATCGACGAGGACCCAAAGAAAGTCTTAGAAAGAAAAAAGAGATTTAATGAAACCAAAGAGGCTAAGGGAAAATGCGGCCTTAGAGATAGAGCTTTAACAAACAAGGGAGCACCTCAAGTTATAGTAAGAAAACAAAGGAAAAGTTTAGGGAGGAGAAGTTTCAAAAACTTTATCTGGTAAGATAGTCTTGGTAGATAAAGTTAATGAGCATTTGGATGATGTGATGGAAGAGTACAAAGCAAGACTAAAAAACAACCAAAGAACAAAGATGTTTAATGTATCCACATGCAAAAGTTGAGACAAAACAATTAGAAATGTGCAAACGGCTCATAGAGCCAACCCAAGTCCTAATGTAGCCAGAACCATTGAATATTCCCAAACAAGTAACGTTGATACCTAAAAAGGAGGACAAGAGTGTGCACAAAGATGGAACATGGAACACGGCTCTACCCTAGAGATATACGTTCTCTATATGGAGATATTGGGTCTATAGCATGTGAAGAGAGCAAACCAAACTCTCCAGACTCTACCATCTTTTGTAGCAAAACACAAAGCAAAATCTGACGTTAGAGTGGTAACATCTCAGTGGAAAGGCGCACTAAACATGATGGACACTAAGAGCTTGCATGAAATCGTGTCTTCTCCTATACAATGCAAGATTACTCTCTCAGAGTTTTTGAAATCAAACCATATCTATAGAGAGAAGTGGGCAAACATCTAGAGAAGATGGGATTGAAATTTAACTTTCAATATATACCTATAGATGAAAACATGGGTAAAACTCCACCCGATAGAAAAAGTGAAATATGTGCATGTAAACAAGGTGGGAGATTACTATGAAGGAGAAGAAGGGAACACCACCTTATCTCTAGGTCACAAAGGAGTAAGAATGATAGCCATACTTTATAGGGGACTTGAGTAGCCATAGCTACAAGAGAAATCTGGGAGAAGTGGGGAAGGTCAACTCTTAGGAAGATACGAATGAAATTGCAACTTGTAGATGTATTTTTAGAAAGACCTTTGGATATTCCAGAATAAATCACAGTATCTTCATATAGTCTAAGAATCCGGTACGAGCATACCTTTGTAGTAGTGGATTTTGGAAAGAGTAACAACTTTGACTTCAATTGAGGCAACCATTCATGCGTCAACTCAACATGGTGCAAGATTGGGGCTATGAAGAGCTCAAATTGAGGGATAAAGGTGTTACCACGAGTGTCAACATCGAGGATCATAGTTAATCAAACCCTCATGGAAGACTTTGACTCAATTACGATCCATGAAAACAAAATATATGCATGATTGTACGACAAGGTGCATATTTGGATGTGTGGAGCATCTAATTGTGGGAGCCTAAAGAAAGATGATTGCATCCTAGAGAGATAAACAGAGAACAAGATGAGGCCTATATTCAAGATCCATTTCTAGAACATTCAATTGAACCTTTTGGCTAGGATAAACATTGGCTACTCTAGGTGTGTGTGAATACAAAATGATGCCTACAAAGTTTTGTGATAGTAAGTACTCTTGATCGATCATGTGCTCCACAACAAGTGCATTTTTTTAATGAGCTTTTTTTTTCATGCTTTTCAAACATTGCACAATTTTTTGAGCTTTTTAGAGCCATTTAGAAAATATACATGTTTTGAACAATGTACAAAACCGCCCAGCAAGTTTATACAGAAAAGAGCAAATGGACTATCAGCACAATAAGTCCCAGAAACCAAAAATACATACATATATATATATATATATGTATGTGTGTATATATATATGTATGTATATATATATATATATGTGTGTGTGTGTGTGTGTGTGTGCATATATATATATATATATATATAATTGCTGCATCATTAGACATAAAAAGAACTACCATGCCAACATTTTGTGATCCAAAACTGGAGGGCATACTACTTCACTGAATAGAGGGAGGGGCAAAATGGGGTTGCCCATTTTTTATGTGGAAACATAAGGGTTCTTAGAATGGAGATTACAATATGAGGCTGACTAAAGGTGATACAGGTAGCTGGAGCACCCTTTTTGTGACCTCGCCATAGGCTATGTACTAGTGAGTCCTATTTGATGCTCGGGTTCTATTGTTAACAGTTTATGCATACATATACATTCTATATTTTGGGTTCACACTGCTCTACTTCTGGGGAAACTCTGTCAAATTTTTTCCGAGTTATGATGGCTGGTTTTTTGGTCTTTTGAGCCATTTATGCTGTTATGCTGCTGAAAATTTTGGCAAAATCAGAGGATAAGACAGGTGTTCCTTCTTGGGAGCTTCATGGTTGACTTTAATGGATGATCAAAATGGACCTCAATTCACTCCATTTCATTTAACTCAGAGAATCCAGATGAATGTTCATGTGTCTGGGAAGATTTTTTTCCAGCAGCGCATAGTCTTTATGTTTGGGCCAAGAAGATTAAGAGAGATCCCGGAATGTCCTTTACCTGTTGTAATTCCAATGATCAACTATGAGAACTCATTTGATGTGCATGTGTTTGTCCTTATCTAAAGTTGAGCTCCATTGAAGTTTCTTGGAATTGAGTCAGTCAAAAGTTTTGGGTTCTTGCACGTGTGTTCGAAGGGGTTCTCAAAGCATCGTAATTTGGGTAGCCCTGGATTTCCCTTATCCTGAGTTTCATGGAAGAAGTGATGAATATGTCGAAGACTTCTTGGAAAAGATGGAGGTTGCTTGCATTAGCAACCAGATTCATGACCCTGCACAGATGTTATGTCTTCTCCAAATCTGTTTGAAGAGTGATGCAAGAGTCTGGTCCAAAGCATTTGAAGAGGAGTTGCGTGTGGCTGATCCACCTGTAAGATTGAGTTGGGAAAATCTACGGCATGGGTTGGAGGTTGAGTTTGTGAAGATAGAAGATCCTGACAAAGTGTGGCAAGAAGTACAAGCTTTGGTGCAAAAGGAAGGTGAGCCAGTAGATGCGTACATACATAAGTTTTCATTGTCATGGGAGAGAATGTGCAAGGCCTTAGCACCACAGGTACCCCCGCCTTACATGATGAAGAAGGACAGGTTCTTGGCTGGTCTTTGGGAGAATGTACGTTGGAGAGTGGAGCTAAAGAAGCCTAGGATATATGAAGATGCAATAGAGGTAGCAAGGAACAAAGAGTGGAAGTTGAGGAAACTGAGTCAGTTCGGGGTGGAGTCTTTGCCCATGAGGTCTGAATTTAGGCCTATGGATTCTTCGCAAGGTCGGGTTCATCATGAACCAGTGGTTTCTGTTACTCCTCAGGTTATGCTAGCAGTGGTCACTATAGTAGTGCAAGATGATGGGCTAAGGCAAGACATGAGGCAAGTGGTAGATTTAATGAAGAATCTCCGCCTAAACATGCTAGGTCAAGTGGGAAATAATCGAGGGAGGTTTGCAAATCAGCCAGGAGGTGAAGAAAGACCCAGGAATGGTGCTGGACAAAGCAATGGTAGGTTCTAGAGGTAGACGCACACATGTTATAATTGTGGAGATTTGGGCCACATCAGCCCAAAATGTGATAAGCCACCAAGGATGGGGGGAGACATGTATCCATTTCCAAGACAGGTGCTAACTAGGTCAAATGATTATGGCATCAAAATCAAGGGAGAAGAAGGAACCAGTGGATTAACCCAAGGGGAAAAGGGAAAGACAAAAGTGTTAAGTGTAGTCACCTTGGAGAAGGCATCAAAGCTAGAGGATACATTAGTGATGCCTATTGGGAAGAGGACCACAGAGGACAAGGACGGAATAAGTGCCCCACGTCCTAGTAAGAAGAAGGGAAAGAGTCATGAAGACGAGGATGTCAAGGTCAAGAGGAAAAGGAGAGCTCATCGAAAGTTTCATGTTTCAAATTTTCCTCTACGGGATGGGCAATTAAGCTATGACTTGAAGGAGGATCTAACAAGCAGGAAAGCCAATGTTACTTTTGGGAATCTTATAGAGATGGTGCCTAAGCTAAAGTGACAGTGGAAGAGGATGGTTAACAAAGATCCAGAGAGAGGTTCAGTGAAGGTGTTGGCGATGGATGAGCTACCAGACATTTGCCCAATAGTAGATGTGTGGCACAAAAGAAAAAATCTGGGACAAGGTTATGTGGATGGTGGAGCCCAAATATGTGTCATAACACACTCATGCGTTGAGAAGATGGGTCTTACAGCGACTGGGGTGTCAGGCTTTAGGATCAGATTGGCAAACCATCAAAAAGTAAAATGTTTGGGTGTTGTAAAGAGCTTAGAAGTGGAGGCATATGATGCAAAGGTAGTGGTTGATTTTCATGTGATGCCAGCAGGGTTGGGAGCATATCCTATTATACTGAGTAGTAGACCATGGTTACATGCAGTGGGAGCTCTTCAAGATTGGCGACATGGTACAATTAGCCTCTATGGAAAGAAAGGTGGTGCCAAGAAGCTTTATAATATGGACACAAGGAAACGATTAGAGGAGCTTTATGAAGATGAGGATGAGTCTAGTGATGAAGACTATTCCATGGTGACAGATGAAGATAGTGATAGCACTACCAGCAGTGATGAGGATGCTGATGTTGCATTTCTTTTGATGGACAAAGGAATCCAAGAGTCATGTTTAGTTGCATTTGCGAATGAAGTTGAAGATGAGAGTGAAGGGCCTTATGAAGTGATTGAAGGGCTGATGCAAACGAAGGTTGAATTGTCAAAGAAGAAGGAATTGATGAAACAAATGATTAGTGGAGACCTCTCAGCTATGGAGAAGGAGATATATTTGCACATGCTAGCTAGTTTTCCTAATCTCTTCATTACTTCATATGAAGAGATCAGAGGGTTCAAGGGCAAAGAGATGCATATAGAGCTGAAAGAAGGTGCTAAGCCAGTGCAGCAAAGGCTAAGAAGGATGGGTCAAGATCATATGGAAGCCTTGCGAGAAGAGGTGGACAAGTTATTGAAGGCAGGGTTCATAGTCCCTGTGGAGGCCACAGAATGGGTGAGTCCAGTAGTAGTCAGTCCAAAGAAGGATGGGAAGTGGAGGATTTGTGTAGAGAGAGCAAATTGGGTATTGAAACCATTCATTTGTAGTTGTGTTAAAGCTTTTATGGACGACTTTTGTGTCTATAGCCGTAGGGCACAACATCATGAGAAGTTGCAAATGGTATTAGCTCGATATGATGAATGTGGAGGACAACTAAATCCAAAGAAATGTCATCTAGCACAGCCAAGGGTGAAGTTATTGGGCCACATGGTGTCAGAAAACGGCATTGAGGCTGATCCAGATAAGGTTAAGTCTATTATTCTTCTTCCATCACCTACGAGTATGAAGCAATTGGCAACCTTTATACACAAAGTGAAGTACATGGCACGGTTTATTCCATTGTCTTCGCAGCTTCTTTATCCATTACAGCAAGTGGCAAATCATGGTCCATTACAATGGGATGACAAGTGTGAAGAAGTGTTTCAAGAGGTGAAAGAGGTGTTAGGGGGGTTGTCAGCCATGCAGGCTGTTGATTGGGAGAATGTTTTTTATGTAAATCCATCAGTAGGTGATGATGCCATTGGAGACATGCTATGGCAAAAGGGGAAGGGCAGCCATTATATGAGGCCAATGTATTGTGCAAGCCGAGTGAAGTTGGTAGCGTAGAGAAAGTTCTCGGAAGTAGAGCTATTGATGGCCAGTGTAATATTTGCTTGTCGACGATTTCTTCATTACTTGCTACCACGACCTTTTGTTTTCTTGATGAGTTATGCCTTTTTGCCACAGTTAATTAATGGTACTAACATGTCAAATGTGGTGAGAAATGGGTAATTGAGCTGCAAGAGTTTGAGTTCTCTTTTCTAGTGGAAGATAGTACAAGGGCTACCCTAGCTGATTTGTTGACCTACAAGGAGAATCCCCTTATTGTTAAGGAAGAGGTGGTGAGAAAGGTAGTTGAAGAAGTGCCACAGATCAGCAATGCACATGTCTTGTTCTTTGATGGCTCATACAAAAAGAGCCATGATGCAGCTTCAGGGGGTATAGCACTTTATGATCTAGAGGGGAAGCTAGTCTGCAAGAGAGGGTTCAAATTGGATGCTCATAGTAACAATGAGGCTGAATATGCTACTCTGGAAGCTGGATTACACATTTGTTTGAAGCATGGGGTTCGAAGGTTGAGCATAAAAGGTGATGCCTTGTTAGTGGTGAAGCAAGTGTTGGGTGTTTGGAAGAGCAAGAACAACTCATTGAAGGAAATGTGGCTCAAAATTTCAAGGCCTGTTAAAAAAGTTTGAAGCATGGAGCATCAGACACATTGAACGTTCTCTAAATAGAGAAGCACATAAAGCAACTCAAAGCATGATTGGGGAGTTATTTGTGTTGAGGACCACTTTACCTCTTTATCATGACCGGGAAAGTTTGGCTCAAGAAGAGCAGTTTTTGCTAACAGGAATCATTCCAAAGGAGATTCAGAAGTCTAAAAAGTATGGTTTTGTGCATCGATCATACAGGTACAAATTGATTGGTGATGTCTTATACATGAAGGGGTTGATCTCGTGTTGAGACGTGGACCTTGGAGGGAGGAGCTTTACAGAGTGTTGGAAGAGAATCATGAAGGCGCATGTGGCGGCCATTTTGCTCTAAAGATCACCTTGCATAAGATCTTGCAAGAGGGGTATGTCTGGCCTAGTTTGAAAAAGGATGTTCACCATTGGTGTAGGTCTTGCAATAGGTGTCAAGCATTTGGGAAGAGAGTGTTGAAGCCAGAGCTACGAAAAACCATTATGGCGTTTAATGTATTTGAAAAGTGGGGGATTGATGCAATAGGCCGCATTACCTATCACAAGCAGGGGCAAAAGCTATATTTTGACTGCAATGGACTATCTCTCTAGATGGGCAGAGGCTATAGCAGTAAAACAGATCACTGCAAAGGATGTGGCAAAATTTGTGTATGATGAAATATGTTGCAGGTTTGGGGTGCCACTGGAGCTACTTTCAGATAAAGGGCCAGGATTTAGAGCTAAGCTGCTAGATTCTTTATGCGCGAAGATGAATATTAGGCATCAGCATACCACTCCTTATTATCCGCAGTGTAATGGCTTAAATGAAAGGTTCAATGGTGAGTTGGTACAAATTCTTTCAAAAGAGACAGAGCACCAAGGAAAGAATTGGGATTTGGAATTTCCTAGTGCATTATGGGCTTACCGTACTTCGGTGAAGACAGGTACAGGGTTTACTCCATTTCATTTGGTATATGGAAAGGAAGCACTATTGCATGTGGAGGTAGAGTTGCCTGCAGTAAAGATGCTAGAGAAGTTGCTTGGGCCGCCTAGTGATGCATTCAAAGAGAGGCTCTTACAGTTACAAGAGGTTCAGTTGGATAGGATGAGTGCATTGGAACATTATGGGCAGATGTAGGATAGGACTTTGGCAAAGATAAATGAAAAGGTCAACAATAAGGATATCAAGAAGCATGACTTGGTTTTGTGCTACAAAAGTAAAATGGACAACAACGTCCAAAAGAAGTTTCAAATTAAGTGGGAAGGCCCTTTCAAGGTAGTGGAGTGTTTCTCGAATGGTACATATCAGTTGGCTAACCTGGATGGGGTTCTACATAAGTCAACGGTAAATGTATTGCGTCTTAAATTGTATCATGCGAGGTTAATGATGGTCGATCAAGATGAGTTGTCTGTGGATCAAGCAGTGTTGGTGAAGGATGAGGAGACTTGTGACATTGCGAGTCTGATATCGCTTTTTGCTGCTGCTGATCATGAATGATCTAGCAGGCTAGGGGATGGGCAAGTTATGTCAAGAGTTTTTTGGAGCAAGGGATTGTGCATATGTACATACACATGCATGGTGCATCGAATAAAGGATTTCCCATTTTCCAGAGCCAAGTGGTTACGTGGGGCCCACATGTGTACAGGTAGGACAACATGTACATAGTGCATCGATTTTCACTATTACCAGTACCAGTGTGTTTTTTATATAATAATGAGGAGTTGGTAGCACGTAAAACTTCCTGAGGAAGCTATCAGCGGGCCAACGACATGAGGTAAGAAGGTGCGTCAAATGGTGATGGGGGCTTTTCACAAGCCAAGCTCCCATACCCCTCTTCTCTCGTCCCCACCCCATGGAAACCTCCTCTTAGGGAGGGAGTGATAAAAGGCATTGGTAAAGTAAGAAAAAAAATAAAGTATGATTATGTAAATATATGAGAAAGGTAAAATAGGCCACCTCATGCCTGCGGGGCAGCCCATCCCCACCTTGCCTCCTTTTTCTTCACTGATGCCCTGCCGTGTGTCCCTTTTCCTCTCCTCCACTCAAAAGGTCAACCCCCTCTCTTTTCCCCTTGTCCTTTCTCGTTTCTCTCTCCCCTCAAGCTACCCCACCTCTCACCAATAATGCATTCTAACTCACCAATAATGCACCCTAACTCACATGCAACTTATCATATCTTCCAAAATAGTATACCCCACCCCCCCTTTCTCTCTCCTATCATATCCCATGACCCAAATACCCCCCTCTCTCTCTAAAGGGCGCCATGTCTCTTGTCTTGTAGCTAAATAACCTCCCCCACACTCACACACACTCAGTTTCACTGAAAAAAGTGCCCACAGACCCATCCCCACCCGGTGGTTACCTGATTTTTCTTGTGTTCACACACATCTGCACACAGATTCACCTCTGAACACAGTCCCCTCTCTCCTCTCTTATAATTCCTGTATTCTCCACGTCACGTCTCACTTTTTTTCATCAACCCATCTCTCTCTCTTAGTCTCTCTCTCATGAGACTGCTGTTTTGGCACATATACACACAGCCAGACAAGTGGGCCCCACAGTCACATGGCCTATGTAGATAATGATTTCTTCATTTCTAAATTCTATAATTTCTCCCCCCTCTTCCCCTATATAAAGAGGGGTCACCATCACACTAAAGACACACAACATCACCAAAGAACACACTATGCACTGTGTGTGCGTAGTGCACACACACACACACCCACACCATCACCATCACCGCAATCACCATGCTTGTCTTGAGCATGACCTCTATACCCTTGACTATGGAAGATGAAGGGCAACTAAATGAAGGATGATGGCCATAAGCCTCGTGCGAGTCTTCGCCATCAACTCCCACCTATCCGCCATGTGCTCTACCACTCTCTCCCTTCTCATTCCCCTACGCTATGCTCCCCATTTCATTGCCTAATTATCTAAATAAAGCTTGAGGTTTTGTGAGTATGTTTTCTTGCAATGTTTTGCCCATGTGAGGTGTGCGGAATCACCACCTAGTCTTGTGTTTTGGAGTGAGCTTGTGTATGTGTGAAGGGTGTGCGGATTCGCCATCCTTTTGTGATGCCTAAGTACTAAGCCGCTATACCCCCTCCCTCTCTCTCTCTCTCTCTCTCTCTCTCTCTCTCTCTCTCGCTGTGTATGTGTGAAGGGTGTGCGGATTCCCATCCTTTTGTGATGCCTAAGTACTAAGCCGCTATACCCCCTCCCTCACTCTCTCTCTCTCTCTCTCACTTGATCTCATTCCGTTTCCTTTTCATCATTACTCCCAAGCATCCATCTCTCTTGGATGAAAACTTTGTTATGGTGGTGTGTTGTTTGCGTCCTAGCCGCTGAAGCTAGGTGGTGCCCCCTGTTTGTTTTACCATGACAGGCTCGAGCCGCGCCATTCGGTCCCCGGTGTTTTAGAGGCCGTCGGGGTTCGAGGTTCGCTTTGCTCGCGTCATTTGGTGCCCCCACGGAGGATCTTTTCATGAAACCCTTCAGTTTACAAGACTGAAACCCTTAAACTATTGTGAATGGATGAATGGCTAGCAGGATTTGCTAATTGGATGACAGAAGAAGAAGAGCTCCAAGCACAACTAGACGAACTCCGCATCTCCATCGAAGCTCGAGTGCCAGGCGTAACGGTAATCGATTTGCAGTGGGAGAGTCAACCAACACGCCAAACCCAGTGGATATACATAGGCCAAGTGCCAAGAAGAAGAAGGAGAAGGTCGAAACCATGTCCGCAACCTACAACCAACCCACAACAACAAAATGGAAGGAGCTCTACACAATAGAGAATCAACACTATTCTACTTTGAGAATCGGGTAACTCAAGTCACCGAGGTAATTATCATAGTCAGTTTTCAAGCCTCACCTGATGCTACAGCACAGATAACGGAAGCATTGGCTCACACTCTCACTAGAGAAACTAGGGATCTACTGAGTTTGTTTCAGGAAAGAACACCTCCCTCTCCCACAAGCTTGGACAGTGACTAAGCACCTCTAAGCTTCACATGAATCAATACAACCTACCTCGAGAGAGATCACACATACCAACACGTGTACGCTCAATCAAGGTAATACTGGATTTGAAGGCTCACTACCAGCACGTCATTGACACCATGTCGGGTGGGGAGCGGTTTTTGGAGGTTCTGGCATCAGATCAACCATTTGTCTTACCTTTGGTACAAGGCAATGTACCGTTTGAAGTTTTAATCTATGTCCTAGTATAAGAGGGTATACACGCCTCCTTGTAAAGAAGAAAAAAACTTTTGCAAGTTAAGCAGTGTGTCTTTCTAGCTCTCTCTCAGTAATCATGGCAAGTGTAGCATTTCCAACATTTAAAGGAAAGAAGGGGGAGGATTTGGTAACAGACTTCGTAGATGACTTTGAAGTAGCATGTGTAGTGAGCAACAAAGATACGGATGAATCCCGGGTTAGAATCTTTAAGCATCTCATGAAGCTAGAAGCTAGATCCTGGTACAATGCACTTCCACAAGCAACCAAGGATGACTGGGAGCCCTTAAAAACCGCTTTTAAGAGGCGCTTTGGGGGAGGTACCACTTCAGAAAAGTTGTGGGACAAGTTGAGAGACTTGAAGCAGGAGGGTCTTTTAGAATATGCCACCTATGAGTCCAAATTTGTGGATTTGTGGGAACGGTGGGTTGAGTCACTGGCTAGGGGGGAAGCTGCACCCGATTTCCTAAAAAAAGATCGGTTCACGCATGGCTTATGGCCGCTTCTCAAGGAGAAGGTGAAAGGTAGATTCCCGGCTACGTACGAGTTAGCCGTTGAGATTGCCCGCCTTAAAGACAAGAAGCTACGCATGCAAGCAAGAGTAAACGAGTCAGAGGAAACAAGCTCGATACAACCAACCCCAGTGACTACAACAGCCAATCATAGAGTCCAACCGCAGGAGGCATTAGAAGAGCAAGACCTGCTGAGTCGTATCACCACCCAACTAGAGAGTTTATCTGTGCATCTGGTGCAACAAAGGCATACACCTGGCAGGAACCCAGAACAAGGAAGAGGACAACGAAGGCAGAACCCAGAGTACCACTGTTACAACTACGGGGAAGATGGCCATGAAATGTACTACTGCCCACACCCGAGGAGGCAGAATTTCAATAGAGGGGGGAGACAGAATCAGATCTCTCCACCAAGAGCAAGACCTCCGCCACTCAGGCAACCAATCCCACCTATTTAAATCACACCACCAGCGGTGCAACCACAGATGGACACACCAATTCGACACCAGTCACCAATGCAACCACCACCACAATCACCACTTACAATCATCCTACGCCCACCACCAATTGGTACCCGCACACCAAGTATCATTGGTCTTGCAGAAGAGGTCAAGATGAGTGTAACGGAAGAAGGATCAAGTAAGAAGACTATTCAAAGAATTGGAGCAGTGGAACAAGAGGTTAAAGAATCAAAAGATGTTACCCAGGTGGGGGAGGTAAGTCAAGAAAATTGTGTTACAAATGTGAGTACATCTTTAACCTTGGATGAAATAGGCACCAAAGCGATCAATCGACAGCATTGGGCAGTAAGGATAAGAAGGTGTAAAGTGTTGATTAGGCCTCGTCAGAGTAAGAGGAATGCAAAGGTCATGAAAGATACAAGAGAAGAGGAAAACCAGCCTGTTAGCAAGGCTTTGCAGAAGATGGACAACATATCAAGCAAAGGGGAGGGCTTTGAAAACGGAAGCCTGTGCACCAGCATGGACCCAGGACAGTGTAGCAAGCTAAAGGAATCTTGCATCAAGGCAGTTTCGCATGAGGACCATAACAAAGAGGTAAGTATGACTAAAGGTTTGGAGTTGGATATTGCTCCAGAGGCTTGGCAGCCGAGCAAGACTTTATTGTGTAGTGACTTAGAGATGGGTAATGCCTCTAGTCTACTGAAGGGTGTTATAAACTTGGAGATGGGTAATGCCTCCAGTTTATGTGAGGGTGTTCAGAGTAAGTTTGATGATCAATATGCTGCCAACCTTTTAAGGATGTTCCAAACTCCTCCACAACACAACATTGTGTTTGCATGGGATGCATCTGACCTATGGCTATGGCTAGCTGCTCTAACATATAGAGATAAGATCAGCATGGAGATAAGAGCAAAGGAGCCATGGATAGACAAAAGCCTAATAGAATGCAAGAATGAAGACCTCATTCACAATTTGGTACAATTTTTTACAAATAGTGCATCCTCTCTTTGGAGAAAGGTAAGTGGATTACGCTTGAATTTAAGCCGCAAGGTAGGTGGCTTGCTATTAGCATCAGTAAAGGAAGCTGACATGTTTGAGCACACCCAAAAGAAGCATGATATGCTCGCAGTTTTTTCTAGTCATGGCAGTAATCAGGATGCTGAAGACAACTTGAGCTCACCACACCAACAAGGCGGCCATATATGGTGGATTCTTGGTACACTCTTGGGAATCATAATTTTCAGTTCTGTCTTTGCAGGAGCCAAGATGCTCATTTCTCCTCTCGCTAATGGTGGTTACAAATTTGATCCAATTTGGCATGCAAATTTTATTGTTCGGACACTACAAACAATGATCCTATTTTTCACTTGGGATCCAGGAGGACATTGGCACAAAGTTCTGGAAGCCATGGGCTTCTCCTTTAATCAACCGACACTATTCCAAGGAACAAGTTATCACTCGGACCTGTTACAGATTCATGAATATCCCAGAAATCTCACCAATGGCCAAATGGAATGGCTAGTTCAGAAGGCAACTCGATATCGGATCCTATAGCTAAGCGGAAGAAGAAACAGAGCTAGAGACATGAATGCCTCTAGCCAAAAGGGGAGGGCTAATGATGGGGGCTTTTCACAAGCCAAGCTCCCATACCCCTCTTCTCTCGTCCCCACCCCATGGAAACCTCTTCTTAGGGAGGGAGTGATAAAAGGCATTGGAAAAGTAAGAAAAAAAAAAGTATGATTATGTAAATATATGAGAAAGGTAAAATAGGCCACCTCATGACTGCGGGGCAGCCCATCCCCACCTTGCCTCCTTTTTCTTCACTGATGCCCCGCCGTGTGTCCCTTTTCCTCTCCTCCACCCAAAAGGTCAACCCCCTCTCTCTTCCCCTTGTCCTTTCTCCTTTGTCTCTCCCTTCAAGCTACCCCACCTCTCACCAATAATGCACCCTAACTGACATGCAACTTATCATATCTTCCAAAATAGTATACCCCACCCCCCCTTTCTCTCTCCTATCATATCCCATGACCCAAATACCCCCCTCTCTCTCTAAAGGGCGCCATGTCTCTTGTCTTGTAGCTAAATAACCTCCCCCACACTCACACACACTCAGTTTCACTGAAAAGAGTGCCCACAGACCCATCCCTACCCGGTGGTTACCTGATTTTTCTTGTGTTCACACACATCTGCACACAGATTCACCTCTCTTGTAATTCCTGTATTCTCCACGTCACCTCTCACTTTTTTTCATCAACCCATCTCTCTCTCTTAGTCTCTCTCTCATGAGACTGCTGTTCTGGCACATATACACACAGCCAGACAAGTGGGGCCCACAGTCACATGGCCTATGTAGATAATGATTTCTTTATTTCTAAATTCTATAATTTCTCCCCCCTCCTCCCCTATATAAAGAGGGGTCACCATCACACTAAATACACACAACATCACCAAAGAACACACTATGCACTGTGTGTGCCTAGTGCACACACACACACCCACAACATCACCATCACCGCAATCACCATGCTTGTCTTGAGCATGACCTCTACACCCTTGGCTATGGAAGATGAAGGGAAACTAAATGAAGTATGATGGCCATAATCCTTGTGCGAGTCTTCGCCATCAACTCCCACCTATCCACCATGTGCTCTACCACTCTCTCCCTTCTCATTTCCCTACCCTATGCTCCCCATTTCATCGCCTAATTCTCTAAATAAAGCTTGAGGTTTTGTGAGTATGTTTTCTTGCAATGTTTTGCCCATGTGAGGTGTGCGGAATCGCCACCTAGTCTTGTGTTTTGGAGTGAGCTTGTGTATGTGTGAAGGGTGTGCGGATTTGCCATCCTTTTGTGATGCCTAAGTACTAAGCCGCTATACCCCCTCCCTCACTCTCTCTCTCTCTCTCTTTCACTGTGTATGTGTGAAGGGTGTGCGGATTTGCCATCCTTTTGTGATGCCTAAGTACTAAGCCACTATACCCCCTCCCTCACTCTCTGTCTCTCTCTCTCTCTCTCTCTCTCTCACTTGATCTCATTCCCTTTCCTTTTCATCATTACTCCCAAGCATCCATCTCTCTTGGATGAAAACTTGTTATGGTGGTGTGTTGTTTGCGTCCTAGCCGCTGATGCTAGGTGGTGCCCATTGTTTGCTTTACCATGACAGGCTCGAGGCGCGCCATTCTGTCCCCGGTGTTTTAGAGGCCGTCGGGGTTCGGGGTTCACTTTGCTCAAGTCAATGGCATCGAGTGGCGTCAGGAGGTCGAACGGGGTCAATATTTGCACGTGGATGAGTACGGACACAACGTGGATGTTTTCTTGTGATAATTATGCAGAAAGGTCATCATGAGGAACATTTTTGGGGGCCACTTCACGTGGTTGCGAGACGCATTATTGGAAAAAGCTAAGTACCAGGTGTGCGGATGATGCAAAAAGATGACAACTATGCATTGGGAGGTCAATTTTTGGCTTGTTCGAGGTCCATTTGAGGTCATCTAAAAGGCCAAGGGTTCCCAAGTAATAAATCTAAGTGTGGGAACTGAAAAAAGAGAGAGAAGACCAGAAAAAACGTGGAGAAGAGAGGAGGAACAGTCGCAGATGTTTTTGGGGTTTTTGGAGTCTGTTTTGGCCGTAAACTGCTCATCGGAGGTCGGATTTGAGCACTTTGACATTGTAGACTGGGGTTTTGGGCCGTTCCGGACGCGATGGCGCTATCCATTTTTCCAAATTACTCACTCTTTTTCTGCTATTTTTCTGTGTAAGTTTCTCCTATGAGCGAAGTTTCTGCTCCAGTTTGTGATTGTATCTGGTATATTTTACACATATTGTGTGAGCTCTTTGCCCCATTGGTGTTGGCCCAAGCTCAATTGTATCTAAAAACCAGAAATTCTCCTCTTTTGAGATGAGTTTTTGGGTGTGTGTGTGTGTGTGTGTGTGTGTGTCTCTGTGTGGAGTGGGCAAACGGATAGTCTCTCTTCTCTCACTCCATAGGTGTGTTCCCTGTCTCAGCCAGGTGTGTTGTGTAAACTGAGTGGTGCCCCATAGTGTGTGTGTGTGTATCTTCCCAAGAGTGTGTGTCGGGTCGTTATACAGGCGTTTTGGTGTGTTTCCATCCCGCTGACAACGTTTTTTGCAGACGGGTTTAGAGTGAGGGTTTTGAGTGTAGAAGGGTAGGGACAGGTGTATCCTAGTGAGGGGATGGTGTTCCTTAAGTTTCGTACGAATCTGGCATGATTAGGTGAGTTACCTTCCGTATGTGTGTATGTGGCTAGGTGGTGTAGTTGAGAGCAGTGAGGTTCTTGATTGTGGTTTAGTTGTCCTTCCAAAGTGTTGTATGTGTAGGATGGTCTCAGCCTGACAAGCTAAAGATATTTCCTCCGTGTGCCTATCGTGTCATCTGTGTCCTCGATTGACATTATGTTGATCTAGGTAGTGTTTGCATGCACTTCATGGGTGTGTAAATCGCTCCCGCAATAGCTACACAGCAGATTCACAGAGACACTTCTGATTACGAGCTAATCGATAGCCTTTACACCTCTTTATTGAACCTTTGTATTCATTATTGTATTTGATAGGATAGGAGTAATGTAACTCCTCATAAAACATTCATTGTAAAAGGAGTGATGTAGCTCCTCATAAAATATTCATTGTAAAAGGAGTGACGTAGCTCCTCATGAACATTTGTGTATTCAATGATTTTTATAATATAACGGTGGGTGTATATAGAGCTGTTGGTTTTTCCCTTTATCCCTCAAGGATTTTTTCATCCACAGTTAGGGAACCTTATTTGAGCGGGGGTGTTGAGCTTATATGTGAAGCTACTCAATATATGGCTTCTCTATATATGGCACCCAGGTCCCCTCTATATAGACATCATCTCATGATGTGTGTATTCTACACACTTTGGGGTTATATTTATGTGCTCTCTCTTTCTCTCTCAACAAAATCTAAAGAGAGGAAGAGGAGGGAGAGAGAGATGAATGGATTACACGACAAAAATTTCAGAACTGCAAAATGTTTATGAATCATCTTCCAACAGATCTCTACATGAAGCATCATCCAATTCTAAGCCCATGGCTCCTAAATCAATAAAGAGAGAAACGAAATTGTCATTTGTGGATGCATTTCCAGCTTCATCTTCAATTTTGTCATCCTCCATCTCATCATCTTCATCATCATGACAATCATCCTCGCTAAGACTTGCTGCCACACCGGACTTGATTTATCGACCTCCGTCTCCTCTTTTTCCACCTTATCCAAAGTTTGAGGTGGAAGAGAGTCGAAGATAGTCTCCACTTTATTAGGGGAAAAAATGGTTCTCCCCCGAGGTGTTACGGCAATTACGAACCAAAGTTTTGGTTGGTGGATTACTAGGATATAAATGACCTATAAAATAGAAGCTCAAAGTGAGTGACATTGGTATAACTAACGCTATAAGCAAATAAGAATAAAAAAGGTACATGTCACTCACCTTCTCACAATTGCATGGTAAAACTAAATTGTCATACCTCTGTGTGTGATGCACACTAGAGTCCACCATGTAGAGGCAATTTTCATGTTGTCTAGACACATTTGCAAACCACTTCCACTCAAAGATGAAGGTATGAAAGGTTCTAAAATTAGCTTTTAGTATCCTTTCAATAGTTCCGCAGTACCTAGCTTCATCACCATCTGTGTCAAAATGTTTCCCATGATGACACAATCCATGGTGGTTCTATGCTGGTCAATGTGGCGCATACAAAAGTGACGACCCTTTGACCACATAGAGTTAAAGGAAAGGCACTACAAAATAGAAAAATATATTAATTTATCAAATACATATTAGAGATAATTTCAAGAAATAGCAAGACAATATGGTTTAGGTATATGAGTACTCTACGTTTGGTACGCAGCCTCGTGAATACTCCCATTCTTTGTTGGTGATGTCTTCTCCATGCGCTTTTGCCTTGGTCATTCTCTCATGAATCCACCCTGCACTAATGAGATATGGGAAACAGGCAAGGTGTCTAGGAACAGGGGGTGCCCTTCTGCCTCCATGTGCTTGTTTCCATGCTTCCCTCTCTTGCAAACTCCTTGCCTTTGCAACGGTCCACAAGTCCACCCACTTGATCATAATCTTTGCAGTGAGAATGCAAAACTTATGGACCACTTGGGATAGATTCATATCCACATTAAGTAGTTTCCCCTTTCCACTTTACAAGTGTGAATTCATACTTGCATCTTCCTCGTCTGACCACATGCGAGGCATTGAAGGATCAACTTGTGCCAAATACTCTGGTATGTAAAAAAATGCATGTTGAATGATCCACCCTTCGGCCATACATGCCTCTCGTTGAGACCGTAGCCGCACAAAATCTTTGAGAGTCTTAAAAAACCTCTCTAAGAAGAATATCCATCGTGCGTGCAGTGCGGATCCACATATAGTTATCTCCTCCACCACGTGAACCAAGAGGTGAATTTGACTAAGAAGGAACGATTGAGGAAACGCATCTTCAATGGCACACACAATTTTTGTTGCAAGTGTTTGAGCAGCAGGGATATCATCGATTTTGATGTGCCTCCACGCAAGTAATCAGTAGGGACACTCATCATTCCATTATTTGAGCGATGGTTTGCGTGCCGCACGAGAAGCTCAATGGTAGACCTACTTTTAAACATGTGCTAGATGCGAGGAATTAATGAAAACTGTCTCAATACCTTGAGGGGTAGGTGTGCCCCGCTCACTCTTGTCTTGTATCATGCCTCCCCACACACGGGACATGAGGTAGCATGTGCTTTCTCATTGCGGTATAGCATGCAATGGTTGACGCACGCATGGATTCGCTCATACTCCATTCCAAGTGCATTGACATACGATCTAGCTCGTTGATGATCTGGAGGCATGTGGTGATCTTTTGATATTTTGCCCATCAAACTAAACAAACATGCGTATTAGTATAATTCCTAGAAGACAACACCATAAAGAGAGAGGGAGAGAGTATATAAAAGCCACATTCCATACTTACAAAAGTAGTGCATCGACACTTGCAATACTCCAATCAAATTTTTCTTGCAAGTTGAGTACTTCCAACGATGCTCGGAGCACTGAGTACCGTGCACCGTCGTAAAGAGGTGTTCAGACACTCGTCATCACTCTATCCTCGGTTTCAGCAGCCCGTTTAGTGCAGGGCTGACAATCCTCGTTGCACATGTTGTGCTCATGAGCTAGTAACTCATCACACATGTCAAACCTGTGCTCATCCTCTGCCTCAAAGTGCGATGAAGACGCCATAGGAGCTGCCGACGCAGAGCCAACGAGAGGATCACCATGTGGTGCACCCAAATTGCCCAGTCACTCTTGCCTCTATCGTTCGGCCTTGCACGCCCGTGCATCACCACCGAGAACAGACTAATGGGGCACCTCCTCAAGTGACGGATGAGTGACACTATCATGACTTCGAGCGCTTTTCCGAGGATGCCAAAGCCCTTTGTTCTCCACGTGCTCCAAAGCAATGCGCCTCAAGCGAGGGATTGCCCTTTTGCACTTGGCACAAGGACAAGGTAGTTTTTCCTTGAGCCAACAATCTTGTTGTGGGCCTTGAGGAGGACCACGATCATCCCAGTCAATGTCCTGCACATGCAAAATGTTGTTTATTTAGTCATGTGTCCTAAAAAATGAATAATTAGAAAAGCACTTAATTCCATTATAAAAATTTCATATAGTTAAAGTCAAAGGGAATAAATGACAATGAGTGTTAAAATTACATTTTAACTAAAAGAGAATTTAAAAATGCAATTAATAAACATTTAAAAGTACTACAAAATAAAGTATCCATAAAAAATTAAAAATCTTCATCAAAAACCTTAAAAGGCTAAAAAATGAAATAATGTATAGCTAAGGGTAGAGGGGGTGGTTTGTACCCCCTCCCCCCCCCCCCCCCCCCCCCCCCCCCCCCCCCCCCCCTCCAACCTCGGGTTCGCATGTATCCGTTTGAAATGACCGGCCACGGTAATATACAAGATAATTGGGACAGTAATAGACGCGGTAATATTCACGGTAGTAATTGGCACCTAAAAAAGGCAAGAAGGTAGAGTATGCCGCGTTTTTGCAGTATACCCTACGTTCTTGCTCTCTGACATCACTCCCAAGCTTCCCCCCCCCCTCCCCTCTCCCTTCCCTCTCTCTCCTTTAACAAGCCTCCCCCCCCCCCCAACCTCTCCCTTCCCCCTCTCTCCTTATCCAAGCTTCCCAAGTTTCGTCGAAGAGGGTTTCGTCCATGTTTCGACGAAGACGTTATTCCGCCATTGTCTTTGGAAGCTCAACCGTTCTACAAAGAAAGAGGTAAACACAAAAGCACATCCCCCCTCTTTCCCTTTTGTTTTCTACTACACGCACACGCGCGCACACACACACACATACGCATAAATCCAAAAAAAATTGAGAAAATAGAGAATCCATAACATACCTTGTTCATTAGGGAATGGTTGCTTTGCACGGCTTGTTTGAAATGGTTTCTTTGCTAAGCACGTTTGAAAATGGTTGCTTTTCTACACACGTTTGGAAATGATTGATTTGTTAGGCATGTTTGGGAATGATTGCTAGATAGAAATAGAGAGAGAGAGAGATAAACGAAGAAAGAGAGAGAGAGATAGATAGATAGATAGATTCATTATCATCCATGGAGGTTAGATATGACATATGGGACCAAGAAAACATACATGGTTGGACCTCTTACTAGAGGAGTACATGGAGAATCATGGCTAAGGTGGATACAACAAAATTTGTGACATATGTCATTTAGGGGAGGGAGAATGGGAAGATGGCTTGGGGGGCTTTGGAGCCCAAAATTATTTGATGATGGCTTTGCCGCCTCGATAGACAGCCCATTTGCCAGCTGATCATGCCTCTCGAACCTTTTCGAGTTCTTGTTCCTTGACTTTATGTTGGGCAGGGGTCAAGGCCTCCCTTATCCATACTGTGGTGCCCTTGAGGAGTCGTGCTTGTTATAGAAGTGTAATGCGCGCCTCTTTAGTCTTGAAGACCAAGATTCCTAGGTTGGTGTGGTTACCCTGGTGAACCCTCTCACTTGTGTTGAGGTCAAACTCGGTTGGGTGGATGGCTTGGTTGAATTTCACTAGGGTTGTAGCACAGTCATTGTTCTTCTCCCACCAAGTAGAGAGCAGGCCGCCGATATGAACAGATAGTGCTAGTCCTTCCCGTCAAAGGCGTTCTTGCATGCACTCTTCTACTTGGAGGAGACCACCACGATTTCTGCTTGGACTTGGGTGGAAAGTGTGGCCATGCTTACGATGAAGGTGCTTTCGACTTCCTTTGCTTTGGCGAGACAGTGCTCACTATCATCTTTCTTTTGAGACTCCAAGGAGGAGAAACATGCCTCAAGGGTTGCAAGACGCGCCTTGAGCTCTACGTTCTCATCCTTGAGCTCTCGAATTTGAGAGTGAAGGCGGTCCATCGGATCCACCCATAGGGTGCTCACGAAGATCCATGTCCATTTGATTGGGGAGAGAAAGCCTCTTCGCTGCATCGTAGGTCTGAGATTTTTCCCTTGTAGTCAAGGGCGTAGATTTCCCTTGCAGTCGAAGCACAGATTATTGAGTTCCTCTGGGACGGGCTTCTTAGGTTAGGGCAATGGGCAGAGTCTTTTTTTTCTTGCCTCTTGGTGAAATGACAAGGTGCCCTGGGACGGTGGCGTGGCTTGGCCTGACTAGGCTAGTAACACACAAATGCAGGTCCAAACAGAATGCGCGACAGCGCAGAGAGGCAGTCCATCATGCAACCTTGCTGGATTGGAGTGGCGCACAGAGAGAGTGTGAGAAGAGAAGGTGGGGCTTGGTGCACGCAGGTAAGAAAGGCGAGATTGGTTTGGCCAGGGAGGGGAGGGCGAAGCTACGACTATGGTGTGGCCTCTTGCAAGGCTGCCTCTTGCCCCACGAAGGCCAGCGATGTTCTGCTACTGTTTAGGGTTTAGAGAGAGAGAGAGAGAGAGAGAGAGAGAGAGAGAGAGAGAGAGAGGGAGATAAATGGAGAAGGATAAAAAGAGAGAGAGAAATAGATAGAGAGGGAGAGGAATGTTAGATAGATAGAGAGAAATAGATAAAGAGAGTGAGAGAGAAAGAGCAATAGAGGTAGATAAATAGAGAGATATACTTAATGAGAGGGAGATAAATGTTGAGAGCGAGAGATAAAGAGAGAACGAGAGAAAGAGGGAGAGAAATAATGAGAGAGAGATAAATAGAGAGAGAGAGAGAGAGAGAGAGAGAGAGAGAGAGAGAGAGAGAGAGAGAGAGAGAGATAGATAGATAGTTCTATTATCGTCCTGGGAGGTCAAATATGACCTATGGGACCAAATGAACATGTCACGTGGTGTGAGTGGAGTTCATAAGTGACTCTCGATGCTCAAAAATGGCTGAAATGAGCGTCGCAATAGAGAGTCCACATCGTGGTTGGGAGAGGAAGGTATGTAGGGAGAGCTCATGGCTGAATATATGAGGAAAAGAGGACCTAATGTGGTCAAAAGCTGAGCACTCAAGTAGTGTGTGGTACTCACTCTCTCGCACTTGACGAGGGCATAAGGTGCAAAGTCGATGACACTCCTCGCCAGTGCCCCAACGTCCTGTCTCGCAGCGTAGAGAATGGGAGCTAAGACGAATGGAGGCAATGGTGCGGATCGCACTCAACGGGATGGGCTCAAGGATGTAGGAATGGGTTCGGTTACCTCGTTCCGAGAAGAAGAGAGATTTGTAGTTTGGGGCAACGTGTGTGGTGTAATGGCTGAAGCGAGAACCTCCGGATTTCTCCCAAGCCATGATACATTGGCGTTGTAAGAAGGCCTCATTAACTTGGGAGTCGATCGACGCATCCTTGACCAAGTGACATGCATCCCATCTTCCAAACCATTTCTTGATATCAAGCATCCACCCCGAACTTAGTATTTTGCTCTTGCATGTCTTTTGAACCTTTTGACTTGCTTCATATGCGATTCTAGGAAGTCGATGCAAAGGGCTACGTTGTGTCTTACGCATGTACTCCACAACCCTTTCCATGCCCAAGACCTCAATGGGAAGCGATCCGGACTCAAGAAGTAAGAGCATGTAGGGTGTTTGTGTCTTGACTTGGAGAAAGTTGGTGAGAAAACGCTTTTGGACATTCTCAAACTCTTTCCAAGTAGACTTCCCGATGCTTCCACCCCACACCTCCACTCCATAAAGAAGCACCGGTGTCACCAATGTGTCAAAGAGGTACTTTTTGAGAGCCCAACACTTGATCTCTCCTGCATTGCACATGTTCTCAAATGCATAATAAGCCCTCTTTCCGGCTTCCAAGCGACGCATTGCACAATCCTTCCATTTATGATTGGATGGAACCTCAAGGCCAAGGTACTTGAAGTGATCTACCACTTCAAGTTTCTCATTGTTGTATACAATGCATGGATTTTCGTCATTGAGGGTCTTTACAAGCATAACCTTGGTTTTGGATCCATTCACGATCAGCCCGCTATGTAGGCAAAAGCGTTCCAAGACACTCATAAGCTTTTGTGCATCTTCTAAGGTATGTGCCAAGAGCACTACATCATCGGCATAAAGCAAAAGCATGATCACCGCATTTCCAATCTTAACCTCTTCTATGCCTTCTTGCTGCATAAAATCAAGAACCATGTATTCCAATTCATCAATGAGTAGCCCAAAGAGGGTTGGGGAAAGTGGGCATCCTTGTTTGACACCAATAGTGCTTGCAAAAAATTCTGAAATTCCATCTCCCATACGTAATCGACATATCACTTTTTGGTAGATGCGAAAGACTGCATGCATAAATTCTCTCGACACTTGAAGGCTTTGCATACGTCTCCAAAGATTTCCTCGCGGTACCATGTCAAAAGCTTTCTTGAAATCCACAAAGCAACAATACAACTTTTTTCCTTTCAATCGAGACGCTTCCATAAGAACTCGAAGAGTGACAAGGTGATCAATAGTGCTATGATGCTTTCGAAAACCTGCTTGGCCAAGCGCACGTTTGCCATTCTTTTCAGCCCATTCACTTATCTTCATCTCCATGATACATCCAAATAACTTTGCCATCAAAGAACCAACCATTATAGTGCGATAGTTGTTCACATTGTTTACATCTCCTCCTTTGTGCAAAGGTTTGATCCAATTTGCACTCCAATCATGAGGCATGCCATACTGAAGTGCAAGGTTAAACATATCGCATATCCAATATCGTGTTTTCTTGCTTGTCCATTTAATCATTTCAGCCTTGACACCTTGAAGGTCACCTGCCTTGCGAGTAGCAAGTTTCTCAAGCGCGCGGCATACATCTTCAATGGTAAAGAAGGGAGACATAAATGGAAGGGAGCTACAACCCTCCATCTTATCAACATTGGGTTGCTCATAGAGGTTCTTACAATGCATATACATATCCTCAAGAGTCAAGTCACCAAAGCTCTCAACGCGCTTGCCTTTTAGATTTTGCCAAAACTTGCCACATGCATGTGCTTTCTCTTGTGCTAAAAGAAGTTGTTTTTCGACTTCCCACCTTCTCCTCTTCTTTTGAACAAGTGCTTTGTATGTGTGTGAACATTCCAAGTAAACTTCCTTGTCTTTGATTGCATCCAATCTTAGCAAGTGTTTTCGGGCTTGACTACATTCCATGTCAAACCATTTCTTCTTGGTGCTACCCTTCTTAGACCTTTTGCAAGACATGTGTTTCACCGAAAAGCATTCCTTCGCACAAGAGAAAATTACTTCTTTGAAAACTTTCCACTTGCATTCTAATGTTGGGCTCCCTTGATGCTCTATCATGCTTAACATTTGGTCCACCATATCAGCATATATAAGTGCTCGTTTGAAGTCTAGACGTAGGTACAAATGATTCACATCATGATTGGAGGCTACATGCTCGGGCCGTTTACCACACTTGAGGTCAATACATAACATCCTATGATCCGATTCCGGATTCCATTCACCAAGTGTAAAGCTTTGTATGCATTCTAGAGTGGCTTCTGAGAACAACATATAGTCAATCACGCTAGCACCATTGTGCTTTCTACATGTAAAGTCATTGGTGCCTTGCCATAGAGATACACCATTTGCAATGAGCATTCCGGTACTATTGCACATATGTAGAAGTGACTTTCCATAGTGATCCACTTCTTTTGCATCATTAGAACTTCGATTATACATGTATGAGTCATCCACTCTTCTTGATACATGCAGCATGTCGACTTGTTGTGTGTCGTGTTGTAACATATTTGTGCGAGCATTCATGTCTCCAAAAACAATGACTTCACCTTGATCCTTGTAATGAGCAATGTCTTCCTCTAGTTCAACAAAGGGCTGATCTCTATCCATATTCAAGCGAGCATAAAAGTTGGAGTCATAGTGAGGAATGTAGCAGCCGGCCACAAACATGACTTGACCATTTGGTGGGCTGATTTTCAGCCATAAGTAGCGTTTATACTTATTTTCTTTGACAATGGAAACATCTTTCAAACCCTTTTTGGTCATACATGCTACGCCTCCTTGGCCTCTTCGTTGCTTTGCATTTTTGGCCCACATCAAAGAATGTACATCGTATTTGTCAAATCCAAGAATTCGTTGCGCATCATGCTCCCATGTTTCGACAAGAAGTATCACATCGGAGTCATTGGTAAGCTCATCAATGCCAATTCCCGCATTCCATGGATACCCGTTACAATTCCAAAAGCTTATTCGCAAGCGTGAGTTGGTCTCATAGATCATGTGTCCCTATTTGTTGGGTGGACTTGCATCCTCCTCAAGTGACTTTTCTTCTTGAGATGATACCTTAACCTTCTTGCTTTTTTCTTCGTATGCTTTGCGACGTACATTTTGTTGCATAAGAGTGCGATCCTCATATACATTACAACCCGTTCCTTTGAGGTAGATCCAACCATTGTCAAGGATGATCTTTCTCTTTACCTCATCAGCCATGGTACATACAATAGGTCTTTCTCCCGAGCGAGGGACTCCTTGTTTTCCAACTCGATGTGCACCATAAGCCATGATTCCTGACATGCCAAAGTGTGTAGCAAAAAACTCTTCAATAGCAACCGCAAGAGATTGGGGTGTTTCCATGCTTTCCTCCTTGATTCCACGAATGACGATGTTCTTTGAGCGTTTTTGTCGTTCTTGCAATTCTTGAGTGTCCACATTCTCTACATTCTTTGCTTGGACAACGGCTTGCGTGATAGGAGATGTAGAAACCACATTATCCTTACATATATCAGCCCATGATTTGGATGCATTTCTCATCTCACATACATCATGTCGTATTGTATCTATCGTTTCCTCTTTCAATACATGATCACTCTCAACTTTGCTCAAGCGCTCTTTCACTACATTCATGTCCACAAGAGAGCGTTTACATTCTTGAACTTCATTCTCAAGATGCATCAAGCGTGTTGTTTGCATTTCAAGAACCTTCTTGAGGTGCTCATTCTCCACAACGAGAACTCTTAAAGTACCATTCTCCATTGCAAGTGCGCGCAACTCTTCACCTTGCTTGTTGACGGTTTCTTGTAACGAGATCAAGTAAGCCATGATCATTGCTTCCGTTGTTGTAGACGATGTGGTTGGATTAGCATCCAAATTTCTTGGAGATTTTGCATCATTCTCCATAGCGAGTGTGGCTTTTCCACCCTTGCGAGTTTTGTCTGACATTGCCTTCAAGTCGGCAACAAAAACGCAAAGTTTTGACAGTTTTTTCAGTTCTGAGATGCTGTTACAGCAAAGCCTTTCATTACACAGAAAAATTCTGTCTTTACATCAATGCGTAGAGGGCTTCGTGCTCTTCGATTGAGGCTATAGATCACCTAAATCGGAGTTCGGATGAGCAAGTTATGGTCAAAAGAGTGAATTGCTGCCTACTAGGTCAAAAAATGGCTGTGTGTGAGAGAGAGAGAGAGAGAGGGGTAGGGAGAGAGAGAAAGATAGAGAGAGAGAGAGAGAGAGGGATAGGGATAGAGAGAGAGAGAGAGAGAGAGAGAGAGAGAGAGAGAGAGAGAGAGAGAGAGAAAGAGGTAGAGAGAGAAATAAAGAGAAAGAGAGAGAGAGTAAATAGGGAAAGAGAGGGGTAGAGAGAGAGAGAGAGAGAGAGAGAGAGAGAGAAAGAGGGACATATAGAGAGATAGGAAAGAGGGAAAGGAAAGAGAAAGAGAAAGAGAGAGAGAGAAAGAGGGATAGGAAAGAGAGAGAGAGAGAGAGAGAGAGAGAGAGAGAGAGAGAGAGAGAGATAGGGATAGATAGGGATAGATAGAAATAGACAGAGAGAGAGAGTCACAGGAACAACATAATAGAGATAGACATCAAAAGATAGAGAAAGAGATCTTTGTATTGATGGATTTTTGCAAAGTTTTGATACAACAGAGGAGCAATAAAATATATGGGCGCACTCCGTTGTACGGAGCTCGAACCTTCCGAACACCCCCGAGCTTAAGTCCGCTTGCATGCAGCGTCTCACTCGCACTCACACTCGCAGAAGAGGAGATCTGTGAATGATCCCCAAACGCACCACCCTTCGTTCTTTTCCTCGAAAAGCATGCGACTTCTCAAATAGCCGCTTTTTAGGAGTTCGGTCAACTCGATGTTCGTGCCAAGTATACATGTGAGAATAAGATAAGAACGTGATCGCTAAGCGATCCGTGAAGGTTAGATTTTTATCATGACATTTTACATAGATCCTATTTCACACATTGATTTCTGCATCGCCTACAAAATAGCCAAAAGAACATACTCGTGCAACTAACTCAATATGATAATCAAAGTAAAAAACATAATTATGTACCTTCATAATCTCAATTGCAATAGTCCACCATAAAGAAACAAATCCACTTCTTGGTTGATAGCAGAGAGAGCTGTATGATGTTGTATGTCTGTCTGTCTCTGTGTATACTACACTGCTGTCTCTGTGTATGATGTTGTATGTCTGCCTATCTCTGTGTATACTACATTGCTGCTGCCTTCTGTTTGTCTTCATCAAAACTTTTTCAAACGAACTCATAATAGAGCAATCCAGGTACTCAAAACGATGGAAATACGTCTGGTCTACAAGGCATCGCGGACAGAATTGCGAAAAACGTCTTTCTTTGACTGAAAACGAAACTTTTAGGTCGCAACTCATAAAACCTCTATTTTGGAGGTTCGAGCTTCGTACAACGGAGTGCGCCCATATATTTTATTGCTCCTCTGTTGTATCAACACTCTGCAAAAATCCATCAATACAAAGATCTCTTTATCTATCTTTTGATGTCTATCTCTATTATGCTGTTCCTATGAGAGAGAGAGAGAGAGAGAGAGAGAGAGAGAGAGAGAGAGAGAGAGAGAGAGAGAGAGAGAGCGAGGGAAAGAGGGAGAGATAGAGAGAAGGAGAGAGAGACAGACAGAGAGAGAGAGAGTAAATAGAGAGAGAGAGAGATAGATAGATTTTATTATCGTCCTCGGAGGTCAAATATGACCTATGGGACTAAAGTTACATGTGATGTAGTATGTGTATGGCTGATGAGTGACTCTCGATGCTCCAAAATTGTAGTGATGAGAGTCGCAATAGAGAGCCCATACTTTGGCTGGGAGAGGAAAGTGTGTAGGTCTAAGTTATGGATGAAAATGTGAGAGAAGCAAGTTCGGATGTGATCAAAATCTGAGCACTCTAGTAGTGTGTGGTACTCAGACTCTCGAACTTGCAGTGAGCATAATTTTGCACAATCAATTTGACTCTTCTCCAATGCCCCAACGCCCTATCTCGCATCGAAGGAAATGGGAGCTAAGCCGAATTGCTGCGATAGTGCGTATCGCGGACAAGGGAATAGGCTCAAGCATGTAAGTGTGAGTACGGTTTCCTCTCTCAGCGAAGAACATGGTTTTGTAGTTGGGGGCAATATAGGTGGTGTAATGTATGAAGCGTGACCCACCGGATTTCTCCCAAGCCGTAATACATTGGCGTTGTAGAAAAGCTTCATTCACTTGAGAGTCAATTGAAGCATCGTGTAGCAAGTGTAATGCATCCCATCTCCCAAACCACTTCTTTATGTCTTGCATCCATCCCGTGCTCAAGATCTTGCTTTTATGCGTCTTTTGAACTTTTTTGCTTGCTTCCCATGCAATTGTAAGAAGTCGATGTGAGGGGTTTTGACGCATCTTTATCATGTACTCCACAACCCTTTCCATGCCCATAACCTCAATTGGAAGAGATCCCGACTCAAGAAGTAGGAGCATATATGGTGTTTGTGTCTTAACTTGGAGAAAGTTTGTAAGAAAACGCTTTTGGACATTCTCAAACTCTTTCCAAGTAGACTTTGAGATGCTCCCGCCCCACACTTCAACTCCATAAAGAAGAACCGGTGTCACCAATGCATCAAAAAGATACTTCTTGAGAACCCAACACTTGATGTTTCCCGCATTACACATGTTCTCAAATGCATAATATGCTCTCTTTCCCACTTCCAAACGACGCATAGCACATTCATGCCACTTGTGATTGGATGGAACCTCAAGGCCAAGGTACTTAAAGCTCTCAACAACTTCAAGTGTCTCGTTGTTGTACACAATGCATGGCTTCTCCTTATGGTTGGTTTTCACAAGCATAACCTTTGTTTTGGATTCATTTACAATCAGCCCACTATGCAAGCAAAAGTTCTCAAGGACAACCATAAGCTTTTGTGCATCTTCTAAAGTGTGTTCTAGAAGCACTACATCATCCGCATACAACAAAAGCATGATTACCGCATTGCAAATAGTGACCTCTTCAATGCCTTCTTCTTGTATAAAGTCAAGTACCATTTGTTCCAATTGATCGATGCATAGACCAAAGAGAGTTGGTGACAATGGACATCCTTGTTTAACCCCAATAGTGCTTACAAAAATTTCTGAAATTTCGCTTCCCATGCGCAATTGACAAATCACCTTCTCATAGATTCGAGAAACCGCAAGCATAAACTCACTTGGCACTTGGAGTTCTTCCATCCTTCTCCACAAATTGTTACGTGGAATCATATCAAAGGCTTTCTTAAAGTCCACAAAACAACAATACAATCGCTTACCTTTCAACCGACTTTCCTCCATGAGAACACGAAGAGTGACAAGATGATCAATGGTGCTATGGCATCGACGAAAACCCGCTTGTCCATTTGCACGCTTGTCATTCTCTTCAGCCCAATCACTCAATTTCATCTCCATTATGCACCCAAACAACTTTGCCATAAGAGACCCAATCATTATAGTCCGGTAGTTGCTTACATTCTTTACATCCCCTCCTTTATGCAAAGGCTTAACCCAATTAGTACTCCAATCATAAGGCATACCATGTTGAAGTGCAAGGT
This sequence comes from Adiantum capillus-veneris, assembly GCF_014529385.1. Classification (NCBI taxonomy): domain Eukaryota; kingdom Viridiplantae; phylum Streptophyta; class Polypodiopsida; order Polypodiales; family Pteridaceae; genus Adiantum; species Adiantum capillus-veneris. The sequence goes on along the minus strand of NC_140940.1, from coordinate 130,160,190 downwards.
TGAACATATCACACATCCACTCATGGGTAAAATCTCCCGTCCATTTGATCATCTCCGGCTTGATACCTTGAAGATCTCCCGCTTTGCAAGTGGCCAACTTTTCAAGCCCACTGCATACATCCTCAATAGTAAAAAAAGACGGCATACATGGGAGTGAACCATAAAATGGCATTTTTTCAGTATTTGCTTGCTCATATAATTGCCTACAATGTGTGTACATATCCACTAGACTCAAGTTACCAAAATTCTCAACCCACTTGCCTCTCAAGTTTCTCCAAAATCTTCCACATGCATGTGCCTTTTCTTGGACTTGAAATTCTTGTTGCTTTACTTCCCATCTTCTTCTCTTCTTTTGAATCAATGCCTTGTATGTATGCAAATGACTTTGATAGTTGTCTTTGTCCATAGTTGCATCAAGCTTTATTAAGGACTTTCGAGCATCTTGACATTCTTTATCAACCCACCTTTTGCATGATCTATCTTTGTTGATACCATGGAGATGCTTTATGGCAAAGCATTCTTCCGCACAAGAACAAATAGCTTTCTTGAAAGCTTCCCATTTAGTTTCCAATGGTGCATCACATTGAAGCTTTGTCATCCATAATTTTTGCTCAACCATTTCAATGTACATTGGTGCCGATTTGAAATCCATACATAGTGATAACTTCTCTTTCCTTTGGCTGAGATTATCATTCTTAGTTGCTTCTCCACATGAAAGGTCAATACATAAGGTGCGATGGTCGGATTCCGGGGTCCATTAACCAAACATAAAACTCTTTATGCGATACATGATGGCTTCAGAGAGTAGCATATAGTCAATCACACTATCCTCATTATGTCTCCTACATGTAAATCCATTGGTTCCACTCCACAAAGATACACCATTGGCAATGAGAATACCCGTGCTATTACACATGTGTAAAAGTAACTTTCCATAGTGATCCGGCTCTTTCTCATCCATTGAAGTACGATCATACAAGTAAACTTCCGCCAACTCCCTTGAAATGTATGGCATATCAAATTGTTGAGTATCATGTTGCAATGTTTTTGTGCAAGCATTCATATCCCCAAATACAATAACATCACCTTCACCTTTGAAATAAGCAATGTCCTCTTCCAAATCAGAAAATGGTTGATCTCTATCCATGCAAGCATAAAAGGGAGAATCATGATGAGGAATGTACCAACCGGCTACAAAAATGGGTGCTCTTTTTGGTGTCATAATTTTCAGCCATACATAGCGTTTGTACTTGTCATCTTTCACAATTGATACAAAATATTCCAATCATTTCTTAACCATACATGCTAACCCTCCTTGTCCTCTTCGTTGCTTGAGATTCTTTGACCACATCAATGAATGTACATTGTAATCCTCCAAGCCGTTAATCCTTTGTGTATCATGCTCCCAAGTTTCAACAAGAAGTACAACATTGGCTTTGCTTGTTAGTTCATCAATGCCAACCCCCGCATTCCATGGGTATCCATTACAATTCCAAAAGCATATTTTCAATTGTAACTCGGTCTCATAGGTCACGCATCCCTATTTGCTTGAGAGACTTGCCTCCTCCTTGGGCACATTTTCTTCATGAGAGATCTCCTTGTTTTTATTATTCTTTTCCTCATATGCCTTGCGACGCATATTTTGTTGCTTAATAGTGTGATCTTCACATACAAAACATTTTGTATCCCTCAAATAGATCCAACTATTATCAAGGATAATCTTTCGCTTGGTCTCATCCGGTGCATACAATTGGCCGTTCTCTCGAGCGAGGAGCTCCTTGCTTCCCCACTCTATGTGCTCCATAGACCATAACTCCGGACATGCCAAAGTGGGTTTTGAAGAATTCTTCAATAACAATGGCAAGAGAAGGAGGTGTCTCTAACTTCTCTTCGGGAATTCCACGAATAACAATGTTCTTGGAACGTCGCTCCCGTTCCGTCAACTCCTCCCACATCCACATTCTCAACATTCTTTGTTTGAACCATAGCTTGCATGAGTGAGGAATTAGAAACCACATTGCTACCACATACATCAGCCCAAGACTTGTTTGTGCATACATTTTTCATGTCGCATACATCCCGGCTCATAGTGTCAAATTTCTCCTCTTTCAATACATGGTCATGCTCTACTTTGCCCATCCGCTCCTTCAAAGCATTCAAGTCCACAAGAGAGCCTTTACATGACTTCCTCTTCAAGTTGCATCAAACGTGTTGTTTGCATCTCAAGTGCCCTTTTGAGATTCTCATTCTCAACCACAAGTACCCTTAGTGTGCCAATCTCCATTGCAAGTGCTCGTAAGTCTTCGCCTTGTTTGTTTACGGTCTCTTGCAATGATACCAAGTACGCCATGATCATGGTTTCCGATGTCGTTGGTTGGGTGGTTGTGTTGCTATCTCCACACTTAGGAGATTTTGGATCATTTTCCACAATGGTTGTGGACCTTGTTGAAGAAGAAGAACCCTTGCGAGTGCCGGAAGACATTGTATGTAAAATAGGAAATGAGAATCAATTTTGTTAAACCTGTTCACTTCGGAAATGCTGCTACAGAAATGCCTTCCAGAACTCTGAAAATTTTTATCTTTACATCAATGCGTAGAGGACTTCGTGCTCTTCGATTGAGTCTATAGATCACCCAAATCGGAGTTCGGATGAAGAAGTTATGATCAAAAGAGTGGATTGCTGTCTACTAGGTCAAAAAACGGCTGCGTTTTTTGAGAGAGAGAGAGAGAGAGAGAGAGAGAGAGAGAGAGAGAGAGAGAGAGAGAAATGTGTGTGTGTGTGTGTAAGAAACTAAAGAAAATAGAGAGAGAGATAAGTGTGTCTGTGTGTGTGTAGGAGAGAGAGAGAGAGAGAGAGAGAGAGAGAGAGACAGGGAAAGAGGGAGAGAGATAGAGAGAGTAAATAGAGAGAGAGAAAGACAGGAATAGAGAGATAGGGATAGATAGAAACATAGATAAATATATAGGGAAAGGGAGAGTAGATATAGAGAGAGAGTAAATAAAGAGAGTGAAAGAGAGAGAGATAGAGGGAGAGAAGTAGATAGGGATAGATCTAAATAGACATAGATATATAGGGAAAAAGTGAGAGTAGAGAGAGAGAGAGAGAGAGAGAGAGAGAGAGAGAGAGAGAGAGAGAGAGAGAGAGAGAGAGAGAGAGAGAGAGAGAGAGAGAGAGAGAGAGAGAGAGAGAGAGAGAGAGAGAGAGAGAGAGAGAGAGAGAGAAGAGAGAGGGGTAGAGAGAGAGAGAGAGAGAGAGAGAGAGAGAGAGAGAGAGAGAGAGAGAGAGGGATAAATAGATAGAGAGAGAGAGAGAGAGAGAGAGAGAGAGAGAGAGAGAGTGATAGGGATATAGGAAAGAGAGAGAGAGATAGGGATAGATAGAAATAGGGGAGAAAGAGAGAGAGAGAGAGAGAGAGAGAGAGAGAGAGAGAGAGAGAGAGAGAGAGAGAGAGAGAGAGAGAGTAAATAGAGATAGGGAAAGAGGGAGAGAGAGAGGGGGAGAGGGAAGGAGGGAGAGAAAGAGATAGAGAGAGTAGATGGGGATAGATAGAAATAGAGATATATATATAGGGAAAAAGAGACAGTAGAGGGAGAGAGAGAGAGAGAGAGAGAGAGAGAGAGAGAGAGTAAATAGAGACAGGGAGAGAGGGAGAGAAAGAGATAGAGAGAGTAGATGGGGATAGATAGAAATAGAGATATATATATAGGGAAAAAGAGACAGTAGAGGGAGAGAGAGAGAGAGAGAGAGAGAGAGAGAGAGAGAGAGAGTAAATAGAGACATGGAAAGAGGGAGAGGGAAGGAGGGAGAGAAATAGATAGAGAGAGTAGATGGGGATAGATAGAAATAGAGATATATATATAGGGAAAAAGAGACAATAGAGAGAGATAGAGAGAGAGAGAGAGTAAATAGAGAGAGGGAAAGAAGAAGAGAAAGATATATATATATATAGAGAGAGAGAGAGAGAGAAAGAGAAAGCGAGAGAGATAGAGGGAGAGAGGGAAAGAGGGAGAGAAAGAGAGAGAGAGAGAGGGAAAGATGGAGAGAAAGAGATAGAGAGAGAGAGAGAAAGAGAAAGAGAGAGGGAAAGAGGGAGAGATAGAGGGAGAAAGGGAAAGAGGGAGTGAGGGAGAGAAAGAGATAGATAGAGAGAGTAAATAGAGAGTGGGAGGAGAGGAATAGAGAGATATAGGGAAAGAGGGAAAGATAGGGAGAGTGGGAAAGAGATAGAGAGAGAGGAAAACTGGGCTCCAAAGGGATGCCTGAGAAAATAGCACCAGGATTACCTTCAAGGTGACGACGCTTTGGTGAACGAAGTGCTTGCTTTACATGGAGGCATAAACATGACTCTGGGATGGAGGTTTCTCTTCGTAGTTCAACTGCACGACCAAGAAGGGGAGAGTGATAGGGATAGACAGAGAGAGACTCAATGAGAGAAATAGAATTATTTATTCCATTACATTGGAATTTTAATGTTACGCTCAATTGATCGCTTAGACGTTGAATCTAGGTGCAACCAACACAAAACGATGGCTATATTTACAACCTTAACATATATATGTGTGTACATATATATTTGTTTATGCATGTATGTAGGCACTAAGTATGGGAGCATAGCACCCAAAGGTTAGACACTTTCTCTTGGGTATAGTCTTTTTTAATCATGGCGTTGCAGTCATTGATCCACTCACGCATCGATTACCGCAATGTACCTTTGGTTTTACCACGGTTGAGACTACAATGATATCTAAAGAGGTGCAGTTGACCTTTGGCACTACTAGCCTCTACTTAGGTCTATTAGTATGTATATGTATCTACGTGTTTATATGCTAATATCTATATCTTCTCGAAAAGAATTGTAATGTTATGATCAATTGATCGCTTAGACGTTGAAAGCACTATGTTGTTCTCACCGCATGAGAAATGAAGGCCTCTTTTCAATTGTTCAAATGCAATCACTTATGGTGCAGCCAACACACAACGATGGCTACATTTACAACCACAACACATATATGTGTGTACATATATATTTAGTTATGCATGTACGTAGGAACTAAGTATGGGAGCATAGCACCCAAAGGTTAGACGCTTCCTCTTGGGTATAGTTATTTTTTAATCATGCTGTTGTGGTCATTGGTCCACTCATGCATGGATTACCGCAATGTACCTTTTCTTTTACCATGGTTGAGATTGCGATGATATCTAAAGAGGTGAAGTTGACCTTTGGCACTACTAGCCTCTAGTTAGGTCTACTAGTATGTATATGTATCTATGTGTTTGTGTACTAATATACTTCTGTACATATTTATAGATGAGTGAGTAGGGTGGAAAGGTTAATCTTATATTTCTCTTTGTAATGTAGATGTCAGACGAGAGACCATCTGTTGAGGAGCATCTAGCTGGCTCTCCTTTTGGTTGGTTCACATCTTAGGTGGGCTCCCACCCGGGGTGGACATTGCCTCCAGTGGACCCAAGTCTTGAGTCGGTGAGAATAAGCAAAGAAATAAATAATGTTTCTATGTATTTAACCCTAAACCATGAGTGTCATTTTATTTTTTTTGTTATTTGCAGGCATGGCCATCCTACACCTACCCTTCTTAGGTTCCTCCATCGGTCGTAGATCCTGACTTGCAGCGGGCTATCTCCTTACAAGAGCAGTACCTCCGTTCGATGGAGGATTTGTTTGGCCGCTACACTCCACAGCAGCTTGCGACATACAACATTTCTCCGCAGACTACACCATGGGGGAGTGAGGGAGGGACTCCTTACCTACAAAACCTCCCACCAATACCACCTCCTTGGGGGGTTCACCTTACATAGTATGTGACCTATCACGTGAGTTCGCCTTACATAGTATGTGACCTATCACGTGAGTTCAACAGAAGGGTATTTAACTCCCTTATAACTTACAAAAATAAATTTACATAAGGATATTGTTTTAACAAATCTCAAAAAAAATTTACAGAATTTAAAAGATAAGGGTTCATTATATTCCCTAAAAAATTCACTGAATAGGGGTTTAAAAAAAAGAGCTTGAACGCACGTGATATAGTGGTCTTACCTATAGTGATCCCCCCGGGGGCACCTCCCTCTACTCTCCCTTCCTATCTTCCTACTCCTATATCATCGCAGGGTCCTACTCCCATGGCATCACAGGGTCCTACGCCACTCCATTTCACTCCTGCTTTGCGAGAACATCGTCGATGGACTTCCTCTAACAGCGCGCGTCGATGCGCGTCTCAGGGCAGCGAGCGTCATGAGAGACGAAGCGACGGTGGATCTTGTGGTTTTGCATGTTTTGGTAGTGGTGGGGAAAGAGGGTCCCGAATTTCAGAGCGTGCCGCCCCTAGCGCAAAGAATGAGGATACCGAGGCACCCGTGCCAGACACCCATGGGCACTACTATAGGGTTAAATATGGCGAGAAGGTGGATTTTGGCACAGCACAGGGCAGGGCATTTCAATGCCATCTACAAATTCTTATACATTCAACGTATAATAATTGTTTTATAAAGTTTAGAGACCAACTTCCCGATCATGCACGATACATTGAGGACGCTCTATTAGCTAGATTTCCAAACGCCCCTGATCAACGTTTTTCACAACAATGGTTGGAGGGCTACATAAAGACATTTTTAAAAAACAAGCAATCCAGTGTGCGACGCGCAACAGCCAACCAAGTCAGATATCCAACAGGAGTTACCGTGGTGGCAACATGGGAGACACGAAGTGGGAGTGAGCAATTCAAGAGAAGAGTGATCAAGCTGCGACGGGCTCATCATACAGACAACAATGCGAGGTCCATGCAAGACAAACTCCCATGCACTATGGCTCAGAGGCAAGGGATCTTGAAAGGTTAAACATGTAAGATTAATTGAATTATAACGTCGATCAGTGATTATAAAGATTGTAGTTGATGATTTGGTTTTGTTATTGCTAACTTAAGAAAATATCACTCTCTCTCAAGCAACTAGAGAATGGTTAAGTATTGGGAGCGACATACAAAATTTGATACTTGGTGATGGTTGTTCGGAAACAACCACATCTCTCGTGAGCAATTTGACGCAACAGTTGGACCACTACAAGCGATAAGTTTAAACATGTAGTTTTATATGAATTATTTTGAGCTGTTGATAATTGTTTAATTTGGTTTGGGTTTATGTAGAGTCAAAGTGATCCAACATACATTCCTTTGCATGTCAACGAGATAGAGGAGGATTAGATAGTTTTTTTTTTGGTCAAAACTTTCGTTTACTTTTTATTGTAACTTTTTTAAATAGTTGATCTTCTACATTTTTAATTGTCAAGATAAAGTAAATTCAATTTCCGTTCTTTGGTATTTTTTATACTCTTCAAAAAAACAATTGACGTTTTTTTGTTTTATGAAGGTAAAAAATAAAGGTGGTCACCTTCACCTTTATTTTTGAATTGGCGTGTAGCGGCAATAAGCGCGGTAATAACAGCGGCAAAGGTCACGGTAATAGCAGTGGGTATATTGCTGTGACTATTACCGTGCTTATTGTTGAGAAACCACTACCCCGTGCATAGCTGTGGTTATTGCCGCCCCCGCAATTTTTTCTCTCCTTTTTCCTTTGTTTTTTCGTGTCAACATTAGCGGTTATAGACAACTCCTCTTATAGTGTGGTAGGGCAGCGACTGTTGATGCCATTGAGAATTAATTTGGTTGGGAGGGAGGTGTGTTTCATTGACTAAGTGAAGAACTGTCAACTTCCAATCCATTGTCGCTTTCCATTTAGCATCCACTTTGTGGAGAATCTATTCTTTAAGTGCATCTTCTTCAGCTTTAGAAAGCTGTACCGTTGACACTTATTCCTCTTTAGTGATTGGTACATGGAATTCAGAATCTCATGTCTTCCTTTGTGTTGGCTGTGTTTCTATATATCTAAAGGAGACTGATGGTATGTCTATATTTGGCTATTCAGCGGTACCTACCCCCTCTTGAGCTTCTCTATGCTCTTCTCTCAACAACTGGTTGGCGCTCTTTAAATCCTCTATCTCCTTGAGAAAGTGCTCTTCTCTTTGTACCCGCATTAAGGCGAGGTCTCGTCTTTGTGCCTGTTCCAGCTTCAACTCAAGTTCCAGGTCCTTGTTTCTCTTTTCCAAAGTCTTGTAGACTTCATCTGCCCCCTTGAGTGAAGCTACAACTAGGTTTTCCCTGGTCTGCTTTAAGAATGCCTCTTGGTCATTGATTTGCTGCTGTGAGTATTGCAATAAATCATTTTCTGCATTTATATGCACTTGGATCTTTTGTATTAAGAGAGTCATGCTCATAGGCTTGTTACTTACTTTAGTCAGCTATTGGTCCTTGCTTTTGCATGCATTCGACAGCTTTGTGAGAAGATCTCCTAAATCTTCCATCTCCTTCTGTTGCATTTTCTTGACAATTTGGTGTTTCTCTGCTTCATTTTTTAGCTCTTTGATCTCTCCTTGAAGATTCTCAATGATGTTCATCTTGTCTTCAATCTCGCCTTGAAGAACATCAATTACTTGTTCCAACTCTCAAGCTTTGGCACTGCGGCTAAGAGCTGTTGTTCGCATCTTTTCTGTCATTAGTTGTATCTACTTTGCATACTCATTAACTTGGATTTTCACTTCATCAACAGCTACCCATTATTTCACATTCAACCTAAGGCTCCTTAGAAGTTCCAGCTGATTTCACTTGCGTCTTTCAATGGTGCAGTGGATTCTACTTGAATCTTTGTGGATGGTTCAACTGATTTTGTTGTGTTGTTGTAGAAGGTCCAACTTCATCTTTTTTTGTTTCATGCGGTTGTTCATAACTGGCTTCCTCCTCTTGTTTGTCTTTCCCTTTTGTTTCCTTGCCTTCATTGGATTTGGCAGTTGGTGAAGGACTTGGACTTGGCATGGGTTGGTCTTCTTGTTCAATAGCGGGTGAAGGTGGTCTTGGAGACATCTCTCCTTGTTCATGTTGTGTTTCACTTTGTTGTGCATCTTCTGCCTGCCTTTGTTGCATAGCGAACTCTTCTCTTGCTTTAATTTTCACTTCTAGAGCTTCTTCTATCTTCAAGGCTTCTACTTCTGCATAATTCGCTCAAGCAAATCCTTCAAATATTATTCGATCTTCTTCTCGGGGTTCTTGGTCTTCAGACCCTTGATCTCGCTCAGGCTCCATGATTGTGGGTTCTCTCTTGCAGCTTGGTAACTTCTTTCATACAATTCTTTTTCTCTTTCAAACCTTGCTTTTTTTGATAAGGTTCTTCATGATGGGTTGCCACAACTTTATTCTTCGTTTCTTCTGTCCTTGCCCTCTTTTCTTCATTGTCAAAGCTTTCACTACTGTGGGCTTCAAACGAGCTTTCTGCTAACTCTTCATCTGATTTATTTATTCTTTTATTCTTTGATCTAGTGTTGGTGATAAAGATGGACAGGATCCTCCACTTACTTGAGAATAAGGTCAGAAAAGGTGGCGATAGTTGTATCATTTGTGAATGTACCAGCTGTTTTCCTATCTTTGGTCCTCATTGTCATTCCTTCACCTGGCAGCTTTAGTGCTTCGTCCACTATGTTTTTGTTAATATGACCACTTCAACTTTTTGGCCTTGCTGATCCATGATCTGAGCAATCCATCCTCTTTGATTTTTGATAATAGTTCATAGGCTCTCTCAAAATCTACCCCACACGGTTTCTTGATCATAGAATTCTCAAAGTCCCAACCTTCTATTGGCTTCTTTTGTGGCTAGCTTCGCAGCTACATCATAAATTTCTTTGGGTAGCATGTGCAACTTTACCTGGTTTCCATCTTCACTCTTGAATCTACCGGTGAAGACTGTGGTATTGGGTTCTTCAAGTTGTTTCTTTGATAGGTATGTTACCTTGGCCGTTTTCATTGAACTAGGCTCAAATTGGTACGGTGGAAATTCTTGCAGCTTTTCTTTTTGGGTCACCTTCTTCTTTGCTTTCTCAACAACTTGCATTGCACCTATTAGGATAACACAATTTCAAAGTTAAAAAATTCCACAATTTTCGCTCTGAAATTTCTTGTGTCTGAATTGTTGGCAAATGATGTCCATTTTGCTTCAAATCAATTTTGGAGCATGCATAGATGCATAAAAACATGTAAAGATCAAAACTATGCAATCCAGGAAAAAATTGCAACCAAAGTAAATACTCATGATTATTTAAAGTAGGAAAACTTTTCAATCTTTTTGCACTTTTGACATCATAGCCTTGAACAATATGTGATTTAGATACTTTGAGTGAAGTGTAGGTTCATTTGAGTGCATTGGATGGAAATGATGCTAGATATATGCTTCAGACTCTGAAACTGAAACAGTAGATATAAATAGATTTTGGATTTTTGTGATCCAAATGTGATCAAAATTGATTGGTAGGCTTGTCACATCATGTACTTTGGTCCCATAAGGTCAAATTTGAAATTTGAACTCATTCTGGTGAAAAAGTAAATAATCGTAATTATTAAATTTTTTATCAATTTGGACATTTTTGTTGCAAGTTGGTTCTAGACATGATATAGACCCTCTTTGTGAGAAATGGAATATTTTGGATTAAAAAAATGTGATAATTAATTTAAAATCTAGACAGAAGAGGCTTTAGTGCATTTTTTGACAAAATATGAGATTTTCTTGATCTTTTGGGCTCATAGTTGACATGTGGCATAAGATAGATATGTACAAGTGATAGGTGAAGCAAAATGATGTTTTCTCTCTTGTGTCCAAAACGGGCGTGTAGTAAATTTTTTGCAAATCAACTCTAAAATTAGCGGAGATTTGACAGTTAGAATCTACTCTTCAAGCTCTTTCTATTGATATATAGCACGCCATGAGATTACTCATATTTTGAAAGATTCAATTTTTTATTCTCTTGTGAAGGACAACTCCGTCTAGAATCTAGAGAATAAAAAATAGAATCTTTCAAAATATGAGGAATCTTGTGGTGTGTTGTATATCAATAGAAAGAACTTCAAGAGTAGATTCTAACTGCCAAATCTCCGCCAAGTTTAAAGTTGATTTGCAATAATTTTACCGCACGCCCGTTTTGGCCATGAGAGAGAAAGTCAAACTCCTTACAAGGCCCCGTTGTGAGTCAAAATTTTCCCTAATCGCAAGCTAATTGTGCACAAAAGTAAATAATCGTGATTATTAACTACAATTGTTTTTTTTCCTTGAAAATATAATTTTATGACCTACACATCTTCATTACATCTAAAACAAGTCCTAAAATGAATTTGGTAAGATTTGGTCGCGTCAGCATCACTTCGTGCTCTTGTCCACTCTGAAATCACCAATTTTTGCTACTACTTGGTGTGTAGAGTTGTTTGTGTTGGAATTAGGGTTGCAAAGAAATGCACATAGCTTGGAGAAGACAAAGGAAACTCAAGGCACACAATAGAGAGTGTGTTACTTAGTGTGCAATGGAAAGATAGATAGCCCTGGAGTGATGGGCGTATATACAATGCACGGGGGAAAAAACATCCTAAAGAGGGAAAAAATTCCCCGATGGTCCTAGTGTGTTCACACACATCACTGCCACATGTATATGGTCACAAATTCCCCCTGGAGTGATGCGGTGAACGAGAGCTGGCACATGAGTAAAGGGAAGTGCCATGCCCTAAGGACATGATCAGTCCACAAAGGGGAGTAAGCTCAAAGCTTTGTGGAAAGCTTCAAGCCTCTCACGAGATAATGACTTTGTGAAAATATCTGCAAGGTTGTCTGGTGTTGGCACATAATCCGAGTTTATCTCCACTACTGAGAGCCTCTCCCTGACATAGTGGTAATGCACCTCAATGTGCTTTGTGCGAGCATGAAAAAGTAGGTTCCTCGCAACTGCCAATGCGTTCTGACTGTCAGTGTAGATAGTGTTGACAGTGTCTTGTCCAACACCCAAATCATCCATAAGGCGTTTGAGCCATACACACTCAACCGTAGTTGTGAAGACTGCCCTGTACACAGCCTCACAACTCGAAGTGGCCACAGTAGGTTGCTTCTTACTCAACCATGATATACATGAACTGCCAAGCATGAAACAAAGACCACTTGTGGACACTCGCGTGTCAAAACAACCAGCCCCAAAAAAGCATGTAAGTTTGGCAACAATGATCCCCCCTTGGGATAAAACAAGCCAAAATGTAAAGTTCCACTAAGGTAGCAGAAAATCCTCTTGACAGCTTGCCAATGCTTAGACCCTGGGCTATGCATAAATTTGTTGACCTGTGTGACTACAAACTGAATATCTGGCCTCGTGTTGCATACATAAATGAGGCAGCCAAGAGTAGTTTGGTAAAGAGTGACATTAGCAGGATCACCAGCATCATGTAGACTCAACTTCAAACCTGTTTCCATGGGAGTGGCAATAGGTTTGCAGTCCTCAAGTCCAAACTTACATAGCAATGTTTCTTTGTAGCTTTTCTGACACAAGGCAACACCACCATCACACTGCTTAAACTGTTTACCCAAGTAATGATGCAACAGCCCCAAATCTTTCATCTTGAAAGTAGCATTCAAATCAGCCTTAAATTCAGCAATATGTCTCTCATTTGGTCCAGTGATTAGCAAATCATCGACATAAAGAACCACAATGAGAAGAACATCACCCTCACGCTTTACATACAATGTGCTTTCTGTTGGACTGTTACGAAAGCCTCGTTTAACCAAATCAGTGTCATCTTTATCATGCCAAGCACGAGGAGATTGCTTCAACCCATACAAAGCCTTCTTACATCTGGACACTTTGTCCTCTTGTCCTTTTATGACAAAACCGCGAGGCTTCATTACATAAACTTCCGGAAATATGTCACCATTCACGAAAGCAGCAACAATGTCTAATTGACGTACATCCCAACCAAAATGAGATTCCAATACACATAGAAAATGCACAGTAGTCATACGACAAGTGGGAGCAAAAGTCTCTTCATAATCTATCCTTTTTGCTATGCATAACCCTTTGCAACAAGTTGAGCGTTATGGCAATCGATCTCACCATCTTGCTTGCGTTTCAACTTGTAAACCCACTTTGTACCAATGGACGTTTTGCAAGGAGGCAAATCACATAAAGTCCATGTGTCATTTTCTATAAGTGCATCATATTCTGATTGCATGGCAGCCATCCAATTTTCTGAATTCTGTGGTTCATTAAAAGACAGAGGCTCCTCAACATCATGTAAGCTAGACACAGCCAAAGTATAACAATCTGATGCATAAGATGCATGGCAAGAGCCTGAACGGGTACGACTAGACAAAGGTGCATCCAATTTACTGTCACTCAAAGTGTGCACTAGCCATTTTGGCATACCTCTAGCCTAGTCATTTTCAGCCCTTTCCTTAATATCAAGTACATCATGTACATCTGTATTAGTAATAGGCTGATCTGTAACATTTTCAAAAACCCCCATAGGTAGTACATTTACCTCATTGGAAATTACATTCGTATTTCCACCACTGAAAAGAGGCAACAAAGTGTCATAAATGTCTTGTTAGCTTACATTACTGTCTCTAGTACACGACAGCAAGGGCTGAACAGAATCTTCCACAAACACTACATCCCTTGAAACCAGAATACATTTTGTTTGTGAATGATACAACCTGTAACCTTTGCTTTCAGCACTATAACCAACAAAAATACATTTGACACCCTTATCATCCAATTTTTTGTGCTGTGTTTGTGGCACCAAAGCATATGCCAAATAGACAAAACATGCCTATGCTCAATAGAAGGCTTTCTATCATGCCATGCTTCATATGGATTAATAGAATGCAAAGCTTTTGTAGGACACCTGTTAAGTACATAAATGGCACACATGATGGCATCAAGCCAAAAAGAATGCGGCAAAGCTTGACTTTTGACCATACATCGTGCCATTTCCATCAGTGAGCTATTTTATCCCTCAGCAACACCATTTTGCTGAGGTGTATAAGGCACTGTACATTGGTGTTTTATCCCACGACTAGCCAGAATTGCATTACATTCATGAGACATATACTCCCCTCCTCGATTGGAACGGATGGTGCCCACAGTACATTTCGAGACATTTTCAGCCATAGCCAGAAGTTGTTTGAAGCAGATAAAAACTTTGGACTTCACTTTAAGAGGAAATACCCATGTATTCTTGGAGTAATCATCAATGAAAGTCATGAAGTAAAGGTAATTGCCCAAAGGCAGAGTTTGCATGGGCCCACAAACATCACTATGCACAAGTTGCAACATGCATGTGGCCAGAACTGAACCATCCTTTGGAAACTTAGAACGTTGCATCTTACCCAAAGTATAACCTTCACAAACATGTTTGACATGTGCTTCAAGAGGCGACAAAGAAGCAACCATATCAGATTTCTACAAACGCAGCAAACTAGCAAAATTCAGATGACCAAAACATGCATGCCAAAGTTTTGCATCTGAAATAGCCCTTGAATCTGCAACAGCATTTGCAAAATTTTGTCCACACTTGTCGTACAAAGTGAGCTTATACAGCCCATAGCACAAAAGGCCAGATGCACAGTTTCATCACCAAATCTGATATCATGAACCGTACATACGTCATCCACAAATTTGACTACAAGTCCAAGTCTAGCAAGTGCGGATACAGATAAGAGATTCTTCTTGATCCCAGGTACATAAAGTGCATCAACAAGTGTGAAGGAACTGCCATTTGCAGTAGTAAGCACAATCTTTCTAACTCCCTGAACCGGATATGAGGCATTGTTGGCACAAGGGACTGAATTCCCATGAGGGACAGACTCGAGAGCGGTAAACAATTCACGATTTGAGGTAATGTGCTTTGTAGCACCACTATCGAAATACCACACATGTGAATCTGCAACAATTGACAATCATGCATCATGGACAACAAGATTGTAAGGGCACTTTGTGCTAAAAGCCCATTCTGCATCAACATCAGCATTACAATCTCCTTTCTCAGAAGACTCAACAATGGATGCATTTGTAGTGGAACCACCCTCTTTCTTCTTAGCCTCTTTGGCATTCAACTTAGGACACGACTTGGTCAAGTGATCATTAGCTTTACAATAATGGCAACGCATCTTCCTTTTTCCCTTATCACCAGAATTGTCAGACGAAGTGTGCCAGCAGAAGCATTAGGAACAGAAGTTTTTCCACTTGCATTAGAACCATAAGAAGTGGCTGCATTGCTGTTACCACCCTTTCTTTGAGAAGTAATAAAAGCCTCTTCAACTGCACGCTGTCTAGTCTTGATTTTTTTGGAAACTGACTCTTGCAACAACAATGTGCATAATGCATCAAACTTGACAACTTCTGGATTTCTTTGGTTCATAAGTCTCCAAGTACTAGCAAAAGTCTGGTAGGAATCTGGTAAGGCATCAAGAATAGTCTACACAAGGAAACTGTCTGAAATGACTTCACCTGCAGAAATAAGTTTCTCATTGATATCCTTGACAATAGCAAGAAAAGTGTCCATATCATCTTCCTCATGCATAATCTTCGACTCCAGCTCTTTAAACAACAAAGCAATTTTAGCCTCATTGCGATTTGCATAAAGATCTGCTAGAATATCCCAAGCCTGTTTTGCAGATTTTGCTGAACGGATGTGAGGAACAATGGTGCGCTTCACAGACAACGCAATCAATGCATGAGCCTATGCATCCTTTACATCCCAATGAGCTGGTTCTATCGTAGGCAAAACAACTCTAATAGAAGCAATCCTTGCAGCAAGACCTGCAACATTCTTAACATCACCTGCATCATCAGAACCAGGACGTACATCAATGCCCTGCACAATATTCCAAACGCCCTTTGACACAAGAACATGTTGCATCATATAATCCCACATAGGGTAATTGTCCCCATCCAACCTGTCCTCAGCAGTAATCATCTTGAACACATCTGTGTTGTTGTTGTGAGACATGGTAAATGTTGCACATGATGTGAAAACTACCCGAAAATAGGAGAAATGGAGCGGAAACAATACGTGCTATATAGCACAAACCGTAGAAGACTGTAAGGCACCTGTTATGGAGAAAACAGCACTGACAGAAATTTTGCACAAAATGACGAAATAGCCTATGTAGTACTGCCTGTCGTGCAAACGGAGGCTGAAATGAGCTCGAATCAAAAATCTGAGCACACTGAACTCGCCGAGCTCGCCCGTAACTTTTGTTGACCTGCGAACGCTTGCCAAAGCTCACTGAAATCGAAGAAAGTGAGCAGGTGTGTGGTGGAGCAGCTGGCGACTAAGCCCGGGAGGATGTAACCTGCTCTGATACCAATTTTTGGAATTAGGGTTGTAGAAAAAAGCACACAGCTTGGAGAAGACAAAGGAAGCTCAAGGCACACAATAGAGAGTGTGTTACTTAGTGTGCAATGGAAAGATAGATAGCCCTCGAGTGATGGGCGTATATACAATGAACAGCGGAAAAAACCTCCTAAAGAGGGAAAAAATGCCCCGTTGGTCCTAGTGTGTTCACACACATCACTACCGCATGTATATGGTAACAGTTTGGTCACTTTTGAAGCTGTGGACTTGTCCGCTACATAGTCTTGATATTGCTCATCCAGTTTGGGCTCATCGGAGTCAGTTTGACTTCATATGTCGAATTTGACACTTTGTAGTCTTCGAGCTATTTCTTGTTGTTTTAGAGCTTGCCTTGACTGTTTTCTTCAAACCATCTAGGTACATTGTGTATAGACCTTGTCTATAAGTTTCCTATGGAGTCAGAATCTAATTTTGGCATGTGGCCAAAACCTAGATTATGTACTTGGGACCCCATTGCCCCCTGCCAAATGGTCCTTTTATGATATGGAAGTGTTCTACTATCTAGGGGCATGCTATAGTTAAAGTTTTGTCCAATTTTTTCTTATATGACAGGCCGCTAGGGTCGTTTTTGTTGACTATATAGAAACGTTCTTTGATGAGCTTCGAACTTACCCCTCATGTCTCATGTGAGAGAGCGCTGAAAATGGGTGACTGTGAAATCCAAAAATTGCGTGCACAGAAGGTAGAGAGCTCTCTTCTCCAAGAGTGACTAGTGGAAATGAGGTGATTTTGGGCTATAGCCTACCATGGTATCTATACTCGGACTTTCCAAACTATTTCCCCCCAGATTCCCCTGTTAGTCCTAATAGGCCGTGAAATCTACTTCAGACTCAAAAATTTCCTCAATCACACTCCGTTAGGTCATTCTACAAGAATTTGCAAAATCAGGCCCTCATGGCCTAATTTAGGCTTCCCGCTTCCGTTTGTCATTTTGATTGAAATTTTTTGTGTTTGTCCATCTTGTTCTTCTGATCACCAGCGTATCTTCAATTTCTCCATCTAAGATCAATTGGTATTTATTATTAATTTTTGACTGGCTTATTGAAAAAATAAGAGAAATAATAAAATGTACCAAAAAATAAAATTGAAAAATCAATAATTAAGAAGATCCATTGAAGAATACCAATTATTACTTCTTGGTAGATTTCTCTATTTTTAAGCTCCAATATCAAGAAAGTTGATGAAATAAGAAAAAATACTATTTTTGATGTATTTTTTGATAGTATATACACAATTTACACTCATCGAGAAGATGTTATCAATTGAAATTCCTCTATTAATGATTTTTAAGGTCATTATTAGGTAATTTTGCAAAAAACCACACGTTAACATCCAACTTTTCCTTCCTCTTCAAACATCGCCCTTAACTAATGAAGTTTCCTTCCACCCGTCCTAGATGGAGTACTCTGGGACGATTGGGTGCATGGGTTGAACACTTGTATCTATGCATAGCCGTGGTTGACTCTATCATGCTTTGAAAGGTCAATGCAATTCAAATCAGTATGCGGTGCAAGATTTGGGTCTTGAGTAGTTAACTCAAGGGTTTTCGTGGTCAACGTTTGTTGTTGATGTTTTCTAAATAGAAGATTTTGTAATTTGTGTACTCTTTGCCTGATTGTACCATCTGGATGCTTTGGCACACTAATTTCTTGAGTTGTAGGTTTCAATGATGGTTGTTGAGATTTATCTCTCCATTGGTATTTTGGTTTTCCGTTGATGAACTGTTGTGGTTGAGTTTTTTGAGATTTAACTTATTATTTATTCATCGGCTTTACTGTTAGTGGAGAAGATAAATGACTCCTTTGGTTTCCAAACCCATCTAGTGTTATTTCTCTTCTGAAAGATGTTTTTCTCTGAGTTGTTAGATGTGAAACTTTCTTCAGTATTGTAGATGAGTTTTTCGGCACCCAATTTTGAGTCAGGTTGTCCTTGATTTGTGCTTTGGTACCCAAATCTTCCTGACTCCTTGCATGCTACTTGTAGCATTTACTGCTCTAGAAGATTGATTACTCCCTGTTTTCTTTTGTGGGTGACCTCTTTTCCATTCCTCTTTGCTTGGTGCAATTGGAACTAAGAGTTGTCCTCCTTTAAGTGATAGCTTGAGTTTATTGGTGTCCCAAACTGGTACTACCTTGTATGTCGTTTGCATTCATGATATTCCAAGAATCATCATTTCATTCATATGTTCATCTAGTATGCATACAAAGTGATGAGGGCTATCACATTCAAGTTGACTACTCCCAATGCCGGTGTTGAGTTTTTGAATCATTGGTTAGTGGAAATTGGTACTTCTTTAAGCGGCATCCATTAATCCAGTTAGCCATTTTTACCATCTAGAGTGGAAAACTTCACTGCTCCACTTGGAGATACATCTTCAATGATCAACGGTGCATTTTCCTTCTTCTTGAACTTGGGAACGTGTTGCTTAAGGGAATAAACTAAAACTAGGTCCCCTTTTTTGAAAAATTTTGTGACTAGATGTGAATCAAAAAATTGTTTTTGCTTCCGTTTTTTTACATAGATGTGAGCTACAACAGTTAGTCTTTGCTCATCAAGCTTTTCTAAATCTTCAAGCCTCTCTGACAATTCATGTCCGTTCCACTCAAGATATTTATGTACCCTTAGTGTCGGCAACAGAAATTCTATCTCTAGTATGGAATCAAGACCATAAACAAGATTAAAGGGTGTAGCATTCAAAGTTGTCTTGAATGAAACTCTATAAGCCCATAGAGTGCCATGTAGATTCATTTCCCAATCAGTTCTTTGTGAACTAACCACTTAAGTCAATACCGAGCTAAGAATTTTATTCGTGTGCTCATCTTGACCATCTACTTGTGGATGATATGGAGCCGATTTATTATGAATGACCATAAATTCATTCAGCATCAATTACCTCATTGAGGAAATGAGTTCCCCTATCACTGACAATTTCAATTGGTAGTCCATATCTTGTGAATACATTTCCATACAAGAATGCGGCTGTTGGTCTAGCATCATTCTTCCTGGTTTCCTTAGCCTCTTCCCACTTGGTCAAATAGTCCGTAGCTACAATGATGCATTGAGCTTGAGTTCTATAAGCAGGTGGCTATATTGGTCCAACAAAATCTATTGTCCTTTTTTCAAAAGCTCTAGTCCCCATCATTGGTCTTAAAGGGATGCTATCTACCTAGGTTAGCATTTTTTCTTGTTGGCATGCGTCACATCTTTGAAAATATTCTTTGGAAACTGCAAAAAGTACATGACACCGTATGCCTGCCATTAAAATTTCTCTAGCGGTGGTTTCACTAGAAAAGTGACCTCCAACTAATCCAGCATGTGCTTGTTCTAGAGTGGGTATATATTCATCTTCATTTTCACATGTTGATCCTTTCCTCTTTGATACAATTGGTTTCCAATAAGAGCATAGTCTCTTGCTTCAGTTTCAATAGCTCTTTGGCGGCGTTTACTCATATCCTCCAAAAATGTTTTGCTTCATAAGTAAGTAATTAGTTTAGTTACTCCACTTAGGAACGAGTGATATTTGAAATAATCTCACATGAGGTATGGGTGTGTTTCTGGCATTGAAGACAATTTTTCACAAATGAGTGAATATCACTTCTCATGGTTGGCCAAAATTCTCCAAGTCTCAAGATCCTTGCATAGTTTGGTCTTCCTCAAAGTGAAGTCCTGCTTGATTTAGGTATTGGGTTTTCTCCTCAGGATTAATACACAAAATCAATATCCCATCTCAATTTATTTTGTATAGCCTTGCAGCTATACAAATTTGATTAATACACAAAAGCAATATCCCATCTCGATTTATTTTGTATAGCCTTCCAGCTATACATAGTCGATTGCCCAATTAATCCTGCTGTAATAAGAAGTGGGATTTTGGGAATCCACTTGAGCTATGGTCACCAATGAAACCATATTTTATGACCAATGAGGTATCATTTCCACGGAGAATAGAAATGCATCTAATAGGTCAGCGTCTATCACTTTTGGTGGTTCTCTTGAAATAATCCTTGAAAAATGATTAGCTCTTTAGTGTGTGGTGCCCTTTTTTTAAAACTACAATGAAATCAAATTCCAAAATAATGATGAACCATCTCACAATTCTTTTTGTGTTGCATGACTTGTTGACCAAGTACAATAAAGCTTGGTGGTCCACAAAAAACACAAATTTGTTGGCTAATAGGTAATGTCTATACTTTTTTATGACATAGATCATCCCTAATCCTTGACTTTTGATGCTTGTATAGTCTTTCTCTGCCACATTCAGCTTTCTACTAGCATAAGAAATGGGAAAATAATGTTTTTTGTCTCCTGGCTGAGCTAATATGCACCCAATGGCAAAATTTTAAAATCATCAACATGTATATGAAATATCTTATTCCAATTTGGTGCTTTCAATATTGGGGCTAGAGTGAGAGCTTGTTTAAGATTCATGAAGTATTCTTCACACTCATCAACCCATACAAAGAGTGTAATTAGGTCATACATGGGTTTTGCGATTATAGCATACATGTAAATGAATCATTTGTAATATCCACAATGTCCCATGAGATCCTGAACCCCTTTGAATGTTGTTGGTCTAGGCAATCCAACAATAACATGAATTTTATCCATATCGATCGCTATACCGTTTTTAGACACTATATGTCCAAGAAATTTTCCTTGTTTGCCCATAAAGGTGCATTTTCAAGATTTAAGCAAATCTTGTAAAGTCTACACTTTTCGAATACCTTTTTGAGATGTTCAAAATGATCATCTCCAATTGATGAATGTACACATGAATCCACATATACTTCCAAGAAATTCCTAAGATATTCTTTGAAAGCATGGCTCATCAATCTTTGAAAGGTGGCAGGAGCACTAGTCAACCCAAAAGGCATAATCCTATAGTCAAAAATATCCCATTCAGTTGCAAAGGCAGTTTTATGCTGATTTTTGGGATCAACCAAAAGTTGATTGTACATTGAAAATCCATCTTAAAAGTTGTAAACTTCTTTTCCTTCAACGCATTCTAAAATATGCTCAGTGATTGGAAGAGGGTAGTTATCTCTAATAGTGGCCGCATTCACATTTTTGAGATTGACACACACTCTTAATTTTCCATTTTTCTTGGGTACCACCACAATTGGAGACACCCAATCTGTGTGTTCAATTTCATAATGAATTCGTCTTCCTTGGGCTTCTCTATCTCTTATTTGATCTTTTAGGGAAATGTTTCATTATAAGTATATGGCCTTTGTCTACTTGGTTTTGCATCATCTCTCATAGGTATGGTATGTTAACAGATTTTTGGATCAACACCAAGCAAAGATATCTTGGTATTCTTTTGGTAAGCTTAGCAAAAGCTCTTCTTCTTCTTGAGTCAAGTCGTTTGCAATGTAGGAAAATCTAGGATATTCTCCTGGTTCGGCTATATCTATTTTCTTTGTGTTTTTAGGTCCTTCGTATGACTCACCTTGTTTTCTTAGTTCCCTTACAGGTTGTTTGACTATGATCTTCTGGTCTTGGAGAGTATATTTCTTGTAGTGGGATGGAACACTCATTACATCTTTACTCTCTTTCTCAGTTGTTTCTATTTCAGTGGTATACACCTCCTTTAGAACTCTCCTCAACTCTTGATATTTTTTTCTTTCGTTCAACTCATGTCATGGATGATTCATCATTTTGATGCTTAGGTTTTGATTGAGTTTCCTTTCTCATTTTTCTTGCTGTTTTTGATCCCTTGTTTGTTATCTAAAGGATATCTACCCATGATTTTGTCTTTGAAACAATCATGTGCATCTATCTGCATCAGAAAATATGTTCTGCTAGAAACTGATGGAATAGTTCTAGATTTCATGTTTTTTGTGTCTCTTTTTCTTCTATACCAATTCTGTCTTCTTGTTTTTTTGGTTTGGAAAGTCAAATAACTTTTCCTCTCTTCCTTTTAGGAGTAGTTGGGCTGTAACATGTTCTTTTTTTAACGCAAAATCATCAGATGTAGCTGAATGTTCTTCAAACTCATCAATAGCATCATAGTAGAGGTCTGAAAAGACTTGTTGAGCTTTCAATAAGTCTTTGGGTTCTTGAACTTCATCTTCAATTTGAATGGTTGAGATCATTTGTATGGAAATTATGTCATAATCATCCTCATTGCAAAATTGAGTAGGCATAGACGTATGCACACATACATTCATTTTTGCCAAAATTTGAGTCCATTCAAATGGCTCAAACAAATGATTTGAAAAGGGTTCAGGTACATATGCTTCATCTGTGCAATCCCCTTCTAAGATACATTGTTCTCATTTTAAACTCCCATTTTCTGAGGCTCCACACATCCAAATAGGTGTGTCTTTGTTTAACCAAGATGGAAGCTTTGATTCAGCTGAAGAGACTGAGTCAAATTCTTGAATGGGTGTTTTCATTACATCTCTATAAGTGTGATCTTTCAAATTAACCCTTGTGATTGATCCCACTTACTTCAAGTACAGGTAATTGTTTTCCCAATCCTGAATGAGTTGTACTTGCTGCATGAATGGCCTTCCCCAGATGATTTCATAGTTAAGTTTCTTTCCAAAGTCCACTATCACAAAAGTATGTTGATAATCAATTCCACAGGAACTAGCTGTCACTTTTTCGAGAAGTCCTTGGGGTTTTTCTATGTGTCCGTCAGCCAATTGTTATTTCATTTGAGTTAGTCTAATGGCCAATTTCCACATGATTTGGATACTGCTTTTGTGGCTATGGCTATTCCAACCCCACTCCCCAATATTGCCATGGTTTCTATGCCATTATACCTCATTGGGAGGTTTGTGTTTTCTTCTTCACCTTTGTAGTACTGTCACTTTGTTCATAGGGACTGATCTAATCTCCTTGTTATTCAATTAATGTTTCAATTTCTCTGTTTTTTTTGCAATTAGCGTTGTTATCTCCATCTTCTCTAGAGTTTTCTATAAATCATTCCATAAGTATTGTATGATTTTTAATAGTTTTTCCAAGGTAAGAGTACATTGAATGGGTGATGACATCATTGAATGGATGTTCTCCACTCTAGGGTCTATTCCGCTCTTTTTACCTGAGTGGTTTTACACACTACGGATGTTATCTCCCAAGTAGGAGAGTAGTGTTTTTAGAGTCAATGAGTTAAACATTCATGATGCTTCAGAACCACAATCCCCATACAAGGATTGTATATCATTGTCCATATCATCAGGTAAATTTTCTAGCCAAACTTTCTCTATAGACCTGACTTCAAAGTTATGCTCCCATCATTAATCTGTCACTTTTTTCCATAAATGTCCTCGCCAGTATTCCTCCATGAACAAAATTCCATCTAAAACATCTTCACTGTCATGCACTGTGACTTTTGGCTCTTTAGTTTCAAGGTGGGGTTCTATCACCACTTTGGATTTATCTTTATTGGTTTTTACCACAAAGTCCTCCCGTTTTGCCATACTCTCAAGCTTGGTTTTTGTTTTCCCAATATCTCTTGAGTAAATCTTACCAAATTTTGATAAGCTTCAAGATTAATTGTTTCCATACAAAATTGAGATTTTTTGCACAATTGAGTATACCACAAGGTTAAGCATATCAAGTAGACTCCACATATCCAATTTGATGAAATTTGGATCACAAAAGTGATATTATTCTCGAAAACTGAGTCTACGAACACGAAACAACCGATAACTTAGACAAATCTTCCTGAAATTTAGTAAAACTTGTCCAGAGACTACAACAGGGTGTTTATATGACAAAAAAATTATAAAAAGGCGAGAAAAACAGAGAAAAGTAAATAATCGGATTATTTATTTTCAGTCCCAGAGACAAGATTTTGAACTTTTGAGCTTGTACAATTTTAGAACAACATAATACAAGGCCATTGGTCAAGTTTGGATTCCATCGGGTCCAATTGAGACATGCTAACTCAGTTTCCAAGTTGCAAATTAGTCCTTTAGCTATTTGTGAAGGTAGAATCCAGAAATCTCATTTGCTGACTCGCTTAGCTCATACTGAAGTAATATACATAGAGCAATCACAATAGCTAGCAAAAATTGTGCAGTCTTTGAGAGAAAACAACTAACTTGGTTAAAATTGATACAAGAACTAGGTTGCAGGCAAAGAATTGAGAGTTTGACAGGAGTTGCATTCAAGTCAAGTGGGAAAAATGGATAAAAATTCATTCTGACGATAAGTACTCTATAGAGGGCTTAACAAGTCTATATGAACCTTAGATATCGTTGTATACTAGCAATCAACGAATATTTGGAGAGATCGCTAGGAAGAGAGGAATCCCAAACCTCGAGCAATAATTTTTTAGCAATCCATAAACCGAGCAAGATAGGGCAAGGTACACTACTTAAAACCCAAAGTTGTTTAAGATTTTTGAGATGCTTTCAAGAACAAACAAGAAATATAAACAATATTCCACTTATTTATTGTCCCGTTCACCTATTTGTGTGTTTTACTAATCATGGTTACAACCTATCCCCTTCTTGGACACTCTCTTTGATCTCTTTTGCTTGCGTAGATTCCTGATAGTGTTGAAAAACCTACTAGTTTTAGAGAAACTTAGTGAGAAACTAGTTTTAGAGATCGCTAGTCTTGTGATATTAGCATCTCAAGCAATTTTGCTATAGCTCATCTCCCATGAATGTACGTGCTGATGGAGTGCACAAGCCACTCATACTATAGCACCTTTCTCATTTTCTAGAATTTGAGAGCCACGTTTATTAGGATATGCATGCATGCTTATGTGATAATGTGTGTGTGTTTGTGTATGTGTGTGTGTGTGTGTGTGTGTGTGTGTGTGAGAGAGAGAGAGAGAGAGAGAGAGAGAGAGAGAGAGAGAGAGAGAGTGTTAGAGGTAGAACTTAGAGCTAATCAAATATGCAACTCATGAGAGCACGTGGTTCCTGTAGGCCTTCATCTCAAATAATTGAAGTGTGTGCATGATTTTAATATAGTTTGTTTATCGCTCTCACACTCCGTACCCCAGAGAACTTCCCCCAACCAATCTCTCTCTCTCTCTCTCTCTCTCTCTCTCTCTCTCTCTCTCTTCTCTCTCTCTCTCTCTCTCTCTCTCTCTCTCTCTCTCTCTCTCTCTCTCTCTCTCTCTCTCTCTCTCTCGGAGTGTGTGTGTATGTGTGTCAGTTTCAACATCATCTCCTTTGTCCTATAGCTTGACAGTAGCAAGTGTATGTGTGTGTTAGAGCCGGCTCGTCTAGTCCCATAAAAAATAGAGCTGAAGTTATTTCTTTTGTGTGAGGGCCTGCAAATTCAAAGACAGTTGCACCTTGTGAAATCAAAGACAGTTGCACCTTGCGAAGACAGTTGCACCTTGAAAACGTTAACACAAACTCAAGGAGAAAAAGCAAGGCAAGGTACTTACGTGGAGTAGATAGTTGTGAGGACGAGCAAAGGGCAGCACAAGCGCACAGCTCCACAATGGGCCATTCAGATTCCACAAGCTCACTCAATTCTTCAGCTGCACATGATGCTGTAGACTTGCCCCATCGCTAGAAGGGAGATTGCGGCCTCCCAATGGCCCATGTTGGAGCTATCCACACGGTGCGTGTGCTTGATCGAATGCCACCTTCCAGCGCCTGCAACCAGCATTTTTCTACCTGGGGTTCCTCCAAATCATAAGGGATGGTCGCATCACTTGCATTACAACACGCTTGAGTTCAAAACTCCATTCTTTCATTCCCTTCCAGTCCTGCGAAGTTTCCCATAGCGAGGCTGCCCATTGCTTACTTCCAGCTATAGAGAAAGCAAAGACATTTGTAGCCTGCAATACTTGCTGCGATACTTCAATTCCTGTAGCAAAATCAAAGAATATATTTTACCTTGCGAGGTTTCCCATAGAAATATCGTCATGCAATTCCACCTACGCTCCAGAATGTATCATGAACCTCTCTCTAGCCACCCTGTGGAGCTGCCTTGGTCACACGTATCGTCCAGATTTTCTCACCTTCCAAAATGCAATATGAACTAAAAAAAACTCTCTCTAGCCATACGCGCCGGCGTGGATGGCTAGAGGGAGTTAGGAATTTATTAAGAGCTGACTCCTACCTAGGGGGATTGGAAGTAGTGGGGAAATGATCACCAGTCACACCTAGAAAAAAATTATGGGCACCCACTATTGGGCATTGATGACGTTAGTGGGGAGGTCATGGTATTTAGTCAACACTATGCATGATGGAGCTGATGGTTGTATTGTCTTGTGGGTGACTACCATGGGTCTATACCTTGCACTTTCCTTCAAGGGTGAATTTTTTAGTCATATAGAAGACATGCAGACTTCACATTGTGAAGTTTTTTTTCGAGTTACAACCAGTTGATATTGTGCTAATTCTTTCTACCTTGTGTGGTGCGTATGCCCTATCAACTACCTCATTTTTGTGCTAATTTTCTTGGTTTTATGCTTCTTTTAGTGATAGGCTTCATTATGGTTGGGCCTGCCCTTGATCTCCGGAGTCATGACAGAAACTCAATACGCTGAACTTTGTGTTCATGTATGCTCATGTGTGTGTGCGTGTGGTGTGTGTTGTGATGGGGAGCATATGTTATTACCTAGTTCTACACCCACTATTGGGCACTGGCGACGTTAGTGGGGATGTTGTGGTATTTAGTCAATACTATGCATGATGAAGCTGATGGTTATATTGTCTTGCGGGTGACTACCATGGGTCTATACCCTGCACTTTCCTTCAAGGGTGAGTCTGGGCTTATCTTGGATTCATCTAGGTATATATGACTTAGCGGGTGCATTCATATTGTACATGCCACAACGTCCCAACATCGACATTCCTTTTACAATAGCCTTGCATTTAGCATGCTGTTGTAACGTCTAGATATAAAAGAAAGCGTCAGCTTTTGAAGCGACAAATGAGATACGATTTAGTGGTTATGTGATTCGCAACTACAGGTGAGTGTAAGAGATCAAACCCTTGTCTTTATTTTGCACCAAAAAGTACCAGATTTGCTTCTATTTTGAGGGAAGAGGTATCCCTCTAGTGGATTTCAAAACTGAGTGCCTTTTTTTGAACCAATGGAGGCTTGCCACCTTGATTGAGGGTATGAAGTTCTAGGTAGTCCGCACCCCCTAAATTTATTGCATGCATAGCCATTTGGACCTCCCTCTCTCTCTCTCTCTCTCTCTCTCTCTCTCTAGCAAACCGGGCCATCTTCAATGGCTAAAGAGAGATTTTCCTTCAACCCAGCTACCCTTTATTGCTCTTAATCTACTTGTTTTGAATAGCATGTCTTGAGGTCCAGACTCGTTGGATAAATCTTTCACTTGGGATTGTTTGTACCACATGAGAGCTTCACTTTCCCTCCCTCTCTCTCTCTCTCTCTCTCTCTCTCTCTCTCTATCTATCTCGATACACACACACACGTGTGTGTGTGTGTGTATGTGTGTGCATACATATGTATATATGCATATATAATAGGCATGGTTAGAGATAGGTGCAAAGGAAAAATAAAAACCAATGTACTTGACAATGGAGAACTATGAACATCACCATACAAAAAGCAACACATCATGACGTGAAAAATTAACATAATTAGAAAGCTAGAATTTAGCTAGATGTTTATAGATGCATACAAACATTTTCTCGGGTTTGTCTTTGCTTGGAAAAACTCGCTCGGTGCATGGTAAGACTCCTAGTAGGATATCCACCGAAGAGAGTGTGAATCAAGGTGATCACATGGGCACTATCTTTGAAGAAGTCAAACTCAACATCTGAAATGTCTTCCTATTCAACTCAGTCAGGAACCAAAACGACAGTGCGATATAAACACATAGTCACCTTTTATAATACTAATGTTTATGGAGTGCAGGTTTACCTAGATCCTAATGAAGAGTATGCGATTCAAATTGATGACCATGACATAAAGTTTGAAGAGGAAATCAGGGCAAACAAACAAGTAAAAATGTATATGGATAAAAAGGGGACTCAGTATGTAAAGGTTGAAAATCTTGATGTGATAGAAAAATGGGGGTTACAAGTGAATACCATAATTTTAGATATGGCAGCAAAATAAGGTCCACCGACTTCACAATTTAAGGAATACAATCAAGTAGATTTGAAACTTTTGAAATGTCTTAGCATGGATAATCCTAGGATCGAAGTCTATTGTTTGGAGGATAGGAACGTCAAGGGTATTTTATGGACTCCTCATGCCAAATTAGGGCAGTTAACACCCATGAAGATCATCTATATCTTCAAAATCAAAGACAAGGGTTCAATAGAACTACAATATTACCTATATACGGTTTGTTATAACAATAACTTTGTTATGGTGAGTCCTGAGGAGGTAGAACATACCAGATACCAAGGGTTCTCTATAAGAGATGGGATATTAGGGCAAGGACTTCATCCTATTCAAAGAGAGGAACTCCATGAGAGATCTTTTGGGAGCAATGTTAAAAAACCCAACACTACAAGAGGTACTTCAGATTAGCAGTGCTCACAGTGTGATGCTTAAAAGTGAAAATTTCGCCATTTTCTTTCTTGAATAGCGCCGTCGAGGGGTAAAAAATAAACCAAGAGAGCCAAAAACTCAAATCTCAAATGTGAGTTTCAACGCTCAAGTGAAAGAGGTAAACTTGTGCTCTCCCTCTCTCTCTCTCTCTTTCCCCCCCCCCCCCCCCCCCCCCCCCCCCCCCCCCCCGCCTACACACACAAACACACGAGGAGAGGAAGGAGAGCCAGGTATTCTCCTTCCCTCTCCTCTCTCTCATGTTCCCTTCCCCTCTTTCTCTCTCTCTGCCTCTCTCTCTCTCTCTCTCTCACACACACACACATTGTGCCTTTGAGAGAGAGAGAGAGAGAGAGAGAGAGAGAGAGAGAGAGAGAGATAGATAAAACAAGTAGAGAAAATATGAAATGAAATGTTATATTATTTAGGGCTAGGTTAGATTTAAATTACATTTAAAATTAGGTTAGATTAAGTTAGGTTACATTTAACTTATATTTAAAATTTATGCTAAATTTAAAACTAGGTTAAGACTTAAGATTATGTTAAGATTTAAATTAGATTTAAGACTAGGTTAGATTACATTTAGGTTTAGGTTAGATTTTGGTTTATGTTGAGTTTAAGATTAGTTTAGACTTACTTTTAAAATTAGGGCAAGATTTAAGGTTAGCTAAGTTAGATTACATTTAGGTTTAGGATTTAAGATTGGATTAGATTGAGGTTTATGTTGAGTTTAAGATTAGATTAGATTTATACTTAAGATTAAGACAAGATTTAAGTTAGATTACATTTTGGTTTAGGTTAAATTTAAAATTAGATTAGATTTAGGTTTATGTTGAGTTTAAGATTAGATTTATGTTAGATTTAAGATTAGCTTATATAAGATTTAGGTTAGATTTTAGGGCATGTCAATGAAGGCTTTGCCCAAAGAGAAAACACTAGGTATACAACAATATATATATTCACATCAAAATCTGACACCTATTAACTCACCCACTAACCATGTTCAATTAGCTCAGAATCACCATATGTTCAATTAGGTTACATTTAAGATTTAGTTTTCATATTAAAGTCTACCTTTGGGATTACGAAAAAATTAGAGTTAGGCGAACGGTGATCCCTCTCTTCCTCTCTACAGATGCGACCTTAAGTTGGAAATCTTTCAACGGCATGATACTCAGATTGGAGGCCAACATGTAATGTGCTAAGTAATCCCTCGAACAAGTATCTGATGTGAAGAGATGTTAAGATGCTGTGAATTGCTATAGCTAGAGAAGAGGCAAAGGGGTTTTTTCCACTACATGCACTATCATGCAGACGTGGGTGTGTAGATTTGTTGTACCCACAAATATAGGAATTGACCAATAAAGTTGAGATTATAACCCGATGGTCCGATCTCCGTGCACCTCTAGACCGAGGTGTGCGGGGATTGGACATGACTAGAGAATGTGAGGTAGTTCACAGTAGTGTGAACAAAGAGAGAGAGAGAGAGAGAGAGAGAGAGAGAGAGAGAGAGAGAGAGAGAGAAGATGGAGGATGCCAATAGAAGATTAAATTTATGTCCAAGCTATAAAGTTTTCACATTCATTATGAGTAGTGACGAGGATGTGGGGATGTCCAACCGAAGAACCTATCTCTCAACAAGGATCTAATGTCCTTGTAACCAATGCAATCATGATGTGCGATGGACAAGACGCATTTCTTTGCAGCACCTTCGCAAATTTGGCAAGTTTGATCCATTTATTATAGATGCTAGCAAACATGCAGCAATCTTACAACCCAATAGACGTGTTCGGAGGCGTTTTGGTCAAGTAGCATACGTGAGGCCACAAGATGTAGCCTCTGACAGCTCGGAGGATGATCATGCAGACCACATTCCCAACGAGGCAATGTTTGAGCCCGAGATCGATGAAATGATAGAGACGATCATGGATTCAAAAAGGCTTATCTATGATGATATGAAAAGTGAAGCCGATACGCCATTGAATGATGGAGCACGTGTATCTAGATTGAAGGCGCTC
Source organism: Adiantum capillus-veneris (assembly GCF_014529385.1). NCBI lineage: Eukaryota > Viridiplantae > Streptophyta > Polypodiopsida > Polypodiales > Pteridaceae > Adiantum > Adiantum capillus-veneris. The sequence goes on along the minus strand of NC_140940.1, from coordinate 130,129,429 downwards.
TTGGTTCTTCTCAATATGCAGACAAAGTTTGGATGGAGTGACACTAGCATCATAGCACTTTTCAGGTGATCTATTACAATGCGTTTACTTCAATAAAACCCTCTAGATGTATAATGATCTGATAGGTTACTTACACAAGTGTACCACATTTTTTCGTTTTGTAGATTGCTCAAAGATCACATACCAGCTAATAATGTGATGCTATATTCCAGTGAGGAAGCAAGAAAGATCTTGCAAAACTTGGGTATGGATTAGAATTCGATTCGTGCTTGTCCTAACGACTGCATTCTTTTCAGAGGGGAATACATAGACATGGAGAAGTGTCTGAAATGTGATTCCAAGAGATATCGAGTAGATCTCCGCGGACAAAAAATTCCACAAAAGGTTTTGCGTTTTCTTTTTTTGCTTCCTCGCATCAAGCATTTCTTTGAATGTAACTCTGTGGCTTCCCTAGCATCATGGCACGAGGCGAATGGATCTTTGGATGGTGTGCAATGGATTCCTGTAGATTGTGCAGCCTGGAAACATATAGATGATACATGGCTAGATTTTGTCAAGGAAGCTCCAAATTGCACATAGGCCTGGCTATGGCGGATGGCATAAATCCATTTGGTCATAGATCAACATCTTACAGTGTATGAACCGTTGTCATTGTCAACTACAACATTCCCCCGTGGTTGACTACCTAGAAGGGGCACCTGTTTCTAAGCTTGAGTGTGCCGGGGAGATCTTTGTCCACTATTGGAAGAGCTACAACAATTGTGGATTGGCATAGAAGTGGTGGACATGATCCGACACAGAGGTCGACAGAATGCTTTGATCAGAGGCATTCAAATGTGGACCATGCATGACTATCCCGGATTAACAGAATGCTCACATGATTTACACTCAAACTCAAACACTATAAATCTTGGTTTTTCTCAAGCTTATCTATTTTCATGTGTATACATGCAGGGATTCAAACAAGCAGATACACAGCATGTTTCACATGTGGACCTAGACTTAATGCACGTTGGGCACCCTCACGGAAGAAGCAAATCTACGAAGGTCATCAAGCGTATCTTCTAGAGAATCATGAGTTATGCGATGGCTTTTTGGGAAGAGATCCACCGAGGATGTCTGCACAAGCATGGTTAGAGCAGAAGGAGATGGGTGATGATGGTTTGTCCCCAGGGATGAAGAGACTCTCTCTATGGTACACATTACCATATTGGCCCAGACTCATGATCGATCACTTGCTTGATGCAATGCACATATTCAAGAATGTGGGTAATCTACTGTGGGACCATGTGACTGTCAAGTAAGATACTTTGGGAGCTAGGGTTGACCTTAGAAATGTAGATCATATGGAGAGATATTGGCTGCAGATAGCACTTGATAGATCGATAAAACTCCCTAAAGCACCATGGATTTTGACAAGAGCCCAAGAACGCAAAGTACAAGATACCATTCAATATGTGGGGACCCCCACTGCCGTAATGCACTCGCTCTTAACGTGTTTCACTAAAGAAGGGAAGCTTACCGGTTTAAAGTCACACAACTGGCATAAAATGTGTCAGGTATGTTTAAAGTGGAATATATCATAGTGATAATTGTGTAACAAATTCATGTGTGGACTTTAATATTATTGCTAGACGTGTTTTGTAGTTTATTTTACCGGTGGCCATTGAGGGATGTTTGTCTCCTGACGTCTGTAACACAATCTACAAACTTACAAAGTTGGTGCAATGGATCTCACAAAGGAGATCAATGCAGAATCTATACCATTCGCCAAACTAACGTGTGCATGTTTGAGAAACACTTTCCTACTACCATGTTAATCATTCATGTGCATCTTCTTGTTCACAGCTAGCACAATACATTCTAGATGGATGTTCTCTTTCGAACATTTTATGAAAACACTCAAGGGATATGTGCGTCAGAAGGCATGTCCGTAGGGTAGCATGGCAGAGGGTTGGCTAGTATCAAAGTCCCTAGTTTACATTGGAGAGTGGCTAGAAGGATTTGATAAAGCCCGAGACACGCTATGGAAAACCATAGATCATGAGCGCATATTTGGGATTGTCATGTGCAATCTCGGTGTTGAGAAGAAGATGACGGAAGATCTAGAGGCAAAAATCAATCGCTTTTGCATGATTCACAATCCAGTGATGCAACAGTGGATTTCAATATGAGGATGCAAAGCAAGAACGACAAAGGGTAAAAATCGAGTGGAGACTGGGAGACGATCGCCAATGCATTATCCGGCGGGTGTGGAGAGCCTACCAACATTCATGAGCTTAAGATGGTTGCACAACCAATTGAAAGTCACACAACTGCGCGGTGAAGAAGTGATTGAGGAGGAGTTGCAGTACTCTCGGGGTTGTGCGGCCAACATAAGTTTGAAATGTATGACTAGCGAGATGTTTGAACGGCCACTCATAATCTTTGTTGGTTGTATTATAAGTCATACATAGAAGCATGGTGTAAAGATCGATAGTTTAGGGTGGAATAGATTGAAAAAAAGTGTTTTATACAAGATTGTGGAATGATGGTAAAATTTGAACATTCTAGTCGACGACGGTCCTCTGATGCAGATCCTGTGGTGGTGGAACTTATTTACTTTGGTAGGCTACAAGAGATTTTGAGGATCGATTATAGAGAATTTTTTGTCGACTTGTTCAACCTGCAATGGTTCAAGATAAACATGGAGGTTCGCAACACTATTGTGCGCAAAGGAGAGTCTAGTTTCCTTGAGGTGGATTCAACTAAAAAAAGGACCAACCTAAGAGACACTTTCGTACTACCCGAGCATTGTGAAGTACGTCTGTAAATATTTAACATCCAATTTTAGAAGTTATGTGCTTGGAAGCTCTCATGTAAGTTATGTGGCTCTGGCATGTGATATTTCATCCTACAAAGTCTGCATCAAACTGGTGATATGTCATAGAGGTAGCCCCTCGTAGTGTACGGACGTATGAGGGCTACCGTGTGCCAATCACAACAACAATATTAATGGAGGAGATCAGAGAAGATGCTCAGTCAGAAGCCGGTGAGGCGGTGCTAGACGAGCATCAAGCTGCTACTCTCTTTGGGGTGTATGCAAAGGATCTACAAAATGAAACGGAGGACATCTGCCTAAATGGAGAGCTCTATATAGACATATAGTTATACTAAGCTATGCGAGGATGAGAGAGAGACCTCTTAAAGCCATTGTTAGGAAATAAGACGTAGATAAATAGATAATTGAATAGATTACTTAATGGAGAGAGACAGATTTACATACACAAGATTATAGAGTAGAGAGAGAGAGAGAAAGAGAGAGAGAGAGTACACACGATATACGTGGTTCACCCAATGTGGACTACGTCCACGGGAAAGTAGCCAATCAATGGCTTTAGTACTTCAAAACAAGAAGTAGTTTACAAAGGGATTATACCCTTAATGGAGCTCCCGCCTTGCTTCACTCTCACCACCTCACACTCACCTTGTTGCATCAACTTCACACTATATGAAATGTGTGTAGAAATGGCTTCCTTTTATAGGCCAAAAGGGCTGCCCTTCCTCATGAGAGGCAGCCATGTGTAGCCGCCCTTGTGTAGATAAGTCCAAATAGGACCCTTCAATCGGCCCATGTGTGGCCGCCCTTGAGAAGACAAGTTCGCTTTTGAATTCGGCCACCGGCCACCGGCCATTGACTTCCGACCGCCGGCCACCGGCCATTGACTACCGGCCACTGGACAACCGTACCGGTTGTTTTTCGACCACTTTTTGGCCACCGTCCGGCCATAATATTCCGGTGAGGGAAAAAACAAAGTCTCGGGGGCTTCCGCCCCCGAGGCCCCTAAAGTTGCCCCTGGTTTTTAGTGTGAAAATTTTGGTTTCTGATGAGTGATTTACCTTCACGCACGATGGCTTCTCCTCATAATGGGGGCCTTACAAATGTGCGCTTTTACCACATAAAATTACAATGGTAAATCAGGCTCCATACTTAACAATCTCCCACTTGGAGACTGATCTCCAAACCAAACATGTGACGGCTTTCCATTCTGGCTTCTTATCCTTGAATGCCGATTGAAGATGAGCAAAAGCTCAACTTCTCCTTGTTCACCACCTTTATAAACATGTCTGCAAGATTTTCACTTGTATGCACCTTTCCTAGCTTTAGTTGTCCCTCTTCCAAAAGAGTGCGTATGAAGTGATATCTCACCTCAATGTGCTTTGTCCTTGAATGAAAGGATGAGTTCTTTGCAAGATGGATAGCGCTTTGTCTATCACTGTACAAGACACAATTGTCTTGTTTGAATCCAATCTCTTCTAAGAATCTGTGAAGCCACAAAATTTCTTTGCTTGCCTCCGTCATTGCTACATACTCTGCTTCCGTGGTAGAAAGTGAAACCACTTTCTGCAACTTTGAAGCCCAGCTTACTGTTGTGCCTCCAACCGTGAACACATAGCTAGTAGTGCTCCTTCGAGTATCTTTGTCACCTGCCATATCTGCATCACCATACCCTTCTAGAAAAACATCAGTTCCTCCAAAATACAAAGCATTTGTTGTTGTCCCTTTTAGATACCTAAGTATCCACTTCACAGCTTGCAAATGCTCTTTACCTGGGTTTTCCATGAACCTACTTACAACTCCCACTGCATTAGCAATGTATGGACTTGTCCAGACCATAGCATACATTAGAGAACCTACCGCTGCAGCATATGCAACTTTAGACATATAGGCTATCTCCTCTTGTGTCTTTGGACACATATCTTCGTTAGTTTAAAATGACCATCCAAAGGTGTAGAAACTGGTTTTTCATTTTGCATTGCAAACCTTTCTAGTACCTTCTTGATGTAATCTTCTTGAGATAGATTTATTGTCTTCTTCGTCCTGTCCCTTGATATTTTCATACCAAGTATCCTCTTTGCATCACCTAAATCTTTCATTGAAAAAGATTTAAACAGCTCCTCTTTTAGGTCTTTGATGTCCTGCATGTTAGCACTTGCAATTAAAATGTCATCAACATACAACATTAGGATGATGAATTTCCCATCTCCCAAATTCTTCGTGTAGACACAGTGATCCGAGTTGCATCTTGTGAATCCATGATCCAACATCCATCGATCAAACTTCAAGTACCATTGTCTTGATGCTTGCTTTAAACCATACAAGCTCTTCTTTAATCTGCAAACCATTTTCTCCTTACCTTTTCTTCATACCCCTTTGGTTGAAGCATGTAGATTTCCTCCTCTAAGTCACCATGAGGGAATGCCGTATTTACGTCCATTTGCTTGAGATTTAGATCATGAGCAGCCACAAGGCTTAACACAAGCCTAATTGAGTTCATTTTTACAACAGGAGAAAATATTTCATTGAAGTCAATACCTTTCTTTTGAGAGAAACCTTTTACGACAAGCCTAGACTTGTACCTTTTCTTCCCACCTTCTTCTTCCTTCAGCTTGTACACCCATTTGTTTTGAAGTGCCCGCTTACCTTTAGGCAACTCAACCAACTCCCATGTTTGGTTGCGATGTAGTGAGTCCATCTCCATTTGCATGCTCTTCGTCCATTCTTCTTTGGATTCATGTTGCATAGCTTCTTCGTATGATTCCGGCTCTCCAGAATCTGAGATCAAGAGATGGTTGAAGGAAGGAACAAACCTTTCTGGAGGTCTAATTGCTCTTGTAGATCTTCAAGGAATAGGTTGAGGCCCCTCATTTGGTTGACATTGTTGCACATTGTCACCGTTTGCAGTCCTTAAGTCTTCACCGTCCTGAAGCTCCATGTACTCATCACGTGTTTCTTTTGTTTGTTTTCTTTACAAGTAATCTTTGTACATATTTTGTTCGTTAAAAAATTACATCCCTACTCCTTAAGATTTTACCATCTTCAGGATTCCATAGGCGATACCCAAAGTCACCTTCTCCATAGCCAATGAAGAAACACTTTTTGGACTTTGCATCAAGCTTTGATCTTAGGCTTCTATCTATGTGCATGAAAGCCTCACACCCAAACACTTTGAGAAATGCAAATTCACCGGTTTACCTGTCCATGCCTCTTCTAGAACTCCCCCATCCAATGCTGTTGAGGGTGACCGATTGATTAAGTACACAGACGTACTTACAGCTTCCGCCCAAAGCTCAAGCGGTAGACTTGCATGTAGCCACATGCTTCATGCTCGCTCCATGATTTTCATGTTCATCCTTTCCGAAATCCCATTTTGTTGAGGTGTCCTTGGGGTTGTCCTTTGCCTCCGAATGCCATTGCTAGCACAAAAGCTTTCAAAACCTTGGCTGCAATATTCACCTCCATTGTCGGATCTGAGGCATTTAACCTTGGTACCTGTTTCATTCTCCACAAAAGATTTCCACTTTGAAATATGCAAAATACATCGGATTTATTCTTCATGGCATAAACCCATGTTTTTCTAGTCGCATCGTCTATGAATGTTACATAGTACAATGAGCCACCAAGTGATGGTGTACTTGGAGGACCCCGAACATTAGAATGAACCAACTCAAGTTTTTTATTTTTTCTTTTATTTCGTGATTTTTGAAATTTTACCCTCTTTTGTTTACCATAAACACAATCTTCACAGAACTCTAAGTCCACTTCTTTCAAACCTGGTAGAAGCTTCTTTGTTTGAAGGATTTGCATTCCTTTGGCACTCATATGCCCAAGCTGGTAGTGCCACACCGCACTATCAACTTCTGTAGTTGTTGCACAAGCAGTACACAAGTAAAGTGTACCAACCTTTTCTCCCTTGGCAACCACCAAAGATCTCTTTGAGATCTTCCACCGTTTGTTTCCTAATGCACTGTTGTGACCTTCATCGTCCAATTGTCCTGTAGAGATCAAATTTTTGCGAAGAGAAGGAACATGCCTAACATCTTTAAGCTTCCATTCATTTCCGTTAGTTTTGAAAGAAACTGTACCTTTGCCGACAATCTCACAAGCTTCATCATCTCCCAAGTATACATACCCAAAATTACCTTTGGTGTAGTCTTGGAAATGTTGCTTGTGTGGTGTCGCATGCAATGAAGCCCCGGAATCTACTATCCAGGAATTAGACACATTGTCTAATGAGAGAATTAGAGCACCTTGCTCTACTTTACCTGCCACATTGGCCTCCGATGTTGGCTTGTTGTCTTGAGACTTTGTCTCCGTCTTCTTCTTGGACCAACAATCCTTCTTGACGTGGCCCTTCTTGCCGCAGTTCCAACATTCAAGAATTGACTTTGTGCGTGACTTGCTCCGCCTTGAGCGATCACGACCCTTTTGGTTTTTGAACCTCTCCTTAGGCCTTCCTCTTGTTTCCACTGACAGTGCAGCACTTGATGATTCTCATGTGCTTCTCCTTTGTATTTCCTCACTTAGGAGAACACCCATAACATCATCAAACTTAAGAGTATTTGTACCAGAAGTAGAATTACTTACAGCCATCACAAGGCTGTCCCAACTATCCGGTAGAGATGATAGTATAAGGAGAGCTCGCACTTCGTCATCGAAATTGATTTTCACCGATCAAAGTTGAATTATGTTTGTGTTAAAGTCATTTAGGTGTTCTGCAACTGAACCATTCTCTGCCATCTTTAGATTGAACAAGCGCTTCATAAGAAATACCTTATTGGATGCCGATGGTTTCTCGTAGAAGTCGCCAAGTGACTTCATCAAGTCCTCCGTTATCTTCATCTCTGAAACATTGAAGGCCACCGTTGACGCTAAGCTTAACCGGATTGTTCCCAATGCCTTTTGATCAAGGACAATCCATGCTTCATCTGCCATCGTTGCGGGCTTCTTTGCAAAACCGCCTAGTGGCAAATAGAGGTCCTTTTGGTAGAGATAGTCTTCAATCTGTATCTTCCAATGTTGGTAGTTTTTACCGTTGAACTTATCAATCTTGAGCTTCCCTTCCTCCGCCATAACTCCCACTCAATTCAAGGAATCCTTTCCTTGAGATATAAGACGTTAGGAAATAAGACGTAGCTAAATAGATAATTGAGTAGAGTACTTAATGGAGAGAGACAGATTTACATACACGAGATTATAGAGGAGAGAGAGAGAGAGAGAGTACACACGATATACATGGTTCACCCAATGTGGGCTACGTCCACAGGAAAGCAACCACTCAATGGCTTTAGTACTTAAAAACAAGAAGTAGTTTACAAAGGGATTATATTCTTAATGGAGCTCCCGCCTTGCTTCACTCTCACCACCTCACACTCACCTTGTTGCATCAACTTCACACTATATGAAATGTGTGTAGAAATGGCTTCCTTTTATAGGCCAAAAGGGCTGCCCTCTCTCATGAGAGGCAGCCATGTGTAGCCGCCCTTGTGTAGATAAATCCAAATCGGACCCTTCAATCGGCCCATGTGTGGCCGCCCTTGAGAAGACAAGTCCGCTTTTGAGTTCGGCCATCGGCCACCAACCATTGACTTTCGACCACCGGTCACCGGCCATTGACTACCGGCCACCGGCCAACCGTACCGGTTGTTTTCCGACCACTTTCCGGCCATAATATTCCGGCGAGGGAAAAAAAAAGTCTCGGGGGCGGTCCCTAAAGTTTCCCCTGGTTTTTGACTATGAAATTTTTGGTTTCCGGTGAGTGATTTACCTTCACGCACGATTGCTTCTCCTCATAATGGGGGCCTTACAAATGTGCGCTTTTACCACATAAAATTACAATGGTAAATTAGGCTCCATACTTAACAGCCATAAACATTGTATTTGAACAATTTTGCTCTGTTTTACAATATATAGTGTATTCACCTGGCTTTTTGTCCATTCCCGTCTATATACTATACTTGAGAAATTTTTAATTGTGTTTAATCGTCATTGCTTTCACTCCAGTTATGCTCCTTCCCTCTCCTCCCTCTCATGTCTGCTCTCTCTCTCTCTCTCTCTCTCTCTCTCTCTCTCTCTCTCTTGTGATAGATAAAGATCTGTAGCAAGTAATCGAGAAAACTATGGCAAATAGAAAAGAAACTGAATTTATGAATGGAGTGTCTTGTCATAGCTATATGTAAAAGGCATGTTGTCCAAGAAATAGATTTTACAAGATACATAGAATGCACACGGGAGAGAAATTCACAAGAACTTCACAGGAAGCTCTCTACACAGGAATCCCTCCCCCTTTATGAGTCCTCTCTCTCTCTCTCTCTCTCTCTCTCTCTCTCTCTACAAGGGATCCCTCTCCCTATTAATTATAGTATATATTATAACTTGTCCATGTTTTCTTTTCCATTCAATATTAAGATTAAATGTTCATGTGTTTAATGTAGGTATGGATGACGATGAGTTTTTTTCTTCTTTGTCACCCCAACTCAGGAGGTGGTACGAGGAGCGTCATCGCTCTGGAGCACCATCACGTCGTTCTACTCCTTCAGTGTCTTCCTCTGTTTCAAAGCATTGAGCACACTGCGAAGCTTCAATGTCGATGAGACGGTATTCACACTCATCTATGCATCGACGCTCTAGTGGTGGGGTTGGCAATTGCTGTAGGGATGTCGTCACTGATGCCTCGACACTGCCTCCTATTCAACGAGGCTCCTTACCTTCCCCTTCTTTGCCCGCCCCCACAACAATCACAACATTGCCATCTACGCTAGGTTTTGCACGGCTATTGGCTGTTCTTGGCTACACACCACTAGCTACTCCACCGTGAGTCACCCATTTGACACTCCTCGCTTTGGGGCCCAGACTCCAGTGGAGACACCTGACGTCCGTACCCCCATCGAGACGTTGCTAGAGACCCGTGCCGAGACTCCCAGGTTCACACGTCAAAGGTGAGAGGGCTTGCCGTACTCGGTCGACATTAGTGACGTCATCATCTTGGATGAAGAAGGCAAGAAGGTGATCTCGCGCATGCGCGGTCTTTGCTCTCAGGTGTTTAGACACTACATGCTAAAAATCTGGAGTGAAGTGCCAAATGAATTAAAATAAAGAGTCATTAGTATGATTCATGACAAGTTTCCCATGTCAAGTCGGGATGAAGGCTTCAATGTAGACCTGATGAAGGTTTGAATGTGCAAATACTGCAAGCACAAGCATTTTGAAGTACAAAAAGCAATAAAGAATGGGTGGAATAGACCACATTGGCGGGCTAAAGAAAATTGTAAGAATACGAAGCGAGAAACACGTGAGAATCCTAACAAGTGGAAGCAACAAAAGGAGGAAGCCAAAGCGCGGGTAGAGGCAGGGAGCTCGTAACACTTATAGAGAAGTGGGTGGGCATCATTTGAGGCCAATTTTGTAAGTGTTTTTTCATTTCTCTTTAGGTTTGGTAGTTATGTCTATCTATACTTTTAAATTATAACATAATGGATTCTTTGTATGTTTTGAATAGTGGTCGATGACAGGACGTGACCCCACACCGTACAAGCGTGAGTACGCAGGCTAAGGGCTTAAATTCCCTGATCGACATTATGAGTTCTCGCAGCAGCATGGTTATTATTTCACTTTACTCTTTTATTTTCTTGTATTTTAATAATAAGCTAAGAAAATATATTGTTTTGTAATTATATATTTATACTTATAGAAGATCTTATTGTTTTTTTCAGAATCCGAGAGATACGCCGCTTGGACGCGATGAGACATCTGATTAGACAACGTCATTCTAGCCGTAGCCAGATAACATTGATTTCCTTTTGTCATAGCATGTATAATGAGATGACGTGTATATGTCTTTTTGTAACTATTGGAAAACCATGTATTTTCTCAATAATGACAATTGTGTTGTAACTAATACATTTGCAAAGCTTAACAATCAAGTGATTTTGCCTATGATGTGTATAATTGTCATTGATCTACTTTCATAAAAAAAATTTCGTCCAATTACTTTTTTCATTTTTATATCTTTATTGTGTAAACAATACTATGCATGATGGAGTTAATGGCTATATTGTCTTGTGGGTGACTACTTTGGGTCTATACCTTGCACTTTCTTTCAAAGGTGAGTGTGGGCTTATCTTGGATTCACTTAGGTTTACTCTATTCTGGAAACATTTAATATGGTTGATGGGTGGCAAGGCATTCAATGCCTTGCCACCCAAATTTTTTTAGTCTCGGGCGTTGCTATAAGCATCTCTATATAAGGTTCTCCTACGTCACTATAAGCGTCGCTATAGAAGTACTATAAGTGTCTCTCTATAAGGTTCTGCTACGTCACTATAAGCGTCACTACAGAAGGACTATAATCGTCTCTATACCCATCCCTATATACGTTGCTATATGCATTGCTATATAGCGACGTTCCCATAGCGACGTTGGGGAGTATGAAACCCCAATGTATTTGGTTGCTAGAAGCGTCACAAGTGCACATAACCTCTTGTAGTGCAAATCTATCTCGTCATGAAGAAAACCGAGTGACATTAGAGCTAGTGCAAGGCTACATGAGTCACTATTTCCAATAGATTGTTTTGAAGGACTCGATAGAGGACCAACTGCCAAAAGTGTTGGAGATGAGCCACACAGACGTGTTAGACCAATTGATTTTTAAAAATGGATAAAAAAATACAGTGGATCTGGGGATCCATATGACCACTTAGCGAGCTTCAAGAAAGTGCTAAGAGCAGAACACATATTTCATTTCCACACTCAATTTGAGGCATTTGGAATGACCTTAAGGAAAAGCTTTGACATGGTTCAAAAACACTCCACCAAGGTCAATCATGGATTTAAATACATTAGCTCAAGGATTTGTAGGTGCATGTTCCAAAACTAGGATCAAATATAATAGGTAGCTCAAATCTATAGCTTCAAACAGAAACAAGGTGAGTCTATTAGGGATTGTGCAACTAGGATGAAATAATACATTGCAAGATACCCAAAATTAGAAATACTAGCAGAAGAAAGATTAGTGTCATTGTTTCTAGAGGGATTGTGTAACATTTAATGGTATAGTAACTTGTGTATAGCGGAAAATGACATAGACATAGTGAGAAGTTCATTAAGACTAGATTCCTAATGAGCATAGCAAGAGTGCTTGGATGGAGAGAGCAACAAAAGAATAATGCCTAGTTTGATAGGCATGAACAATACTTCAAAAAGAGAGAGAAATTAAGCTATCGACAAAAGTTGAGGATTGGATTTACATGGAGCTAGCTATGTTAATGACGATGTTGGATGCCCATGAATGTGTACTAACTCACCAATAGTAACCACAAATGATGCCTTGATGTAGTAGCAGATGTGAATAATCACGAATATTTACTTTTGGGTTTTTTGTAAATTTTTACCAAAATGTTGATACAAACTGGCAACTCAGCTTAAGCTCCCTAGCCAAGTTTCACCAAGTTTGGATAGATTCTGTTTAATTTGTCAACATTTCTGTGTCTGCAAACTGACTTTACAAATTTGGCCACAAATTTCACTTTATAGATCTAAATCTTACCAGATTTAATATGAGTGCTCAATATCAACATGTTAGAACTTGTGGTATGCTTGGTTGGCCAAAAAAGATTGAAAATTGAACAAAATTAAATAATCGCGATTATTTACTTCTGGTAAATTTTAGCATAATCTTGATCATCTGAGCATACACACATATTAAACACTTCAAACTAAGCCTCTGAGATAAGTTTCACCAAATTTAAACAAGATTTATCAAGTCAAACTCAATTTCTTGATAGTTAATACAGATTTCAGCTTTTATCAAGTTTTTCGTTTGTTTTGTGATCCAAATTCTACGAGCCTTCACAAAAGATGTTTGTAATCATGCATAGAGTCTCTGGTATCAACCTTGGTCAATTATGAGCTAAAAGTAAATAATCATGATTATTTACTTTTGGCCTAAAATGAACACTTTGTGCAAATTTTTCATTGGTCTATCTTTTTGTGACATGTTGAGGCAAGCTTTTCCATACATGGAAACCCCCATATATTTTTTTCCCTTTTACCAAAAAAATATTTCCTATTATATAAGTTACTTTTGATTTTTTCTTCCCTTTTTCACAAACGTTTTAGCCTTTATTAAATAAATAAGACTCATGCTAATCAATCACGATGTAGCATAAATAAGTAAGCTTTCTTTGTTGATCTCTCTTTTGACCTTAAGCATTAAATATATATATTTTAAATTACATTATATATATATTTAGTATTTTTTAATATATTTTTCATGTATATATATTATTCCACCCTACCAAATATTTTATTCACTAGTTTTCATTTTCAAACCTCAAACCCACTTTCAAATTTCAAAAAATACCTCCATCTACATGATTGCCAATCTTTTTAAAACTCTAGGTCATGTATTCATACACATGAAGGAGCTTACACTTGAAGGCAAGAGAGAAGTCCACTCAAAGGGGACCACCAAAAGACCTTTGCAGCCACAAATAATACATTATTTGGCTGAATTTTTTAAGTAGAGAAGAACCCCGAATCTGAAGGAGCGTTCAACATGAAAGATGTAGCACGTGATCTCAACTTTTAGCTCAAGTTTTTTCAGAATTTTTGGAGTTATGAACACAGAGATATGATTTTTGTAGTGGACCCCAGTTTTCTCGTGTAATGGTGACACAAGCCATCCCCAATTTTCTTCCCTCTAGAATGGCTATGGTTCTACAAGTCTTCAAGCATGATTACAAGAGACAAGGCTCTTTTAATGAGGTCTTGGAAAGTCTAGAGTGATTCTATCACCATTTTTGGAGGATCCATCCTCATCAACAACTATCCACCTTTGACAATCTCTCTTGTAAATTTCTTACCTCTCTCTTCTCTCCCTAATAAGCTTATGTCTAGCCAAAGCTAGACTATTGTAAATATCTCCTATCCACTACATCCTACCCACATTCTTTCATCTTCTCTCTATTGACTTTGGTATTTTAAATAATGAGGAGATAAGATGGGAGCCACAATCACATGCACCCCATTTTCTTAGTCACCAAAGTGGGACACTCACCTCAAATAGAAATATTGCTAAATCCTCCCCTCCTTCCCTATATAAGGAGGCCATGAGAGCTCACTTAAAACACACACACACACACACACACACACACACCTATCCATACACACTCTTGTGCTACATGCTTGTAGCATGAACCCTAATCACATAATCACAACACCATCATCATCACCATCACCATGCACAAAAGATGAGCACCACACCTCCACACCACTTGTAATTAAGGGTTGAAGGCACAATTTCAAGAAGAAGAAGGGTGGACACACTCATGATATTCCTCGCCATCAACTCCCATCTCTCCATTATGCCTCCTACGATCTTGTCCCCTTCTCATTTTCCTGCCATACGCTACCTATTGTATTCATCTTTTGCAAGCAATCAACACACTCCATCTTGGTGCCATACTTTGTGTCGCTTTGGATACATCTCATTGTGAGTATGGTATATACTTGTTCCTTGCCTTGTTTTTTTTTGCTTATGTAAAGGTGTGCGGACTCGCCACCATATACACACACACTCTCTCTCCCTCTCATATTCTATCATCTTGCTACTTCCATCTTGAGGTGTGCGGATTTGCCACCTCTTGTATGATAAGTGAGCATACTCGCAAGTTTCCCCTACCTCATTATCTTCCTTACTAACATGCATGAGTAGCAAACCCATTCTCACTCATTCACCACTCCTCTCATCTTATTCTCCGACCACCCCATTCCACATTTGGGAGTGGATCTTGAAATCATTTTCCATGGCATGCTTCATTGTGTGTATGTATGCGTCCTAGCCGCATATCTTGCTAGGTGGTGCCCTTATTGTGTATCCCCCATGATGAGGCCATTGTGCATAGTCTTGGTGTAGAGGCCACCGGGTCTATTTTTTCACTTCCGCCTCTCAATGTTTTTAGCCTTTGAGTCAAGTCAAAACTTAATTTGTCCTAAATTCTCAAGAAAATTTAGATAATATGAGTTTTTGCATTGAACTCTTGGAAATTTACCTCAAATGCATCTTTAAGCTTACATACTGGTTCATACAAGTTTAATGAGCATAATCTCCAGCCGGTTTCAATGGTTGTTGGCAATCTTTTGGTGTTCTTTCAAGCCGTAGACCTAAAATTTTGTAACTTCACATAAACAACCCACAATTGAATCTTTTGGAGCGAGCAATGTTTTGAGATTGCACCTCGGATTCTACTTACCCTACTCTTAGGTTCTACTACAATTGGGTTGTGGAAAGTGTCCATAAACATTTATTTTCTTGTTTTTTATGGTTTTTTGAGCATTGATCTTAAGACTTGTCTTGTTCATCAATCATTCTCAAAATCCTAACCTAATCGTACAATCCTACAAGGTACTTAGCCAGTACAATCTACTTTCAAGCTACCTCTACACAACAAAAGACGCCACTCTTAAGCTATGCAGTTTTAAAGAGAAAGTTTTACTCTAGGTGATCCTAGAGGAATTTAAAGGACAACTACACTAAATGCTCTTGTTTTCCCTAGTTTAGGTCTATCCGTCCCCAACAGAGGCACCAAATGTGGATCGGTTTCCTAACATCAGTCTTATCTTATTGTAGACATAGCGAGAACCACAATTATAAATGTCAATCCATGGGACGAGGCTAACCCGACTAGTACATAGAGGCTACAAGAGGGTTTCAATCTCTTGGAAAACAATAGACAGCTTGCATCTAACACAAGCTACACTCAAATGACCTATGTCATCAAAAGCTAGTCACTAATCGGTAAACAAAACATGACCGTTATAGCATCAAATGACATTCAAATGTTACTATACTTCTAGGACAAGTATATAAGACCTAAGCACACATGCTTATGGTCTCAAATCTTACTTTTAATGAAGTGAAAAAATGCAATTATTAACAGCAGTGAGATTTTGACCTAGTCATTTCTGACCCCGAATGCATCTATATGCTTAGAAATGATGCCCCAAGACCCCACCTATGCTTATTTTATGATTTTTGAGCTTAAATTACTACTTATGATGAAATTAGGCCACCGGTTGGCGATGCTAGAAGCTACGATTTTCCATTATCTTTGCATCAATGAGTAGAGCTCTTACATGTGGTTGCAACACAACAAACGACATTGCAATGTGACAACTGACAAGGAAGTAGGAAGCATGAGAAGGAGTGATGTGAGCGTCCTTAGATCACACTGTGTATTTCTGATCGAAAAACTTAATAATAAGCTTACAAAATTGGATTTGATACCTTAGCGAAGGGTTCTTTGGTCAAAAACTAATCATCTGGGAGCTCTAACTAAGGATAACTTGATACAATCTGGAAGCTTATAGCTTTGGCTCTTCGATTACAATATCCACTTGGCAAATAAGAGTTACAATATTACTGATTTATCAAAACATTAAGTGTTTTTACAATAAAGCTACCGAAAAATGTTACATGGGTTAACTTGGTGCTAACATTCTTATAGAAGACAATTTTTTGAGGGTGTTTTTCCTCATAAAATTTTCAGAAATTAAATGTCTTATGAAGCAGGGAAGATATGGTTTTTTTTTTTTACTTCCCTTACAATCAAGCAAAATGTTGTCCAAATTTTTAGATACACTAATGTGTCAGGATGGAACTATAAATTGATTAGTTTCCTTTGACATAAACCTAGGATAGTTATGCCATAATGTAAACTTAACATACAGAGAGATTTTTATTGACAATGATACTTAAATTGCATATGTATACAAAACAATGATGGATCATTATTAATATGTTTCCCATGTTTTGGGGCATTCTATGTAACTTTTTCTAATAATAACCAATGTCTCATGAACAGCTGGTTGATGCAAGAAATACCACTGAACAAGGAAATCAACTTCAAATATACAGCTTGAATGCATCTCCATTTTGAATCAGAAAACAAAGATGCAATCAATGTTAAGTTAGTTGTAGAACATGCCAAAGGTAGTCATGAACATACCAAAAACCATAGGACTAGACCCTATTTGACTATAATGGCAAAGAGAGATGTAATATATCCTAAATAAGGAATGTAAACTCTTATCATTGAGTGTGCGAGAGGTTTTCTTGGGATTGACAGTGATCACAAGCAGCTGAGGTGGCCTTGTACATTCCTTCCCTCAATGCCAGACTATGTTCTAACGCATCTATCTTGTTGGATGGTGGCAAGTATAAACTTTAGTCTTGTTTTGTAGAAGATTCCTTGCCACAACCTTTGTATCAATCTGATGTATTTTAAAAATTATTAAAAATAAGATTGATTTGGCATGGTTTTTTAAAATGTTTAGGGTATTATATAGTTTGTATATCAAAGGGTATTTTCAAAATAAACACACACGCCATATTGTGTCCTTGATCACTCTTGGTTGAGTGATCTTGTATAATTAAATATACTAGTACCCAAAAGTTGACCTATTACTAATAGGTACTTCTTCCTATCAAGTGGGATGAATCTCTTCCCTAACCAAACTTGGGTATGCAAGCAAATAGGGGATACCAATTCCACCTACAACCACACAGTGTATTCTCTCTTATTTCAAAGCACCTGAGTTCCATAAAATAATTCTAGATTTTGATTCTGAAGGTTTATCTAGTGGTTCCTTATCAATTCTTAACATTGACTCTATTAATGATTGGATTTCTCTCCTTGCATCATCTAGAAAAGATCCATCTAGCCTTCGTTTCCTATTTGAGAATTTCATACTTAACGTTCCTTTTAATTATACTCAGGATAGTGTTGATTCAGACGTTACTTCTCTTCTCTTTCTACTATTGCAAAAAAACTATATTTTATTAATATACATCCATGTCTAGCAAGTTGAAAATGAGATTAACCCACGTCTAGATTTTGATCTTCTAATCCACAAGAGCAAGAAACCCTCTTAGCACTTGCGGGTACTATGTCATCTTCTAACCTAAGAAATCTAGTTTGAAAAATTTATTTGGTGTAGTCCCTCTCATTCCCCCTAGACAAGTAGAGTTGAATTTCATTTGTCAACTCAATAACCAACTTTGGAATTTTAAGTTTATCAATCACTCTACCCCTTTTACAATCATCTCTTTGAACTTACTATGCAGTATTCTAGTGGAAGTGGTGGAACAATGTAGAACCATAACTTTACAAGTCAAACATCTTTTGTCTATTGATCTTACTTTTGAGCTTCAATAGATCTCTCTAGTAGTCGTGGATGCTAACAAGTTCTCTAAATCCTCTCTGTAGAAAAAACAAAAGGATTGTCCCTTGCTGATTGAGCGGAAGACACAAAGAAATTCCTCAAAAGTTGTTGGAATACCCTTTTGCACGTAGGAAGCAATACCCGAGTTCAACATGTATGCGTCTAGATTGTGAGTGGACCATCTATTATGGTATGTATTCAAAAATCTACCTAATTTCTTTCCCTTGAATTCTAGACCACCACAAGTATATACATTTATAGCATTGGTAGCTACTTTACCTCTTGAAATACGACATGCAATTCATGTCTATTATCACTTGCATAAACATATGCTTGAGGATCCTCATGGGTTGGTCCTATATTCCCCAAAAAATCCTTTACAACTTAGACTTGCCAACACATCAATAGCCAATACTATCAAAAATATCCTTAGACCTATGAAAGGAAAAGAACCCATGAAGAAGACAATGCAAACACCAGGCATTGTGTCATTTGGTGCACATAAGAAAGCTTGCCAATTTCAAGGTGCCAAAGGCATAGGAGATACATCAAAAGCTTTGAAATTTGCCTCAACTAATAAATAAGTATGGATTACTCTGATTACTAAAGTTAACCTGCTTAAACAAATGATTTAAAACAATAGACCTAAAGGTAAATTTGTACATTTAGTATTTTTCAATAAATTTTAGAACCTTTTATCTTCTACCAAGGAATCTTAAAATTGATTGACATACCTAGAACCTTGGCATACTTCAAGATTAAATTTGGTTGGAAGTACACCGGAAATTTAAACAACATTATATATAAACCTTTTAGTATGTTTTCAATCCCGTTGATTTAACGCTTGAATGTAGTTGTATGACTGAATAGATTTGCTAAGTTCGTAAAAATGTGGAACCTTTTGGTATACATGGTCTTACCACAAACACTACAACTGGAAAACATGTCATGTTAAAAGACTTTTTTAAGTAAAGGGATTAACAATATTCCTATGGTCCCTTTAGAACCTGTAAAGGTTTCAAAATAATTGATTGTCGGATCGTCAATAATATGTAATATTCCTGGTATAGATGCATGTGTTATGCACCACAATGTTATCTGTCAAAAACTTGATGGGCCTTTGGAATCAAATTCCCATCACATAGGATCAATCATCTATCTTGGTTTACGGATGCTGATCTGATGAATGGAATTGAATTTTTGCTAGAGCACCTATTTATTTGTGGGTTGGATAAGTCCTCCCAAACCCCCATATTTATTTGTAAAAAAACTGGCCCGTCTTGCATTTTATATAAGACTTTCATTTATTGAATTTAAATTATCTCACCGGTTTGAGGATGAAATAATTGTAGACATCATTAATCTTCTTTGATGAATGAGATATTAGTACCCTCTAAACATACTCTACCCTATCTCATGGGTAATTACAAAATTCACAAGGAAGAATTTAGATGAATAACCAATGCACATGACTGTGTGTTCTCCCCACTAATTTTCCTCATGGCATCAATTCTCAAGGCAGTAAACACTTGTCTTATTGAATATACTGAAGGATTTCATACAAAACAGAAGACCTTCTCAAAGATTACTACCAATAATTATTGGATTATCAATAATCATTATGACGTTGTGGTAAACCTATCGAATAGAATTTTCTTGGCATATACATTTGATATCCTGCTATGAGGCCATACCACATTATGGAAATAATAGTTTAACTGAAACACTCTAACACATAGTAAAATTACTTATCAAAATGGATTATAAAGGCTTTAAAAAATCTTGTAGAAATGTTACTCTCACTAAAAAACATAAAGATATACATGGTCAATTGAATTCTTTATCACTTTGAACCATTTATTATTGGATAACTATGTCCAAGCTTGGGACTTACATCTTTTATAAAAAACAAACGATCCCAATGGGATATTCATGTTCCCCATTATGGTGTAATCTCTATCTAGTGTGGTTTGAGTTGAGCTATATCTGCTATTGTCTAGATTACAAAAAACTGACATGTTACATACATTTTTATATTCATGGAGATACATGGATGATCCCCTCTTCATTAACAATTGGTATGTATTGGATTCCCTGCACCACAATAGTTCTCTCTCAACAGAGGAACCCTTTTCTATATATATGCTTGATATTATCAATTTCAAGTCCACTTTTGATACCCATATTACTTCTTACTTGAGTACTAAAATCAAGTTGGTATGTCCCTTCATTGAAAAGTTTTAAACTCATACTTCTTGGAAAAAGGCATGTTACCAAAAAACTATGTGAATTTTCTTCATGTCCATAGTAACAAGACTTTAAAAATGGCTGAAATTTTTTGCATATATCAGGTTCTTCCTATCATTTATAATGCATCAAAAACCTCATTTGCATTTTCTTATTTGACACAACTTGTCAATCTCTTTTAAAAAAACTATTTTTGTCCAAATAAAATCACTAGACATATTACACATCTCAAATGTCACCAGTTCCCCAGCATTAGAATTAACGTGTCACTACTTATAAAGCTTTTGGTGGGGGATAGGTCCACTTGGTGTCCTATCTCCCACCAAGGGAACCTTTTTTCAAGGATGGGGGATGCCCCCCCCCCACACACACACGCATTACATTGGTTGATCCACATAGCTAGTAAGAATAACACCCACTTACACACTCACAACACGTGTTTTTCACAAATCATTGACATCCAAATTCAATCACTAACATATGAGAATGGAATATTGGTTTTATTGTGCTGATTGAAGAGTTCCGCATCCTTGTCCACCAATACAACCAATGGTACTACCTTTGTGACAACAATGGCATTTAGAAGTGTTTACTACCTTTTACAAATAATGGGAGTACCATTGCAAGTTGGTTCATCCACCGCTACTATAATTAACTGTAAACATTTTATTAATAGCCACCATTGTTTTTGGTTACACTAGTTATGTAAAATGGTTGTATTTTTTGATCTAACCAGAATTTGGATTGTTACATCTTTTCCTCGTATCCTTGGGATAACGAGGAAAATGGTTGTATCTTTTGATCTAACCAGAATTTGGATTGTTACATCTTTTCCTCGTATCCTTGGGGTAACTAGTTTTGCATCGACACAATGGTAGTACTCTTGATTGATCCACTTGTGATCCACAACTGCTACAATATTATGTGTATGTGTGTCTTTGGATGACTATCTCACTCCTTATTCTTTTCCGTATAACCAAGTAACACCGGCCAAAAGAGGCCATGGGCCACTGTCGTAAAACCTAAAAATATCCCACTTGAAGGCGACATGGATCAAGTGGCTAAAGGATGTAGGGGCTATTATGTACAACTATACAAAACGTGAAGCATGACCATAGCTTCACCCTAGGCCCATCATCTCTATGCAATATGTGAACCACTCTAAGGTTAAGCTCTTCGTTAGAGCATCCGCTAGGTTTTCATCCGTCTGAACATTGGCTAATTCAATGAATTTTCTAGCCAAAACATCTGGTACCACATGATACTTGACCTCTATGTGTTTTAACTGGGAGCGGATCACAGGGTTCTTTGCTAATGCAATCACACTATGACTATCACAATGTAGCACTAGAGTTTGGTGCATACCAAGGTCTGCCACTAGAGAAGATAACCAAACAGATCCCTTAATGGAACTGGAAACTACAACATACTCTACCTCAGTGGTGGAAGACAAAGTGAGATTTTGGAGCCATGATCGCGAAGAACCTGTTGCTCTAGTGAACAAGAAAACATAGCCACATGTGGATCACATAGTGTGTCCACACAACCTGCATAAATTGAATCAATGTATTAAACTATGCATGCAACATTGTTCCCAAAGAGTAAGCACTTCTTAGCTAAGTCCTTGATGTATCGCAAGATGTGATTCACTACTTACCAATGATTTCTTCGTAGCTTTTTCCTATATCTGTTGACCACTCGTACTGCATGTGCGATGTCGGGTCGTGTGCTAACCATGGAGAGCATGAGACTGCCAATTTCCAAAGTGTTTGGCACCTTTGCCATCTTTGCCTTTTCAGCATCCAAATTTGACAATCATGAGTGCTAAGTTTTTCGTATGTAGCCATTGGGGCACTCAATGATTTCTCCCCTTGCATATTAAAACGTTGCAAGACCTTGTGAACATACTCTTCCTGCGACAGCTCAAAGTATACCATGTTTGTGATATCTCTTGATACGCATACCGAGAAAGTGATGTGCATCACCCATATTCTTGATAGCAAACTACTTGCTTAAGGAATCCTTGCGAAGTGCAATCTCACCTTTGGACTTCCCATGGCTATGAGCATATCATCCACATACAAAATTAGAATGATGAGGGAACCATCGTTCAATCTCCTTGTGTACAAGAAGTGATCCTCTTGGATCTGTTCGTAACCCTGGCTTCTCAGGATTTATCACACAAAACCTTCTAGCTGCTTCATGTAGACATCCTCTTCAAGATCCTCATGAGGAATTGTTGCCTTTCACATCCATTTGGACCAATTCAATGTCCTCAATGGCTACTAGACCAAGCACAAGATGCAGTGTAATCATCTTGACCACAAGAGAAAAGATTGCATCAAAATCCATGCCTTTCATTTGCTTCAACCCTTTGGCAACCCATCTAGCCTTATACTTAGGCCAGTGTTGATGGCTAGGTCAACAACATGCCATAACTCCACAAAGCCTTATTCTTTGAGAGTTATAGAATGTTGCAAATTATGGTTAGAAGCATAAATTGTAATAAGTAGGTACTTTAGTAGCCAAAGCCGGGGTGCAATGGCAATTCTACATTGTAGATACCAAGCCATTTGACCCCTCAAACTCTATTTTAGGTTTAGCCTAAGGTGACCTTACTATATAAGGTACCTTGGTCATTTTGTAAAAGAACTTTATCATAATCATAGTTTTAAGATGTCATCGACTGTGTGTGAGAGAGAGTGTGAGCTTCATCTTGGTGCTACTCCCCACTCGTTCATCACATTGTACATCTGATTGCACCATCACGCTAGCCTCGGCAAGAGCTACGCCACAATCACAAGCATTCCTTGTGGAATAGAGCGAACGTGCTAGCACATCTACAAGCTATTTGTGGCTGTAAGTATATCAAATGATTTTTTTTTTTGCGTGCAAGTAGTCATTAGAATCGTGCAGACATAAGCTTCGCATAGGTACTCACAGATTTCAGTTTCGAGCACTTCCAAAATTTGGCTTTGTCTTTTTGCAGATCATGGTTAGAGCTAGGATTTTGAGTGTATAGGCTTAGGGACAGGTGTATCCTAGTGAGGAGATGATGTTCCTTAAGTTTCGTACGATTCTGGTATGAATTGATGGGTTTCCTTCCGTTTGTATGTATGTGGATAGGTGGTGTAGCTGAGAGCAGTGAGACTCTCAATTGTGGTTTAGTTGGCCTTCCGAAGTGTTGTATGTGTAGGATGGTCGCAGCCTGACAAGCTAAAGAAATTTCCTCTATGTGCCTATCGACTGACACTATGCTGAACTAGGTTGTGTTGCATGCACTTTATGGGTGGTGTGATTCGTTCCGGCAACAGTGGCACTGTTTCCGGGGATACAGGGACTTAGGTAGGTATTCCTACTAACACTCGTGTGATGGTTTCTTGCTTTAGTTTTGTCTAAAGAAAGTATTTTTCTTAAGTGAATCCGGAAGAGGTTATTCCGAGATCAACTTGATAGCCAAGAAGCGTGTGTCTTGCCGAGGGTTCGCACTAGGTAGATTTAATTAGGATTTGTAGATTAGAGTGTTTGTTGGTGGTTGAGTGGTTTGTGAGGTGCTAGATTCATTTGCTAGTCCGTGTGTGGCATTGAAGCGTTTTTCCACTCATAGATGCAAAACCCCATATGATTGGTAGGAGTAGCTTTAGGTAAGTAATCTGATTTTGATCTAGAATTATTCATCATTGATCTATTTTCTAAGTGCTTGTTTGCATTTAGAATCACTAAAAAGTCTGCTTTTAAAAGTTAAAAATGCAAAAAATAGCTTTCTGTGGATAGTTTTTCATGACTAATTGATGTTGAGCATATAAGAAGGCATGTGTAAGAGTTCTGTGTACAAAAAGTGAAATTATGTAAACCTAGACATTACACGCGTAGAATGTCTCAAGGGGCATCTAGAGACCAAATTTGAAAAATTTGACTGCACCAGTGTGTTCAAAAGGGGGGTTTCACCCCAAATATACATTGAGACTAGAGTTCCGACCAACTCTCAACACCCAAAAGACAAAAGACGCAGTGTCAAAAACGGGAAAATAGAGAAACTTGAGATTAATAGCACATTTTTGCATGAAAATTGATAGAAGTACTTGAAAAATAGTTCTAGAGACATGGGGATTCTTATGAATGAATTCTGTTCAAAAATTCATCAACAGACATCATACACGTTGTCGAGAAATTTGCAGTCTTGCCAGGAAAGCACCGGGCTTATGGCTCTGAGAGTTTGTGAGAGAACTCAACAAAAACTATATGAAGGAGTTAAACCATAGATGCCATGAAGACTAGGGTTTGGAAAGAAGTGCAATCAAAGAAGACTCACTCTTTCTCTCTTGCACTCACACACACAAAGAAAGAACGCAAAAGAGAATGTCAAAACAATACGAAGATGAAAACATCAAGGCTATGGTCATATCGTATCATGGGTAATATGAAAGGGTTAATGAATGAGTTAATGGCATTCAATCTTGGCTGACCAAATAGGCTACGAATTGAAACCCTTCGGCACCATTATTGATGGAAGAGAGAAGAAGAGTGGATAATTCCACTTTGATTGATACACAAAGTGCAAGACCTTCCTTGATTAGAGTTGATCTTCCAAGGTTATCTTGTTGCAAGAATGGCTAGTCTCCCTCTAGAAGAAAGTGTACGCTTGGGCTTATGTTAATGGCTAAGTACAATTAGGCATTACTACTCACTCCCTTGAGAATTCCTCTCATCAATGGCTTGAATGCTTGAGTTCCTTCCAAGGAAGAAGAGGTCCTCTTTTATAGGTGAAGGGAACCCCCAAGGGTTTACACAAGAAGAGAGGAGCCAGTGTGAACAGGAAGTGGAAAAGTTGGAAATGAGCTGCCCCTGCATGATGTGGGCAGACTGGGGTCCAGTATTTTGATCATATCTCCTCAACCGTGGCTCCAAATAAAAAAGTAAAAATATGGGCAAAAACTTCAGCTCATTAGCTACGATTTGGATTTTAGAATTGTTTTCCAATTCGGATTGGAACCTTGTGTAAAAAATTCATCAAAATAGGGTCCATTTATGGCAGCAAAAGTCTTCATGTGGTCTCCTTAGCCTAGACTTTCATTTAATTCCAAAGGACACCTCATGCCATATGAAAGCATGACATTGCTCCTTGACAAAGTTTTGTAATCATGATTGCAATAATGCATTAAAATAAGTGTATCTTTGAAATCATGCCACCTAGTGTTCCACTAGGATTTGATTCTCTCCTAGTAGCTATTTAAAAAGAAATATAAGAAAAGTATAAAAAATACATAGAATATATATATATTGGAGTTTACCCTAGATATAGGATCTATCTAGGGTGTGAGATGATAATGAAATAGTAAAAATAAAGAATCAATGCTTTTTGCCCCAAGTTAAAGAGGCGGAGCTATTGATGCTTTTCCCATAGTATTTTCTGATGGTAAAGTAAGGATATGTTACCCTTGAGAAAAATAATAGGATGAGATAGAAGGCTTATTATTATACTTAAATATGCATATGTACACTATAGGAAATATAATTATGTATCTAAAAAAATACAAAATAGATCTTGTAGCATGCGTTCCCACTATGTACGTGTCACAGCACGACATCCACCCCCTCTAAACCTGCACATCCTCCGGTATGTGCCACATTGTCTCTTTGTAAGATTAGACCTCTTGTACATCTTCCTTGTCTTCTTCTTCACTGGAGGATTCCAGAGCTTCATGTTCACTTTAATCTTCACTTGTGTTTTTCTCTTCTTCCTCATCAATATCTTCTAGATCATTGTCTCCTGTTCTCTTAAATATTTTAATCCTTTTTCCTGCAATGGGAATCTTTACTTCTGTACCATCTAGTTCAGACAAGCTGTAAGTAGCATTTTCATGCACATGCTTTACAACATACGGTCCAAACCATCTTTTTGAGAACTTACGCATGACTGTGTGCTGGTTATCAAGGCTACTATCATACACTAAAACTCAGTCACCTTTGTCAATTGCTTTTCTCCTGAGTCGATGTCGCTTATCAAAATAGTCCTTGTTTTTCAACCTTGCATTTTTGAGTCGTTCTTTTGTAGCTTCAATGTCTCCAGGTCTTCTCTCTAGCTGCCTTATACAGAGTGCAAGGAGATCTTCCCTACTAAGCCCCTCTTGCCAAGGTAGTACATTCCATGTGGGAATTGTATCCTCAATTGGCATCACTGGCTTTTGACCATGCATTAGCTTCGCAGGCATGTAGCCAGTTACTGAGCTATGTGTTGTACGATCAGCCCATAAAGCATATGGTAACAATTTTGGCCACTCACCAACTCTTCCTTTGCAAGCCTTGGCCAAAGCTTTGATGATAGGAGGATTCCCTCTTTCACTCTTTCCATTGCCTTCAGGGTTGTAAGCTATAGTAAGAGAAAGCTTGATCCCTAATCTAGAAAAGAACTCCCTTGCTTCTTCGGCATCCAGTTCACCTCGATCTGCAGTGATTTTTTCCACACAACCATAACGGCAAATCACCTCATCAAGAAGGAATTTCCACACAGCTTCTGTGGTCTTAGCTCTTAATGCTCTTCCTTCAACCTAGTTAGTTAGGTCCTCTCGTGCAAGAACCAAGTATCTCATCTGCCAGAGTCCTAAAAGCATCGTGACTAGATCCACAACCCATTTACAGTGCATGGCTAGTGGATATGTAGGGTGCAATCCATCACGATGTCGAACATTTGAATACATTTGACAAGTTACACATGACTCTACAAACTGAGATACATCTTTATACATACCCTTCTACCAGTATTTTTCTTTCAACTTGGAGAAGGTTTCCCACACACCCCTGTGTCCAGCCCATAGACTCTCATGAAACTCTTGCATGAGCTTTACTTGAGTCTCTTTTTTACATATAAACCGTTGTGGTGTAGCACCCGTTTGTTTAGGATGCTTCCACAAGTAACCATCCCTTAAAAAGTACCCATATGATTTCCTGCGTATCCTCTTGAATTCTTGTTCAGACCAATCATCCTGTTTTGTTAGAGTACTCAAGTACCTTCCAATAGAAAGCCAATCACCTTCATAAAGATCTTTCAAGAACAATTCAAGTGAATTAGTCATGCAGACATTGTTACCTTTGGCATGAGAAATAGAATAGAATTTTGTGCCTACATCATCTCCCTCATCAATCATTTGTGACTCATCTTCATACCTTGCCCTTGATAGCATATCTGCCACCGTATTGTCTTTACCTGCAATGTGCTTAAACTCGGGATTTAAGGACTTAATGTAGGCAATCCACCGCAACATAGCAATGTCTGGTGTTGAGCAGCTTGTAATCATCCCAAGAAGTGGTAGACAATCTGTTTCTACAACCACACATGCACCAATTAGGTACTCTTTCCCACTTTTCAAGGCTGTAACCATACCCCATAACTCTCTCTTTATCTGTGGATAGTTTCTTTGGCGAGCACTTAGTACCTTTGCTCCAAATCTTACCACATACCTGTGTCCTTCTTTGTCATCTTGACCTATTGCCCATCCAATCCCTGTAGGACTGGTATCTACTGTCACAATCATTGGCCTTTGACACTCATAGTCTACCTTTCTCAAAGTCGTTGCTGACTAGAGTAACTCCTTTAGCTTTTTCATGGATTTCACATGTGCTTCTGTCCATTTAAACTTTTGATTCTTTCTAAGCAGCTGATAAAGAGGATCAGCTACATGTGCATAATGTGGAATCCAAATAACATAGAAGACACATGCTCCCAGAAACCTTCTAACCTCAGTGATGCTAGTGCATGTTTCTTTCATTCTTTGGATGGCATCTACCTTTGATGGACAAGGTTTCCTAACATATGGCCCGCACATGTGCCCCACAATGAGCACTTCTTTGACACCAAACATAGACTTTTTCCCTGACAATGTAAGATTCACTTCTTCCAACCTAGACAAAATTTTATCACAATCATTTATGTGATTTACCACAAACCTGCGACATCCCTTGAGATCCAAAGCTTCATCTTTGTCACTTTCTTCACATCCTTTGATAGGCAAATCATCAATGAAATGCATTGTGATTTGAGGAATAAAGTCACGTAAGACCTTATTCATCCCATTCATCATATGTGCAACCGAGTTGGTTGCTCCCTGTGGCAAGGTACACATCCTTACCAAACCCACAGGTGTTCTCATGGTTGTCAAGTCTCTGCTTCGATTGCAAGCTGAAATTGATCATACCCTGAGTAGAGATCCCCCATTGAGTAGATTTCCCTCCCTGCAAACGCCTCTGCAAATTCATCCACAATTGGACCTGTTCCTACATTTCTAATTGTCACCTTGTTCACTGGTTGCATATCTTGGATGAAGCATAGAGAACCATTCTTCTTTGGAACTGTGAACCACCTGTTTGAGTATGGAGCACAAGAAGGCTCCAAGGTTCCCATTTTGATTTTCTCATTTAGTAGCTCTACTAACTTTGGCAAATGAGCCTTTGGAACCGGAATAGGCCGCAGATTCCAAGGCACATGAGGTATTGTGAAAATTACCATAGGAGCTACAATATAAGGATCAACACATCCTATCTCATGTGGCTCAAATGCAAAAGCCTTACCATGCTTTGAAAGCATTTCTTTGAAGCACTTTGTCTCCTCCTGTGTTAGAGACTCCTCGCAACCAATCTGCAACTCTTCAAAAGACTCCTTTGTGAAGGTATGCCCGATCTTTTTAGGATTCCGCAAACTTGGTTGTAAAGAAGCCTGTTCAATCTTTTTCCTATTGTTGGGTGGTAAGGGTGAAGCTACTGGTTTTACCTTCTTTGCTACACTCTTGTATTTAGTTTCAACATGGACTTCTGGGCCAACTGTTTGGCTTTCTTTAAAGGCTTCTATTACTTGATACATTTCCATAGAGCAAACTTCCACAACTTCATTTTCAAGATGCAAACTAGACCTCATTATAGCATCAAGCTCACCCATAGTATCTACAAAAGAAACTTGTTCACACAAACCCAAAACATTTTCAGTAGGCTTTAGCAACCCACTCTTTTTCATGCCTATTTGTATATTATGCACATATTGCCTCTCACATTTCTTCAAATCTTCAAGTTTTGTAAAACATACTGATCCATTCCTTGTTACCAAGGAGCTCATTGAGAAAGTTTCACCTATTTTTGGATCAAGCGAGACCCTTTTTCTTTCTGTACCACTGCTATCCCGCTTTACAATGGTACTTGGCCAAAACCCATCATTTCTCTATGATCATGAAACTCTTTGCTTACCTTTGGTAGAGGATGTTCTCTGAGGTTGTCACGATTTCTTTCATGGTTTACACAGACTGTGAGAAATTGGACAGCTCATTTACCATCTTTGCTACGTATTCTAGCATATGCTGAACCATCATCCATTACCTTTGTTTCCTTTCGAACTCCCACAATGTAGGGTTGTCCAAGGATGAGATGATATGAAGATGTATCCTGTACAAAGAAGTTTTGGTCAATCTTTACATCACCTATTGTTACCTTCACACCTGGACATGCTGCATACAATTCACCGGATGAATTGTTTGCCACTTTTACCATCCAGCCATGATCTGTGTCCATCGGTCATTTGCACTTGTTGTAGAGACTCTTTGACATTATGTTTATTTCTGAACCATGGTCAATCAAGGCAACAAATGGCTCTTCAAGATCACCTACCTTGACCAAATTTTCTGTAGTAGCCCTTGCCCAATGACTTCGTGAGTAGTAACTCCTAGGAATATCTTCAACTTCTTCATCATCATTTGAGAAATACACTTGCTTCACTCTCCCACTAGATTGGTAGCATCCTACCACAGCTCCATCATTCTCCTTATTTTGCAGTTGCATCCCTTGTGTCTTTGAGGTTTCCCCTTCAACCTGTGGACGAGAAACTTCAGCAAGGGTTTGCCTCTTTCTCTTGATGATTTCAATGATCTCCTCATGGAATTCACGCTTTGCAATGCCAAGAACTTCTCCCAGAGTAAACTCAATCTTGCTATTCAAGATCCTTTCCTCCAAGACTTTCTTTAAATCTATAGCAACCTCAATATCAGATTGTAGTTTATAAGTTGGGCCTTTTGTCTTACCTTTCATTGGCTCTTTCTTCTTTCCTGTTGTAGACTCCTCCATGAGTACTTCACGTGGAGATGCTCCTTGTGTTGAGGGTGTTTGAGAAGGCATTGAGTCGCTTCTTCCCCCACTTCTAGAAGCTCTTTTTGATGGTCCTTCATCAACATTCTCACGTCTGCGCTTCTCTTCTACAATTGCCTCATTTTGTTGGCATTTTGTAATGTAGGCATGCACTGACAATGAGTCCACTGGATCATTCCATCCTGTTTCTAGACGTATGCAATCACCTGCTTCATGTAGAATCTCTTTTGTAAGCTTTCCCTTTTT
Source organism: Adiantum capillus-veneris (assembly GCF_014529385.1). NCBI lineage: Eukaryota > Viridiplantae > Streptophyta > Polypodiopsida > Polypodiales > Pteridaceae > Adiantum > Adiantum capillus-veneris. Next base: position 130,098,771 of record NC_140940.1, on the reverse strand, counting down.
AGCTAATTGCATGACATTTGGCCAAATTTGACCATGATGGTCACTCACCTCTTCATCACAAAAATGTTCAATTTTTACTCCATAAGTAGCTGCCTCAACTGAAGAGGTGGCATGCTTGGTTGCCATATCTTCAACTAAGGTTTGCATTCCCCCCTTCCCAAAGTTAGTTCTCAAGGGTAGACCTGTCTCTCTTAAGTGGATTTTACCATCCTTAAAAAAGACAACATCTTTTGAAAAAGCATCACTAAAATCATCACAATCCCTTCTTACATGGTCTGTACTATCACACCAAATACATCTATTAACAAACCCTTCTTTGGGCTGTTGTCTTTGCCTAGGAAGTGGCCCTGATGGTTGGCCTTTTTCTTCAAGCTTTGCAAACTTCACCTTCAAGTCACGCATTCCCTTCACAAGCTCATCTAGCATGGACTCATCAAACTTAGGAGCGATAAAAGTAGGCTTTACCATTTTGTCAGAAGTTGAGGTGGAAGGACTTGTAGTGTTTACTACCATCTTGTCCCTTATTCTTTGTCATTTGGCAAGTAGTGAGACAGCACCTTCAACCTCATTCCAGTCGGTCTTTAGTCCTTGCTCAGCATCTTTATCTTCAAGAAGAAGCTCCAAATTTTCTTGAAACTCTTTACCTGCAGCTTGTAAGAAAAGATTTGTCTTCTCTGCATCTAGTGTGGCCCTTTTTGTCCTAGTGAGTTGTGCATAGCGCCGCTCAAATTCCCTAAGTAGCTCTGTTATTGATAGTCCTTGCTTTGGCTTGACTACGCATTCTAAGAATGTCCTTTTGGTCACTCTCTCTGAGTCCTCCATGAAATATTCCTCCTTTAAAGCTACTTTGAGTTCTTCCCAATTTCTCCCATGCCCATCTTTAATTGCCCTAACATACTCCCTAATTTCTGGAGCAACAACTAGCTCAAAGCTTTGAATCATCTCACCTTCTGACACGCGATGCAGCTCCATCTCCTTCACATACTCGCGTAAGTACTTGGTTACATCTTTGCCATTGAACTGATCCATTCTGTTGACGACCGCTTGTATGGCCTTCGTTGCTGAAATCTCCCTTCTTTCAGTAGCATGTTGTTGTTGCATGAACATTGCAAATGCTTGAAACATTTTCATTGTTGCTGGGTCAAAATGCATACCCTGTTGCTCAACATGATCACCCATGGTTACCCAAAAACTCTCACCCTGGCAGTTTCGCTTTGGTTCACCAAAAATATGTTGAGAAATTTGCAGTCTTGCCAGGAAAGCACCGGGCTTATGGCTATGAGAGTTTGTGAGAGAACTCGACAAAAACTATATGAAGGAGTTAAACCATAGATGCCATGAAGACTAGGGTTTGGAAAGAAGTGCAATGAAAGAAGACTCACTCTTTCTCTCTTGCACTCACACACACAAAGAAAGAACGCAAAAGAGAATGTTAAAACAATACGAAGATGAAAACATCAAGGCTATGGTCATATCGTATCATGGGTAATATGAAAGGGTTAATGAATGAGTTAATGGCATTCAATCTTGGCTGACCAAATAGGCTATGAATTGTTCTTTGGAATTGTAGTTTTGTGCTTACCATAATATATATATTTTGTCTAGTGATTGGGATTAATTGTGTGTACAAATCCTCTTGGTTCATAGCAAGATAACTACGCTTACATCAAAAGAAAAATTATAGTCTATGAGAGTTAGTATGATGGGATCCGGTGATAGAAGTATTTCATTGAGCCTGTCAGGGCCGAAGAGAAACACTATACGTTGTTGAAAGTGTATTTTACAGCTAATCCATACGTTAATTCTAATAGATCGTACAGAGTGAAAGCGATAGAAATGATCATCATGTGGGTTATTCATCTAGGATAGTATGTGAGAAATGTAGATATGAGAGAAGTGAAGAGATGAGAAGTTTCCCTCCCAAGCCCTATTCTTGCCCGTAGGCAATAAGGATACTGCGGGGAGAGATGTACCTGTAGCAAGAGAACCTAGAGAGGATGAATTACTAAGAATGAGAGAGATAGGTTTTGTTAAGGAGATGAGATTAGATACATACATATATATATATATATAGGTGTTGGATTAGAGATGAAAATGAAAACAACAAGAAATCAAGAAAACATTAATGTAAAACACATCTTACTTGAAACCCTTCGGCACCATTATTGATGGGAGAGAGAAGAAGAATGGATAATTCCACTTTGATTGATACACCAAGTGCAAGACCTTATTTGATTAGAGTTGATCTTCCAAGGTTAGCTTGTTGCAAGAATGGCTAGTCTCCCTCTAGGAGAAAGTGTACGCTTGGGCTTATGTTAATGGCTAAGTACAATTAGGCATTACTACTCACTCCCTCAAGAATTCCTCTAATCAATGGCTTGAATGCTTGAGTTCCTTCTAAGCAAGAAGAGGTCCCCTTTTATAGGTTAAGGGAACCCCCAAGGGTTTACACAAGAAGAGAGAAGCCAGTGTGAACAGGAAGTGGAAAAGTTGGAAATGAGCTGCCCCTGCATGATGTGGGCAGACTGGGGTCCAGTATTTTGATCATATCTCCTCAACCGTGGCTCCAAATAAAAAAGTAAAAATATGGACCAAAACTTCAGCTCATTATCTACGACTTTCATTTTAAAATTGTTTTCCAATTCGGATTGGAACCTTGTGTTAAAAATTCATCAAAATAGGGTTCATTTATGGCAGCAAAAGTCTTCATGTGGTCTCCTTAGCCTAGACTTTCATTTAACTCCGAAGGACACCTCATGCCATATGAAAGCATGACATTGCTCCTTGACAAAGTTTTGTAATCATGCTTGCAATAATGCATTAAAATAAGTGTATCTTTGAAATCATGCCACCTAGTGTCCCACTAGGATTTGATTCTCTCCTAGTAGCTATTTAAAAAGAAATATAAGAAAATTATAAAAAATACATAGAATATATATATATTGGAGTTTACCTTAGATATAGGATCTAGCTAGGGTGTGAGATGATAATGAAATAGTAGAAATAAAGAATCAATGCTTTTTGCCCCAAGTTAAAGAGGCGGAGCTATTGATGCTTTTCCCATAGTATTTTCTGATGGTAAAGTAAGGATATGTTACCCTTGAGAAAAATAATAGGATGAGATAGAAGGCTTATTATTATACTTAAATATGCATATGTTCACTATAGGAAATATAATTATGTATCTAAAAAAATACAAGATAGATCTTGTAGCATGCGTTCCCACTATGTATGTGTCACAGCACGACAACGTATGATGTCTCAAGAGAGATTCTCGGAGGAGTTTTGTACTTTTGACATTATATCCATCTGTTGCATGATGTGTTGAGCACACCCACCAAATTCCATATCATTTGGGCTTATAGACTGAGAGTCAAGGGGATTTTACTCTTTCAGAGGATTTACTTGTGAAAACTGATGATTTTGTGCATTTTTGACATCCAAAATTTTTTGTGGACACCTATTGTTCTTCTACACACTAAGGGGCAAAAAGAATTTATACACGTATAATGTCTCAAGGCCAGATCTGAGGTCAAAAGCTACTTCTAAGTATACCCTTGTGATTTACAGCATAAAGGAAGCATATAGGAAAAATTTCATCAAATGTGGATCACATTTGGGCTTGTAAAGACCAAAAGATGCATCTAGGCAAGTGAATGCTTGTATTGGCCATAACTTGCCCCAAAAATGTCAAAATTCAATTTTGAAACTTGTTGTGAGTTGCCAATATAGAGAGGAACCTCTAGAGTGAAACTCGCTTCATTGTGAAGAGCTAGACATCATACGGGTATGATGTCTAAAGGGCACTTTTAGAGGCAAAAAATGATATCTGAGCATACGAGGGTGTAAAGCACAACAAGACAAGCTCATAGACCAAATTTTGTCAAAATGTGAACACATAGACAATATACCCGTATAATGTCTCAAGGCCAGATTTGAAAGTTAAATTTCACTTTTGACTACAGAGGGGGCTGGGAAATGATGTTTTAAGACTATTTGCAAAATTTCATGTCATTCTGAGCCAAAAGACTCTATACGCATGTAATGTCTCATAGGCCAGATCTGAGTCAAAACAGACATTTGAGTATACATCAATGTCCTATAGCATAAAATAAGTCCCTAGCCCAAATTTCATAGAATTTGCAGCTCATTTGGGCTTGCAAAGAGCCAACAACAGAAAAATACAGATTCAGGCTTGTATTAGTCCTTACTTGCTCAAAAAATGTCCAAATTGAATTATGATACTGGTTGAGAGTTGCTTGAGTGATAAGGAATCATTGGAACGAAAGTCACCTCATTCTGCCACAAAAGACATTATACATGTATAATGTCTCAAGTGTCAAAATAAAGGTTAAATTCACAAACTCAAACTTTTAATAGGTAGAGGACATCAAGGAGAGCTCACATACCAAATTTTGTCAAATTTCGAGCACATAGACATTATATGCATATAATGTCTCAAGTACCAAGTTAGAGGTCAAAAGCTACATCTGAGCTCATAGAAGTGTTTGCCAGCATAAAGTAAGCCTAGTGACCAAGTTTCAACAAATTTGAGTCACACTTGGTCAAGATACGAGAAAAACTCCTTGGTCCTAAAACTGTTTTGAGTGTTATTTCAAGTGTAGTTCACCAAAACTACTCTAACTTTTGATAGACAACTCCAAATTGAGTCAAGTATAGCCAAGAGAAAAGCTTGCAAGAAATAGGACACACCTAGACTTGAGTTTTGGTTTTAGAGTTGAGTTTTTCTAGGTTTCCTAAATCCAAAATTTTAGGGTATCCATAAGTAGTTTCTAGAGACCAAAAGAGTTCAAAAAATTTGACTTCTGAAAGACTTTATCAAGGGCAAAAAGGGACAACTTGCACTAAGCCAAGGTGGGCTTGTTAAGGACTATCTTGAGAGTATTGAGTGGGCCTGAAATTAAGAAAACTAAGATCATTAGGATGGAGAGCCGATCTACCAATCCTTTTGTAGATATGACCAGTGGTATGGCAAGCCAAACTAGAAGTGTTGAAATGCCAATCTATCCACATTTTTATACAAACCCACACAATGCACTAGAAAGAGGTGGATATTTGGTCAATGAAGGACCATAGATATCTCCACCAAGTACAAAAATTCCTACGAGAATTCCAAAACGGCCTTCTAGAGAGATAATGAGAGATGAAATGATCGTGGAGATGGTAGACATGCCTCCTCAAGTGAATCTGCCTAATGGACCATGGCTGTACCCAAATGAAACCATAGAACTTGACTTTTATAGAGGTGGAATTATGGCCACAATAGGACCATATGTATCATCACCACCCCCTATAATCTACTCCTATCCAAATCAAAGAAAAACCTTGACATTAGGCAAAATTTGGACTCACAAAGGGGCCCTTTAAGGAGTTTGACTTTACCTCTCTCTACCAAAACAGGCGCATGGATAGTTTTTTGCAAATAAACTCCAAAGTTGGCAGAGGTTTGACAGTTAGAATGTCCTCTTCAAGCTCTATCTACTGATATATAGCACGCCATGAGATTCCTCATATTTTAGAAGATTCTTTTTTTGATTCACCTATGATGTGACAACTCTGTCGGAATCTAAGTGAAGAGACATTCTAACTGTCAAACCTCTGCCAGCTTTGGAGTTTGTTCCATGCGCCCGTTTTGGTAGAGAGAATTAAAGTCAAACTCCTTAAAGGGCCCCTTTGTGAGTCCAAATTTTGCCTAATGGAAGATATGATACTAAGAGTGAAAGTGACACATCCTCTTAGAGGAGTGATTCACACAGAATCCAACCCACATTAAAGACAAAGGTATCTAGTGAGAAAATGAAGCTTATAGAAGGATTAGCTTAGAGACTTGCTCCCCTTGTTAAATTTGACCTCCAAGAACCTCTATGGTGCCAAATTGAGAGGAAATGGTCGAACCATACAAGAGAAGAGTGTTACTATGGCATGGAGTATGATAGGGAGATGTACGTACAACCTATTCCAGTAGCACCTACTCCACGTACATACGCTATGGGGAATGTTCTAGGACAACAACCTCTACTAACACATGCTAGATGCCCTTAGACATGAGATACATGTTGATGAAGGAAGCATCTAATAAGCAATCACTAGTGCCAGCTATAATGTATTATAACAACCAAAGCGGGTACTGCCCTTCAAAACAACAAAAAATGAGAGAAACACATGGAATGGTGAGGCCGATACAACCTCCAGAGCTTGCATTTTGACATGAAGGAAGAAGGTATGAGATGGACGAAAGGACAATGTGGTTCATTACTAATAGAGGCTTAGCAAGGTCAAAGCCTGTTTACAATGAAGAGGAATTGCCAAAAGAAGCCCCTCAACCAGAGATAGATTGTCACAAAAGCTGTGACAATCACTTGGTCAAACAATGTCCTCAAATGGAGATCACCCAAGTAAATGCCTATTGCCTTGATTGTGGCATCATTCACTTGATCCCCGAATGTCCAAAAGACCCAAACCAAGTCAGAAAGCGGATAACAAATGTCTCAAGAATTGTTCTGCTACCTAGAATCTTGGAAAATGATAATGTCGTACCAGTTCAAGTAGATACAAGAGTGCAAGCTCAAAATAAATCTGTTGAGAACCTAGAGACGAAGAAAACAAAAACTGGCACGAGTCAAAAGACGCATGAGCCAAAGACCGACACACCCAGTGAGAAAACCAAGATCAAACGGAATAACAAGAAAGCTAGAAAGGCTAGGATGAAAGCACGTAGGGAACAAGAGCAAAAATCCCTAGTTGATAAGCTTACCCAAGTTGAATAGAAGATAAGACAACATGAGGAAAGGGCTGCACCTTCTCTTACGTAGATTTCTTAACCTCCAGAAGAACCATCAACGGAAAGTGAGCCAAGAAGTGATAGTTTGAGAGGATCAATTTCGGTAGAAAAGGTTAATGAGCCATTAGAATCCCTCCTAAAAGCCTATGAAACACGGCTCAATAACAACCAAACCCAAGAACAAAGGTGGATAACATATCCATATGCGGAACTAGAAAACTACAAGCTTGAAATGTGCAAGAAAATGATTCAAAAAGCCTAAGCTTTACTAGAACCACCAGATAGAAAACCTGAGGGTGTCATCTCTGTCCCACCTACACCAGTAATCCCACCAAACCAAGAATGCAAAGAGCTAGATTCCAGTCACGAGCACGGAAAAGCTTAAGGATCTCACATCAAAACCAAGGATTGTGTTAAATACCACAAATAACTCTTCCAAGGGATTTGGAATTACTATACCAGACAGCTGTAAATAAATAGATGGTCTCAACGAATTGTGGAAACAAGTCAGAGAGGCCAATGAAGCGAGTGGCATAAGAATACAAGTAAACAAAATGGGTGATGGAAGAGGAGTATCTCTTCCACCAATATAAGAATTTGAGGTTGGATCTCAAATGAATCTAGAAGTGGAATTATACTGAGGAGACAAAGGATCTGTACATTCTATGAACATTTAACCCCATTCGCTAAGAAAACTATCGTCCTATACGGGGGAGCACAAGGCCAAGTCAGATGTTATTCTGATTCCATCATAGAGACTATCTCCCAATAAGGTCATAGATTTGAAAGGAGTGATAGACATTTTGCCGACCCCGGCCACCTGTACGATAACGTTAGCTGAGCTGCTCAAAATACGACCAAACATGTGGGCTACTGTGGAAAAAAGCCTAGAAAAATTTGGCGTTCAAAAACCAAATGACTCAAATCAAGGAAGGGATCAAAGAGCTAGAAATGCCTCAGGTAAACACTAGGCCAGTGCGTTTAAACAAGGTAGGCGAGTATTATGAGGGAGAAAATGAGAACACCGCTCTTCCTATGAAATTCCAAGCTTTAAAAAACCATGGCAATTCTAGACAACGGAGTTGGTGTCTCCATCGCAACACAAGAGGTCTAGAAAAACTGGGAAAAACTAGCACTGAGGGCTACAAGGATGAAACTGCAGCTTGTAGACGGACACATGGAAAGTCCCATAGGACTGCTACAAAAATCAGTTCTTACTTCTTATGGCATTGAATATGAGCAAACTTTTTCTATTGTTGACTTTGGCAAGAAGAACAATTATTATCATTCTAGGAAGACCATTCATGAGACAATTGGAAATGGTCCAAGACTAGGGATATGACTATATCTACCTGAGACATATGGAAACCATGAAAAGGATATATCTGAAGGACATAGTTACAGGGATATGACAAGATCGCCTATGGAGGAGTTTGATTCTGCTATTGTAGTAGGATCAAGACTACATCCTAGAAAGGGCAATTGAAGATGAGGATTATATCCCAGAACCCTTTCTTGAGGAAGAATTAGAGCCACTTGAATGGGAACACATCTTGGCTACTCTTGATGTGTGCGCTATTCAAGATGATCCAACAAGAAAGTTTTGTGATGAAAATGGCTATGATATTGTTTCTTATTTTGCAGTGAGTGTGATCCACGAAAATGAATACAAAGAAGAAGACGAGTTCTATGACACTGTAGAACACTTGGAGCTTCAATAAGATACCAACAACTAATATCCAGACGACCCAACAGGTGAAAAGAATGAAAATTTAACTGATGCACGGTTTCATGATTGTCCAAATCAAAGACCTAGGATCCAATGTCACCTCTAAAAAAATAGAGTGCATTGAAAGTGGATTCAAAAATCCTTGGTGGAAACGCAGCTGCAACAAGCATCCTCATACGTGGCTCCCTTATATGCAAAAAAAGACTCAGTCAAGAAGAACACAACCATGTCAATGGGCTACCAACGCTCTAATCAAGTGGATACCAAAGTCTTCCAGAATAAAAAATCCAATAGCAAATAGACAGTAACTTTCCATAACCAGCCAAACCATAAAGGAAAAGTGCTAGAATGCAATATTGCTCAGAATACCAGTGACAATGATGATTCTTATGACATTTTCTTATCAAAAGCTCAGGTCATCACCATCACTAGCAGCTTCACTAAAAACCAAAGAAGGCCAAAAGCAAAGTACAACAAGTCTAAACCAAAAAGTTCAACAAAAATCTGGATACTAAAGAGCCATATTGGCCAAAAATAGGTATAAATCAAGAAGACAAATATCTTTGATGAAAAATCACAGGAACCAATGCCATCAGAAAAATAGTCGAAGCCTGCAAGAACGACTAAGCAAATCCCAAAGTCACAAGCTTTCACAAATCGGATTTGGGTTCCAAAGAAGTTGACTCAATCACAAAGAGGTTAGGAGTTCATATGGATTCCAAAACGGTTTAATTGACTTCCAAAGTTTGAATCTCGTCGCCAACCAAGAGTTCAAGAGCTGAAGCAAAGACCATTGAAGACTCACACAGAGACAAGGTGTATCCCAAAGAAGTCTCTTCAAACACAAACAAACCAAGGACAAGTATGGGTTCCTAAACGAGAAACATCAACAAAACAACCAATAATCACAAAGAAGTGGGTCTCAAAGGGAACCAATAAACCTACTATCACTCCACCACCGCTTGAGTTCTTTCAATTCCTCCTATGGTTACAATACAATTAGAAGAGAACCCACTCTGAGGAACAATGCCAAATATTACAACCAACCACAAGGCTAAACTGGGTTCCAAAGAAGCATCGAACAGATATGCAAGCCTTCAGAAAATCTCTACAATCTTCAATCAAGCAAACGACATAGGAGCTTTAACGATCATCACATTGCTTAGGATAGGAAGCTTTGTCAGCAAAATACCAATAAGAAAATTGCTTATACCCACGTCTTGAACAACATAAATCTTTTCCATGCATTGAGTGTGTATGCATAATAGGGCTACATTACAAGGCCTGCATAGGCACATCTTTTTATTGCCCAAGCACAACACATACCTTTGGTGATACCCTCTTGTCATGGAGGACACCAAATAGGAGGGGGGGAGGCATTCTAAATGCATACCTAATATATGAATCTTAGAGGGCAATGTTTTGTGAGTTCTATTGACTTTTTTTGTTTGATTGTGATGATTTTTTGAAAAAATTCAGAGTATATACCCTCATAGTAGAGTTATAGGAGTAGTAAGGGGACAAAGGCCATATATGAGACCCTAGGGACATGTGTATAGTGTACATAGCGTTTAGATTTCTATTAGCTTGATTTTGCTTTTTGAGTTGAGTTTAATTTTAGTTTTTATTTAGCCGTTTTTCAAAAATTTATTGAGAAGCAGACAGAAGAGATGCCGAGCCATACAAAGAAAAGAAGGTCCAAGAAAATGATGACACTTCACAAAGAATGTCTCAAAAGCCATACGCACAGTGGGTAATGTTAGAAATAAAAAAAGAATGCCGATTAACCTTCGACAACAACATGAAACATGACTAATAATGTCATCAAAATTAGGGAGGGACTACAAGGACAAAGGTGTTGAGCTTATATGTCAAGCTACTCAATATATGGCTTCTCTAAATATGGCACCCAGGTCCCCTCTATATATACATCATCTCATGTGTGTATTCTACACACTTTGGGGTTATATTTCTGTGCTCTCTCTCTTTCTCTCTCAACATGGTATTAGAGCAGTACGTTTCTGTTTTTTATTTTTTTTCTACTTGAAAACCATTTTGCAGAAACTACCCGATGTGGTCTACAACTTTGCACAAGAAAGGTTTTTCAAATTCTGTACCGATTTTGAGTTATCGTTCGCGGACTACGTACATGCCTGAAAAGAAACTTTCGTTTTATGTTTTTGATTTTTCTCTTAATTGAAAACGATTTTGTAGAAACTAGTTGTCAATGGCATCGGAATTGATGTGGTCTACAACTTTGCAGAAGAAAATTTTTCCAAATTCTACACTGATTTTGAGTTATCGTTGGCGGACTGCATACATGTCTGAAAAGCAACTTTCGCTTTTTGTTTTTGATTTTTCTTCTAATTGAGAACGATTTTGCAAAAACCGCCCGCGAAGGCACTGAAATTGATGTGGTCTATAACTTTGCAGAAGAAAGTTTTTTTTTTTCAAATTTTGCACTGATTTTGAGTTATCATTGGCGGACTGCGTGTATGCCTGAAAAGCAACTTTCAATTTTTGTTTTTTGAATTTTCTCGTAATTGAGAATGATTTTGCAGAATATTCAATTCAGCCATCAGAATCGATGTGGTGTACAACTTTGCAGAAGAAAGTTTCTCTAAATTTTGCACAGATTTTGGGTTATCATTCTCAGACTGCGAAAGTTTCTCTAAATTCTACACCGATTTTGGGTTATCGTTCTCGGACTGCGAATATGTTTGAAAATAAAATTTTACTTTTTGCTTCTGATTTCCTCATAATTGAAAACTTGTCAATTATATTTTCTCTTCATCAATCATATATTTGTTATTGACGTAACTTTGATGTAGAAGCCAGTTACATATCGTTCCGATTCAATCGAGCCGTTGATGATCTTCCAAATTTATTCTATCGAGCTACTGGTGGTACATGATCTTTTGTTATATGATATACTCATTGATTGATTCTCGTATAATTATTCTTCTAGAGATATACTTTACATCGTTTTATTGATAATCTCTCGTTGATACCAAAGTGATTCTGATGGTACCATGATGATGTTTTGTTAGTACTTTGGTCATGGTGATTTTCGTTGATACCATGATGATATTTCATTGATACCATGGTTATTCTCAGTGACGCCATGATGATATTTGGTTGATTCCAAGGTTATTCTCGGTGATACCATGATGTTGTTTCGTTGATACCATGATTGTTTCGTTGATACCATGATGTCATTTCGTTGATACAATGATTATTCTCGGTGATATCATGATGTTGTTTTGTTGATACCATGGTTCTTCTCGGTGATACCATGATGTTGTTTTGTTGATACCATGGTTATTATCGGTGATACCATGATGTTGTTTCATTGGTACAATGATTATTCTCAGTGATATCATGATGTTGTTTTGTTGATACCATGGTTATTCTCGGTGATACCATGACATTTATTTGTTGATACAATGATTATTCTATGATGCTTTTTGTTGATACCATGATGATTTATTCATTTTTATTGATACAATGATGATATTTTGTTAATACTTTGATGATACTCATTGATATCACTACGTTGATAAATGTCATTTTATGTAGTATATTTGCATCACGTAATCACACATCTTGCACTTTTATGTCCACACTTATATGTTGTCGTGTGTATATATGTCATCAAAAGAGTGGCGTCGCGAACCATCTCTTATGGCATTGTGAATGTAATTATTTCACTGACGATGCTAATAATTATCATGACTATGTTTTTTGAGTCTATGATCTATGTAGGATTGATCAAAGAACTGATGTCATGAAAACAAACTTGGTGACGATAAAAGATTTATGAAGACATGTTTGGTGATGCCATATTGATGACAAGCTACACAACACAAAGACACTTCTGATTACAAGCCAATCGATAGCCTTTACACCTATTTATTGAACCTTTGTATTCATTATTGTATTTGATAGGATATGAGTAATGTAACTCCTCATAAAACATTAATTGTAAAAGGAGTGATGTAGCTCCTCATAAAATATTCATTGTAAAAGGAGTGATGTAGCTCCCGATGAACATTTGTACATTCAATGATTTTTATAATATAACGGTGGGTGTATATAGAGCTGTGGGTTTTTTCCTTGATCTCCCAAGGGTTTTTTCATACACAGTTAGGGACCCTTATTTGAGCGGGGGTGTTGAGCTTATATGTGAAGCTACTCAGTATATGGCTTCTCTATATATGGCACCCAGTCCCCTCTATATATACATCATCTCATGTGTGTATTCTACACACTTTGGGGTTCTATTTCTGTGCTCTCTCTCTTTCTCTCTCAACAAAAGGACAACTAAACCAAAACAGCCATCAAGTGTAAAGTTGCCATTAGATACTTCATTCCATGACAAGGCCGTTTATAGGAAGTGATCTTCATACTGTTAATATTCTATCTTGTATGTGACTTAATGAAGCCTCACAAAAAAAGGGACTAATAGTACTGACAAAAGAAATAAGGGCGGTTAAAATGACAATTCAATCATCTATCATAATAGATGTCTGCAAGAGAAACCAGGGCTCAAGCAAAATTCAGGTCCCAATCACGCCATACTTTTCAGGAGGCTACAAATAGAGAAGACAAGCTAAGGGTTTCAAAAAAAAAAAAAACTAGCCAAAGCTGCATTTTTTTCAAGTCTGAAGCCATGATAGCCATCTACTTACCTATACATCATGTATATGAATTTTAGGGACAACTAGACAATGATGGTCCTCTATAGCAAATGATGTCGTATAAAACCCTTTTGATACAAGTTACTAACTTGGGGAATTAACTGGGGTTTGTCGGGCTTTAACTAAGTCATGTATCAAGTAGAAGTAGTATAATGATATACACAGCAAACAAAAGCTTACAATGGAAAATGCAGCTTTGATCACATTGATGCACGAACAAAGGAGTCACCAATGAAGGAAAGGAGACACTGTTTAGAGCTAGGATTTTGACTGTAGAGGGTTAGGGAGAGGTGTATCCTAGTGAGAGGATGATTTTCCTTAAGTTTTGTACAATTTTGGTATGATTTGATGGGTTTCTTTCTGTTTGTATGTATGTGGGTAGGTGGTGTAGTTGAGAGCAATGAGACTCTAGATTGTGGTTTAGTTGGCCTTCCAAAGTGTTGTATGTGTAGGATGGTCTCAACCTGACAAGCTAAAGAGATTTACCCTGTGTGCCTATCGCGTCATCTTTGTCCTCGATTGACATTATATTGATCTAGGTTGTGTTGCATGCACTTTATGAGTGGTGTGATTCGCTCTCATAACAAGTAGGGATCATATGTGGTATATTTCTTCTTGTACACCCATTTTCATGAAAATGCCTGTTTACTTGCACATAAATCTATCAATTTCCTTGCTCTACCTGAAGATCCTCTCCCAGATTCTCTCCTCCACAACCAGGTCCTCCAATAGGTAAAAAAGTTTCCATATATGGGCGTGGGAGAGACCCCCTATTTTTGGCCTTCTTTCTTGCATGCGAGACCACCCTTGACTTCTACTCTTGGTCCTTTTCCACCTGTGACGCCACACTTTACCCGGCCTTGCCTTGAACCACAAGCATCCACATGAGCTCACCCTTAAGAGGAGCACTCACGGCGTCCTCGGTGCTCCCTCCTCTTACCTTCAAATCTATGGTAGTGGGAATGGACCCTCAACCAATGCCATGTCAGCACCACTTGAAAACGCCATCCTCTATTGTCAATGGCCAAAACCAGCATGAGAACTATCGATGTCATTGTCAACCACATCATTCACCACCGAAGCAGTGTCGGGCGCACCGCGCACCATGTCCAACACCCAGAGAGTTCCCTCTCTCTCATGTGCTCATTTCATCAATGAGGGCTTGCTTCTACATACATACCCTCCCACTCTGGTCTTCTCCAGTGCATGTGGGGTGATGATTGTACACGTTGCATCCCCATGGTGATCCGCCCCCAAAGATCCTCCAAGCCCTCTAGAAAAATCACCACAAATTGTTTTTTCTTTTGCAACTTCAATACCCTCTCACTTGTGGCTCGGAGATCCAACTCCTAATTTGCAAAGTCTCCATGAGAGCCAACTAGCCGGCTTTGATCACCATTGTCTTGGATACACTTTTATTTTACGAGGAACTTCAACCAATGCGACCAAAATGGTAAAAGTTCATCTGATGCCACACCGCCTCTAACTGGCACCAACGTCAACAAGCCATGTCCCATTGATTCGAACTCCATTTTTCATGTTGTCACTTCTTGCTAGCCCCATACCATGAACACTACTTCTACAAACCTCGTCACGTTTCAAAAAACACCAGATGGCATATTCCTCCGAGCGGCCTAACTGGACTAAAACTGGCATGCAGTGAAACTTCATTTGCTAATTTCTTGGCATCCGGGACTCCAAATGACAATCTTAAAATACCAACATGCTCCATATCATAGAATCCATACATCCATATGTTAAAACCCACTTCTACCACCTCGCATCACCTGCCCTATCCATCTTGGATCTGTAATCCTCTCTAGCTTCAAAGCTCCATATATTGGGCTTTGTAAATATGTTTGATGAGCCATCTAGACCTGATCCTTCAGTACTTCAATCTCTACATCCTCAAGAAAAAAACTTGGACATTGAACCTTCTTCATCTGTCACCCTATCAAGACTTCTTTGTTGTTCATTAGATCTGCAAACTGCACCTGCCATGCACAACCGATGTTACTTATCTACCCAGGATCCTTATATATGATCTATCTATCTGCCATGCATCTGTGAGCATACACATCAATGCTTGTGCCCTCTAATAGCGTCAACACACTTTGGTTGTGGCATTACTTTCCAAATGCACTTACAAGCATACATTTCAACCTTGTATTGCATACCTCTTTTGATAGTCTGGACCCACTCTAAGCATCTCTTTCATTCTCCATAGAACATGCATGCTACACTAAACTCTTTGCCATCTTTGAATTTGTGCTCTCCTCTTTGCCAGCAATGCCCTCCATACTAGCATCATCAAGGTCTTTTTCTTCAACTATCGGCTCCTCAAGGCTGATTTACCCCACTTGTATGTCATCTTCAACTTCCTATACTTTGACCACCTCTTCTACCACTGCATCATGCTTTGCCAAAGTAGAGAGAGACTCTCCCCACACTGCATCATTTTGGTCCTCATCTGTAGGCAATCCCACCTCATCACTTTTGAAGAAATCTTGCACCACTTCTACCTGCATATCCGCATAGGTGGACATAGACTCCTCCACTTGATCCTCACTAGGCATATTGGCATGCACTACTCACTTCTCTTCATACATATCCATTGTATCTCGACGAACATTCAAAATATCAAACTCTTCATGCATGGACTGGGTTCACTCTATTTCCCTGCTTGTATCTGCATCCATGGTGCTACACTCCCTTGGCTCAGCCTCATCTTTTGTCTCCAGCTCCGGAATCTCCTCCAACTTTATTGCCTCGAGTTTATCTGCAAATTGTACCTCGGATCTTTACCATTCTTCAAGGAAGACTGAACACCCATACCTTGATTTTTCACTTCTCTTTCCCAATCTCGGAATGCCTCCACCTCTTGCACAATTCAAGCTACACTAATTGGCAACCTGAGCACCACTCCATTTGTTTATAACCACAAGACCCTTTGTTCTTCTCAAAGCGGTACATTTGTTTGTACCACCTTTGGATCAACCCTCACCCCTTCAATTGGTCTACACATCAGAACGTTTGACAACCCTTGTTTGGCTATTGACTTTGTCAAGCTCTATCAAAGCAAACCATACAAAGTTAAGAATATAGCAATGTTAAGAAGTTTTTGACTATCATTTGTAGCAAAATTTAATAGAAAACCACTATTTGTTCCCACCAAAGAGAATAACTTAATGTTACAAAGCTTTATTAAAGACTATCATGGTCATATTTGATTGTAATTTCATTCCAGCTTTTTGGATCAAGGTCAATCACATATGTTGTGATATTTCATATACTCACTAGCACAAACAATGAGAACATACCAAGGACTAGAAAATTGTGTCATCTGTGACTACTTTCACTAGGGCCTTCAAAAAAAGGCTTGAATATTACAACTAGAGTGTATTCAAACCCAAAAAAAAACCACGACGTCTAGACTAATAAGATTGCAGTTTTGTTAGACGTGTGTCTTATCTTTTCTATTGCATCATTTCGGAGCTATTCAAGATCTTGAGACTCACTAATCTTGGCATTGATCGAGACAAATAATTGAAGCCAATGCTAACTCTAGGTGCTCAAAATCGATGCCTTGGCCTTCGAGCTTGTCCATACTATCTTCGATGGCACGTTGAAATTATCCTCTTCCTCCATGTCAGCTTGCAACTTACTTGGTAGATTAAATATTCCACGCATGTGAAAAACCCGTAGAACATATTAGATGTCAATAGTTGTGTGAGGATACTCCGAAGCCACTAGGATGTAGCTACTATAGTGATGTAAGTTGAGGGATTTCTTTGGTTGGAGATGATGAGGGGATATTAGAAAAAGTATGTGAGTTAACATTGGTTTCCTTTGCCAACTTACAAGGTATGTGTGTGTGTGTGTGTGTGTGAGAGAGAGAGAGAGAGAGAGAGAGACACTACAAGGTGTGTGTGTGTGTGTGTGTGTGAGAGAGAGAGAGAGAGACACTACAACATAACCCAAAGTTATCGACGCTTTATATATCGACGCCCGTGCCTTTCCACGCTCATATCGACGTACTTACCGTTCGTCAATATACACATCGATACCTGCATCGATATAACTATGGATATACACGTCGAAAGACTAATTTTCCCACGCGTATATCGACGGAAGTAATTTGGGGGGAAAAAAGCCGAACCCGCACGAAGGGGCCATTTTCGTCCTCAATGCGCGCGTTCTAAAATCTTGGCCGAAACCTGCTGCGAGGTATTATGGCACTCTTCCCTCCCCTAACCCCTCGCTCTCTCTCCCCCCACATGGTGTGTGTGTGTGTGTGTGTGTGTCTAGGAAAGAGATAGAGATAGATAGATAGAGAGAGAGAGAGAGAGAGAGAGAGAGAGAGAGAGAGAGAGAGAGAGAGAGCGGTGTGTGTGTGTGTAGGAAAGAGAGAGAGAGAGAGAGAGAGAGAGAGAGAGAGAGAGAGAGAGAGAGCGGTGTGTGTGTGTGTGTGTGTAGGAAAGAGAGAGAGAGAGAGAGAGAGCAGAGTGTGTGTGTGTGTAGGAGAGAGAGAGAGAGAGAGAGAGAGATAAGTGTGTGTGTGTGTGTACGAAACAGAGAGAGAGAGAGAGAGAGAAAGAGAGAAGTGTGTGTGCGTGTAGGAAATTAAAGAGAGAGATAGAGAGAGGTGTGTGTGTGTGTGTAAGAAAGAGAGAAGTGTGTGTGCGTGTAGGAAATTAAAGAAAGAGATAGAGAGAGAGAGAAGTGTGTGTGTGTGTGTAGGAAAGAGAGAAGTATGTGCGCGTGTACGAAATTAAAGAGAGAGAGAGAGAGAGAGAGAGAGAGAGAGAAAGAGAGAAGTGTGTGTACGTGTAGGAAATTAAAGAGAGAGAAAAATGTGCGTAGAAAATTAAAACTAGAGAGAGAGAGAGTTATGGTTTGCGTAAAAAATAAATTAAAGAAAGAAATGAAATGAAATGTTATGTTAACTCTTCAAAAGGCCAAAGTGACCTCTGAGACCAGAAAGTTACAATGTGGTAGACTGATACTAGGTTAGAATAACAAAATGACAAAATAACATATCATGGAATCCTAAACTGCTCGGTGTGGACTAAGCAGCTAAAACAGCAAGCTGAAACCATCCGTAGTTCATTAGGTAGTATTAAAGCAATGTCAATAGCATGTATGGCAAGCCGTAGGTCAATGGGTTTGAATTAACGACAAATACATAAGCCGTACGTCAAATCCGTTTGCGTTTCTCTACGGAAAAACGCAAACGGACTTCGGAAATGGATTCTATGCCTTTTGAAACCATCCGTAGATGATTTGGTAGTCTTTAGGCAATGTCGAGAGCGCGTATGGCAACCCGTAGGTCAAACGGATAGAAGAAACGCCAAATACACAAGCCGTAGGTCACATTCGGTTGCGTTTTTCTACAAAAAAATGCAAACGGACTTTGGAAATGGCTTCTATGCCTTCTGAAACCATCCGTAGACAATTAGGTAGTCTTTAGGCAATGTCAAGAGCACCTATGGCAAGCCGTAGGTCAAACGGATAGAAGAAACACCAAATACACAAGCCGTAGGTGAAATCCGGTTGCGGTTTTCTACGGAAAAACGCAAACGGACTTCGAAAATGGCTTCCATGCCTTCTGAAACCATCCGTAGACGATTAGGTAGTCTTTAGGCAATGTCAAGAGCGCGTATGGCAAGCCGTAGGTCAAACGGATAGAAGAAACGCCAAATACACGAGCCGTAGGTCAAATCCGGTTGGTTTTTCAACGGAAAAACGTAAATGGACTTTGGAAATGGCTTCTATCCATACCAAAACCATCCGTAGTTCATTAAGTTAGTCTTAAAGCAATGTCAAGAGCGTGTATGGCAAGCCGTATGTCAATGGGTTTGAATTAACGTCAATTACACAAGCCGTAGGTCAAATTCGGTTGCGTTTTTCTACTAAAAAACGCAAACGAACTTTGGAAATGGATTCTATGCCTACTGAAACCATCCATTGACGATTAGGTAGTTTTTAGACAATGTCAAGAGAACGTAGGTCAAATGGATAGAAGAAACGCCAAATATACAAGCGGTAGGTCAAATCCACTTGCGTTTCTCCACGAAAAAATGCAAACGGACTTCGGAAATGGCTTCTATGCCTTCTAAAACCATCCGTAGATGATTAGGTAGTCTTTAGGCAATGTCAAGAGCGCGTATGGTAAGTCATAGGTCAAACGGATAGAAGAAACGACAAATACACAAGAAGTAGGTCAAATCCGATTGCATTTTTCTAAGGAAAAACGCAAACGGACTTCGGAAATGGCTTCTATGCCTACTGAAACCATCTGTAGACAATAAAATAGTCTTTAGGCAATGTCAACAGTGCGTATGGCAAGTCGTAGGTCAAACGGATAAAAGAAACACCAAATACACAAGCTGTAGGTCAAATCCGGTTGCGTTTTTCTAGGAAAAAACGCAAACCGACTTCGGGAATGTCTTCTATGCGTTCTGAAACCATCCGTTGATGATTAGGTAGTCTTTAGGTAATGTCAAAAGCGTGTATGGAAAGCGTAGGTCAAACAGATAGAAGAAACTCCAGATACACAAGGCGTAGGTAAAATCGGGTTGTGTTTTTCTACGAAAAAACGCCAACGGACTTCGGAAATGACTTCTATACCTTCTGAAACCATCCCTAGATGATTAGGTAGTCTTTAGACAATGTCAAGAGCACGTATGGCAAGCCGTAGGTCAAACGTATAGAAGAAACGCCAAATACACAAGCCGTAGGTCAAATCCGATTGCGTTTCTCTACAGAAAAACTCAAACGGAATTCGGAAATGGCTTCTATGCCTTCTATGCCTTTTGGACCATCCATGGACTATTAGGTAGTCTGTAGGCAATGTTAAGAGCGCGTATGGCAAGTCGTAGGTCAAACGGATAGAAGGAACGTGAAATACACAAGCCGTAGGTCAAATCCACTTGCGTTTTTCTACGGAAAAACGCAAACGGACTTCGGAAATGGCTTCTATGCCTACTGAAACCATCCGTAGACGATTAGATAGTCTTTAGGCAATGTGAAGAGCGCATATGGAAAGCCGTAGGTCAAAAGGATAGAAGAAACGCCAAATACACAAGCCGTAGGTCAAATCCGGTTGTGTTTTTGTATGGAAAAATGGAAACGGACTTCGGAAATGGCTTCTATGCCTTCTCAAATCATCCGTAGATGATTAGGTAGTCTTTAGGCAATGTCAAGAGCACATATGAAAAGCCGTAGGTCAAACGGATAGAAGAAACGCCAAATACACAAGCTGTAGGTCAAATCCGGTTGCGTTTTTCTATGGAAAAACGCAAACGGACTTCGGAAATGGCTTATATGCCTTCTGAAACCATCCATAGACAATTAGGTAGTCTTTAGACAATTTCACGAGCGCGTATGGTAAGCTGTAGATCAAACGGATAGAAGAAACGCCAAATACACAAGCTGTAGGTCAAATCGGGTTGCGTTTTTCTATGGAAAAGCGCAAACGGACTTCGCAAATGGCTTCTATCCGTATCAAAATCATCCGTAGTTAATTAAGTAGTCTTAAAGAAATGTCAAGAGCATGTTTTGAAATTCGTAGGTTGATGGGTTTGAATTAACGTCAACTGCACAAGCCGTAGGTGAAATTCGGTTGCGTTTTTCTACGAAAAATCGCAAACGGACTTCGAAAACAGATTCTATGCCTACTGAAACCATCCGTAGAGGATTAGGTAGTCTTTAGAAAATGTCAAGAGCACGTATGACAAGCCGGAGGTCAAACGGATAGAAGAAACGGCAAATACACAAGCCGTAGGTCAAATCCGGTTGCGTTTCTCCACGGAAAAATGGAAACGGACTTCGGAAATGGCTTCTATGCCTTCTGAAACCATCCGTAGACGATTAGGTATTCTTTCGGCAATTTCAAGAGCGCGTATGGTAAGCCGTAGGTCAAACGGATAGAAGAAACGCCAAATACAGAAGCCGTAGGTCAAATCCGGTTGCGTTTTTCTACGGAAAAACGCAAACGGACTTCGGAAATGGCTTCTATGCCTACTGAAACCATTTGTAGACAATAAAATAGTCTTTAGGAAATTTCAAGAGCACGTATGGCAAGTCGTAGGTCAAACGGATAGAAGAAACGCCAAATACACAAGCCGTAGGTCAAATCCGGTTGCGTTTTTCTATGAAAAAACGCAAACCGACTTCGGTAATGTCTTCTATGCCTTCTGAAACCATCCGTTGACGATTAGGTAGTCTTTAGGCAATATCAAGAGCGCGTATAGAAAGCGTAGGTCAAACGGATAGAAAAAACTCTAGATACACAAGATGTAGGTCAAATCGGGTTGTGTTTTTCTACGGAAAAACGCCAACGGACTTCGGAAATGGCTTCTATACCTTCTGAAACCATTCGTAGACGATTAGGTAGTCTTTAGAAAATTTCGAGAGCACGTATGGCAAGCCATAGGTCAAACGGATAGAAGAAACACCAAATACACAAGCCGTAGGTCAATTCCAATTGCGTTTCTCTACGGAAAAACGCAAACGGACTTCGGAAATGGCTTCTATGTCTTCTAGACCATCCATGGACGATTAGGTAGTCTGTAGGCAATGTTAAGAGCGCATATGGAAAACCGTAGATCGAACGGATAGAAGAAACGCCAAATACACAAGCCATAGGTCAAATCCGGTTGCGTTTTTCTACGAAAAAACGCAAACGGATTTCGGAAATGGCTTCTATGCCTACTGAAACCATCCGTAGACGATTAGGTAGTCATTAGGCAATTTCAAGAGCACGTATGAAAACCGTAGGTCAAACGGATAGAAGAAACGCCAAATACACAAGCCGTAGGTCAAATCCGGTTGCGTTTTTCTACGGAAAAACGCAAACCGACTTCGGAAATGGCTTCTATGCCTACTGAAACCATCCGTGGATGATTAGGTAGTCTTTAGGCAATGTCAAGAGCACGTATGAAAAGCCGTAGGTCAAACGAATAGAAGAAATTCCAAATACACAAGCCGTAGGTCAAATCCGGTTGCGTTTTTCTAAGAAAAAACGCAAACGGACTCCAGAAATGGCTTATATGCCTTCAAAAACCATCCGTAGAGGATTAGGTAGTCTTTAGACAATGTCAAGAGTGTGTATGCCAAGCTGTAGGTCAAACGGATAGACGGATAGAAGAAACGTCAAATACACAAGCCGTAGGTCAAATCAGGTTGCGTTTTTCTATGGAAAAACGCAAACGGACTTCGGAAATGGCTTCTATCCGTATCGAAATCATCCGTAGTTTATTAAGTAGTCTTAAAGCAATGTCAAGAGTGTGTATGGCAAGCCGTAGGTCAATGAGTTTGAATTAACGTCAACTACACAAGCCGTAGGTCAAACCCGATTGCGTTTTTCTATGAAAAAACGCAAACGGACTTCAAAAATGGCTTCTATGCCTACTGAAACCATCCGTAGATGATTAGGTAGTCTTTAGGCAATGTCAAGAGCGCGTATGGAAATCCATAGGTCAAACGGATAGAAGAAACGCCAAATACACAAGCCGTAGGTCAAATCCGGTTGCGTTTTTCTACAAAAAAACGCAAACGGACTTCAAAAATGGCTTTTATTCCTACTGAAACCATCCGTAGACAATCAGGTAGTCTTTAGGCAATGTCAAGAGTGCGTATGGCAAGTCGTAAGTCAAACGGATAGAAGAAACACTGATGGGGGCTTTTCACAAGCCAAGCTCCCATACCCCTCTTCTCTCGTCCCCACCCCATGAAAACCCCCTCTTAGGGAGGGAGTGATAAAAGACATTGGAAAAAAGTAAGAAAAAAATAAAGTATGATTATGTAAATATATGAGAAAGGTAAAATAGGCCACCTCATGCCTACGGGGCAGCCCATCCCCACCTTGCCTCCTTTTTCTTCACTGTTGCCCCGCCGTGTGTCCCTTTTCCTCTCCTCCA
Source organism: Adiantum capillus-veneris (assembly GCF_014529385.1). Taxonomy (NCBI): domain Eukaryota; kingdom Viridiplantae; phylum Streptophyta; class Polypodiopsida; order Polypodiales; family Pteridaceae; genus Adiantum; species Adiantum capillus-veneris. The sequence continues at coordinate 130,075,617 of NC_140940.1, read as the reverse complement.
CTCAAAAGGTCAACCCCCTTTCTCTTCCCCTTGTCCTTTCTCCTTTCTCTCTCCCCTCAAGCTACCCCACCTCTCACCAATAATGCATTCTAACTCACCAATAATGCACCCTAACTCACATGCAACTTACCCTATCTTCCAAAATAGTATACCCCACCCCCCCTTTCTCTCTCCTATCATATTCCATGACCCAAATACCCCCCCCTCTCTCTACAGGGCGCCATGTCTCTTGTCTTGTAGCTAAATAACCTCCCCCACACTCACACACACTCAGTTTCACTAAAAAAGGTGCCCACAGACCTATCCCCACCCGGTGGTTACCTGAGTTTTTTTGTGTTCACACACATCTGCACACAGATTCACCTCTGAACACACTCCTCTCTCTCCCCTCTTGTAATTACTTTATTCTTTATGTCACCTCTCACTTTTTTTCATCAACCCATCTCTCTCTCATGAGACTGCTGTTCTGGCACATATACACACAGCCAGACAAGTGGAGCCCACAGTCACATGGCCTATGTAGATAATGATTTCTTCATTTCTAAATTCTAGAATTTCTCCCCCCCCTCCTCCCCTATATAAAGAGGGGTCACCATCACACAAAAACACACATCATCACCAAAGAACACACTATGCACTGTGTGTGCCTAGTGCACACACACACACACACACCATCACCATCACCGCAATCACCATGCTTGTCTTGAGCATGACCTCTACACCCTTGGCTATGGAAGATGAAGGGCAACTAAATGAAGGATGATGTCCATAATCCTCGTGCGAGTCTTCGCCATCAACTCCCACCTATCCACCATGTGCTCTACCACTCTCTCCCTTCTCATTCCCCTACCCTATGCTCCCCATTTCATCGCCTAATTCTCTAAATAAAGCTTGAGGTTTTGTGAGTATGTTTTCTTGCAGTGTTTTGCCCATGTGAGGTGTGCGGAATCGCCACCTAGTCTTGTGTTTTGGAGTGAGCTTGTGTATGTGTGAAGGGTGTGCGGATTCACCATCCTTTTGTGATGCCTAAGTACTAAGCCGCTATACCCCCTCCCTCACTCTCTCTCTGACTCTCTCTCTCTCTCTCACTTGATCTCATTCCCTTTCCTTTTCATCATTACTCCCAAGCATCCATCTCTCTTGGATGAAAACTTTGTTATGGTGGTGTGTTGTTTGCGTCCTAGCCGCTGAAGCTAGGTAGTGCCCCCTCTTTGCTTTACCATGACAGGCTCGAGGCGCGCCATTCGATCCCCGGTGTTTTAGAGGCCGTCGGGGTTCGGGGTTCGCTTTGCTCCCGTCATTTGGTGCCCCCACTAAGGATCTTTTCATGAAACCCTTCAGTTTACAAGACTGAAACCCTTAAACTATTGTGAATGGATGAATGGCTAGCAGGATTTGCTAATTGGACGACAGAAGAAGAAGAGCTCCAAGCACAACTAGACGAACTCCGCATCTCCATCGAAGCTCGAGTGCCAGGCGTAATGGTAATCGATTTGCAGTGGGAGAGTCAACCAACACGCCAAACCCAGTGGATATACATAGGCCAAGTGCCAAGAAGAAGAAGGAGAAGGTCAAAACCATGTCCGCAACCTACAACCAACCCACAACAAAAAAATGGAAGGAGCTCTATACAATAGAGAATCAACACTATTCTACTTTGAGAATCGGGTAACTCAAGTCACCGAGGTAATTATCACAGTCAGTTTTCAAGTCGCACCAGATGCTGCAGCACAGATAACGGAAGCATTGGCTCACACTCTCACTAGAGAAACTAGGGATCTACTGAGTTTGTTTCAGGAAAGAACACCACCCTCTCCCACAAGCTTGGACAGTGACTAAGCACCTCTAAGCTTCACATGAATCAGTACAACCTACCTCACGACAGATCACACATACCAACACGTGTACACTCAATCAAGGTAATACTGGATTTCAAGGCTCACTACCAGCACGTCATTGACACCATGCTGGGTGGGGAGCGGTTTTTGGAGGTTCTGGCATCAGATCAACCATTTGTCTTACCTTTGGTACAAGGCAATGTACCGTTAGTGAAGCTAGAATCTTTATGCATCTCATGAAGCTAGAAGCTAGAAGCTAGATCATGGTACAATGCACTTCCACAAGTAACCAAGGAAGACTGGGAACCCTTAAAAACCGCTTTTAAGAGGCGCTTTGGGGGAGGTACCACTTCAGAAAAGTTGTGGGACAAGTTGAGAGACTTGAAGCAGGAGGGTCTTTTACAATATGCCACCTATGAGTCCAAATTTGTGGATTTGTGGGAACGGTGGGTTGAGTCACTGGCTAGGGGGGAAGCTGCACCCGATTTCCTAAAAAAAGATCGGTTCACGCATGGCTTATGGCCGCTTCTCAAGGAGAAGGTGAAAGGTAGATTCCCGGCTACGTACGAGTTAGCCGTTGAGATTGCTCGCCTTAAAGACAAGAAGCTGCGAATGAAAGCCAAAGAAACCGAGTCAACAGAATCAAGAACATCGCGTCGACCAGGAACTACGACAACCACCATTCCACCACCACCACCGGCTCTTGGGGTAAGAGATGACCAACAAGATATGTTGGCCCATATTACTGACCAACTACAGAATTTGTCTGTCCATTTAATACAACAAGGGAGGAGTCAAGAAAGAGATCAAGACCCTGGAAGAGCACGATGACAAAACAGGGAGTATCATTGCTACAACTGCGGAGAAGACGGTCACGGTATGTACTACTCTCCCAAACCACGACAAAACTATAATAGAGGAGGTAGGAGGAACCAATTGTCACCCCCTAGAGAAAGAACACCCCCACCCCGAGCACCACCCCCACCAACACAAATTATACGTCCACCCCAGACACCACTACAAGCATCCATCCCACCTCTTCCACCAGCCCCACCACCTGATCGCCCTGTAAACATCATAAGGCTAGAAGAGAAAGGAAAATCCATAGTAGTGGATCCACCCAGAGCAAAGGAGAGGGACAAGGGTAAGGAGAAGGTAACCTTTTTAGAACCACTTGAAGCCATGACTGTGAAAAGAGCTAGGAGGGAGAAAGATACACAATCAGATGATGAGAGAAGCATGAGAGGAGAAACTAGCAAGAGGCCATCCAGGCCATGACGGAAATTGGGCATCACCGACTTCCAGCTAGGGGAAAGTTCTAAGCCCTATGATCTAGCTTTGGATGTGGCAGAGCAAGGACCGAAGATTACATGGCCATAGCTGCTACATCTTGCACCAAAAGTAAGGTGACAATGGTCTAAAATGGTAAGTACAAGACGCTCCAAAACAAAGGTAGCCGGAGCAATTTCGGGATGCAACATGGATGACATCCTTCCAATTGTCGACGTAAACATAAAAGGAAAGAGGGTTGGAAACACCTACATTGATGGAGGTGCACAAATCTGTGTAATGAGCGAAGCTATGATGCTTCGATTAGGGCTCGAGGTTGACAGGCCTTCTCCATGCAAGGCAAAGATGGCAAACAACGCAAAAGTAAAGTGTGTGGGTGTGGTAAGTGCCATGAAAATCAAAGCTTTCAACACTGAGGTAGAGGTAGATATTTTTGTAATGCCTACTAAGGGGGAGGGCTATCCACTAATTTTGGGAAGGCCATGGTTGATGGCCATGAAGGCAAAACAGGACTGGGATACTGGCCTTCTACGCATGACCGGTAAGAAAGGGGAGACAATCTACTACGACATGAGGATTGGCAAGCAGAAGCAAATGAATCTAGAAACATCGGCAGATGAAACCACTAGCGAATCTTCCAGTTCTGAGGAGGAGACCACATCCACCGACGAAAGTGACAGTTCCATTGATGTGATGGGTATCATTATGAAGGATCCACAAAGGGTAAGCACAACTGGTGATCCATCACCAAAAGGAAAACCCAATGAAGAGGAGAGAAAATCACCTGGCCTAGGAGGAAGTAGGTTGAAGGGTATGTTGTCTACGGAATTAACACTTGAGAAGAAAGATAGTTTTTTGCAAATGTTGATAGGATTTCCTAACCTGTTCATTGACAACTATGAAAGAATCACAGGCATTACAGTGGTGGAACATCATATTAAGCTGAAGGAAGGGGTAAAACCAGCTGTGCAAAAGCTACGACGATTGGGGGTCATACAAGAAAAGGCACTCTTAGCCGAGGTAAGGAAACTGTTGGAGGCGGGATTCATCTATCCTGTAGAAAACTCATAATGGGTGCCACCTGTAGTGGTGACGCCTAAAAAGAATGGTAAGTGGAGGGTCTGTGTTGACTACAAACCACTAAATGCAGCTACAAAGAGAGACCACTTTCCTCTCCCTTTCTTGGATGAAATTCTGAATGAAGTAGCGGGTTTTGAATGCTATACCGTCTGTGATGGTTATTCTGGATACTTTCAAATACGCATAGCCTTGGAAGATCAGCTAAAAACCACTTTTATCACGCCATGGGGTTTATTTGCATACAGGGTTATGCCATTTGGTCTCACAAATGCACCTGCCACATTCCAAAGATATGTCACATATGTTTTTCAACCGTTCTTTGGAACATCCATAAGAGTGTTCATTGATGATTTTTGTATATATAGCTCCCGTATTTCACATTTAGAAAAGGTAACTGAAGGTTTGGCCAGGTTGCAGAGCCTAGGTGGGAAAATAAATGTGGACAAATGCCACATTGGGGAGAGTAAAGTCATTCTACTAGGCCATGAAATTTCAACAAAAGGTATCAACGCCGACCCAAGTAAGGTGTCTGCACTCATAGCCCTACCTTCACCAACGACCGCACGTCAACTGGTCTCTTTTCTACAGAAGGTGAGGTACTTAAGTAGATTCATACATCTACTATCACAACTTGTTCTACCACTGCAACAACTCACTCAAAGATCAACTTTCACTTGGGACGAGGAAAGCGAACATCACTACAACAAGGTAAAGGAGGTCTTAGCCACTCTGCCAACTATCTCACCACCTAAGTGGGATGAAAAATTCTATGTCACCTCAAGTGTTGGTGATGACTCATTGGGGGCTGTGCTACTCCAAAAGGATACGACGACATCTTTCATGAGGCCAATCTACTTCTCTAGTCGAATGATGACAGCAGGAGAGAAAGGTTTCACCCATGTGGAACACTTAGTCGTAGCTCTTAGATTTGCAACTACAAAGTTTAGGTCATATTTGTTGCCTAAGCAATTTGTGATTCTAACCACGGATGAAATATTTCCCTATGTTGTACAACACATGGATGTGTCTGCTAGAATTACTAAATGGCTGGTTCGTCTGCAAGAGCTTGACTACACGGTATAGGTAGAAAGCACGACAAGGGCAAGTTTGGGGGGACTCATGACCTACCAAGTATTTTAAAGGAAGGAGAAGCAATCTAAGGAAGGAGAAGTCCGATTACCTCCAGTACCACCGATGGTAGAAGGAGCATACTCTCTCTACTTTGATGGAGCCTACAAGCGAGCGTCCGACAAAGCAGCTACAGGCATAGTGGTCTTTGATGACAAAGGGACAAAGGTATTTTCGTTGGGCCAATTGTTAGATTCACATTCTAACAATGAAGCTGAGTATGCAGCACTAACCAAGGGTCTACAATGGTGCGTTTCGCAAGGTGTACAACGCCTTAATGTATTTGGGGATGCTCTACTTCTGGTAAGGCAAGTAAATGGAGCATGGACATGAAAGAATCCTAGTTTAAGGACTCACTTAAGTGGTGTAAAAACCTTGTTGGGTAATTTTGAAGAAGTTCAAATACACCATATCCCAAGGGCTCAAAACCAAGAAGCAGATGCCCTAGCAAGTGAAAGACTACTGGAAGTGGTGGTTGGAGCAATAAAACTAAAGCTCCCTCTATTTCAAGGAAGTGATGCCTTGACTGACATCATGCATTTTTTGGAAACAGGGGAATTCCCATCAGATTTAACAAAGGGAAAGAAGCAATGGCTGACGCGGAAGGCCACAAGGTATCGACTCATCAATGACGATTTGTACCGTAAGGGTAAGGACCAAATACTCAGGAAGGTGCCTCTCTCTCAGGAAATCACGAGAGTAATTGCTAGCTGTCACGACGGGGTTTGTAGTGGTCACTTTGCCCTAGACATAACAAGTAGGAAAATCTTGCAGGCAGGCTTCATATGGCCTAGCCTCAACCGTGATGTACACCACTGGTGCAAAACATGTAAGTTGTGTCAAAAGGCCGGCACTAGGTCACTTATGCCTGAACCACAGACACCTATTCTCTCATATGGCCCATTTGAAAAATGGGGTATCGATGCTATTGGGCCATTACCTAGGGCCAACTCAGGAAAATTCTACATTATCATGGGGGTCGACTACATGACTAGATGGGCAGAGGCTACAGCCACCACTAGAATCACAGCGGTAGAGGTAGCTAAATTTATCTACGAGCACATATGCTGTAGGTTTGGCACACCTTTAGAGATCATCTCTGATAGAGGGCCAGGTTTCGGAGCAGACTTGGTATGAGAATTAATGCGGAAACTGGGCATTACAAGGAGGCACTCTTCACCATATTACCCTCAATGTAATGGCCTAGTTGAAAAGGTAAATGGAATGGTTTCTAAAATTATTACCAAGCAGGTAAACAATCATCCTGGAGACTGGGATAAGTATCTACTACCAGCTTTATGGGCCTACAGAACTTCATTTCGTACATCCTTGGGATTCACACCGTATCATCTAGTATTTGGTAAGGAAGCAATCTTGCCCATTGAAGTACAACTACAAAGTCTCAGAGTAATGGCAAGCCAGCATAAACAGCCCAACATGCATTTGAGAGATCACATCATCAACTTGGAAAGACTGCAACTGGACAGAGAAGAAGCAATAAATTATTATGCAGTGAGGCGGTCCGGGGCGGGCAACAAGAAGAGCAACCTCTAGACACCCTTCAAGGCTCCCGTGCTGCTCAATGGGGCTGGGGCACAACACAACACAAACCAAAACAACAAACCCACAGCCAAATCCCAACTACACAAGGGGCACCACCTAGTTTAAGAGCGAACTAGGACGCAAAAGAGGAGAATCGTTAGAGCAACCCACAAACAAGCAAGGAATTTACACTAACCCTAACACCAATGGAACACTCTCACACACTAAAACACGAGAGAGAGAGAGAGAGAGAGAGAGAGAGAGAGAGAGAGAGAGATAGTGCTCGGGCTGCTTTGAAACGTATCGGCAATGATCAAGCAAACACAACTATATATTTAAGAAAGAGAGAGAAAGGGGGAGGGGGTGCTTGTTGCATTAATACCTTCTTACAAATCTGTCATGACAAATCAAAGTGAGATTAGTATTTGTTCAACATAGCTTGCGTAAATTTCACCACAACACATCACAAGAAAAGCCACCCCAATCACTGTCTTAAGGCTAGGGGAGTCCTCTCCACCCTGTCGCCCTCTTACAGTATGTGGGATTTATGGCTAGATTGATGACAACACCAGAGACAATCTATCAAGAACTTAACAAAAAACACCAAGACACTTACGCATCATTGTTGGCCATTACTTCACGTTGGAAGGGAGACAAAGTATCCAAGCTTAGTCCAAATCCACCCTCCTTGATTCAGCGAATGTTGGGCTTACACTAGCAGGAGAAATGATAGATTTCCTACTCTCAATTGAATGATCACTCTCTCTCTTACAATGGCATAGAGTTCCCTTGCTAATCCCCTATTACAACACATGCACATGCATAAGACAATGAGCTTTCACTCAAGAGCTCCTTCTAGAGAGGTTGAGCTTGGCTTCTCAAGCTATAGCATAGTGCTCTTGCTTAAGGCTCCCCCTTTTGTGCTAGCTACACCCTCCTTTTATAGCAATTTTGAAGGCTAGGGTTACTCCTCTAACCATGGTTGGGTTAGATTTTCAGCAATTTATCTAATTTCTTTTGCTTGGAATTATCGAGAAGTTGGTGGGGAAAGAGAGAGGAGAGAAATGGAGGTGATAGGACTTTTCATAGTGGGTTAGTGTTAGTAGAGTTAGTATTAATTTACAAATGGAATTGGATATTTACAATGGGAGTATCCATGTAGGATACAAATAAGGAAGAAAAACTCTTAAGAGGTAAGAAAAGGTGGATTTCTTACAAGGTTGATGCTCCAAGTGTCTTGAGTAGGGCCAATTTTGACGCTTGTTGACGGTCCACTAGCTTTGACGGTACATTTTTTCTCCACTCTTGACCTTCCTTGAGAGACAAGGTAATTGAAGCTGAGTAATCAACCACCATGATGCTGTCTTTTAAGAGATGGGGCTGATTGTGGTTTTTTTGATAGATATGGATAAATTGGAGGAGGAAAAATGAGACTAGGTGGTCAATTTTGGAATGGAATTGTGTGTGGGAGGTATGAGTTCACCATGGTTTCTCTTATTCTTCAAGGTTGAGGAGAAGGTGAGTAGGGTGCAGAGAGGAGTGGTGAGAGAGGTGGGGATGATGAGTGGAGAAGTGTGTGTGAAAGAGGAAAATGATAAAGTGGAAGAGAGAGTGTGGCTGCATAGCATGGGAAAACTGGGGTCCACTAATAAAATCATAGCTCACAGCTCGTAGCTCAAACAAATATGAAAAAATTTGAGGCAAAAGTTCAGCCCATGCTACAACTATTGTTTGTATCACCTTTTCAAATTCGGAGAGCAAGTGAACTTTAAAAATTCAGCAAAACCGACCATTTTTTTCCACTACACAAGGTCCTTGTGGGGTCCTTCTTTCGATGATTCTTTTGAATACCTCCAAGAGTGAGCCCTCCATAGTGCATGTATGCATGCCACCTACCCTTGACCTTATTTGGTAGGTCTATAATTGAAGATATTGTTGAGATTATGATATAAGTGAATAGTACAACTAAGAAAATCAAATATTGAGGGGTCTAAAAAATATGTACATGTCAAATATAAATAATATAAGTGGAAAAAATATAAAGGGGTCAAAAGAAATCTCTCTCATTATGAGGCTACCATAAAAAGATAAATATTTTTGGTGTTCTAATTTTCTAGAAAAAAAAACAAAATAGATGTAGGAAGGGAAAAATCACAATAGTGAAAAAATATACACATAAATAAAACTAGTTTTTTTGGATTTTTGTTGGGGTGGAGTTACACCAAATATAAGAGAAGCTTACATGAAAATATTTCTATATGGAATAAAGAATATGAAAAATGGTAAGAAAAATTGTGGTAATGGTGAGGCAATGTACAGAGCATAAATAACACACACCTAGGTAGAAATATTTAAATAAATACCAAAATAATTATGAAAAAATCTTTTATTTAGGCCCTATATACAAAGAAATATTTACATACGCATGGGCCATAATATACTTATATTTTTTATATATATATATTTTTTGGCTCAACTAGCCCAATGACTAGCTAATTGAGGGTTTTTTATTTCAGTAAGGAGATATGGGAAAAGTCCCCTAACTCACACGCACCTATATACAGTGAAATGGTAGGGATAGCCATAGCGTTTGGGTGAATTTGGTAGGGTGGAGTAACTTACTATGGCAATTATGGAGAGCTGAAAAACGGCTATCAGCAGCACAAGCAGAGCATAGACGGCTTAGCTTTAACAAGCATCTCCGGAAAAAAGAATTGAAGAAAGGAATGTTGGTGCTCCGCTACGACAATCTCTTCGACACGCGCAAGGATAAGAAACTCCTACTCCGATGGGAAGGTCCTTTCATCGTCAGGAAAAAGTATGCCAATGGAAGCTACCAGCTTATGGAGGCTGATGGAAAACTTCATAAAACCAGGGTAAATGGTTGGCGACTTAAACCTTATTTTCTTCGATTTGACCAGGCTCCACCTATTGACATTCCAGATGAGGACAAACCATCAGCCGCCACCTCCGATGATAATGATCAAGCAGATGAGCTAGAGACATGAATGCCTCTAGCCAAAAGGGGAGGGCTAATGATGGGGGCTTTTCACAAGCTAAGCTCCCATACCCCTCTTCTCTCGTCCCCACCCCATGAAAACCCCCTCTTAGGGAGGGAGTGATAAAAGACATTGGAAAAAAGTAAGAAAAAAATAAAGTATGATTATGTAAATATATGAGAAAGGTAAAATAGGCCACCTCATGCCTGCGGGGCAGCCCATGCCCACCTTGCCTCCTTTTTCTTCACTGTTGCCCCACCGTGTGTCCCTTTTCCTCTCCTCCACTCAAAAGGTCAACCCCTCTCTCTTCCCCTTGTTCTTTCTCCTTTCTCTCTCCCCTCAAGCTACCCCACCTCTCACCAATAATGCATTCTAACTCACCAATAATGCACCCTAACTCACATGCAACTTACCCTATCTTCCAAAATAGTATACCCCACCCCCCCTTTCTCGCTCCTATCATATCCCATGACCCAAATACCCCCCCCTCTCTCTAAAGGGTGCCATGTATCTTGTCTTGTAGCTAAATAACCTCCCCCACACTCACACACACTCAGTTTCACTAAAAAAGGTGCCCACAGACCCATCCCCACCCGGTGGTTACCTGATTTTTCTTGTGTTCACACACATCTGCACACAGATTCACCTCTGAACACACTCCTCTCTCTCCCCTCTTGTAATTACTTTATTCTTTATGTCACCTCTCACTTTTTTTCATCAACCCATCTCTCCCTCTTAGTCTCTCTCTCATGAGACTGCTGTTCTGGCACATATACACACAGCCAGACAAGTGGGGCCCACAGTCACATGGCCTATGTAGATAATGATTTCTTCATTTCTAAATTCTAGAATTTCTCCCCCCCCTCCTCCCCTATATAAAGAGTGGTCACCATCACACAAAAACACACAACATCACCAGAGAGCACACTATGCACTGTGTGTGCCTAGTGCACACACACACACCCACACCATCACCATCACCGCAATCACCATGCTTGTCTTGAGCATGACCTCTACACCCTTGGCTATGGAAGATGAAGGGCAACTAGATAAAGGATGATGTCCATAATCCTCGTGCGAGTCTTCGCCATCAACTCCCACCTATCCACCATGTGCTCTACCACTCTCTCCCTTCTCATTCTCCTACCCTATGCTCCCCATTTCATCGCCTAATTATCTAAATAAAGCTTGAGGTTTTGTGAGTATGTTTTTTCGCAATGTTTTGCCCATGTGAGGTGTGCGGAATCGCCACCTAGTCTTGTGTTTTGAAGTGAGCTTGTGTATGTGTGAAGGGTGTGCGGATTCGCCATCCTTTTGTGATGCCTAAGTACTAAGCCACTATACCCTCTCCCTCACTCTCTCTCTCTCACTCTCTCTCTCTCTCAGACTTGATCTCATTTCCTTTCCTTTTCATCATTACTCCAAAGAATCCATCTCTCTTGGATGAAAACTTTGTTATGGTGGTGTGTTGTTTGCGTCCTAGCCGCTGAAGCTAGGTGGTGCCCCCTGTTTGCTTTACCATGACAGGCTCGAGGCGCGCCATTCGGTCCCCGGTGTTTTAATGGCCATTGGGGTTCGGGGTTTTGCTTTGCTCCCATCAACACCAAATACACAAGCCGTAGGTCAAATCCGGTTGCGTTTTTCTACGGAAGAAGAGAAAGAGAGACACAATAGGGAGCGACAGGATTTCAGGCGAAGCCGAACGACTAGAGGTTTACCCTTGCCAGAGTATCTCGCTTCTCTACCTGAATTCCCTAAAATGGCATGGTTGGACAAGATAGCGAGAGCAGCTCGACAGATCGGAGAACCCATATCTCTAGAGGAGGAAGATCTGGCAATTGGATGTGACTGGAAGTATCATACATACATGGCACTGTGGTCGCATGGGAAGCATTTCAGAACACAACAAATTGACAACAGATAAACACGTTTGACAGTGGTGTAATGGTTAGTTTCATGCAAAAGAGCAGGGCTAGTGCCAGAGACACGAATGAGAGCACTAGCAACCTAGATTACTGTGGTCGGGTGTCAGATATCCTGATAGTAAGATTCAAGCGGTTTGAGATGTTTTTGTTGGATGTGAAGTGGTTCAAGGTGATTACTTCTGGTCGCAATGCAACTGTACGCAGAGATGGAAACAAAATTGTGCAAATAGGTTCTACAAAGGTTTGGACAGATGCGAGCGACACATTTGCTCTCCCCGAACATTGCGAGCAAGTGGTCTTTGTACCGGACCCTCGAGAGCGACAGTGGTGGTTTGTGGTTCAGGTTTCTCCAAGAAATAAACAATTATTTGAAGGGCAAGATCTCTTGGAGAAAAGTCCGTCAGACAACGTCCATACTACTATGACATTAGATGAGATGGACGAAGGTATGGCAGAGGAAGCTGACAGATATACGAGGGATGATGCAGATCAGCCAGAATTGACACTTGTAGATGAAGATGCAATGGATGAAGACAATCTTCCAAAAGGAGTTGAGGCAGAGTTATGTTTGCAATTAGAGATAGACGATGATATGATGCAAGATCTTATCGATGATGCCTTACTCGTCGAGGCCTAGGCCTGTAAGTATTTGTGTGAAGACGCTGATTTAAAATTAAGCTTAAAGATAATTTAAACAACTGTGTTCTGACGCTTTATTTTACTTTCTTTGTGCAGGACTTTAGTATGGCAGACCAATTTCGAGATCCCGCTTCTATCAGTGCAGATGCATTCATGGGCTTCGTTACACGGATGACGCCTGCACAGATGGCAAAGGCTTCTCAGTACTGGGTAGCCAGAGGCACGGGTACTACGCCTTCGGGCTTCACACCCGAGGGTCTGACGCCTAGGGGGGACACCTATGGGGGGGGGGGACGCCTATGGGTACGACACCTGCTTCTCCCATCATGGCCACTTCGACACCTAGGGGTGGGGCAGAGGCGGATACGTCCTCATCTCCGCAGCACAGGCACACTCCTCGATCTCAGCGAGATCATCAGGTGGAGGTGGTGGTTGTTGTGGTGGAGGAGGGTCCACAGATGCTTCGACCCCTCCTCGCTCACGACCCCCGTCCTACCCAGCCACACCTCTCAACACACCTCTTGGAACACCTCGGACACCTTGGGGGGCACACGATCCTAGTGCCTCCAAGCTCTATACTGTACGGCCAGATGGTTTTGTTGACATGGATAGAGTCGGGACTGAGATGAGACAGCGGATTCGCTAGCTCGCGGAGATATAGTTTTCGACCAACATTCTGACGTCTTTGGATCAGCAGAGCAGGAAAAGGACAAAGTCACTTACATAGTGGAGACAATCCTGAGAGAGTACAAGCCTGCTCCGGGTTCTGCTGTTGTTCCGAGGAGCTCGATCAAGGGTGTTGCACGGGACACCATGAAACATCGACGAGATGCAACCCGGAAGGCTTTCAGGACCGGCTCGCCGAAGCCTTCGGGCATCCCACACGAGATGTGGCTTCAAATCAGGGAGGATGAGCGGACAGCGGCCACGCGGTTCAGACAGCAACGTGAGGCTGCGCGTATACGACAGATGACTAGGGGGACATCTCATCTTGGCAGCGGAGGCTTCCACACCTTTTGCTATGAGTTTGTGAGTTTCTAATCCAATCTTGACTATGGAGTTTTTTAAAACGCGATGAATCATGTATTCTTATTACTCTGATTTTTGTATAAACACAGAATCTTGCGATGTATCGAGCCCCGACACGTCACGAGGAGTCAGATGGATATCGCAGAGGTATCTATGAAGTATTGAATGATCTTGATGCTTCAGAAGAGCCTGTAGATTGGACGGCCTTACAGTCTCGCTGATCGCTTGAGGTGAGACGTTAATATGTGTGAGTTGATTTAATTAAGTAACTATATGTGAATACTAATTTTGTGAGTTGTCCTATGTGCATGTTGTGATGCCTAGTCATCAGTGGCCCGGATTTCATATATATGCTTTGTGAGACACAGAAGCGTGTCTGTGTCTCTTTTTGTATAAACATATATATATGGTTATGATTATTGTTCAGACAGTTATTGTTTTCCTTATGGTTATGGTTATGGTTATTGTCATTGTCATTGTATAGACATGGTTATTTCTCCTATTCTTGTATAAACATAGTTATGGTTCAGGTTTTGTTTATGGTTATGTTTAACTTTCTGGTTATGCTTATGGTTGTTGTTAATTTTGTTTCTGGTTATGATCAAAGTGGTTATATTGGTCAGTTATGGTTTTAAGTTATGGTTATGGTTCGTTATAGTCATTGGCCTTAAATCTCATGTGAGATCCTACATGGATAGCATGTAGGAGGCGTATACATGATATATTTTTTTAGAAAGTTTATGTAAAAACGAAGGGAACTCTGTCGAAATTTCTGCGGGAGCACGGTTGATTTTGGTGCTGCTCGCTTTCTTGGGCAGAGGGCAGGAAGTCTGGCTGTGGTGCATGTGTCCATCTTTTCATTGGGCACAGGCCAGGCTACCTGCCCTCTGCCCAAGAAAAAATTTTCACTGTTATCGTAGTCGATATAGGCGTCACTATATCCGTCTATACCAGCCTCGATATACACGTCGCTATCCACGTCGCTAATAAAGCCTTTCCACGCGTCTATCGATGCTCTTTGTGACAATTTCACAGGGACGCATATATGGACGCGTATAGCAACGTTAAGCGTAGTTATATAAGTCGATAACCCCCTTTTTTGTTGTAGTGAGAGGATGACATTGCATGTGGCTTGTGATTTGGGCTTGGAAAGAAGGGAGACGGCGTGATGAGGATGCACTCCACGTAGCTCTCTTATTGAACTTCAATTTCCCTACCATGGATAGTCGAATAGACAAGTCGAGTGTCCCTCTAGATGAGACATAAAAGGACATGATTAAAAATAGATAAATAAGTAAATATTAGTCTCATTGTAATCTACAAAGCAATACCAAATGAAACATGATTTCCTGTCATATGGGAGCAATCTACATCAGATTTTGCCTACCTACACAAGTCCATTTGATGTTGTACAAAGCGTGTGTGTGTGTGGGTGAGAGAGAGAGTAGTTGGTTATGCATCACCAGCTTTGAGAGAGAGAGAGAGAGAGAGAGAGAGAGAGAGAGAGAGAGAGAGAGAGAGAAATGAAATGAATGGTGTATTAACCATCTTCCAAAGGCCTATAGGACCAAACTGCTACAATCCTTATGGATTTAATGCAATGTTTGGGTACAAAATAAAATGAAGTAATGTGAAAGAAAGGATTATGACTAAAAACCTAAAGTAGTCAGGTCATCAACATCCTCAATGCCTAAGGATTCCTTGCATCGGGCGCTGTCTAACAAAGCATTCAGCAGTGGCTGGAGAGCTTCATCAATGTCCACCTCTATGAAAATAGTCGGGCAAGGGAGGTGGGGGTGGGGGTCATAGTTGTGGGGGCTGAAGATACAACAGACGAGAGGGAGAGAGAGTGAGATTTTCCTGTTGAGTGAGATCTGAGAGGGGGAGAGAAATGGAATGAAGTAAAATAAAAGCTAAAATGATAATCATTAATATTTGAGGATGGCTGATGTCGCGCGCGTTGTCCGAGGATGTATTGCATCGGTCGCTGCAGAGCTCCGTCAATGGTCACCCTGAGGAGCTTCGTCAATAGCCACTTCTACACGCACTGGTACTTGAGGAGAGATATAGAGAAAACGATAGAGACTATGGCTCCAGTCACTAAAGCAGGTACAGTGGGCTTCACTTCATATGTTCCAACATTCAGAGCCTTAGTCTTTAGTCTACCTATTTGAGACCGTCGCTACAGTCACGTGGGAAGGAAGATGGCATGAAAAGCATGTAAGTGTGTCCGATGATTGTCTGAGGGGGAGATGCCGCCGACGCGACAATTGAAGCGTGTTGCAAATGAAACAGGGAGCTCCATGTCATGGCCCTTTTGTTATGTTGACAGAAGGGAGAGAAGAAAAAAACCGGCGGAAAGAAGGTGTGTGTGTGTGTGTGTGTGTGTGTGTGTGGTGGTTGCTGACCAGGCCCATGACATACCAAACACAAAAGGGTGAGAAAGGGTTTGAGAGCAAGAGTGAGACAGCTGCATGGCATCACCCACACTCCACCACTCAATCTCAAAGTGATGTGAGTTCAAGAAGGCGGCACCACCCAATTGATGGTAGCCATCAAGTGACAAGAGAGAGAGATAGAGAGAGAGAGAGAGAGAGAGAGAGAGAGAGAGAGAGAGAGAGAGAGAGAGAGAGAGAGAGAGAGAGAGAGAGAGAGAGATTTTGGTTGCGGTGGGAGACAACTAAATTGGGAGAGAGAGAGAGAGATAGTTTCAGATAGGTGGAGTGTGTCTCTGGTCTAGAGGCTGTGACTCTGTATGGCAAGGCGAGTGGTCGATTGGCAAAGCTACATCATATCTCCATGGTGGTTGAGAGTTGTGTGGCTGGTTCACAAACGAGAGAGATAATAGCTGATGAGAGAGATAGAGAGAGAACTCATCAACGGCTTTCTGCATGGGTGGCCAAGGTGCAGTGTGGTGGATGTTTGAGGATGGCCAAAGTGCGCCATTGTTGAGGTTGCACTGCCATTGTCACAACCATTGATACTACTCCACGCAGTTCATGTTGTTTGTGGCCTACTTTGGTTGTTTATATTGCGGGTGATTGTTGATACCCTGCGGTTGGACGCTATATTTGCACCGGCACAAGCCCGTCAACCTTGCACTATGCAGATTGGGCTCTCTTTTTTTCTTTTGAAAACCAGAAGCTTATTATTTTTATGATAACCATTTTACTTAGGGATCTTTCCCCATGATAGGTTAGTGATCATTGGGGCACGGTCCCGCAAGACTAAGCTAGGTATTTGCTCTTGATTAGCTCCATCTCAGGATTCTTAGAGTTGCCTCCTACGTTATTTACAGATAGGTGTGTATGTATGGTTACATAGATTTTGATTTAGGTTTTGTGCTTGAACTCCTCTTGCACATTGAGGCGGTCCGGGGCGGGAAACAAGAAGAGTGGCCTGTAAGCAGTCTTCTAGGCTCCCGTGCTGCTCAATTGGGTTGGGGTTGGAAAAAACCAACAAACACACACACAAACCTGCAACCTAACCCTACACAAATTTGGGGCACCACCTAGTTTTGGATGCGAACTAGGACGCGTAGAGAGAGAGAGAGAGAGAGAGAGAGAGAGAGAGAGAGAGAGAGAGAGAGAGAGAGAGAGAGAGAGAGAGAGAGAGAGAGAGAGAGAGAGATAGTGCTTGGACTGCTTTGAAATGTATCGACAGTGATCAAGAAAACACAATTATATATGTAAGAAAGAGAGAGAAGGGGGAGGGGATGCTTGTTGCATTAATACCTTCTTGCAAATCTGTCATGACCAATCAAAGTGAGATTAGTATATTTTCAATATAGCTTGAGTAAATTACACCACCCCAATCACTGTCTTAAGGCCAGGGGAGTCCTCTCAACCCTGTCGCCCTCTTACAGTATGTGGAATTTATGGCTAAATTGATGACAACACCCAGAGACAAGCTATCAAGAACTTAAAAAACACCAAGACACTTACACATCATTGTTTTCCAATACTTCACGTTGGAAGAGAGACAAAGTATCCAAGCTTAGTCCAAATCCACCCTCCTTGATTCAGCAAATGTTGGGCTTACACTAGTAGGAGAAATGATAGATTTCCTACTCTCAATTGAATGATCACTCTCTCTTACAATGGCATAGAGTTCCCTTGCTAATCATCCCTACTACCACACATGCATATGCATAAGACAATGAGCGTCCACTCAACAAATCCTTCTAGAGAGGTTGAGCTTGGCTTCTCAAGCTATGCATAGCGCTCTAGCTTATGGCTCCCCCCCTTTTGTGGTAGCTACACCCTCTTTTTATAGAAATTTTGAGGGCTAGGGTTACTCCTCTAACCATGGTTGGGTTAGATTTTCAGCACTATCTAATTTCTTTTGGTTGGAATTATCAAGAAGTTGGTGGGGATAGATGAAGAACAGAGAGAGGAGAGAAATGGAGGTGATAGGACTTTTCATAGTAGGTTAGTGTTAGTAAACTAGTAGAGTTAGTATTTTTATTGATTTACAAATGGAATTGGATATTTTTAATGGGAGTATCCATGTAGGGTACAAATAAGGAAGACAAAACTCTTAATAGGTAAGAAATTATGGATTTCTTACAATGTTGATACTCCATGTGTCTTGAGTAGGGTCAATTTTAACGCTTGTTGACGGTCCACTAGCTTTGACGGTACGTTTTTTCTCCACTCTTGGCATTCCTTGAGAGCCAAGGTGATTGAATATGAGTAATCAATCAACATGGTGCTGTCTATCAAGAGAAGAGGCTGAATTTTGTGGTTTTCTTGATAGATATGGGTAATATGGAAGAGGAAAAATGAGACTAGGTGGTCAATTTTGGAATGGAAGTGTGTGTGGGAGACATGAGTTCACCATGGTTTCTGTTATTCTTCAAGGTTGAGAAGAAGGTGAGTAGGGTGCAGAGAGGAGTGGTGAGAGAGGTGGGGATGATGAGTGGAGAAGTGTGTGTGAAAGAGGAAAATGATAAAGTGGAAGAGTGGAAGAGGGAGTATGGCTGCATGGCATGGGAAAACTGGGGTCCACCACCAATAAAATTATAGCTCACAGTTCGTAGATAAAAAAAATATGAACAAATTTGAGGCAAACGTTCAGCCCACGAGCTACAACGTTTGTTTGCATCACCTTTTCAAATTTGGAGAGCATGTGATCTTTAAAAATTCAGCAAAACCGACTGTTTTTTTCCACTGCACAAAGTCCTTGTTAGGTCCTTCTTCGGATGATTCTTTTGAATACCTCCAAGAGTGAGCCCCCCATAGTGCATGCATGCATGCCACATACCCTTGACCTTATTTGGTAGGTCTATAATTGAATATATTGTTGAGATCATGATATAAGTGAATAGTATAACTAAGAAAATCAGATATTGAGGGGTCTAAAAAAGTATATACATGTCAAATACAAATAATATAGGTGGAAAAAATATAAAGTGGTCAAAATAAATCTCTCTCATTACAAGTCTACCATGAAAAGATGAATATTTTTCGTGGTCTAATTTGTGAGAGTAATAGAGAATAGATGTAGGAAGGAAAAAATCACAATAGTGAAAAAATATACACATAAATAGAATTAGTTTTTTTGGATTTTTGTTGGGATGGAGTTACACAAAAAATCAGAGAAGCTTGCATGAAATTATTTTTTTATGGAATAAAGAGTATGCAAAATGGTAAGAAAAAATATGGTAATGGTGAGTCAATGTACATAGCATAAATAACACACCATAGGTAGAAATATTTAAATAAATACCAAAATAATTATGAAAAATCATTTTATTTAGGCCCTATATACAATAAAATATTTACACACAAATGGGCTATAATATACTTATAATTTATTATTTTTTTATTATTTTGGCTGAACTAACCCAGTGACTAGCTAATTGAGGGTTTTTAAGAAGATATGGAAAAAGTCCCCTAACTCACACACACCTATATACAGTGAAAGGGTGAGGGTAACCACATTGTTTGAGTGATTTGATAGGGTGAGGTAACTCGCTATGGAAATTACAGAGAGCCGAAAAACGGCTTTCAACATATTTGATCCACCCTACGTTATTCTTTTTAATCATTGATACTGAGCTTTCTCTCTTTTCTATTGACATTCCCTCAATCTTGACAGTCATATGAAAAGCTATTTCTTGATGATTCCTACTTATTAAATACGTGCTTTTTCCAAAACATGGAGGAACAATACACACAAGAATTACAAAATACAGTACACATGAAGAAAATGTTAACAAACAAAATACAATACACATTAAGAAAATTGTTAACAAAAATCAAGAATAAAAGGGGCTTATTACGATGTCTGTTTCCCTGGTCCATATCTCATCCAAGAGCGATGATATGTGCTCTGACACCATTGCTACAAACGGGGGTGCTTGGCGACCCTACAAAAATAGCAAAAAGAACATGTTCCAAACCATAAAATAGAGCAATCTTCATACGTGGCACTTCCACAAGCAAGTAATCAAATCTATACGCGAACAGAGAGAAACAGAGAGTGAGATAGAGTGAGAAAGCACATGCAGGTGCACCTCCTAGAGTGGAGTGCTACACGGACATGGCAAGAGAGGAGGGAAGAGAGAAGGGAAAAGAGGAGAGAATAAAGAAACAAACACTGGGTACAATCTCCCCACGTGCAAGAGTGACTATTTCCCTCTTGCACGTACTTTATAGATTTCGTGAATGGTCAAAGTCAGTACAAGCTGGCCGGTCGGTCATAAATGGTTAAATATCATAAACAACACTTAAATCATAAAATATACATAAATTGTATATCCTTTCATACAGTCCAATAATTGTTGATGTTTTTGCCACCTGTTAGCTGTAATCTATAGGTAATTATCAATTCCATTACATAAGAACCTCCACCTACCCCAAATGGGCCATTCAGGAAAAAGAACCATCCACCATGTAGGACACCACCCACAAAGGACCACCACTAGAGACAAAGAACCGCCACCTGCCCCAAAGGGGCCATTCACAAAAAAGAACCATTCAACAAACACAAGATCAACCATCAGCATCCCACATCCACCAAGCAGTAGTACAACCACAAGTTTGAGCTAAGAGAGGATCCCACCCCATCGTAAGGTGGCCCTTGAAGCCACCATAGAGAACCTCCCCTACCACAGAAGAGCCCCATGTTGGGGGCCCAAGACAACCAAGAGTAACCCAGATGCAGCACGATCCAAACCAAACCCAGCAGACATGATGAGCATTTGCCCATGCAGATACAAGGACAGCCTTTTGCCAAGCCACGATTCCAAAATGACGGGGGTGCGAGAGGGAGAGAGCCAAAAATAGGGCTACTAGCCGAAGCATCCCCACCTGGAGTAGCTCCCTACTATGGAAGCATCACCACACACCTATTGCAAGCACCATCGATGACAAAGTCCTGGGCAACGTCATCCTCCCCTGGAACAGCCTCCTATGGGGGCCCCACCCATGAGACGCACACAGAGATGAAGATGAAGAATCCCATGACCCCCCTCACATGTCTATCATGAACCCTAGATTCATGAATTAACTTATTGTCATATCTTAAAACTAGCATCCCTTCCTTGAGACCCTTTTCCTCAAGTCCCTTGTTGAAGTTAAGTTGTCATTGCTCCACGTATGCTATGTAGTGGTTGATAGCATCCATTTTGTCTAATTGAATCCTCTCCAAATCAAGAATTTCGTGCAAAGATGAGCAACAATTGGATGCTCCACTTGTCTAGCCATAACTCCTAAACTAGCTAGCTATACTTTGATGGAAACTTGAAATTATCACTATCATCTCTCTAGAGGCCGTTATTGATAAGGTGGTTGTTTTTTTGTGTATAAGGCAATCCTTTTGACCCTTGGTAAGTCCTTCATGAAAATATTTTTCATCTAGAGAACACATGATGTCAGGGCTAGCATCACTACCTTGAAAGAGAGGTAGCTTCAATTTGATTGCTCATATTGGAACATCTTATAGTTTATCTCTAGCTAAAGCATCCGCATCTTGATTTTTTTCTCTTATGATGTAATTGTACAACTTTAAACTTTGCTAAAAGCTCCTTAACATGTGTGTGTGTAACCGTGTATGGCCGCTTTGTTAGCAAGTTGTAGTTTTGTTTCTTGGAGACAAAGAATGTGGGAAGCCATTAGGTTATTATCATAAATAAGGTTGTTGTAGTGTTTCTTAAGGGACACAATGTTAAGAGATTGTAGTATCAAGTGATTGTCGGGCAAAGAGTGGAGGTCAAGTTGTGAAGGTTGTCAAGTGGCATGTGTTTTGAGGCGGTGCAACTCATCTAGAACCATTTGGTCTACTTTAATATGGGTGCAGTTAATTCTATCAGGAGGTAGAGGTTGTTGGGATCTCTTACACAAGAGAGGGCAGTGTACAGCATACCGTGACTTCAAATGCTGGTTGGATTGAAAGCCAAGGTGTCTAGTCTCAAGCCTTGTGCACGATGTATGGTCCTAGCAGTAGCAAGCTGAATTGGGAATTTTGTTCTAGTAATAGTGTTTAGAAAGTTTTTCCCTATTTCAAACTCACGTCATATTTTTTGGATTGGTGTCCATTGTCTATCTATTGATGTAATGTATAGTTATTGGTTTTCATATCCAGTTGTTTTGCCTACTTTAGTGGTTTGAAAGTGAATCTAGATGGTTTGTGTTGTGGAGTTGTGTGAACTACTACTTTGAATACACCATCGGATCCATTGCCTAGGCCATGTAGAATGTCAATATTTTCAGCACAAAGTTTCACAATTAGGCTTAGTTTTAGGTGAAGTTTTTTGTGAAGACCTACTGTCAACTTTGCATCTATTGGTTTTTGAATAGTTTGCTGCAAGTTTTTGCCTTTGTGTCTTGTGCTTCAATAAATAGTGATGGGTGAAAGCATGTTAACTTGTCATGCTTTTTCATGTCCCGGACAATGCTAACTAGCACAATATTGACATATGCTAACTAGTACAATAACTTGAGCTACATCTCCAAGATCTATGACATATGATATATCAATAGAAAGCACTTGAAACAAGGAATCCAAATGTACGACCTCCGACAAATTTTGATATTATTTGTAAAAAAATTTCCGAACGCCCAACTTTTTGAAGATGTGCTAGCTCAAAACTGCTAACTAGCACAAGAAGCGTGACAGGTTAAGATGCTTTCACCCTGGTATGCCTCAGGTAGTGCTGAAAATATGTTGTTTGTGTAGGTCTTTATCTTTGTTCGCATAGTAAAGGTAGGACACGATGGCTGGATGAGGTATTGTGCACATGTAATGTGTATTGAGGAACAAAATGTCTTCGTGGGTGTGTTTTGAAATGCGTATCCTATTGAGTATGTCGATGAATGTCTTATTAGTTTGTCTAATAATGGTTGTTAACTCATAACACTTTATGCGGTCGTGCCAGAAAGAGGGTGAGATAGCTTTGACCAATTGAGGTTTTCTCGAAACTGGACTAGCTTGGCAAAGGTTGCAGCACAAAACAACATCAACACTAACAAATGGAAGGTCATTGTTTTTTTTTTTTTGCACGTAGCCGAGAGTCTACCATAGCAAAGATGTTGGTTTCAATCAAGGAGACTTCATCGAAAACAGCTAACTGCAATTCTCGATAAAGCAGTTGTAGCTCATTCAACTTCTCAGGTGATAGGAAAGTGTTGGATGATGTGAGTAGTGGCAAGTGGAGGGCCGACTGGATCGTGGTTCCACCAATGTTAAAAGCAGCCTTGCCTGTGTATGCCATTTGCAAAGCTTTTGTAGTTGCTGGGTTGGAATGTGATCTGTGGTTATAGAAACGTAGAAGCCTTTGGACAATCAAAAGAAAAAGTGTGAAAGTTCTAAACGTGCCTACGCCTCCGGTTAGGAAAATGTGGATTGGTTCTGTGGGAAATATACATTTTTTTAAACATAATATCATCGAATATTAGTCTTTGTTGGGCATTAGGTAGTAAAATGCTCTTGTAATAAATATCGTTTAGGTGGAACAGTATTTTTATGGTTGGTATATTGTGTGTATGAGGTTGGCAGTGTTGCATATATAGGTCTTGTGTGATGTCTACATGAATATAGGAGGAAATATTAGATAGTATCATAGATGTCAAAGGTGAGCTAGTGTCTATTGAGTTGGTGTTAAGGTTGTCTTTCAGTGTAGTGGTTTTGTTGTATTTAAATTCATTTGTATCAATGATAGGTTTATTTTGACTGTATACATCTTTCCATGTGAGTCCATTTATAAGATGATGAGTTTCTTATTTATCCATGGTAGAAATAGAAGACATTGTTCTCTATAAAAATTATCAGGGTTCTTTGTGGAATTATATTTGACATATCGTATAATTTTTTATTTGGAACATTTTTTGTATTTGTTGCTTGTTGTAGTGTATTTGGAGGCTAATTCTGCCAAAGATATGGCATTGAGTTGGGTAGGACGTGTACATTATTTGTCTATGTTTGTTTTGTAAAAGATTTCTATGCTAGTCGGGTCTATGTTTTGTAGGAGGTGTCTTCATTTGAGAAGCATTGTTCTCTCGTGGGGAGGGTTTGTGTTTATGACTATATATTCCCGAGTTGCGTTGTAGAGAGGTAGAGAAAGTGCAATATATACTTCTAGTTGTGAGCTTATTTGTTGTGTGTTTAGTATTGTGTTTCCCATTTTTTAATGTTTATCAAATTTAGTTGCATTGTTTGAATGCAAGAGTCAAATTGTTCTTTGATTGCTTTGAAGAGTGTGTTATCAAATTTTGCTATATACGAGGAGCAATAGGTAGCTGCTCCGTGTGCATTTAAAATGTATTGTATATCTGAGTTCTCATACCAAAGCTTTAAAATGGTTGGATTAAAATTATTTGTGTAAATATCTTTGATGTTTCTTTTCAACATAAGTGTTGGGCATGAGATTGTGGATTCTATAGCTTGGATGTAGTCCTCAAATCGAAGGTCCATAGATAGGAGACACTGTTTGAATGTATTATTTTCTTTATAGTCTAGTAGTAATAGATTATCCCTAATTTTTTTGTGGTTTTTTAAATTGTATTGGATATTGGTATGTTGAGAACGATAAGGGTCCTAAATCATAAAGGCATCGGGTAGCAAGTCTTCCTATGCTTGTGTGCTTGAATTTCTTGTAAATCTATAGGAAGAAGTATGGAGTCAATTTTTATGTACTTATCAATGAATTTGATAACATCTTCATTAGGATCTTTTCCATGTTGGAATTAGGGTTGCAGAGAGACACACACAGCTTAACGAAGACGAAGGAAGCTCAAGGCACACAATAGAGAGTGTATTACTTAGTGTGCAATGGAAAGATAGATAGCCCTAGAGTGATGGGCGTATATACAATACTCGGGGGAAAAAAACTTCCAAAGGGGGAAAAAATTCTCCGGTGGTCCATAGATAGCCCTAGAGTGATGGGCGTATATACAATGCTCGGGGGGAAAATCCTCCTAAAGAGGGAAAAAATGCCCCGGTGTTCCTAGTGTGTTCACACACATCACTACCACATGTATATGGTAACAAATCCCCCCTAGAGTGATGCGGTGAACGAGAGCTCGCACATGAGTTAAGAGAAGTGCCATGCCCTAAGGACATGATCACTCCGCAAAGGGGAGTAAGCCCAAAGCTTTGCGGAAAGCTTTAAGCTTCTCACGAGACAATGCATTTGTGAAAATATATGCAAGGTTGTCCTGTGTTGGCACATAAGCCAAGCTGATCTCTCCTGCTGAGAGCCTCTCCTTGACATAGTGGTAATGCACCTCAATGTGCTTTGTGCGAGCATGAAAAAGTGGGTTCCTCGCAATTGCCAATGTGCTCTGACTGTTAGTGTAGATAGTGTTGGCAGTGTCCAGTCCAATACCCAAATCAGCCATAAAGCGTCTGAGCCATACACACTCAACCGTAGCTGTGAAGACTGCCCTGTACTCAGCCTCACAACTAGAAGTGGTCACAGTAGGTTGCTTCTTGCTCAATCATGATATACATGAATTGCCAAGCATGAAACAAAAACCATCTGTGGACACTCTCGTTTCAAAACAACCAGCCCAATCTGTGTCCGAAAAAGCATGTAAGTCTAGCGGCAATGATCTCCCCTTAAGATAAAACAAGCCAAGATGTAAAGTTCCACTAAGGTAGCGGAAAATTCTGTTGACAGCCTGCCAATGCTTAGATCGTGGGCTATGCATAAATATGATGACCTGTAAGACTGCAAACTGAATATCTGGCCTCGTGTTGCATACATAAATGAGGTAGCCAACAGTAGTTTGGTAAAGAGTGACATCAGCAGGATCACCAGCATCATGTAGACTCAACTTCAAACCTGTTTCCATGGGAGTGGCAATAGGTTTGCAATCCTCAAGTCCAAACTTACATAGCAATGTCTCTATGTAACTTTTTTGACACAAGGCAATACCACCATCACACTACTTAAACTGTATACCCAAGTAATGATGCAACAGCCCCAAATCTTTCATCTTGAAAGTAGCATTCAAATCAGCCTTAAACACAAGAATATGTCTCTCATTTGGTCCAGTGATCAGCAAATCATCAACATAAAGAACCACAATGAGAAGTGCATCACCCTCACGCTTTACATACAATGTGATTTCTGTTGGACTGTTACGAAAGCCTTGTTTGACCAAATGAGTGTCACCTTTCTCATACCAAGCACGAGGAGATTGCTTCAACCCATACAAAGCCTTGTTACATTTGCACACTTTGTCCTCTTGTCCGTTTATGACAAAACCGCGAGGCTGTGCTACATAAACTTCCTCAAATATGTCACCATTTAAGACTATCATGGTCATATTTGATTGTAATTTCATTCCAGCTTTTTGGATCAAGGTCAACCACATATGTTGTGATATTTCATATAATCAGTAGCACAAACAATGGAACATACCAAGGACTAGAAAATTGTGTCATCTGTGACTACTTTCACTAGGTCCTTAAAAAAAAAGGCTTGAATATTACAACTAGAGTGTATTCAAACCCAAAAAAAAACCAGGACGTCTAGACTAATAAGATTGCAGTTTTGTTAGATGTGTGTCTTATCTTTTCTATTGCATCATTTCGGAGCTATTCAAGATCTTGAGTCTCACTAATCTTGGCATTGATCGACACAAATAATTGACGCCAATGCTAACTCTAGGTGCTCAAAATCGATGCCTTGGCCTCCGAGCTTGTCCATACTATCTTCGATGGCATGTTGAAATTATCCTCTTCCTCCATGTCAGCTTGCAACTTACTTGGTAGATTAAATATTCCACGCATGTGAAAAACCCGCAGAACATATTAGATGTCAATAGTTGTGTGAGGATACTCTGAAGCGACTAGGATGGAGCTACTATAGTAATGCAAGTTGAGGGATTTCTTTGGTTGGAGATGATGAGGGGAGATTAGAAAAAGTATGTGAGTTAACATTGGTTGCCTTCGCCAACTTACAAGGTGTGTGTGTGTGTGTGTGTGTGTGTGTGTGTGTGTGTGTGTGTGTGAGAGAGAGAGAGAGAGAGAGAGAGAGAGACACTACAACATAACCCAAAGTTATCGACGCTTTATATATCGACGCCCGTGCCTTTCCACGCTCATATCGACGTACTTACTATCCGTCGATATACACATCAATACTTGCTTCGATATGACTGTGGATATACGCGTCTAAAGACTAATTTTCCCACGCGTATATGGACGTAGGTATCGACGCATATATCGACGCAGGTATCGACGGAAGTAATTTGGGGGAAAAAAAACCGAACCCACGCGAAGGGTCCATTTTTGCTCTCAATGCGCGCGTTCTCATATCTTGGACGAACCTGCTGCCAGGTATTATGGCACTCTTCCCCTCCCTAACCCCTCCCTCTCTCTCTCTCTCTCTCTCCCCCCCCCCCCCCCCCCCCCCCCCCCCCCCCACATGGTGTGTGTGTGTGTGTAGGAAAGAGATATATATATAGAGAGAGAGAGAGAGAGCGGTGTGTGTGTGTCTATTTGTGTAGGAAAGACAGAGAGAGAGAGAGAGAGAGAGAGAGCGGTGTGTGTGTGTGTAGAAAGAGAGAGCGAGAGAGAGAGAGATAAGTGTGTGTGTGTGTGTGTGTGTACGAAATAGGGAGAGAGAGAGAGAAAGAGAGAAGTGTGTGTGCGTGTAGGAAATTAAAGAGAGAGATAGAGAGTGGTGTGTGTGTGTGTGTAAGAAAGAGATAAGTGTGTGTGTGTGTGTAGGAAAGAGAGAGAAAGAGAGAAGTGTGTGCGCGTGTAGGAAATTAAAGAGAGAGAGAGAGAGAGAGAGAGAGAGAGAGAGAGAGAGAGAGAGAGAGAGAGAGAGAGAGAGAGAGAGAGAGAGAAGTGTGTGTACGTGTAGGAAATTAAAGAGAAAGAAAAATGTGCGTAGGAAATTAAAACTAGAGAGAGAGAGTTATGGTGTGCGTAAAAAATTAAAATCAAAGAAAGTAATGAAATGAAATGGTATGTTAACTCTTCAAAAGGCCAAAGTGACTTTTGAGACCAAAAAGTTACAATGTGGTAGACTAATACTAGGTTAGAATAACAAAATGACAAAATAACATATTATGGAATCCTAAACTGCTGGGTGTGGACTAAGCAACTAAAATAGCAAGCTGAAACCATCCGTAGTTCATTAGATAGTATTAAAGCAATGTCAACAGCATGTATGGCAAGACGTACGTCAATGGGTTTGAATTAACGTCAATTACACAAGCCGTAGGTCAAATCCGGTTGCGTTTTTCTACGAAAAACGCAAACGGACTTCGGAAATGGCTTCTATGCCTACTGAAACCATCCGTAGACAATTAGGTAGTCTTTAGGCAATGTCAAGAGCGTGCATGGCAAGCCGTAGGTCAAACGGATAGAAGAAACACCAAATACACAAGCCGTAGGTCAAATCCGGTTGTGTTTTTCTACGGAAGAAGAGAAAGAGAGACGCAATAGGGAGCGATAGGATTTCAGGCGAAGCCGAACGACTAGAGGTTTACCCTTTCCAAAGTATCTCTCTTCTCTACCTGAATTCCCTACAATGGCATGGTTGGACAAGATAGTGAGAGCAGCTCGACAGATTGAAGAACCCATATCTCTAGAGGAGGAAGATCTGGCAATTGGATGTGACTGGAAGTATCATACATACATGGCACTGTGGTCGCATGGGAAGCATTTCAGAACACAACAAATTGACACTAGAATAAACACGTTTGATAGTGGTGTAATGGTTAGTTTCATGCAAAAGAGCAGGGCTAGTGCCAGAGACACGAATGAGAGCAAATAGCAACCTAGATTATTGTGGTCTGGTGTCAGATATCCTGATAGTAAGCTTCAGGCGGTTTGAGATGTTTTTGTTGGATGTGAAGTGGTTCAAGGTGATTACTTCTGGTCGCAATGCAACTGTACGCAGAGATGGAAACAAAATTGTGCAAATAGGTTCTACAAAGGTTTGGACAGATGCGAGCGACACATTTGCTCTACCTGAACATTGCGAGCAAGTGGTCTTTGTACCGGACCCTCGAGAGCGCCAGTGGTGGTTTGTGGTTCATGTTTCTCCAAGAAATAAACAAGTATTTGAACGGCAAGATCTCCTGGAGGAAAGTCGGTCAGACAATGTCCATACTACCGTGACATTAGATGAGATGGACGAAGGTATGGCAGAGGAAGCTGACAGATATACGAGGGATGACAGAGACGAGCCAGAATTGACACTTGTAGCTGAAGATGCAATGGATGAAGACAATCTGCCAGAACGAGTTGGTACAAAGTTATGTTTGCAATTAGAGATAGACAATGAAACGGTGCAAGATCTTATCGATGATGCCTCACTCGTCGAGGCCTAGGCCTGTAAGTGTTTGTGTGAAGACGTTGATTTAAAATTAAGCTTAAAGTTAATTTAGACAACTGTGTTCTGACGCTTTATTCTACTTTCGTTGTGCAGGACTTTAGTATGGTAGACCAGTTTCCAGATCCCGCTTCTATGAGTGCAGATGCATTCATGGGCTTCGTTACACGGATGACGCCTGCTCAGATGGCAGAGGCTTCTCAGTACTGGGTAGCCAGAGGCACGGGTACTACGCCTTCGAGCTTCACACCCGAGGGTCCGACGCCTAGGGGGGGACACCTATGGGGGGGAGGGGGGGGGGGGGGGGGGGATGCCTATGGGTACGACTCTTGCTTCTCCCATCATGGCCGCTTCGACACCTAGGGGTGGGTCAGAGACGGGTACGTCCTCATCTCCACAGCGCAGGCACACTCGCCGATCTCAACGAGATCGTCAGGTGGAGGTGGTGGTTGTTGTGGAGGAGCAAGGGTCCACAGATGCTTCGACTCCTCCTCGCTCACGACCCCCGTCCTACCAAGTCACACCTCTCGACACATCTCTTGGCACACCTCGGACACCTTGGGGGACACACGATCCTAGTGCCTCCAAGCTCTATACTGTATGGCCAGATGGTTCTGTTGACATGGATAGAGTCGGGACTGAGATGAGACAGCGGATTCGCTAGCTCGCGGAGCTACAGTTTTCGACCAGCATTCTGACGTCTTGGGATCAGCAGAGCAAGAAAAGGACAAAGTCATTTACATAGTGCAGACCATCCTGAGAGAGTACCAGCCTGCTCCGGTTTTCTGCCGTTGTTCCGAGGAGCTGGATCAAGGGTGTTGCATGGGACACCATGAAACATCGACGAGATGTAGCTCGGAAGGCTTTCAGGACCGGCTCGTTGAAGCCTTCAGGCATCCCACACAAGACGTGGCTTCAGATGGAGGATGAGCGGACAGCGGCCACGCGATTCAGATAGAAGCGTGAGGCTGTGCAGATACGATAGATGACCGGGGGGACATCTCATCTTGGCAGCGGAGGCTTCGACACCTTTCTCTATGAGTTTGTGAGTTGATATGTGTGAGTTGATTTAATTAAGTAAGTATATGTGAATACTAATTTTGTGAGTTGTCCTATGTGCACGTTGTGACGCCTAGTCATCAGTGGCCCGGATTTCATATATATGCTTTGTGAGACACAGACACGCTTCTGTGTCTCCTTTTGTATAGACATATATATATATATATGGTTATAATTATTGTTCAGACAGCTATTGTTTTCCTTATGGTTATGGTTATTGTCATTGTCATTGTATAGACATGGTTATTTCTCCTATTCTTGTATAAACATAGTTATGGTTCAGGTTTTGTTTATGGTTATGTTTAACTTTCTGGTTATGCTTATGGTTGATGTTAATTTTGTTTCTCGTTATGATCAAAGTGGTTATATTGGTCGGTTATGGTTTTAAGTTATGGTTATGGTTCGTTATGGTTATGCTTATGGTTGTTATGGTCATTGGCCTTAAATCTCATGTGAGATCCTACATGGAAAGCATGTAGGAGGCGTATACATGATATATTTTTTTTGAAAATTTTATGTAAAAACTAAGGGAACTCTCCCAAAATTTCTGCGGGAGCACGGTTGATTTTGGTGCTGCTCGCTTTCTTGAGCAGAGGGCAGGAAGTCTGGCTATGGTGTGAGTGTCCATCTTTTCATTGGGCACAGGCCAGGCTACCTGCCCTTTGCCCAAGAAAATTTTTTCACTGTTATGGTAGTCGATATACGCGTCGCTATACCCGTCTATACTAGCTTCGATATACGCGTCGCTAATAAAGCCTTTCCACACATATATCGACGCTCTTTGCGACAATTTCACAGGGACGCATATATCGACGCGTATAGGGACGTTAAGCGTCGTTATATACGTCGATAACTCCCTTTTTTGTTGTAGTGAGAGAATGAAATTGCATGTGGCTCGTGATTTGGGCTTCGAAAGAAGGGAGACGGCGTGATGAGGATGCACTCCACGTAGCTCTCTTATTGAACTTCAATTTCCCTACCATGGATAGTCAAATAGACAAGTCGAGTGTCCCTCTAGATGAGACATAAAAGGACATGATTAAAAATAGATAAATAAGTAAATATTAGTCTCATTGTAATCTACAAAGCAATACCAAATGAAACATGATTTCCTGTCATATGGGAGCAATCTACATCAAATTTTTCCTACCTACACAAGTCCATTTGATGTTGTTCAAAGCGTGTGTGTGTGTGTGGGTGAGAGAGAGAGTAGCTGGTTATGCATCACCAGCTTTGATAGAGAGAGAGAGAGAGAGAGCAAGAGAAATGAAATGAAATGGTGTATTAACCATCTTCCAAAGGCCTATAGGACCAAACTGCTACAATCCTTACAGATTTAATGCAATGTTTGGGTGCAAAATAAAATGAAGTAATGTGAAAGAAAGGATTATGACTAAAAACCTAAATTAGTCAGGTCATCAACATCCTCAATGCCTGAGGATGCCTTGCATCGGGCGCTGTCTGACAAAGCATTCAGCAGTGGCTGGAGAGCTTCATCAATGTCCGCCTCTATGAAAATAGTTGGGCAGGGGAGGTGGGGGTGGGGGTCATAGTTGTGGGGGCTGAAGGTACAATACACGAGAGTAAGATTTTCCTGTTGAGTGAGATCCGAGAGGGGGAGAGAAATGGAATGAAATGTTAAATTAAAATGTCTTCAAAAGACCAAATTGATACAATCCATGTGGATCTAATCCAATGTTTGGGTACAAAATTAAATGAAGTAAAATAAAAGCTAAAATGATCATCATTAATATTTGAGGATGGCTGACGTCGCGCATGCTATCCGACGATGTATTGCATCGGTCGCTGCAGAGCTCCGTCAATGGTCACCCTGAGGAGCTTCGTCAATTGCCACTTCTACACGCACTGGTACTCGAGGGCAGAGATAGAGAAAATGAGAGAGACTATGTCTCCAGTCACTAAAGTAGGTACAGTGCACTTCACTTCATATGTGCCAACATTCAAAGCCTTGGTCTTTAGTCTACCTATTTGAGACCGTCGCTGCAGTCATGTGGGAAGTAAGATTGCATGAAAAGCATGTAAGTGTGTCCGATGATTGTCTGAGGGGCAGATGCCGCCGACGCGATAGTTTAATCATGTTGCAAATGAAACAGGGAGCTCCGTGTCATAGTCCTTTGGTTATGTTGAGAGAAGGGAGAGAAGAAAAAAAACGGCGGAAAGAAGGTGTGTGTGTGTGCGTGTGTGGTGGTTGCTGACAAGGCCCATGACATACCGAACACAAAAGGGTGAGAAAGGGTTTGAGAGCAAGAGTGAGACAGCTGCATGGCATCACCCACACTCCACCACTCAATCTAAAAGTGATGTGAGTTCATGAAGGCGGCACCACCCAATCGATGGCAGCCATCAACTGACGAGAGAGAGAGAGAGAGAGAGAGAGAGAGAGAGAGAGAGAGAGAGAGAGAGAGAGAGAGAGAGAGAGAGAGAGAGAGAGAGAGAGAGAGAGAGAGAGAGAGAGAGAGAGAGAGAGAGAGAGAGAGAGAGAGAGATTTTGGTTGCGGTGGGATACGACTAAGGTGGGAGAGGGAGAGAGAGTTTCAGATAGGTGGAGTTTGTCTTTGGTCTAGAGGCTGTGACTCTGCATGGCAAGGCGAGTGGTCGGTTGGCAAAGCTACATCATATATGCATGGTGGTTGAGAGTTGTGTGGCTGGTTCACAAACGAGAGAGATGATAGCTGATGAGAGAGATAGAGAGAGAACTCATCAACGGTTTTCTGCATGGGTGGCCAAGGTGCAGTGTGGTGGATGTTTGAGGACACCCAGAGTGCGCCATTGTTGATGTTCCACTGTCGTTGTCACAACCATTGATGCTACTGCACGTAGTTCATGTTGTTTGTGGCCTACTTTGGTTGTTTATACTATGGGTGGTTGTTGATACCCTGCAGTTGGACGCTATATTTGCACCGGCACAAGACCGTCGACCTTGCACTATGCAGATTGGGCTCTCTTTTTTTCTTTCGAAAACCAGAAGCTAATTATTTTTATGATAATCATTTTACTTAGGGATCTTTCCCATGATAGGTTAGTGATTATTGGGGCACGGTCCCGCAAGACAAACCCACAACCTAACCCTACAAAAATTTGGGGCACCACCTAGTTTTGGAGAGGAGAGAGAGAGAGAGAGAGAGAGAGAGAGAGAGAGAGAGAGAGAGAGAGAGAGAGAGAGAGAGAGAGAGAGAGAGAGAGAGAGATAGTGCTCGGGATTTTTTGAAATGTATCGGCATTCATCAAGCAAACACAATTATATATGTAAGAAAGAGAGAGAAGGGGAAGGGGATGCTTGTTGCATTATTACCTTCTTACAAATCTTTCATGAACAATCAAAGTGAGATTAGTATTTGTTCAACATAGCTTGAGTAAATTACACCACAAAAATTTCATCTATCTTAAATTGTAAATTGTAAATCACTGTCTTAAGGCGAGGGGAGTCCTCTCCACCCTGTCGCCCTCTTACAGTATGTGGAATTTATGGCTAAATTGATGACAACACCGAGAGACAAGCTATCAAGAACTTAAAAAACACCAAGACACTTAAACATCATTGATGTCCAATACTTCACATTAGAAGAGAGACAAAGTATCCAAGCTTAGTCCAAATCCACCCTCCTTGATTCAACAAATGTTGGGCTTACACTAGTAGGAGAAATGATAGATATCCTACTCTCAATTGAATGATCACTCTCTCTTACAATGGCATAGAGTTCCCTTGCTAATCATCCCTACTACAACACATGCATATGCATAAGACAATGAGCTTCCACTCAAGAGCTCCTTCTAGAGAGGGTGAGCTTGGCTTCTCAAGCTATAGCATAGTGCTCTTGCTTATGGATCCCCCCCTTTGTGCTAGCTACACCCTCTTTTTACAGCAATTTTGAGCGCTAGGGTTACTCCTCTAACCATGGTTGGGTTAGATTTTCAGCACTTATCTAATTTGTTTTGCTTGGAATTATCAAGAAGTTGGTGGGGATAGATGAAGAAGAGAGAGAGGAGAGAAGTGGAGGTGATAGGACTTTTCATAGTAGGTTAGTTTTAGTAAACTAGTAGAGTTAGTATTTTTATTGATTTACAAATGGAATTGGATATCTGAAATGGGAGTATCCATGTAGGGTACAAATAAGGAAGAAAAAACTCTTAATAGGTAAGAAATTATGGATTTCTTATAATGTTGATACTCCAAGTGTCTTGAGTAGGGTCAATTTTAACGCTTGTTGACGGTCCACTAGCTTTGACGGTACGTTTTTTCTCCACTCTTGACCTTCCTTGAGAGCCAAGGTGATTCAATATGAGTAATCAATCAACATGGTGCTGTCTTTCAAGAGAAGAGGCTGAATTTTGTGGTTTTCTTGATAGATATGGGTAATATGGAAGAGGAAAAATGAGACTAGGTGGTCAATTTTGGAATGGAAGTGTGTGTAGGAGACATGAGTTCACCATGGTTTCTCTTATTCTTCAAGGTTGAGAAGAAGGTGAGTAGGGTGCAGAGAGGAGTGGTGAGAGAGGTGGGGATGATGAGTGGAGAAGTGTGTGTGAAAGAGGAAAATGATAAAGTGGAAGAGTGGAAGAGGGAGTGTGGCTGCATGGCATGGGAAAATTGGGGTCCAGCACCAATAAAACCATAGCTCACTGCTCGTAGCTCAAAAAAATATGAAAAACTTTGAGGCAAAAGTTCAACCCACGAGCTACAACTTTTGTTTGCATATATCACCTTTTCAAATTTGGAGAGCATGTGATCTTTAAAAATTCAGCAAAACCGACTGTTTTTTTCAACTGCACAAAGTCCTTGTGAGGTCCTTCTTTGGATGATTCTTTTGAATACCTCCAAGAGTGAGACCCCCATAGTGCAGGCATGCATGCCACATACCCTTGAACTTATTTGGTAGGTCTATAATTGAAGATATTGTTGAGATCATGATATAAGTGAATAGTACAACTAAGAAAATCAAATATTGAGGGGTATAAAAAAATATGTACAAGTCAAATATAAATAATATAGGTGGAAAAAATATAAAGGGGTCAAAATAAATCTCTCTCATTATAAGTCTACCATGAAAAGATGAATATTTTTGGTGGTCTAATTTATGAGAGTAATAGATATAGGAAGGAAAAAATCACAATAGTGAAAAAATATACACATAAATAGAACTAGTTTTTTTGGATTTTTGTTGGGATGGAGTTACACCAAAAATAAAAGAAGCTTGCATGAAATTATTTTTTTATGGAATAAAGAGTATGCAAAATGGTAAGAAAAAATATGGTAATGGTGAGTCAATGTACATAGCATAAATAACACACCATAGGTAGAAATACTTAAATCAATACCTAAATGATTATGAAAAATCCCTTTATTTAGGCCCTATATACAATGAAATATTTACACACAAATGGGCCATAATATACTTATAAATTTTTTTATTTTTTATTTTTTGGCTCAACTAACCTAGTGACTAGCTAATTGAGGGTTTTGAAGAAGATATGGGAAAAGTCCCCTAACTCACACACACCTATATACAGTGAAAGGGTGAGGGTAACCACATTGTTTGAGTGATTTGATAGGGTGAGGTAACTTGCTATGGAAATTACAGAGAGCCGAAAAATGGCTATCAACATATTTGATCTACCCTACGTTATTCTTTTTAATCGTTGATACTGAGCTTTCTCTCTTTTCTGTTGACATTCGCTAAATCTTGACAGTCATATGCAAAGCTATTTCTTGATGATTCCTACTTATCAAACACGAGCTTTTCCCAAAACATGGAGAAACAATACACACAAGAATTACAAAATACAGTACACATGAAGAAAATGTTAACAAAAGAAATACAATACACATTAAGAAAATTATTAACAAAAATCAAGAATAAAAGGGACTTATCTCTAGGCTTATTACGATGTCTGTTTCTCTGGTCCATATCTCATCCAAGAGCGATGATATGTGCTCTGATACCATTGCTACAAACGGGGGTGCTTGGCGACCCTACAAAAATAGCAAAAAGAACATGTTCCAATCCATAAAATAGACCAATCTTCATACCTGGCACTTCCACAAGCAAGTAATCAAAGCTATACACGAACAAAGAGAAACAGAGAGTGAGATAGAGTGAGAAAGCACATGCAGGTGCATCTCCTAGAGTGGAGTGCTACACGGAAATGGCGAGAGAGGAGGGAAGAGAGAAGGAAAAAGAGGAGAGAATAAAGACACAAGGACTGGGTGAAATCTCCACACGTGCAAGAGTGACTATTTCCCTCTTGCACGTACTTTATAGATTTCTTGAATGGTCAAAGCGAGTACAAGCTGGCCGGTCGGTCATAAATGGTCAAATATCATAAAAAGCATTTAAATCATAAAATATACATAAATTGTATATCCTTTCGTAAAGTCCAATAATTGTTGATGCTTTTGCCACCTGTTAGCTGTAATCAATACGTAATTATCAATTCCATTACAGAAGAACCTCCACCTACCCCAAAGGGGCCATTCACTAAAAAGAACCATCCACCATGTAGGACACCACCCACAAAGGACCACCACTAGAGACAAAGAACCACCACCTGCCCCAAAGGGGCCATTCGCAAGAAAAAAAATTTCATCAAACACAAGATCAACCATTAGCATCCCACATCCACCAAGCAGTAGTACAACCACAAGTTCGCTCTAAGAGAGGAGCCCACCCCATCGTAAGGTGGCCCTGAAGCCACCATAGAGAACCTCCCCTACCACAGAAGAGCCCCATGTTGGGGGCCCAAGACAACCAAGAGTAACCCAGATGCAGCAGGATCCAAACCAAACCCAACAGGCATGATGAGTATTTGCCCATGCAGATACAAGGACAGCCTTTTGCCAAGCCACGATTCCAAAATGACAGGGGTGCGAGAAGGAGAGAACCAAAGCATCCCCAACTGGAGTAGCTCCCTACTATGGAAGCATCACCACACACCTACTGCAAGCACCATCGATGACAAAGTCCTGGGCAACGTCATCCTACCCTACAAGAGCCTCCGATGGGGGCCCCACCCATGAGACGCACACAGAGATGAAGATGAAGAATCCTATGACCCCCTCACATCTCTATCATGAACCCTAGATTCATGAATTAACTTATTGTCATGTCTTAAAACTAGCGTCCCTTCCTTGAGACCTTTTTCCTCGAGTCCCTTGTTGAAGGTAAGTTGTCATTGCTCCACCTATGCTATGTAGTGGTTGATTGCATCCATTTTGTCTAACTGAATCCTCTCCAAATAGAGAATTTTGTGCAAAGATGAGCAACAATTGGATGCTCCACTCGTCTAGCCATAAATCCTAAACTAGCTAGCTACACTTTGATGGAAACTTGAAATTATCACTATGATCTCTCTAGAGATAGATACTCACTTGATAATTTGATCCTTACACTTGCACAAGAGGCCGTTATTGATAAGGTGGTTGTTTTCTTGTTTATAAGGCAATGATTTTGACCCTTGGGAAGTCCTTCGTGAAAATATTTTGCATCTAGAGAACACATGATGTCATGGCTAGCATCACTACCTTGAAAGAGAGGTAGCTTCAATTTGATTTCTCCTATTGGAACCTCTTGTAGTTTCTCTCTAGCTAAAGCATCCGCCTCTTGATTTTGTGCTCTTATTATGTAATTGTACAACTTTAAACTTTGCTAAAAGCTCCTTAACATGTGAGTGTGTAACCGTGGATGGCCGCTTTGTTAGCATGTTGTAGTTTTGTTTCTTGGAGACAAAGAATGTGGGAAGCCATTACGTTATTATCATAAATAAGGTTGTTATAGTGTTTCTTAAGGGACACAATGTTAAGAGATTGTATTATCAAGTGATTGTCGGGCAAAGAGTGGAGGTCAAGTTGTGAAGGTTGTCAAGTGGCATGTGTTTTGAGGCGGTGCAACTCATCTAGAACCATTTGGTCTACTTTAATATGGGTGGCAGTTAATTCTATCAGGAGGTAGAGTTTGTTGGGATCTCTTACGTAAGAGAGGGCAGTGTACACCATACCGTGACTTCAAATGCTAGTTGGATTGAAAGCCAAGGTGTCTAGTGTCAAGCCTTGTGCACGATGTATGGTCCTAGCAGCAGCAAGTTGAATTGGGAATTGTGTTCTAGTAATAGTGTTTAGAAAGATTTTCCCTATTTGAAACTCACGTGATATTTTTTGGATTGGTGTCCATTGTATATCTATTGATGTAATGTATAGTTATTGGTTTTCACATCGAGTTGTTTTGCGTACTTTAGTGGTTTGAAAGTGAATCTAGATGGTTTGTGTTGTGGAGTTGTGTGAACTACTACTTTGAATACACCATCGGATCCATTGGCTAGGCCATGTAGAATGTCAATATTTTCAGCACAAAGTTTCACAATTAGGCCTAGTTTTAGGCGAAGTTTTTTGTGAAGACCTACTGTCAACTTTGGATCTATTGGTTTTTGAATAGTTTGCTGCACGTTTTTGCCTTTGTGTCTTGTGCTTCAATAAATAGTGATATCCCTCAGGTAGTGCTGAAAATATGTTGTTTGTGTAGGTGTTTATCTTTGTTCGCATAGTAAAGGTGGGACACGATGGCTGGATGAGGTATTGTGCACATGTAATGCGTATTGAGGAACAAAATGTCTTCGTGGGTGTGTTTTGAAATGTGTATCCTATTGCGTATGTCGATGAATGTCTTATTAGTTTGTCTCATGGTGGTTGTTAACTCATAACACTTTATGCGGTCGTGCCAGAAAGAGGGTGAGATAGTTGACCAATTGAGGTTTTCTCGAAACTGGACTAGCTTGGCAAAGGTTGCAGCACAAAACAACATCAACACTACCAAATGGAAGGTCATAGTTTTTTTTTTTGCGCGTAGCCGATAGTCTACCATAGAAAAGATGTTGGTTTCAATCAAGGAGACTTCATCGAAAACAGCTAACTGCAATTCTCGATAAAGTAGTTTTAGCTCATTCAACTTCTCAGGTGATAGTGTTGGATGATGTGAGTAGTGGCAAGTGGAGGGCCAAGTGGATAGTGGTTCCACCAATGTTAAAAGAAGCCTTGCCTGTGTATGCCATTTGCAAAGCTTCTGTAGTTGCTGGGTTGGAATGTGATCTGTGGTTATAGAAACATAGAAGCCTTTGGACAATCAAAAGAAAAAGTGTGAAAGTTCTACACGTTCCTACGCCTCCAGTTAGGAAAATGTGGATTGGATCTGTGGGAAATATACATTTTTTTTAGCATAATATCATCGAATATTAGTCTTTGTTGGGCATTAGGTAGTAAAATGCTCTTGTAATAAATATCGTTTAGGTGGAACAGTATTTTTATGGTTGGTATATTGTGTGTATGAGGTTGGCAGTGTTGCATATATAGGTCTTGTGTGATGTCTACATGAATATGGGAGGAAATATTAGATAGTATCATAGATGTCGAAGGTGAGCTAGTGTCTACTGAGCTGGTGTTAAGGTTGTCTTTCAGTGTTGTGGTTTTGTTGTATTTAAATTCATTTGTATCAATGATAGGTTTATTTTGACTGTATACATCTTTCCATGTGAGTCCATTTATTAGATGATGAGTTTATTATTTATCCATGGTAGAAATAGAAGACATTGTTCTCTATAAAAATTATCAGGGTTCTTTGTGGCATTATGTTTGACATATCGTATAATTTTTTATTTGGAACATTTTTTGTATTTGTTGCTTGTTGTAGTGTATTTGGAGGCTAATTCTCCCAACGATATGGCATTGAGTTGGGTAGGACGTGTACATTATTTGTTTATGCTTGTTTTGTAAAAGATTTCTATGCTAGTTGGGTCTATGTTTTGTAGGAGGTGTCTTCATTTGAGAAGCATTGTTCTCTCGTGGGGAGGGTTTGTGTTTATTACTATATATTCCCGAGTTCCGTTGTAGAGAGGTAGAGAAAGTGCAATATATACTTCTTGTTGTGAGCTTATTTGTTGTGTGTTTAGTATTGTGTTTCCCATTTTTTAAAGTTTATCAAATGTAGTTGCATTGTTTGAATGCAAGAGTCAAATTGTTCTTTGATTGCTTGGAAGAGTGTGTTATCAAATTTTTCTATATACGAGGAGCAATAGGTAGCTGCTCCGTGTGCATTTAAAATGTATTGTATATCTGAGTTCTCATCCCCAAGCTTTAAAATGGTTGGATTAAAATTATTTGTGTAAATATCTTTGATGTTTCTTTTCAACATAAGTGTTGGGCATGAGATTGTGGATTCTATAGCTTGGATGTAGTCCTCAAATCGAAGGTCCATAGATAGGAGACACTGTTTGAATGTATTATTTTCTTTATAATCTAGTAGTATTAGATTATCCCTAATTTGTTTGTGGTTTTTTAAATTGTATTGGAACGATAAGGGTCCAAAATCATAAAGGCATCGGGTAGCAAGTCTTCCTATGCTTGTGTGCTTGAATTTCTTGTAAATCTGTAGGAAGAAGTATGGAGTCAGTTTTTATGTACTTATCAATGAATTTGATAACATCTTCATTGGGATCTTTTCCATGTTGGAATTAGGGTTGCAGAGAGACACACACAGCTTAACGAAGACGAAGGAAGCTCAAGGCACACAATAGAGAGTGTATTACTTAGTGTGCAATGGAAAGAGAGATAGCCCTAGAGTGATGGGCGTATATACAATACTCGGGGGAAAAAAACTTCCAAAGGGGGAAAAAATTCTCCGGTGGTCCATAGATAGCCCTAGAGTGATGGGCGTATATACAATGCTCGGGGGGAAAATCCTCCTAAAGAGGGAAAAAATGCCCCGGTGTTCCTAGTGTGTTCACACACATCACTACCACATGTATATGGTAACAAATCCCCCCTAGAGTGATGCGGTGAACGAGAGCTTGGACATGAGTTAAGAGAAGTGCCATGCCCTAAGGACATGATCACTCCACAAAGGGGAGTAAGCCCAAAGCTTTGCGGAAAGCTTCAAGCTTCTCACGAGACAATGCCTTTGTGAAAATATATGCAAGGTTGTCCTGTGTTGGCACATAAGCCAAGCTGATCTCTCCTGCTGAGAGCCTCTCCTTGACATAGTGGTAATGCACCTCAATGTGCTTTGTGCGAGCATGAAAAACTGGGTTCCTCACAATTGCCAATGTGCTCTGACTGTTAGTGTAGATAGTGTTGGTAGTGTCCAGTCCAATAGCGTCTGAGCCATACACACTCAGCCGTAGCTGTGAAGACTTCCCTGTACTCAGCCTCACAACTAGAAGTGGTCACAGTAGGTTGCTTCTTGCTCAACCATGATATACATGAATTGCCAAGCATGAAACAAAAACCATCTGTGGACACTCTCGTTTCAAAACAACCAGCCCAATCTGAGTCCGAAAAAGCATGTAAGTCTAGCGGCAATGATCTCCCCTTAAGATAAAACAAGCCAAGATGTAAAGTTCCACTAAGGTAGCGGAAAATTCTGTTGACAGCCTGCCAATGCTTAGATCGTGGGCTATGCATAAATATGATGACCTGTAAGACTGCAAACTGACTATCTGGCCTCGTGTTGCATACATAAATGAGGCAACCAACAGTAGTTTGGTAAAGAGTGACATCAGCAGGATCACTAGCATCATGTAGACTCAACTTCAAACCTGTTTCCATGGGAGTGGCAATAGGTTTGCAATCCTCAAGTCCAAACTTACATAGCAATGTCTCTATGTAACTTTTTTGACACAAGGCAATACCACCATCACACTACTTAAACTGGATACCCAAGTAATGATGCAACAGCCCCAAATCTGTCATCTTGAAAGTAGCATTCAAATCAGCCTTAAACACAACAATATGTCTCTCATTTGGTCCAGTGATCAGCAAATCATCAACATAAAGAACCACAATGAGAAGTGCATCACCCTCACGCTTTACATACAATGTGATTTTAGTTGGACTGTTACGAAAGCCTTGTTTGACCAAATGAGTGTCACCTTTCTCATACCAAGCACGAGGAGATTGCTTCAACCCATACAAAGACTTGTTACATTTGCACACTTTGTCCTCTTGTCCTTTTATGACAAAACCACGAGGCTGTGCTACATAACCTTCCTCAAATATGTCACCATTTAAGACTATCATGGTCATATTTGATTGTAATTTCATTGTTCTTTGATTGCTTTGAAGAGTGTGTTATCAAATTTTGTTATATACGAGGTGGAATAGGTAGCTGCTCCATGTGCATTTAAAATGTATTGTATATCTGAGTTCGCATCCCAAAGCTTT
Organism: Adiantum capillus-veneris; assembly: GCF_014529385.1. Classification (NCBI taxonomy): domain Eukaryota; kingdom Viridiplantae; phylum Streptophyta; class Polypodiopsida; order Polypodiales; family Pteridaceae; genus Adiantum; species Adiantum capillus-veneris. Next base: position 130,033,063 of record NC_140940.1, on the reverse strand, counting down.
AAAATGGTTGGATTAAAATTATTTGTGTAAATATCTTTGATGTTTCTTTTCAACATAAGTGTTGGGCATGAGATTGTGGATTCTATAGCTTGGATGTAGTCCTCAAATCGAAGGTCCATAGGTAGGAGACACTGTTTGAATGTATTATTTTCTTTATAATCTAGTAGTAATAGTTTATCCCTAATTTGTTTGTGTTTTTTTTAATTGTATTGGATATTGGTATGTTGAGAACGACAAGGGTCCAAAATCATAAAGGCATCGGGTAGCAAGGAAAGTCAAAGTGGCATCCCTTGAGTTTTCTAAAGCAGGTCTTCTTATGCTCGTGTGCTTGAATTTCTTGTAAATCTATAGGAAGAAGTATGGAGGAAGTTTTTATGTACTTATCAATGAATTTGATAACATCTTCGTTGAGATCTTTTCCATGTTGGAATTAGGGTTGCAGAGAGACACACACAGCTTAAAGAAGACAAAGGAAGCTCAAGGCACACAATAGAGAGTGTATTACTTAGTGTGCAATGGAAAGATAGATAGCCCTAGAGTGATGGGCGTATATACAATACTCGGGGTAAAAAACCTCCTATAGAGGGAAAAAATGCTCCGGTGGTCCATAGATAGCCCTAGAGTGATGGGAGTATATACAATTCTCCGGGGGAAAATCCTCCTAAAGAGGGAAAAAATGCCCCGGTGGTCCTAGTGTGTTCAAACACATCACTACCACATGTATATGGTAACAAATCCCCCCTGGAGTGATGCGGTGAACGAGAGCTGGCACATGAGTTAAGAGAAGTTCCATGCCCTAAGGACATGATCACTCCACAAAGGGGAGTAAGCCCAAAGCTTTGTGGAAAGCTTCAAGCTTCTCACGAGACAATGCCTTTGTGAAAATATATGCAAGGTTGTCCTGTGTTGGCACATAAGCCAAGCTGATCTCTCCTACTGAGAGCATGTCCTTTACATAGTGGTAATGCACCTCAATTTCTTTGTGAGAGCATGAAAAACTGGGTTCCTTGCAACTGCCAATGTGATCTGACTGTTAGTGTAGATAGTGTTGGCAGTGTCCCGTCCAATACCCAAATCAGCCATAAAGAGTCTGAGCCATACACACTCAACCGTAGCTCTGAAGACTGCCCTGTACTCAGCCTCACAATTGGAAGTGGCCACAGTAGGTTGCTTCTTGCTCAACCATGATATACATGAATTTCCAAGCATGAAACAAAAACTACTTGTGGACACTCTCGTTTCAAAACAACCAGCCCAAACTCAGTCCACAAAAGCATGTAAGTGTGGCGGTAATGATCCCCCCTTGGGATAAAACAAGCCAAGATTTAAAGTGCCACTAAGGTAATGGAAAATTCTGTTCACAGCCTGCCAATGCTTAGATCGTGGGCTATGCATAAATATGCTGACTTGTAAGACTGCAAACTGAATATCTGGCCTCGTGTTGCATACATAAATGAGGCAGCCAACAACAGTTTGGTAAAGAGTGACATCAGCAGGATCACCACCATCATGTAGACTCACCTTCAAACCTGTTCCCATGGGAGTGGCAATAGGTTTGCAATCCTCAAGTCCAAACTTACATAGCAATGTCTCTATGTAACTTTTTTGACGCAAGGCAATACCACCATCACACTGCTTAAACTGTATACCCAAGTAATGATGCAACAGCCCCAAATATTTCATCTTGAAAGTAGCATTCAAATCAGCCTTAAATACAACAATATGTGTCTCATTTGGTCTAGTGATCAGCAAATCATCAACATAAAGAACCACAATGAGAAGTACATCACCCTCACGCTTTACATACAATGTGATTTTTGTTGGACTGTTACGAAAGCCTTGTTTGACCAAATGAGTATCAGCTTTCTCATACCAAGCATGAGGAGATTGCTTCAACCCATACAAAGACTTGTTACATATTCACACTTTGTCCTCTTGTCCTTTTATGACAAAACCGCGAGGCTGTGTTACATAAACTTCCTCAAATATGTCACCATTTAAGACTATCATGGTCATATTAGATTGTAATCTCATTCCAGCTTTTTGGATCAAGGTCAAGCACATATTTTGTGATATTTCATATACTCACTAGCACAAACAATGAGAACATACCAAGGACTAGAAAATTGTGTCATCTGTGACTACGTTCACTAGGGCCTTCAAAAAAAAGGCTTGAATATTACAACTAGAGTGTATTCAAACCCAAAACAAAACCATGATGTCTAGACTAATAAGATTGCAGTTTTGTAAGATGTGTGTCTTATCTTTTCTATTGCATCATTTCGGAGCTATTCAAGATCTTGAGTCTCACTAATCTTGGCATTGATCGAGACAAATAATTGACGCCAATGCTAACTCTAGGTGCTCAAAATCGATGCCTTGGCCTCCGAGCTTGTCCATACTATCTTCGATGGCACGTTGAAATTATCCTCTTCCTCCATGTCAGCTTGCAACTTACTTGGTAGATTAAATATTCCACGCATGTGAAAAACCATTATCAGCAACAATCTCCAAAGGTGTGCCAAATCTACAACAAATTGGAGTGTAGACAAATTTTCTCACTGTCCTCTCATTTACCTTTGCCACACTTTGTGCTTTCACCCACCTAGTCATATAGTCTACAATCACTAGAATGTAGAGTTTACCATTTTTTGTCCTAGGCAGGGGACCCATAGCATCAATGCTCCACATTTCAAAGGGTCCATTTGCAAGCACGATTTGCCTTGGACCATAAACCAATATTCTATTCCCATTTACCTAACAATTGTGACAACTTTTACACCAATGTTGGACATCCACATGCAGACTTGGCCAAACATACCCCGCAAGCAAAATCTTCTTCACAGGTAACTCTTGGGCAAAATGACCACCACATGCCTCTTCATGAAAACCTTTTAAAATGACTGGAATCTCCTTGATAGTTGGTACTCTTCTGCACACTTGATCCTTCCCTCTTTGATAGAGGGATCCTTCTAGGAAGAGATACGTGCTTGCCTTATTCATGAGTCTCCTCTTCTGAGCCTTCGTGAAGTCTTGTGGAAACTCACCCTCCATAATGTAGCTAATAATGGGAGTCAATGACTCCAATCCCTGGTATCTCGGTTGCTTGACAGTTGCTACCACCATGATGACCTGCACTGCTTTCTCAACACATGTAACTACTTATTGTGCAAGTAAATCATCATCTTCATTCTGTTTCCTAGGAATATGATATAGTTGCACTTCTTCAAATTGATTAAACAATCTACGAATGGCATGAACTTTTGTCCTTAGGCTTTCATTCTTGCATGCCCAAATGCCTAAAATTTTCTTCACAATGAGAAGTGCATCCCCTTTTACCACGAGACGTTGTATACCATGGGCAATGCATATCTTTAAATCATGAAGTAGTGTGTCGTATTTTGCTTCATTGTTGCTAGTTGAACCTGGTAGATTGACCTTCTCTTTCATGACCACCTCCAAACTTGGGTTGAGCAACACTAGCCCTCCCCCTGCTTTTCCTTTGGCTCGTCGAAAAGCTCCATCAAAGAACAAGGTAAAAGCATGAGGAATACTTTTAGGTGGTGGCAATGGTAGGGTCTTTACTTTAGGCACCTTAATTAATCTCCTTCTCATGTACCCTATAAGTAAGGATCCCTACTAGTTGTGCACGCACACTATCTTCTACCTTGAAAGAGTATTGGAACTCTTGCAATTCCATAATCCACTTTGAGATCCTAGTGCTAAGATTCATTTGAGACGACACCCAAGGAAACAAATTTTCTGCACAGTGAGAATTACAAAAGGTTTTGGTAGCAAGTAGGATCTAAACTTTCTCACCACAAACATGAGAGAAAGCATCATGAGTTCTGCCTCCGTGTAGCCTCTCTCCAAAGCATTCATGAGCCTACTAGCAAAGTAGATGGGTCGCATCCTGGTACTGTGGGGATCTTGTTGTAGTAAAACTGCACCAATTGTTTCCTTCCCAACACTAGAGCTAACAAAGAATCTGTACCCCCAACAAGGAGGCATGAGTGTTGGTAGCTTTGACAAAATGACTTTAATGTTACAAAAGTACTCTTCAAGCTCATAAGACCATGCAAATTCTACTTTTTGTGTCAACTTTTGTAAAGGATGAAGCAACTCTGAAGCTAAGTTAATAAAGCATGACATATACTTCACCTTTTGAATGAATGATATGACCTCTTTGAGATTCTTGGGTGACGGGAGCTCAATAAGAGCCTTTGACTTTGAAGGATCCACCTCAATGCCTTTATAGGAAACCTTGTGACCAAGCAAGATCACCTTATCCTCACCTATGTGACACTTGTCGGGGTTGAGTTGACCTCCCATGTCGTAGAGCTTCTTTAAATCTTCTTCTACCCTTTGTAGATGCAATGATTTTGAGCTATAAATGCCAAAATCATCAATAAAAACCCTAATGAACTTTCCAAATAATGCTTGAAACACCATGTTCATGAAGCGTTGGAAAGTTGCAGGAGAATTTGTCAGTCCAAATGGCATGACTCTAAAAGCATAACAACTCCAAGAAGTGATGAAGGTTTTTTTTAACTAATCTTGCAATGCGATACCTATTTGAAAGTAACTTGAGTAGCCATCACACAATGTACTTCTCATGACCAGCTACGTCATTTAGTATCTCATCCTGAAATGGGAGGGAAAAGTGATCTCTTTTTTTGCCTCATTGAGTGGACGGTAATCCACACACACCCTCCACTTGCCGTTTTTCATAGGAGTGACAACAATGGGAGAAACCCACTCTGAATTCTCCACTGGATAAATGAAACCTGCTGCTAGAAGCTTTCTTATCTCCTTGACTAAAGCCTGCTCCTTGATGACTTCTAGCCTTTGTAGCTTCTGAGCCTTAGGTGTGGCCTCTGGATTCAACTCAATTTTGTGTTGAACAGTATCTACTCCACGCACATCGGTGTAGTCTTTAGCAAAAATCCTAGAAAATTTCCTTAGCACACATCTGAATTCCTCTCTTTCGTCCTTTGTAAGTGTTGTAGACAACATACCTTCTAACATTCCTTCATTCTGCACATTTTGGTTCTCTTGGGAACCTACCTCTTCCAAACCTCGGCAAGAGGTCTCTTGGTTGTTTGGATTAAACCTTACCCCCATGACTTCGATGGAAGACTCCTCTTCAATAATGCTGCCGCTACTTTCTCCTTCTGAAGTGCTATCGGTCGAGCCTTCCTCCGTCTCACTTTGAGATGATTCTTCATGGAGCTCCTCTTCGCGTTTCTCCTTCATGTCCAATACAACCTTCTTATGATTGTCATTCCTACAAATTAGATTTCCACTCTCCCAATCCTGCAAAGCTCGCATTTTCATTAGCCATGGTCTCCCTAGGATAAATGGGTAACCATTTCCTTTGGTAGACATGATATAGAAATCCACTGCCTTCTTAATGCCAAAGGCCTCCACAAAGACATTTTTACAAATGCCTATGCACCTAGCCTTGCTATTATTTGCCATTTTGATTTTAATTTCAGGTGTCTCATAGATGTGCATGCCTAGTCTTTGCATGAGTCCTTGTGTCATGATGCAAATTTGTGGACCCCCATCCACTAGACCTTTCCTAACCAATCTTCCTTTGATGTAACAATCTAGCACAGGTGTAATATCCTCATTCATTTCATCATGTGCAATTTACCTTTTCCTTGTCCAGGCTTAATGCCATTTGCTTCCATGTCAACCTCATTTGAGTTTGTCACCTCTACCACATGTACATTTGGATCTGGAAAAGGTGGAACTCCTTCTACCCCTTGTGGAGGTGGTCTTGGTCCATTTGGTCTTTTTAGAAGCCTTGGTTGTTGACCAGTTCCTTCACCTGCATTCATCACTGGGTAATTCAAGTTAGGTCTCCCTGGCTCCCCACGGGGCCAAGGACAATTATACATCCTATGTCTAGACTCTCCGCAATTCCAACATTGCAAGACTCTCCTAGGTTGTGGATCTCGCTCTTCAGACTTCTTTGCTTGTCCCTTTGGACCTACAGCTTGTGCAAGGTAAATTGACAAGATGCTTAAAGATTCATTTAACTTCTCAATCACTTTCGTCGTTACCTCAGGAAGCTCCCTAGATGTTGATGCTTGTGACTTATCTTTGGGTCTAAGACCTTCTATTGGAACCTCTCCCCTTAGGCACTTAAGTTTTCTATATTTCTCAGCAGCCCTAGTTTTAGCTGCATCAAAGGTAGCAGGTGCACCCGCGTCAACTTTTATCTTAGGTTTAGAAAAGAGTCCGGCTATGAACTTCTCCTTCTTTAGGAACTCTGCACCATCACCAAGGTTAGCAACATTTCTCAACCATACAGCCCAAAGACATAGAAACTCTTGCTTGTACAAGTAGTAGTCATCTAGGTCTTTTTGCTTATGAAAAACAATGTCTTGCCATAGTTTTTGAGTGTTTTAGGGATCAAAGAAGTATCTCTTGAAATGATTCACAACTTCCGTGTAATTCCCTTTAACTTCCTCAGGCAACGAGTCAAACCAAGTGCTAGCATCTTTCTTAAGGACCACTTAAAACATCTCTACGCATTCTTGATCAGTTACTATCCTCTTGATACGACAAGACATCTTGAAATTTGCTAAAAAGAATTCTGCATCCTCTCCAGGCTCTCCAAAGAAAAGAGGATATCCAACGTTGGGCCTCCATTGAATCAGTTTTAAGGTGACAACACGTTTTTGTTTGTTTTTTTTTTTTTAAAAAGATTCACACAGTAATATTTTCTAAATTGCAATCTATTCTACAACAAAATAAAAATAATCACATCAAATGACCTATGATAATCAATAAGAGGCAGGCTGACAGGGTTTGGTGATGCCAAAATTTCTCCTACTCTTTGGGAACCAAACATGAACACCATACGTTGAACTAAAAGTGGATCTTCCTACTAATTGCAACATTTATTCTAATGTGTGGAGTGAAATGGAAGGAAAAAACCTCTATTCCTGGGCCATTACCCATGGTCTATGCATGACCTAATGCTTAAATCAAAACAAAAATATAGACGTCCAAACTAAGGTCGTACCTAATGAGAGGCAAAATAAAGGGATTTACTGATGCGTTTATCTCTGGCAACCTAAGGGGACCTAAAATTCTACGAATTACACGTTGAAATTTCAACTTAATACTAACAATTATGTGTACCTTTTACCTTGCAAACGGAATGAAATGATCATACAAATTCTCGTGATTCATGCAAACTACTTGACTATTCTAAAGATTGATCCTACACAAAAACATACACATGTTGGTTCCTTAATGGGGGCACTAAATTGAAGCGGTCCGGGGCGGGCAACAAGAAGAGTGGCCTCTAAGCACTCTTCTAGGCTCCCGTGCTGCTCAATTGGGTTGGGGTTGGAAAAAACCAACAAACACACACACAAACCTGCAACCTAACCCTACACAAATTTGGGGCACCACCTAGTTTTGGATGCGAACTAGGACGCGTAAAGAGAGAGAGAGCAGAGAGAGAGAGAGAGAGAGAGAGAGAGAGAGAGAGAGAGAGAGAGAGAGAGAGAGAGAGAGAGAGAGAGAGAGAGAGAGACAGAGAGAGAGAAAGAAAGAGAGAGAGATATTGCTTGGGCTGCTTTGAAATGTATCGGTAGTGATCAAGCAAACACAATTATATATGTAAGAAAGAGAGAGAAGGGGGAGGGGATGCTTGTTGCATTAATACCTTCTTACAAATCTGTCATGACCAATCAAAGTGAGATTAGTATTTGTTCAACATAGCTTGAGTAAATTACACCACAACACAAAAAACCACCCCAATCACTGTCTTAAGGCCAGGGGAGTCCCTCTCCACCCTGTCGTCCTCTTACAGTATGTGGAATTTATGGTTAAATTGATGACAACACCCAGAGACAAGCTATCAAGAACTTAAAAAACACCAAGACACTTACACATCATTGTTTTCCAATACTTCACGTTGGAAGAGAGACAAAGTATCTAAGATTAGTCCAAATCCACCCTCCTTGATTCAGCAAATGTTGGGCTTACACTAGTAGGAGAAATGATAGATTTCCTACTCTCAATTGAATGATCACTCTTTCTTACAATGGCATAGAGTTCCCTTGCTAATCATCCCTACTACAACACATGCATATGCATAAGACAATGAGCTTCCACTCAAGAGCTCCTTCTAGAGAGGTTCAGCTTGGCTTCTCAAGCTATAGCATAGCGCTCTTGCTTATGGCTCCCCCCATTTTGTACTAGCTACACCCTCTTTTTATAGCAATTTTGAGGGCTAGGGTTACTCCTCTAACCATGGTTGGGTTAGATTTTCAGCATTATCTAATTTCTTTTGCTTGGAATTATCAAGAAGTTGGTGGGGATAGATGAAGAAGAGAGAGAGGAGAGAAGTGGAGGTGATAGGACTTTTCATAGTAGGTTAGTGTTAGTAAACTAGTAGAGTTAGTATTTTTATTGATTTACAAATGAAATTGGATATTTACAATGGGATTATCCATGTAGGGTACAAATAAGGAAGAAAAAACTCTTAATAGGTAAGAAATTATGGATTTCTTACAATGTTGATACTCCAAGTGTCTTGAGTAGGGTCAATTTTAACTCTTGTTGATGGTCCACTAGCTTTGACGGTACGTTTTTTCTCCATTCTTGACCTTCATTGAGAGCAAAGGTGATTGAATATGAGTAATCAATCAACATGGTGCTATCTTTCAAGAGAAGAGGCTGAATTTTGTGGTTTTTTTGATAGATATAAGTAATATGGAAGAGGAAAAATGAGACTAGGTGGTCAATTTTGGAATGGAAGTGTGTGTGGGAGACATGAGTTCACCATGGTTTCTCTCATTCTTCAAGGTTGAGAAGAAGGTGAGTAGGGTGCAGAGAGGAGTGGTGAGAGAGGTGGGGATGATGAGTGGAGAAGTGTGTGTGAAAGAGGAAAATGATAAAGTAGAAGAGTGGAAGAGGGAGTGTGGCTGCATGGCATGGGCAAACTGGGGTACAATACCAATAAAATCATAGCTCATAGCTCGTAGCTCAAAAAAATATGAAACAATTTGAGGCAAAATTTCAAACCACAAGCTACAACTTTTGTTTGTATCACCTTTTCAAATTCGGAGATCATGTGATCTTTAAAAATTCAGCAAAACAAACAATGTTTTTCCACTGCACAAAGTCCTCCAAGAGTGAGCCCCCCATAGTGCATGCATGCATGCCACATATCCTTGAGGTTATTTGGTAGGTCTATAATTGAAGATATTGTTGAGATCATGATATAAGTGAATAGTACAATTAAGAAAATCAAATATTGAGTGGTCTAAAAAAATATGTATATATCAAATATAAATAATATAGGTGGAAAAAATATAAATGGGTCAAAATAAGTCTCTCTCATTATAAGTCGACCATGAAAAGATGAATATTTTTGGTGGTGTAATTTATGAGAGTAATAGAGAATAGATGTAGGAAGGAAAAAATCACAATAGTGAAAAAATATAAACATAAATAGAACAAGTTTTTTTGGATTTTTGTTGGGATGGAGTTACACCAAAAATAAGAGAAGCTTGCATGAAATTATTTTTTTATGGAATAAAGAGTATGCAAAATGGTAAGAAGAAATATGGTCATGGTGAGTCAATGTACATAGCATAAATAACACACCATAGGTAGAAATATTTAAATAAATACCAAAATAATTATGAAAAATCCTTTTATTTAGGCCCTATATACAATGAAATATTTACACACAAATGGGCCATAATATACTTATAATTTATTTTTTTGTAACTTTTTTGGCTCAACTAACCCAGTGACTAGCTAATTGAGGGTTTTTAAGAAGATATGGTAAAAGTCCCCTAACTCACACACACCTATATACAGTGAAAGGGTAGCCACAGTGTTTGAGTGATTTGATAGGGTGAGGTAACTCGCTATGGAAATTATAGAGAGCTGAAAAACGGCTATCAACATATTGGTCCAACCTACGTTATTCTTTTTAATCATTGATACTAAGCTTTCTCTCTTTTCTATTGACATTCCCTAAATCTTGACAGTCATTTGCAAAGCTATTTCTTGATGATTCCTACTTATCAAACACGTGCTTTTTCCAAAACATGGAGGAACAATACACACAAGAATTACAAAATACAGTACACATGAAGAAAATGTTAACAAAAAAAATACAATACACATTAACAAAATTGTTAACAAAAATCAAGAATAAAAGGGACTTATCTCTAGGCTTATTACGATGTCTGTTTCTCTGGTCCATATCTCATCCAAGAGCGATGATATGTGCTCTGATACCACTGCTACAAACGGGGGTGCTTGGCGACCCTACAAAAATAGCAAAAAGAACATGTTCCAATCCATAAAATAGACCAATCTTCATACCTGGCACTTCCACAAGCAAGTAATCAAAGCTATACACGAACAGAGAGAAACAGAGAGTGAGAAAGCACATGCAGGTGCATCTCCTAGAGTGGAGTGCTACACGGACATGGCGAGAGAGGAGGGAAGAGAGAAGGGAAAAGAGGAGAGAATAAAGACACAAGGACTGGGTGAAATCTCCGCACGTGCAAGAGTGACTATTTCCCTCTTGCACGTACTTTATAGATTTCTTGAATGGTCAAAGCGAGTACAAGCTGGCCGGTCGGTCATAAATGGTCAAATATCATAAAAAGCATTTAAATCATAAAATATACATAAATTGTATATCCTTTCGTAAAGTCCAATAATTGTTGATGCTTTTGCCACCTGTTAGCTATAATCAATACGTAATTATCAATTCCATTACAGAAGAACCTCCACCTACCCCAAAGGGGCCATTCACTAAAAAGAACCATCCACCATGTAGGACACCACCCACAAAGGACCACCACTAGAGACAAAGAACCGCCACCTGCCCCAAAGGGGCCATTCGCAAAAAAGAACCATTCAACAAACACAAGATCAACCATCAGCATCCCACATCCACCAAGCAGTAGTACAACCACAAGTTCGGGCTAAGAGAGGAGCCCACCCCATCGTAAGGTGGCCCTTGAAGCCACCATAGAGAACCTCCCCTACCACAGAAGAGCCCCATGTTGGGGGCCCAAGACAACCAAGAGTAACCCAAATGCAGCACGATCCAAACCAAACCCAGGAGACATGATGAGCATTTGCCCATGCGGATACAAGGACAGCGTTTTGCCAAGCCACGATTCCAAAATGACGGGGGTGCAAGAAGGAGAGAGCCAAAAATAGGGCTACTAGCCAAAGCATCCCCACCTGGAGTAGCTCCCTACTATGGAAGCATCACCACACACCTATTGCAAGCACCATCGATGACAAAGTCCTGGGCAACGTCATCCTCCCTTGCAACAGCCTCCTATGGGGGCCCCACCCATGAGACTCACACAGAGATGAAGATGAAGAATCCCATGACCCCCCTCACATCTCTATCATGAACCCTAGATTCATGAATTAACTTATTGTCATATCTTAAAACTAGCATCCCTTCCTTGAGACCTTTTTCCTCGAGTCCCTTGTTGAAGGTAAGTTGTCATTGCTCCACCTATGCTATGTAGTGGTTGATAGCATCCATTTTGTCTAATTGAATCCTCTCCAAATCAATAATTTCGTGCAAAGATGAGAAACAATTGGATGCTCCACTTGTCTAGCCATAGATCCTAAACTAGCTAGCTACACTTTGATGGGAACTTGAAATTATCACTATGATCTCTCTAGAGAGAGGAACTCACTTGATAATTTGATCCTTACACTTGCACTAGAGGCCGTTATTGATAAGGTGGTTGTTTTCTTGTGTATAAGGCAATGCTTTTGACCCTTGGTAAGTCCATCATAAAAATATTTTTCATCTAGAGAACACATGATATCTGGGCTAGCATCACTACCTTGAAAGAGAGGTAGCTTCAATTTGATTGCTCCTATTGGAACATCTTGTAGTTTCTCTCTAGCTGAATCATCCGCCTCTTGATTTTTTTCCTCTTATGATGTAATTGTACAACTTTAAACTTTGCTAAATCTCCTTAACATGTGTGTGTGTAACCGTGTATGGCCGCTTTGTTAGCATGTTGTAGTTTTGTTTCTTGGAGACAAAGAATGTGGGAATCCATTAGGTTATTATCATAAATAAGGTTGCTGTAGTGTTTCTTAAGGGACACAATGTTAAGAGATTGTATTATCAAGTGGTTGTCGGGCAAAGAGTGGAGGTCAAGTTGTGAAGGTTGTCAAGTGGCATGTGTTTTGAGGCGGTGCAACTCATCTAGAACCATTTGGTCTACTTTAATATGGGTGGCAGTTAATTCTATCAAGAGGTAGAGGTTGTTGGGATCTATTACACAAGAGAGGGCGGTGTCACCATACCGTGACTTCAAATGCTGGTTGGATTGAAAGCCAAGGTGTCTAGTGTCAATCCTTGTGCACGATATATGGTCCTAGCAACAGCAAGCTGAATTGGGAATTGTGTTCTAGTAATAGTGTTTAGAAAGTTTTTCCCTACTTGAAACTCACGTGATATTTTTTGGATTGGTGTCCATTGTATATCTATTGATGTAATGTATAATTATTGGTTTTCATATCCAGTTGTTTTGCCTACTTTAGTGGTTTGAAAGTGAATCTAGATGGTTTGTGTTGTGGAGTTGTGTGAACTACTACTTTGAATACACCATCGGATCCATTGGCTAGGCCATGTAGAATGTCAATATTTTCAGCACAAAGTTTCACAATTAGGCCTAGTTTTAGGCGAAGTTTTTTGTGAAGACCTACTGTCAACCTTGGATCTATTGGTTTTTGAATAGTTTGCTGCAAGTTTTTGCCTTTGTGTCTTGTGCTTCAATAAATAGTGGTATCCCTCAGGTAGTGCTGAAAATATGTTGTTTGTGTAGGTATTTATCTTTGTTCGCACAGTAAAGGTGGGACACGATGGCTGGATGAGGTATTGTGCACATGTAATGCGTATTGAGGAACAAAATGTCTTCGTGGGTGTGTTTTGAAATGCGTATCCTATTGAGTATGTCGATGAATGTCTTATTAGTTTGTCTAATATGAGCCATACACACTCAACCGTAGCTGTGAAGACTGTCCTGTACTCAGCCTCACAACTGGAAGTGGCCACAGTAGGTTGCTTCTTGCTCAACTGTTAACCCTCACGGCACACGGACACCCTATGATCTATAAACGTTGTATTATTTAGAGTCAGGTACCGGGCTTGTCGGACCAATAGGAAAAGGTAGAGTGATCGCCGGTGAGAGGCGCACTCTAACTGGGACATTCAAGGGATTGGTTGGCTAAGCATGGGCGCCCAAGTGTGAATGGGGTGAGCTCCTATAAAAGCCAACTAAACCTAATTTTTACTCATTCTCTCATTTGTGCAATAGAAGAGTGCTCTTGCTCCATCTCCATCTTCTTCTTCTTCACCTCCTCGTGTGTGTGTGTGTGTGAGAGAGAGAGAGAGGGAGAGTGTGTGTGCGATCAAGCATTACGAAGGCACGACGGCGGCGAGGCGGTTGAGCGCGGCACGACTGCAGCTTCTTCTTCATCGCGGCAAGGAATCCACCACGAAGGCGAGCGTAGAGCGGTGAGTGACACACCCTTTGCTTTCTTGAGCTTGCTAGTTTAGGCTTGTTGTGTGCTTGGAGCCTTTTGTGGCTCGCACACGGTGTATTGGCAAGTCCCTTGCTTCGACAGTGCGGCAAGGAGCGCACATTTTTGGCGCCGCTGCTGGGGATATGCCCTACACTAAGCTCGGTTAGCACTTTACGCTTTTTTGTGGTGCAATCTCTATCATAGGAAAGGCAGGGAATGAGGGTATGTAGTTGTGTGGAGATTTCTGTTTTTTGCGTTTTCTACGTTTTCTGGTTTGCACTGCACAGTTAACATTTCTTGCGTTTTGCATTTTCTGTCAAGTTTCAATTTCTGCAATTTCTACGTTTTCTGCATTTCAATTTCTGCAATTTCTGTGCGTTTTCAATTTTCTGCAATTTCTGCATTTCTGCATTATATAAAAAAAATTAAAAAAATTAAAAAAAATTAAAAATAAAAATTTGAAAAAAAAAATTGAAAAAAAAGGAAAATAAAAATGCGAGTGAGCGAGCGGTGAAATTTTTCGAAAATAAAAAACGTGACTCTTAAAACGGACGGGCTGGTTTGTATAAAAGATAGATCGGGATCGGGATCAAGACCAAGCCCAGGCCCAGGCCTCAGTCCTCAGTCTTACGATATATACTAAACTCACTCTTATATATATACCCTACTCCCTCAAGAGAGAATGAGAGCATGTGGGACAAGTCCTCCACTCTCCTCCTTTCTCTTCCTACTTGCACCCTTAGACTTTCTAGTTTGGGCCTAGTTCCCTACTGGAAATTGACAGTTTTAGGGATTCCGAGGGCATAGAGTGACCAAACGGAGGGCTGTAAAGCACGGCGCGTCCCTCCTAGTGATACGCTCGTTTCGAGCTATCACACAGCCCATTCCACGACACGCTCTAAAAAATCTAGCAAAAAAACAAACAAAAAACACGCTAAAAACTAGTCACAAGGCCTCCTAGAGCAGCTTTTTGACACCTTAGGGTATCAAAAGCACATGCACTTACGCTCTGGGCGGGTGCTAGAACACGAGCATATTGAGGGTGCCTCTGTTCATATGGACACCCATTACCCATCCACGATAAGCTCTAGACCCTCAGCGGGGACACAAGGTAGCACCACCCAAGACCCTAAAATAGCCGCTAGTGATTCCTCCTCCGACTCAGAAATCATGGAAGCATACCCTACCCAAAACACTGAGAGAGAAGGCCATGCACCTCCCGAAGCTCCACAGCCTAGTACTAGTATGTTTAGCCGTTTCATGGAAACATTAGGTAGAGCTACTCGCTCGGAACCTGATGCAAATGAAGCACACGAAGGGGGTGGGGAAGTGGACTCTCCTTTCACATCGCACGTGGACCCCACACCCCCAAAGAGTGTCCATGTGGATATCCTGCCAACTTCTTACCAAGAAGGCCCTGTTGAGCTGCCTCCTTCAGAAGTTCCCTCTAGAGTACCGTTGGTGACAAGTAAAACCACGGGGAGCAACATTGCTTCTACCTCACAAGAAACCGTTAACACGTCGACTCTAGAAGGATTGTTCATTAATGATCATTGGACATACGACCTCCACACTGAGGTGTTGACGGATCTACACTCTGGCCACGCCTACCATGTAGGATGGATAGAGATTGTACAATCCACCTCTAGTGCCACGAGCATCGAAGATCAACAGAAAATGATCTGTAATGTTATCCATGGCATTATTCAATCAGAAAGGCAAAACCGAGGGGTAAATATACTCTCAACTGGCCCCATGAGATTTTTGGATACGAGCAAGACTCAACAGCCTACTCTATCACAAATGGAGACTCCTCTAATGAGCCCCATGGACCCATCTTACGTCATTTCACCTGGGGTCTCTATGCAATCTGAGCCTCCGAGCGAAAACTTTAGCTTCCCTAACTTAGCTCAACCCTCTATCAAGGAAAACACAGTGCTCACTCCAGGGATAAGCCTGACAGAGAATGTACCGATGACATCTACGGTTAGCGCAGTGCCACTACCTAGTGTCGTAGTACCTAATATGGGGCCTTGACCGTATGTGCCTCTAGCCCCTTATGCACACATGGCCCCCACACCTCCAATTGTACCACTTGCTTATGCTCCTCGAGTGCCGCTCCCTAGCTCTTATCCGAGTGGACCTATGCCCGGTTATGTTCCATATCCTGCATCATCCACACATATGCCAAGACCGGTACCCATCCCTCTCCCACATATGATTCCAAGATTACCTCCACCGGCCCTACCTCCTCACATAGGTGACTTGGCAGCGTTTGCTCAAACCATAGGTCGATCTATCGCGGAAAATATGCGTCATGCATCTGATAGAGAGCCTAGAAGTAAGGCAGTACAAATTGCCAAACTCACGCAAAAATTCAATGGGGACGAAGATGCTAGAAAACACATTGAAGTGTTTGAACAAGTATGTGATTCCTTAGGGGAACGCAACGAACTACATAAGTGCAATGCCTTAAGCTTGACATTAAGTGGGAAGGCTGGAGATTGGTATAGGACCCTAAGGGTGGACGAGAAAACAATCTACCCTACCCTTCGAAGGTTGTTTCTAAAGGAGTACATACGAGAAGGTGTGCTTTGGGGTGTAGCATCTCAGCTACAGAAGTCCGAACGTAAGGAAGGAGAGTCAGTAAGGGACTTCATTAGTCGTCTAAAGCACTTAAACTCTCGTTGCCCTGTAAATGAGCGCTTCAACAATAACCAACTGCTTGATCGATTCATTCGAGGGTTGAGGAATGAAGGAATCTATAATGGACTAGTGATTAGAGGTATCACAACCTGGGAAGATGTCACTGCCAATGCAATCCAATTAGAGGACAACTTGATGATAGCAGGCATGAGGGTGTCTACTGACACGAGATCCACTAGCTCACAAGCCATTGAGTATGAACCCATGACTGCAAAGCCCATTGCCAATGAGCCAAAGGTATTTGAGACCTTCTTGACAGACCTCACCAAGGCAATCCAAGAGTCTCTTAAGGATAATCGACCCCCTCAAAATAGTCACATGTATCCAAGAAGGGAGCAACAATGGTGTTCCATTTGCTTAGGTCCACATAGCACTAGTGATTGCCCTACGTTTAGAGTAAAATTTAATGGAACTTGCAACGCATGTGGTAGGTATGGTCACCAAGCTAAGGATTGTTTAATGATCAAACGTATGATGGCAAATAGACCACCTGTAGCCTGGACGGATGCACCTCGAGCTCCTGTATTGATGCCTGCTCCACCTGTTGAGTAACTACCGCAACACATGGTCCCTAGACCTCAAAATGTTGTACAAGCTAGACCACTACCACCTCCTGTGTTAGGACCGCAGCCCCCGCATCCAAGAGTAGCCCCTATGAACCAAGTGGGTTGCGAGCTATCTAATGCTTATGCAAATGGCTGTGAGGAGGAAATAGACACTAGTATTGCCTATGGACTTGATACATCGGAAGAGTGTCCTATATACTACATGGAAGATTGTTGGGGGCAAGTCAAGCCGGTTTATCAAGCTGCTGCTCTCGCATCCAGAGGTCAAAATATCAACACCCAAGCTAGGAGGCCACCTCTTCAATGCTACGAGTGTGGTGGACCACATCGAGCAGCGGAGTGCCCTATTAGGCTGCAAAAGAATGCTGCACAGATGCAAATGAATCAAGGGAGCACGTCTGCAATGCCAATACTCACATGTAATCGTTGTGGCATAGATCACTTGATTGCCCAATGCCCCTATAACCCAAATGCGCCTAAAATCACACCCCTGAATTTGGTCGAAATTGCTAGTGTGACATCGCCAATACCACCCGTCGCACCCGCTTATGCGATTACACGGTCCATGCTTCAAGGGCCAGGCCATATCCTCGAAGAGAGAGATACCGCGTCAATTATCCAAGCAAAGAAAAAGAAGACACGAATGAAGAAGTCGCAGAATACGGAAAATTCAAAGCCAAGTTCCAAAACAAACATAGGAACAGGAGATGACCCCGTGTATATGAATGACCTCGAGGATGATTCAGATTCAGTCGAGACAATGGAGACTAGAACCAATACCACAAAGGGAAAGACCGACAAAGAAAACCGTAACATGGAACCAAATGAAAACCGAATAAGAGAAAACCATAAAGAGCCTCTGAAAACACCACAAGTGTTTCCAAATCCAATCCAAGACCCCCAAGATAAACCGCAGGGGCAAAAAGGGAAGAATCGTAAAAAGAAGATTGGGACGTACCCAAACCCAGTAGACGAGATTGAGCAGGTGAAACATCTAAGAGGTTTAGTGGAGGAGACTCAAAGGAAACTAGAACCAGAACCCATGCATGTCAAAATTCATGACACAGTGTTTCCCACGCAAGTTCATCCACCCCACATGAACCATAGACCGTTAGCCATATCTAGTATCATCCAAGAAGGGAGTGAGGACGGGACATCAAAAAGTGAGCATACACCCTTCTTGTTGGAAAGGATGTTAAACGAAGGAATACCTGATCCCATTGAGGAATATGAGATTCCATCCTCACCAGTTCCTAATCAAGGACCTACACCCTACAAAACGCCAATGAATGTTGCCAAACTAGTGGACTTCATGTCTTCTGAGGTCCGAACTACGATCATAGCAAAGCTGTATGGAGATCCTGAGTTATTCCTTGCACTTCGAGCATTCCTTAACGGAGAGCTACGAACGGGATTACCGCAGTTTGCGCAACCAAATAGGCCTGACTCGATTATGATTGATGAAGAAAATCATGTGCAATCACTTGACTTAGATGGACACGAGTCTGTGATTGAGGTACCCATTAACGAATTAGGGCAGTATTTTGAAGGCGACGAGTCTAATGCGACCCTACCCATCACTACCAAGGGATTAACTATAAAGGGAATTCTTGATGGTGGTGCGGGAGTTAGCATTGTTACAAAAGATTGTTGGGAATCCATGGGAAAACCCCGCCTCAGTGTTACTAACATTGTGGTAAAGATGGCAAATGGTACCATAGCCAAACCTATGGGGATGCTCAAGGATCTTAAGATCAAAGTTCTAGGACACAAGGTACGACATACGTTCATTGTAATGGATTTCTCTAAACACCTTATGTCATATGAAATGATTTTAGGACGACCATTCATGAGGGAAGCACAAATGGTTTACGATTGGTCTAAAAATCATGTCTATTTGCAATTCCAAGACTCTGTCCTTAGAGTGGATCTGGTGACTGGTAAGGTACACCCCTTAGGGAGTAAAACCATTATTGATCATCGCTCTGACACCACAGTTCACTCGGCTCCACTACAATATTGTTACACTTGTAAGAAGGATACAGACATTGGCCAAGATTCTCCTTACATGGATGTGTTACCGGGTATGACGGAATCAGACAACGTAGACTGGGTACACCTAGCATCAACCATAGACACTTGGGGAAATAGGGGGACGACCTGGGTAACACCTGAGGGGGATGAAATGCCTATACCCTTAAATATGCTTCAAGCAATGCATATCGCTTCCGACAAGACTCATCCTAATGTAACGAAAAAAATATACAAGTGGATCCCTAAAGCTTCTTTAGTGACCATAGCTAGTGCTAAAAAACAGAAGCCTTGTAAGAAACGTACCACTCGCTCCAAGAAAAGTAAGAAAATGTTGCGATGGATCCCTAAACGACTATTGGAAGCCCAAGGCTACTATCAAGGAAATGATCAAATATGGGTGCCAAAACGTAGATTGTGCTCTTATCTATCACCTGACCCAAGTGAGCCCAATCCCGTAGCTCCAAAACGAATCAATGATCGTGGAAAGGACAAAATCACAGAATGCTACACACCCGCTCCCGAGCTAGTTTGGGTACCAAAGAAAGAACGATTTGTTCCACCTAGCTCAGGAAGGGGGGAGTCCCATGAAGATTCTAGCTCCTCATGTAATACATCCATAGAGGTAAAAGCTTCTACAGAGCCTCCATCTATAGTAGTGGACCTCCATGAAGCTACAAAAGAATCCACACCTCCCAATGTTCAAGAATCACCTGATGAACCACTTCAAGTTCGATCCTGGGAGAGTACCTTACCACCCTTGCAACTTGACGAGGCACCTAGGGTAATAGAAAACTACTGGCAAAAATCCTCACCTATTACCAACTGGAACAATTGGTTTCAAAGGGTGACAAGCTCATTTCAAACGGTATGATCTACCCAAAAAAGGGGGGAGTGTTTGCTGACAGTCATCATTCACTGGTTTCCCTCTCAACCTTTTTCCCTGACCTCTCAATCACCAATCTTAGGGAATGTACATATAAAGCTTTATACTCACAAAAAAAATAAAAAAAAGAGCAAGAGCAATTAGCAAACGAGTATGCACATTAAAGTCAAAACATTGACTCAGACCTACACATGCCACATCTCGTACAGTGAAACAGAAACCTATGCCATAAAACACCTTCGATCCTCATCACTTGAGTGATGGAGGGTAAGTAAGATTAGTACGATAGGAGTGTTTCTGTTTTAGAGTTGAGAGATTAGCGAAGTTATCTTTTCCCACTAATGTGCCTCCTGGAGGTATTCCTTTTGTTTCCTAGTGTGTACAGGAGCGTGTTGCTATTGATAGGATTTGGACCTTCATGGAACCTTTCTCTCGTTCACACTTCAAATCAAGCGCGACCATCGACACAAACAGGTGTTTCTTGTCCATTAGCATTGCCCTTATCTTTTTTGCATCCATGTTTGTCTGCTTTGATTGTGATTGGTAGCATAATATTCAGCGCATTGGCTTAGTATCAAACATTTAATTCAATGTAATGTTTTTTCATAATCACTTGTTTAGGGGTAAAAATCAAGCAGTCCGACTAAGCTAGTTTGACCAAGCTAGATATTAGAAATCTTCTCTTAATACCATGGGGAATGCCTTCCTAATAATCAATGGTTACTTAGGTTCTTAATCCGATTTAGGCAGCATTGTGTGAAATGTACTAGGGCTTTCTAGTGGGCTTAACCCTATTGACCTTTAGTTTAAGTATTATAAAGGGAGTTTACTAATGTGATGAGCCTGGGGAGGGTAACAGTGTTATATGACCCCCCAAAGTTACAAATTAAAATGATAAAAATGAACAAACAAAAAATCAAAGTGCCACAATGTAAAATCTTACGCTGGAAGAGGAATCTCAGCTTGATTTGGTACTTCACTCACATGTATCGCCTATGGTACTAGAGCCCTAGAGGTTCCCAGTGTGGGCGCTTTTCCTTGAGAAGCAAAAAACCCAAGGCATACAAAATAAACACACACATCATAATTGAATCAATGTGAAAAGACTTTGGGGGATCAAAGAAAAAGTAATCAGTCAGGCGATGATTTCATGAGAAATTCCTTTTATGGTAGCTTAACTACAAGGTCTTCTAGATATAGCCTCTAGTCCGCCCTCGAACATCAATACTTGGCTCTCGCGATTAAACAACTTAATTGACCACAGATAATTAAGAAGCTTACCCATGGTACTAATATTCGATCTCTAGTGCCTTTCGACCATCAAATTAGCGACCCCAGACTTGTTTAATTTTCTACCTTTACATCTGTTTATGCATTTGATTACATTGCAATTTACTGTTCATTGCTAAAAAATTGTTTGAAATTCTTTGACCAATCAATTTTTCTACCTAAAACTGCATATGTTTTTTAAGAGAATGCAATTACTGTGCCAATGTTGTTTGATTTTGCAGTGACTGAAGAAGGCTAAGGACATTCATCTCAAATGCTCTTCCACCTCCACGACCCAGCTTCAACTCAATAGCTTCCGAGGACGGAATCTACATCAGGAAGGGGGGCATGTTAACCGTCACGGCACACGAACACCCTATGATCTATAAACGTTGTATTATTTAGAGTCAGGTACCGGGCTTGTCGGACCAATAGGAAAAGGTAGAGTGATCGCCGATGAGAGGCGCACTCTAACTGGGACATTCAAGGGATTAGTTGGCTAAGCATGGGCGCCCAAGTGTGAATGGGGTGAGCTCCTATAAAAGCCAACTAAACCTAATTTTTACTCATTCTCTCATTTGTGCAATAGAAGAGTGCTCTTGCTCCATCTCCATCTTCTTCTTCTTCACCTCCTCGTGTGTGTGTGTGTGAGAGAGAGAGAGAGAGGGAGAGTGTGTGTGCGATCGAGCATTATGAAGGCACGACGGCGGCGAGGCGGTTGAGCGCGGCACAACTGCAGCTTCTTCTTCATCGCGGCGAGGAATCCACCACGAAGGCGAGCATAGAGCGGTGAGTGACACACCCTTTGCTTTCTTGAGCTTGCTAGTTTAGGCTTGTTGTGTGCTTGGAGCCTTTTGTGGCTCGCACACGGTGTATTGGCAAGTCCCTTGCTTCGACAGTGCGGCAAGGAGCGCACATCAACCATGATATACATGAATTGCCAAGCATGAAACAAAAACCACTTGTGGACACTCTCGTTTCAAAACAACCAGTCGAATCTCAGTCCGAAAAAGCATGTAAGTCTGGTGGCAATGATCCCCCGTTGGGATAAAACAAGCCAAGATGTAAAGTGCCACTAAGGTAGCGAAAAATTCTATTGATGGCCTACCAATGCTTAGATCGTGGGCTATGCATAAATATGCTGACCTGTGAGACTGCAAACTAAATATCGGGCCTCGTGTTGCATACATAAATGGGGCTGCCAGCAGCAGTTTGGTAAAGAGTGACATCAGCCGGATCGCCAGCATCATGTAGACTCAATTTCAAACTTGTTTCCATGGGAGTGGCAATAGGTTTGCAATCCTCAAGTCCAAACTTACATAGCAATGTCTCTATGTAACTTTTTTGACACAAGGCAATACCACCATCACACTGTTTGAACTGTATACCCAAGTAATGATGCAACAGCCCCAAATCTTTCATCTTTAAAGTAGCATTTAAAGCAGCCTTAAATACAGCAATATGTCTCTCATTTGGTCCAATGATTAGCAAATCATCAACATAAAGAACCACAATGAGAAGTACATCACCCTCACGCTTTACATACAATGTGATTTCTGTTGGACTGTTACGAAAGCCTTGTTTGACCAAATGAGTGTCATCTTTCTCATACCAAGCACGAGGAGATTGCTTCAACCGATACAAAGCCTTGTTACATTTGCACACTTTGTCCTCTTGTCCTTTTATGACAAAACCGCGAGGCTGTGTTACACAAACTTCCTCAAATATGTCACCATTTAAGAAAGAAGTAACAATGTCTGATTGATGTACATCCCAACCAAAATGAGCTGCCAATGCACATAGAAAACGCACAATAGTCATACAACAAGTGGGAGAAAAAGTCTCTTCATAAGCAATGCCTTTTTGTTGTGCATGACCCTTTGCAACAAGTTGAGCCTTATGGCGATCGATCTCACCATCCAGCTTGCATTTCAACTTGTAAACCCACTTCTTACCAATGGACTTTTTGCAAGGAGTCAAATCACATAAAGTCCATGTGTCATTTTCTATAAGTGCATCATATTTTGATTGCATGGCAACCATCCGATTTTCTGAATTCTATGCTTCATCAAAAGAAAGAGGCTCCTCAACATCATGTAAGCTTGACACATCCAAAGCATAACAATCTGATGCATAAGATGCATGGAGAGATCTTGAGCGAATATGACTAAACAAAGGTGCATCCAATTTACTGTCATGCAAAGTGTGCACCAGCCATTTTGGCATACCTCTAGCCTGCTCATTTTCAACCCTTTCCTCATCAAGTACATCATGTACATCTGCATGAGTAATAGGCTGATCTAAAACATTTTGAGAAACACCCATAGGCTGTACATTTGCCTCACTGGAACTTACATTCGTATTTCCACCACTGAAAAGAGGCAACAAAGTTTCATAAATGTCTTGTGAGCTTACATTACTGTCTCTATTACATGATAGCAAGGGCTGAACATAATCTTCCACAAACACTACATCCCGTGAAACCAGAATACGTTTTGTTTGCGGATGATACAACCTGTAACCTTTGGTTTCAGCACTATAACTGACAAAAATACATTTGACATCCTTATCATCCAATTTTTTGCATTGTACTTGTAGAACCAAAGCATATGCCAAACAGCCAAAAACACCATGCGCTCAATAGAAGGCTTTCTATCATGCCATGCTTCATATGGAGTAATAGACTACAAAGCTTTCGTAGGACACCTGTTAAGTATATAAGTGGCACACATGATGGCCTCAAGCCAAAAAGAATGCGGCAAAGCTTGACTTTTGACCATACATCGTGCCATTTTCGTCAATGACCTGTTTTTCCTCTCAGCAACACCATTTTTATGAGGTGTATAAGGCACTATACATTGGTGTTTTATCCCACGCCTAGCCAGAAATTCATTAAACTCATGAGACATATACTCCACCCCTCGATCAAAACGGAGGGTGCCCATATACATTTCGAGACATTTTCACCCATAGCCAGAAATTGTTTGAAGCACATAAAAACTTTGGACTTCGCTTTAAGCGGAAATACCCATGCATGCCTGCAGTAATCATCAATGAAAGTCATGAAGTACAGGTAATTGCCCAAGGACCGAGTTTGCATGGGCCCACAAAAATCACTATGCACAAGCTGCAACCTGCATGTGGCCCGAATTGAACCATCCTTTGGAAACTTAGAACGCTGCATTTTACTCAAAATAAAGCCTTCACAAACATGTTTGACAAGTGCATCAAGAGGCGGCAAATAAGAAACCATATCAGATTTCTGCAAACCCAACAAACTGGAAAAATTTAGATGACCAAAACGTGCATGCCAAAGTTTTGCATCTGAAATAGCCCTTGAATCTACAATAGCATTTGAAAAATTTTGTCCACACTTGTCATACAAAGTGAGCTTATACAGCCCACGCACAAAACGCCAGATGCAACAATTTCATCACCAAAATTGAGATCATGAACTGTACATCTGTCATCCACAAATTTGACTAGAAGTCCAGGTCTAGCAAGTGCGGATACAGACAAGAGATTCTTCTTGATCCTAGGTACATAAAGTGCATCAACAAGTGTGAAAGAACTGCCATTTGCAGCAATAAGCACAATATTTCCAACTCCCTAAACTGGATAAGAGGCATTGTTGGCACAAGTGACTGAATTCCCATGAGGGACAGACTCGAGAGAGGTAAACAATTCACGATGTGAGGTAATGTGCTTTGTAGCACCACTGTCAAAAATACCACACATGTGAATCTGCAGCAACTGACAAGCATGCATCATGGACAACAGGATTGTTATTGCACTCTACGCTAAAAGCCCATTCTGCATCAACATCAACATCACAGTCTCCTTTCACAGAAGACTCAACAATGGCTGCATTTGTAGTGGAACCAACATTTGCAGTGGAACCACCCTCTTACTTCTTAGCCTCTTTGGCCTTCAACTTAGGACACGACTTGATCAAGTGATCATTAGCTTTACAATAATGGCAACACATCTTCTCTTTGCCCTTATCACCAGAATTGCCAGACCAAGTGCTGCCAATAGAAGCATTAGGAGCATAATTTTTGTCACTCTCAGCAGAACCATAAGAAGCGGCTGCATTACTGCTACCACCCTTTCTTTGAGAAGCAATAAAAGCTTGTTCAACTACACGCTGCCTAGTCCTGTTTTTTCTAGAAAAGGACTCTTGCAACAGCAATGTGCATAATGCATCAAACTTGACAACTTCAGGATTTCCTTGGGTCATCAGTCTCCAAGTACTATCAAAAGTCTGGTAGAAATTGGTAAGGCATCAAGAAGAGTTTGCACAAGGGAACTGTCTGAAATGACTTCACCTGCAGAAATAAGTTGCTCATTGATATCCTTGACACTAGCAAGGAAAGTGTCCATATCATCTTCCTCATGCATAATCTTCGACTCCATCTCTTTACGCAGCAAAGCAATTTTAGCCTCATTGCAGCTTGCATAAAGACCTGCTAGAATATCCCAAGCCTGTTTTGTAGAATTTGCTGAACGAATGTGATTAACAATGGTGTGCTTCACAGACAACACAATCAATGCATGAGCCTGCACATCCTTGTTCTGTAGTAGGCAAAACAACTCTAATAGCAGCAGCAATACCTGCAACATCCTCGACATCGCCTACATCCTCAGAACCAGGACGTACATCAATGCCCTGCACAACGTTCTAGACACCCTTTGACACAAGAACATGTTGCATCATATAAGCCCACACAGGGTAGTTGTCCCCATCCAACCTGTCCTCAACAGCAAACATCTTGAACACATCTGTGTTGTTGTTGTCAGCCATGGTAAATGTTGCACCTGATGTGAAAACTGCCTGAAAATAGGAGAAATGGAGGAGGAACAACCTATGCTATATAGCACAAACTGTAGAAGACTATAAGGCACATGTTATGCAGAAAACGGCACTGATAGAAACTTTGCACAAAATGAAGAAATAGCATGTGCAGTACTGCCTATAGTGGAAATGGAGGCCGAATTGAGCCTAAATAAAAAATTTGAGCAGATCGAGCTCTAAGAGATTTCCCGAAGTATTTTTCGACCTGCGAACGCTCACCAAAGCTCACCGAAATTAGAGAAAGTGAGACATTAGGAAATTTCGGAGGTCATTTGGAGGGCCTTCTAAGAAAATGTATTTTTTGCACTCTCTCTCTAGAAAAAATGGCAAATAAAAGAGCTGGGTCTTTCATAGTAAAACTTCAAAAAGTGTACTTTAAGTAGATTCCTTACTCTTCTGAACATTCGTTCGTAGTGATTGAGGGATAATCCTCTTTTCAATTGCATTGAATGAACAACGTCAATATGGAGGGAATGAGGCTAACATGGAGGGACAAATCCGCAGCCGCTATGCACTTTCCATTAAACCTGCACATTTGGCTAATGGCGCACTCCTCAAATGGCACAAATGTTACCCAGAAACGAGCCAAATATCACCTTCACATTGATTTGGACAATGAGTACCAACCATTGATTAAGCGCAGTAAAACAAACACACATATACCTCCCGCTTCCATAGACACGCTCAGAGCTCAAGGAGCTAAACACATAGATATCTGGACGAGAGGCTCTCTCTACCCTAAGAATCCAATAACTAATGCGTCTCCACCGTTTGTCAATCCTACAAGCTTATTGACCTTTGCTGGTGATGGAGAAAAGGGCCTTCTGGGTTATTGTAAATCACTTACAAGAGAAGCTGAAACTTACAAGAGCATTCTCCAAGCTCAACAATGTGAGATTGTTCGCCTTTCACATTTACATTCTACAGATCAGGTTACCATTTTGCAACATAAAACAGAGGTACAAGAACTGAAAGGAAAGGTGCGAAGTTGTCAAATGAAGGACACCATCTTCGGTGGTCGTATCCGAAAGAAGAAATTGCGCAATCTTGAAACATTGCAGGTTGCATCAGGAGGTCTCAAGAAAAGAATCCGAGCATTAAGGTGATGCTTCTTGGTTGGCTACATTGTCTTAGTTAAGTAATCTTTTTGTTTTTTCTTGTTATGCATTGTTTTCATGTGCCTAAATAATGTTGGTGAAGCAAATTTTCTGTTATTTACTTATGCATTGTCTTCATGTAGAGATTCAATCTATCCTGACAAGGAAAACATTGACCCCAAAGCCAATATAGGAAAGAGATTGAAGCCACTTATAAGTAGAAGCCTGGCAGCAGATATAGTACATGACAAGAAGTTTAAGGTTCTACAAAGAAATGTAGTGGACCGCTTTATTTCAGAGAACTCAGTGCCTGCAAAAGAGATACAAGGCACACTTGATTCACTTGGTGTAAGCAAAAGAGGATATTCGGCTATCCAAAAGTCTGTCTCATCCATCTTTGTTAGGAAGGGTATAAAATCCAAACTTCTACCATCAGCCTCAAGTGTTTGGAAAGAGAGGCTTCAGCTTAACGAGGCACAGGGAGACTATCTTGGATAGCCCTTTCATATTAAAGCAACTTACAGTGGCCATGGAGCGAACATGGCATATGATGAGTTCAACAATATTTTTATGGACCTGCGGATACTACAGAAGAGAATGGTGGAGTTTTACAACATCACATTTGAAGAGTCACGTGGGCTATTACATTTTGTGTTAAAACTGGATGAGTGTGAGCTTGTTAAAGAGAAAAAGCTAGAGCGTGTTACTATTACTTTAATGAATAGAGCCCTCTCAAAGTGTCCCAGTGATGATCCTTTATATTTTAGTGTTCAATCAGAATCTAACATATGGTGGCTTGGTGCGTTTGAGGTAAGCGATACTCTCAAGTAAGCTCAAATGTTCAGATCTACTTAAGTCTCATTTATTTTGTGTTGCAGGTAAAGAAAGAAGATCATGAGATTCTATATTGGGTGTTCCATCGAACTAATATTCCGGAGGTGATTGATCGACAGACTAACCAGGGAGAGGTACTACGTCTAGATGGAAGGGGAGACTTTCAAGTTCAGTGGCATCTTGCAGGTGACCTTAAAACATTAAAGTGCATGTATAATTGTGGAATGGGTGCAATGGCAAAGTCACCGTGTTTGTTCTGCATGGAGCCTGCAAAGGTCATGGACCCAAAGTGGTGGAGAAAAGCTCCAACACGTCACATTGAGGATCCTGCTTTTCGACCCGTTTTGAAAATACCACTTGTGAATGTCCACATTTGTACAATGCATGCCCTTTGTAGAATTGTGGAGAAATTGGTCTACTTATACATCGGGTTTGCTTGGAAGATTAAGAACTCCGCAGAATGACAAGTAGCCTTGCAGTGCTTAGAAATGGTACTGTCGGATATGGGGCTTCATGGTGGCAATGTGATAATCCAGCGGGATGAAAAGAGATCAATTGCTGAGAAGGATGTCCCATGCAAACCATCCATCGGTGGGGTGAAGGCAGGGAGGTTTTTATCTAAGCCCCAAGGTACAAGAGATCCAAAGCTAACAAAACATGGAAAAATATATAACACATCTTATGTTAGCAAGGTAGAGTATCAGAGCTGGAAAAAGCTACATATTGCAGTCAAAGACCACGATCCAACTACTCGTAACGCGAAGGCTGAGGTTTGGCGATCAATAGACTTCCTATTTTTGATGTGCGACAAAGATGACTGGTCACAAGGTGATATGAACAAGTTCAAGGAAAATCTCAACCTTCTGAAAAAATCATTCAAGACAGCATGGACAGACACCCAGATTACTCACTACATGGTATTATAATGTATTTCTTTCTCTCTTATGTGCAAATATGTGACTGTAAAACATTCTAACTAATCTGTTTTCATATCCAGCACATCATCTTCAATCATTTGCCATATTTTATATAGAAGTATGGGAACCCGGCAATATGGAATACCCAAGGGATGGAAAAGTCTCACTACATGGCGAGAAATGCTTATTTTAGGCACACACGACATGGTGGCTCTCGAATCAAGGCTAACAGTTTGAGAGAACTATTTGAATGGTTCTATCGTAGAATCATTCATCGAATGCAGGCAAAAGAAGTCTTGGCAAATTCAGCAACAGCACAAGCCATCAGACATTTACAACAACAAAAAGCTAAAAGATCAATGGCATACAACAACTCCGGAGCTCGTGAAAGTCAACGAAGGTGGAGAGAGACAATGGTGTATGTGAATCACAAGTGCAGAAAGATACTCTGAGTGGATGACATTGTACAAAATTTATGTAATACATGATCTTATACAATTGCTACTTGAAGTGTATCAAGATTTTGCAGGTTCAATTTTGTTTTTTGGCACGTCACCCTTGTAACGAATCATGAGATGTTTGCCATACTCTAAAAGTTCATCTGGGTTTTGTCTACCAAGAGCTAGTGCCATTGCTGTGTAGGTGTAGTAATACGCTGCCTGACCACCTGTATAGCCTGGGCAGTAACCAAAACAATCTCTAGCAAACACTTTGTCCACAAGAATGACTTTATCTGCACTTTTGGGCAGCACCGGTCCACCCAAGAAGCGTGATAGTGTCTTGAATGTGTAAGTTGCTATTGAAACCTCTTGTGACATGGAATTGTGAAAAACTACTATCGACGACTCGCAAAGCTTTGAAAGGTACTGTGCTAGGGCCGCATCCCTTCCTCGATACTCTCTTGTCCGGTGCCGAAGGAAGTCATCCTTGTCAGCAATCCAAGACTGCACATACAATGTCAGAAATGACACAAAGAGAGAGAGAGAGAGAGAGAGAGAGAGAGAGAGAGAGAGAGAGAGAGAGAGAGAGAGAGAGAGAGAGAGAGAGAGAGAGAGAGAGTTACCATGAAGCTCTCATCCTGCAGAAAGAGGTTTTCTTGCCACAGGTCTACAGATGTAGTTGACCCCTGACCTGAATGGTTAAACCAATCCTCCACTTCTTTGTTACTTTTCGATGGTCTTAGGCTTTGTCTTATTTCTTGGAAGGTGGCTTCATCAGGTAGTGTCTCCTTGTATTTTTCAGCTTTCTCAAAGCATCTTCGAAGGCATTCCATTGGATTGCTGGATGTTTCCATTGCCTCATCATCACTACTATCCTTTGAAACAAATCCACTCCTCTCCTCTTGGACTCTGGAAATAATAGCCAGGGAGAAATCCTCCCTTAAATAAAACACACTTCGCACATCATGTAAGAAGATATAGGTTCTGTCTCCAATTCTGAAGTCAGGCACAGCAGGCAACATCATCTGAGCATGCTTCTCAGTGAAGTTACTGACATCCAATGGAAGTTTGATTTCTGTGGTTTTCACAGAGAGAATCTTACTTCTTTGTACTTCAATTGCCTCAACCTCAAGGTCGACTGTGTCTTCAACCTCCATGGGACTTTTCAGAGAAATCAGAAAGGCATAGAAATGTGTAGATTTATGCATACCAAAGCTGCCCTTCCAGAGGATGGTGAGGTCCATATGTGATGAAGCTACCTGGGGCACCAAAAGGTGGAAGGTGGTGGCATTAATGGCTCTACAGGAAGCAACAGAGGACTTCCTACTGGAGTACTTCAGTGACATTACCATTGTTGCAGCCCATGCCCACAGGGTTACTATAATGGACAAAGATAGTGAGACACTGAAAAGAATAAGGTGGAGGTATGACAAACTGCTGGTCCCCAATGTCTGCAAGGATAAGAAAATGAGGGAAATTTTGTTATACCCCCCGGAGCTAGTGCCACAACTCACAGTTGTAGATGTCACACATGATGTGAATACAAGGGCAAGGGCAGAGACTATTGCTCGCCAAACAGAGGACATGAGGGAAGCAGAGCTTAAGGAGAAATCAAAAGTAGCAGTGGAGTCCCAGAGGCAAACAGAGTGCAATGTGACCCTGTCTATAGAGGCAAGCAATCACGAAACTCTACTTTCAATGAAGAATGGTTTGCTTGCAGAGATACCATTTGTAGATGGAGCCAGAAAGCTAGCTCTGGAAAAAGTGGACATTGATTTATTGCAGAATCCAGATGCTCAGATTTCAGACACAATTATCTATGCTTGTCTTAAGTAAGTGTTACTATCTTGCTAGCTTTGAAAACTCAGATAATAGGTTTGTTAACTCAGGTAGAGTCTCTGCAGCCTGATCAAAAGTCAACTCCCACTGCACACTCACACAGAGGTGTTTCTCCTTGATCCACAAATGTCAGTAATTATTAGACAAAAGAACAGTCCATCTGGGACCTTTGAGAGTTGGTTTCTCCACTGTGCTATGCTGGAAGTTACTGTGATCATCTTTCCATATGAGAACAACCATCACTGGAGTCTCATATGCCTTGATGTTGACCAACCAGCAGTGTGGGTGTTCAATTCAATAAAAGGAACCCACCCTTAAATTAGGCTGTAAGTGTTTTGTATCAGAAAGTGTTTCTTATAGATATCCATGTAAATTTGAAGCCTCATGCTAACATCTTGACATTGCTTTGTGCAGTTGTATAAAGAGGTTGTTGCTTGCCTATGGCAAGCTATGTGGAAGGTATGAACTATACAAGGCCCCAATCAAAGAAGTACCTGTCCCAAATCAAACCGATGGGAATTCTTGCGGCTGGAGATGTCTTCTCCATGCAGAATATTTCCTACAAAGCTACTTTGCATTAAAACCTTTCATGACTAAGGTACCCATTTGGCAATGCATTCAGTTAGTTTTGGTTTAGTCTATAAAAGAATTCTCACCATGTGGTCTTTCAATTTTGCAGAGTGCTTTAAAAAACTACACATATGATTATTTGCAAAGATACCGGGTAAGTTTAATACAACACCTGCTTACTATGTCTAGCCCTAGAGAGCTTGAAGATAGCGGCTTGGATGAGCGCACTATTGATCTTACAAAACATGACGTGCCACCACGACAAACCCCTACATCCGATACAGTGGAATCGCAACGGGCCGAGGGGGTCATATCAGCAGAAGATGAAAGAGCCGAGGTTGAGGAAAGGTCAAATGAGCATATGGAAGGTGCTAAGGTTCAACCGGAAGAGACAATGAAAGAGCCAAGTCAGCCAGTGGAGGAGCCAAAAGAGCCTATGGCTGAAACCCAAGATGAGGAAAGCAGGCCTATAGATGAGCAATATTATATGGATGAGGAAAGCAGGCCTAGGGATGAGCAAAATGATATGGATCAGGCAAGGATGTATGAGGCAAGCCGATCAACCGAGGGAGACGAAAAGACCTCGGAAGACACCTTGAATGAGGCAGAAAGAGCCATGGGGGAAACCCCTGATGAAGATGTGAATGATGACTATGAAGATAAAGCGGAGGAGAGCAACAACGACATGAACACTACAGAGACCCAGTATGGACCCTTGCTACCTGTAGATACGGTTGTTCCGGTAATGTCTATTCAAGTATGGCAAAATATGTTCAGCTTCTAACTACTTATATGTACTTGTCAACTTTTACAGAGGTTGATTATCTTGGACGTCAATGGATTGCTGCTGATGCGGGTGCCTCTCGGTGACAGAGGACCCTTTGAGGATTTGCAAACGTTTCGGATGGGAACTTGTCGAGTCGTGGTTCGTCCAGGAACCAAGGAATTTATTCAGTTTCTTCTTCCGCGCTTCAGAGTTGCCATATGGTCTTCAATGCAAAGGCAAAACTTGTCGCCACTAGTTGCAATAGTTTGCAGTCTATGCCAAGCTCACACGTCAGATTTTGCCCTTTTGTATGATCAAAGAAAATGCGTGACCGTTGAGGGCCACTACCACCCTAAAAAACCAGGCTTACCTCTTTTTTACAAACCGTTTAGCCAAATCGGTGTACCCTTTGATGAAACTAATACACTACTAATTGATGATACTCCTGAAAAGGGAGAACTAAATCCGCCGGGAACAACTATCTCACCACCTTCTTTCGAGGGGCATTCCTTCGATTTTTACCTTGAAGACATTCTGATTCCATACTTACAAAAATTGTATCTCAGTCCATTGTTCACGGACGAGTTTGTACTTTCTAATGAATTAAGATGATTCTTCTGTCATGTCTTTGTCTTGTCTAACATATATATATATATATATATATATATATATATATATATATATATATATATATATATATATATATATATATATATATATATATATATATATATATATAGAGAGAGAGAGAGAGAGAGAGAGAGAGAGAGAGAGAGAGAGATTTGACGTGGTAAAGAAATGTATTTCAAGCACACTTTCTCACAGGGCACAATTGAAAAATGAGATCAATAAACTTCATGTCTTGAAAGTCATTTGTATACACTTGGGTTCACAAGAATATCTGTTACATTAACACTACTTCAACCCGACCATCCAACTCTTTGCACAAAATATCTTTTTCCCTTCGCCGCATCACCTTACGGCCAGCTAAGAAAAAGGAAAAATCTGATAGGTCCTTGTCCATTGACTCTTCAATGATGTCATTTCGCAAATGCTGAAGACTGCATAGCTCCCTTATTGTAACCACCAATAGTAGGCCATGCTCTTTATCAATCACTTCCACATCCACAGTAGGATTATCTTCCAAACCTGCAGAAACCTGGTCCATAGGAATGTACTTACTGTTTAGCATTTGTGATCGCATATACCAAAATGAGAGTAACAGTGATTGGCTTGCAATCATGTACTTGACAACTAGATTATCAAGCGCAACCTCGCACCGTAAACCAATGTCTTCCTTTGCATACCATCCTTTGTCAAGAAGTTTGTCACAGGAAGACTGCTAAAATGACTTGCACATGAACATAGTTTTTGTAACTCGGATGTTGTAGCTATGACACAGCTCTATGAAGAGTGCAACAGGACAAAAGTTTGCAATTCTAACCAGTTTGGTAGGAATAGAGCTACGTAGAGACCTTTGTATATCCTTGTAGAGCTTACTTCGCATTGCCTCCACCATTGTTTCCTCGGGAACTAGCCAGTCCACAGTGTTCCAATCGGTTGGTAGAGGCACTTTCACCAACATGCCATTCTTATTCCCTGAGCTGAGTTGGTAAAAGTGGTCATAAAAAAGGATTCCCTCATCAGCCAGTCTTTTGCTGCTCCTCTCTGAGTACTGTAGAGAACCAATGTGGGCATGAACAACATGGAAGAGGCCTATTATGCACTCCACAGGTTCCCATTGCTCATAAGAAGAGGGATAAACATCTGCAATATATATAAGAAGAGTTAAACTAAGAGTATCAATAAGTACAAATGACAAATCTAATGTAATTGAGCTGTGAAGAATGGAGACATTACTCATAACAAGCGGGAGAAACATTGCAAAATATATAAGAAAAGTTATAATGAGAGTATCAGTAAGTTCACATGTCAAGAGTACTTACAATTGCAACGTGGTTGATGTATATCTGATACATTTCCACCGTTTGCTATCACCTCTGGATGGGTAAACACATGCTGAACAAGAACTTCCTTTACAGATCTTTTGCCGATTTCAACTTTGAAATCCAACACCCTGGCCTTCCATGCTGAGCGGTAAACGTTGATACCACTAGACCTCTTGGGTCTTCTTGGTTGCATGAGGACCCATGAACCTTTGTTTATCCTTTGTCCAACCCATTGGTTCTCTGCACTTATTGAAGCTGGTATTGTAATTGAGGATATGCTACTACTTGGCCTTCTAGGCAAAGTGCAGTTGTTCGTTGTTGGTGTGAGAGACAGTAAACACCTGGAGGCTCTTGGGCGAGAAGACGTGGATGCCATAACTCTCAGAGAAAAGCTTTAGTGGAGGGAGATTCACTTTGAAAGCATTCTAATGGAGGGAAAGTGTTTTAGAATTCCAATATCTTGTGCGGGCTTAATGGTCACCCTCCAGTACGTTAATGACCATAAGAGAATATCAGAAGTGGGACCACATGCAAGCACCTAAAAGCTCGGTAAAAGGAAGGAAATTACTATGCTACAGTCCTAGTTTCGTGAAAGTTTTATGCTATTTTCCTATTTTTTGAGTCTTTCCACGTACTTTCCTACGTAACGTAGCCTTCATGCTCATTGGACGCGCTCTATTTTTCTCTCTCTTCATATGGCCCTCCAAATGACCTCTGAAATTTCCTAATGAGGCGTGTATTGGAGCAGCTCGCGACTAAGCCCAGGAAGATGCAACCTGCTCTGATACCAATTGTTGGAATTAGGGTTGGAGAGAGACACACACAGCTTGGAGAAGACGAAGGAAGCTCAAGGCACACAATAGAGAGTGTATAACTTAGTGTGCAATGGAAAGATAGATAGCCCGAGAGTGATGGGCGTATATACAATGCTCGGGGGAAAAAATCTCCTAAAGAGGGAAAAAATGCCCCGGAGGTCCTAGTGTGATCACACACATCACTACCACATGTATATGGTAGCATTCCATACATAGGAGAATTCTATATCCACAGTAGCCCATGATCGTTCTGGCTACCTCAGCTCTGAAACTTAGTGATGAAAAAGTAATCTTTTAGTTTTCCTAATATGGTTTATATCCTTGGCTAGCATTTTCTTCATCCCGTTAAACCGGTTCAAGTAAAAGCAGGATGTTGTTACAGGGTTGGCTCAAACCAAATCCTGTTGCACATTGCAGGCTTTTGGGAAGCTACTGCTACACGTTGTAGTCTTTCAACAGGGGCGGCACTGTTCAAGTACTGACCCCATCCCAACTTTAAACTATTTCATAGCCCGAATGGCGACCCCAAGTAGGGCTACCATGTAGTCTGAGTAGCGACTCCCATCAAAGTTGTGCACGAGGTGTTCCCCCCGGTTTGGTGTTCCACTCTTAGGCTTGAAAGAACTGCCGCTTCCCCAAGTCCATCGATGCTCCACTCTTGAGATTGAAAGAACTGCCTCTTCCCCAAATCCATCAACGTGTCCGCACCTTAAGGGGCCCAATGTAAATCATCTCACGTGGCAGCCATCACCGCATCCTCTTTTGCATCAACTATGCCCTCAACCAGTAACTTTCAATGTGTGTCTCTTTTGCTTCCTCTTCAATGTCAACAAATCTAAAGCCAAAATCTGTTCCTTGTTCCAACCAAGTTAAAATGTTTTCTCTCTTGGTACGAGGAAATCTCCTTACCGAACCCTTCCTCCTTACCAAAACTTCACTCATTTTTATCAATCCCTATGGCAACTCCTTCCCCCTCTTTGGGAGTGAACGTTGGGAGCAAACCCTACCCCTATGACAATAGAGGGTAACCCCAATCCTTCGCTTGTGGCTCCATCCATTCCGGCCTCCCCTATCTTGAAGAGGGTGACCCACACCACAGATCTTCTAACATCGACATCCACTTCCCCGGCCCTTTTAATTCCCTTGACACCCAACACCCTTTCTAAGGGTAAATCTACTTTTCCCGGCTTTACCTCGGTGGCTAGCCTCATCAACCTACCCTCTCCAACGTCATCTCTCCCCACCTCCTTGAAAAAGACCCTTTTTAGCTCGGAAGAGATCCTCAACCTCACGAGTAACCTATCGCTCGAGGACCTTGATCAACTCTCCCTTCCTGTGGGACAAGAAACATCAGGATCACTAACCCCTCTCTCTCTCATCATCTCGGCCTTACTTACTCTCCACAAAACAAACAAGATGGCATTTTCTCCAACTCTCCACAAACCATGCGGGGTGGAATTTTCTCCAGCACCTCTTAAGGCGGCCTCCTCACAAGTCCTCCCCTTGCCTTTCCCTCCTCTTTTGGTTCTCTCTCTGCAAGCTCTTCCTCCCTTGTGGTCGCTCCCACTCCCATTCTACCCCAAATCGAAAAGCCCTTGGAATTCAATAAAATTGTTTCTCTCTCCTTGGTAGAGTTTAAAGCCCTCAATCATAAGCTTAGCAAAGCCAAATCACACCTTTCTCATTTGCAAAACCTTCACTCCTTTCAAAAAGCCCCACACAGCCTTTGTATGAAGCCTCCTTGCCTCACCTTGGATGACTCTCAAGCTCAAGCACACTTAAGCGCCAAGCTTAACACCCTCAATATCCAGTTCCAATTAGATTGCACTAAAGATTACATCCAAGCCCAATATTTATTTGTCAATAACCTCCAAAAAACCTTTGATGAGTACCGTGATCTTGTGGAAGAGAGGATTTCGGGCCTTACCAAAAGACTCGCACCCATCTCTTTTCCAAGAGTGCTACCCGGAGAATCAACTCTTTCTTTGAAAGCAAATCTCCCTCAATGAATTTGATGCGCATCTTCAAAATAAGATACTCCAAGCTCATTTAGCCTCTTTATTAAGCGTAGCAACGCACAATGCTAGGAAGAGGTCCCAATCTGCCATCTTGGAAGAAGTAGAATCTCTACCTAAGGAAGAAATGGTGGGTGAATTGGTGCTTCATGAGGTCACCGCCCAAATGAAAAATCTTCCTTCACCCCTGCCAAAAGAATCTCTCTAACAACTCCCACTTAACCTCCTAGAAGCCCTCTCGTCCAGAAGTTGTCTCACATAACACTCGACAACCTCTCAAGAAGCCTCCTCGTTTGAATAAAACTTCCCATGTAAATTTCACCTATCAACCCTTTAAAAAACCCAGGCCCTCTCCCCCATTAGACCACCCTTGCACTAATTCCCCCTCTTACAATCCTCCCATTTTAACCACTCCAAAAAAATCCTGCCCTTCTCCGTCCTCATCAAACATCGCCCCCTTACGCTCTCTACTCAAAACTCCCCACTACCCCCTCAACTCTTTCACACCACAACCCAAGCCTCCACACTGTAAGTATAGCCTACCTAAAACTTCAAAAAACTTTCAATGGAGGAGGGAGAAGTAGGGAAGGAGCACCCTACCACTTGGGTCCATTTTCTCTTCTCTCAAGCACCTCTCTTTCCTTATATTTGGACCCCTCCTCCTTGTGTGCTCCCTTTTCTTTACCACCCCCCCTACATAGATAGAAAGCATTGTAAATTTTGGCTATCCCTCACTAACCCCCACCTTTTTTAAATTTTGACTCTTAGCAAAATTACCACATTTTCCCTTGAGAACAAGGTTACTAGCCTCTCCTTCCATAACCTTTCTAATCATTCCCTCTCTCCCTCCAAACAAAGGCTTGTAGGCCTTGAACTCAATTATATTCCCCCCTCTCTCCCACCCCCCCTCTCCTCTATTCTTCAAGCTTATTCTAATTTAGAAAGGGGTTTGTAACTTAAAATGTTTTTTAATAATAAAGAACCCTCTCTTCATCCCTCTCCTTTTTCTATCCCAAATCCTCCCTCTCCCTCCTCAACTCTTAACCAAACCTTTAGTCTTATCTCTTCTCTCCTAGAACCTCTTCTATCCTCTCTTCCTCCTTTTCACTCTAAACCTCTTTTAATGAATTCCATCTTATCATTAAGAAATGATCGGAACATCATTATCAAACCGGCAGATAAAAATATAGGACCAGCATCGGAACATCATTAAAAAAAGAAATGATCGGAACATCATTATCAAACCGGCATATCCTTTCTAAGTCTTGGCTATAATGAAGCTTTTTGTCACCTTATGGACCCCCTCACCTACTCCAAAATCTCCACAACTCCTTTACCCTTTGTGCAATCCCTCCTTTCCTCCATCGTCACCAATTATCCTCTTCTTCCCTACAACGAAAGAGTTTTTATCCTCTCCTCCTCACTTGAAAACCCCAAGCCTTTCCCTTTGTTCCTTTTACTTAAGATCCACAAACCCATCCTTGTAGGCCGTCCGATCATCTCTTACAAAGGTTACGTCTTGGAGAACACCTCTAACTGGCTCCATGCACAATTACACCCCATTTTTTTGTTCAAAACACAACACCTTAAAGACTCTCACTCTCTTGTTTTAGACTTAGCTTGTATTTCTTTTCCTCCCAACATTATCCTCTTCACCTTTGATGTTGAATCTCTCTACCCTAGTATCCCCATCCCTTAAGGTCTCTTTGCCTTAAAAGTTCCATCCAAGGTTTCTTCCCTTCCCCTAAGGTCAATTTCATCTTGTCCTTAACCTTTCTTATAATCAACCACCATTATCTCTCTTTTAATGGATAATTTTGGCACCAAATCAAAGGCACCGCTATGGGGTCAAACTTTGCAGTTGTGTATGCTTGACTTTTCCTTTGCTTTTTAGAAGAAGGCATGAATCTCCTATCTTCCCCTTCCCTTCTCTAGTTCAAGAGATTTGTAGATGATGACTTTGGAATTTGGGATGGTCCTCACTCTATCTTAAGCAAACTCCTCCAAAAGTATGGACACCCTCTCCAAGAACATATCAAAATTTCCCTTTCAATCTCCTCTCAAGAATCTTTTATTCTGGACATCCATTTTTTCAAGGGACCCTCTTTTGCAGCGTATGGGATCCTTGATACCCACTGTCACCAGAAAAACCTAAACTCCTACAATTGTATCCGTTGGCAATCTTGGTACCCTACTTACCAAAACATTGCGTTTATTCTCTCAGAGCTTAGGAGGTACATTATTAGGGAAAGCTCTCTTCCCGGATTTATCTTTATTCATAACCTCCTCTATACTAGGCTTAGAGCAAAGGGATATCCCTCTACCCTATTAAAAGCTTGCTTCAAAAATTATCCAAACCCAAACCTTCTCCTAGCATCATCAAGATTCCTTTCTCACCTCTAATCTACCATCTCAACTTATCTCGTTCCATTAACCAACCCCTCACCTATCTGTTGAAATCCAACATGGACCTCGCGCACTTGCCTAGACCTTTGATATGTTGGATGAATGCACCCAATCTCAGAGCCCTTCTCTCTAAAGCTCCTTCTTCTTTTCCCACTCAACCCTCAACCCTCAACCCCCTCCCCCTCCCAAAAGGGAATTCCACTCGTAATTGACAAAACCCTACCTCAACCGTCTTCGGTGGCCTCATGTATATATGAAACCCCTCTAAACCCCACACAACCCCCACCCCCCCGTAATTGACAAAACCTTACCTCAGCTAGCTTCGGCCTCATGTATATATGCAACCCCTCTTTACTCAACCCATTCCCTAGGCTAAGTCAAAACCACCCTCTCTTTTTACTAGTCCCCTTCCTGTACAATTTTGCCACTCCTTTAAATGCCCTAATAACTCTCCACCTTTCCCTCCTTTTTTTGTAAGTACCCTCCTAA
Organism: Adiantum capillus-veneris; assembly: GCF_014529385.1. NCBI lineage: Eukaryota > Viridiplantae > Streptophyta > Polypodiopsida > Polypodiales > Pteridaceae > Adiantum > Adiantum capillus-veneris. Next base: position 129,993,047 of record NC_140940.1, on the reverse strand, counting down.
GACGTGCAATAACCTGTCTTTAAGCTAGCATCTCCCTCTTCAAAATGGGGTACCATTACAGTTTTTTGAGCCACACCACACCTCACTATTTATACCCCCTCCGTATCCTCCTTTTTGTTTACGCCACGATGAGCTAATGAAAGCGAAACGTGTTTGGTGTAAACTTGTATCCCCCCCCCCCCCCAAAAAAAAAAAAAAAAAAAAACTCGCATAGCTTTGTATCCCTTTCCGGCGTCGTGTTGCCTAAGAAAAATTTTCGCTTGTTAAGTCGGTTTGTTTTTAAAAATTTTGGTATAATTTTTGGTTTGGTACATTTTTTGTATGTGTTGCTTGTTGTAGTGTATGTGGAGGCGAATTCTGCCAATGATATGGCATTGAGTTGGGTAGGACGTGTATAATATTTTTCTATGCTTGTTTTGTTAAAGATTTCTATGCTAGTTAGGTCTATGTTTTGTAGGAGGTGTCTTCATTTGATAAGCGTTGTTCTCTCGTATGGAGGGTTTGTGTTTATGAATATAAATTCCCGAGTTGCATTGTAGAGAGGTAGAGAAAGTGCAATATATAATGCTTGTTGTGAGCTTATTTGTTGTGTGTTTAGTATTGTGTTTCCTATTTTTTGAAGTCTATCAAATGTAGTTGCACTATTTTGAATGCGAGAGTCAAATTGTTCTTTGATTGCTTTGATGAGTGTGTTATCAAATTTTGTTATATAAGAGGTGCAATAGGTAGCTGCTCCATGTGCATTTAAAATGTATTTTATATTTGAATTCGCATCCCAAAAGCTTTGAAATGGTTGGATTGAAATTATTTGTGTAAATTTCTTTGATGTTTCTTTTCAACATAAGTATTGGGCATGAGATTGTGGATGCTATAGCTTGGATGTAGTCCTCAAATTGAAGGTCCATAGATAGGAGACAGTGTTTGAATGTAATATTTTCTCTATAATCTAGTAGTAATAGATTATCTCTATTTTGTTTGTGTTTTTTTTAATTGTATTGGATATTGGTATGTTGAGAACGATAAGGGTCCAAAATCATAAAGGCATCAGGTAGCGAGGAAAGTCAAAGTGGCATCCCTTGCGTTTTCTAAAGCAAGTCTTCTTATGCTTCTGTGCTTGAATTTCTTGTAAATCTATAGGAAGAAGCATGGAGTCAGTTGTTATGTACTTATCAACAAATTTGATAACATCTTCTTTGGGATCTTTCCATAAATAGGAGCATTTTCTATCCACAGTAGCCCATGATCGTGTTGGCTACCTCAGCTCTGAAACTCAGTGACAAAAAAGTAATATTTTAGTTTTTCCTAATATGGTTATATCCTTGGCTAGCAGTTTCTTCATCCCATTAAACTAGTTCAAGTAAAATCGGGATGTTGTTACAGGGTCGGCTCATACCAAATCTCTTGTATATGACGCTTATGTTTGTGTGTCTCTATGCACAATGGGGTTGAGCTTAGTATGTGCTCCAATCAAAGGTTTCCAACGTTTCTCAACTGTAAAAAATGTGACAAAGAATGTTGGTGGTCTAAGCTGTCTAATCATAGCGAAGGCATTTTTTTCAATATTTCTGTGTAGTCAGGTGATATTCTCAATGCCTCAAAGTCACGATATACAAGTTGGGAAGACAAGAGCTTCTCAATGTCAGTATCTCCAAAAACTTGTGTGGAAACTAGTGTATTGTGATTTAGCTTGCCTCTACACATACGGATCCAAATGGACCCCATGCTTTTCGAGTCATTACTTTGACCGTTTTGAAGAAAAGATTGTCTATATTTAGTGACAATCTTGTATCACCGTGCATAAGTTCCCATTGAGCCACATGTTGATATCTATGCTTAGCAAGTGTATGATATTTACGAGGCTCACCATAGAAAATAGTAGGGAAACTAAGTTCTTCACAGTATGCATTTTCTAAAATACTCAAAGGACTATCTCCTTCAGTAGGAGCTACGAAGAAGATTTTGTCGTTGTGATCCACTACTTGTTGTGATGACTCAATTCCGTGAAGCATGACATTTGTGGCTAGATCATTTTCTTCTGGTGGTTATTGTTGTCGAAAAAACCATCAGGCAAAGGGCAATGCAGACTATGAAAATGGCTTAGCCACTCGTTGTTTAGAGTAATTTTCCTGTTCTTGTACAAAGATGTTTGCAATAGTTGAGAAATGGATTTCATTTTAAGCAATGGTCGGACAAACCCAGAAAGGTAGCAATGGTTGTACTGTAGATGGCGCTTAACACTATGAAAATCTCCAAGTGTTTACCGTGCTGTTTTATCGCGTTTTGTAGAGAGAAGGTGTAAATTCAATGAGAGAAACAAGAGAGAGGAGGGCGGGTTTTTTTTGTGTTTAAAGTATTACCACAACTTTATTCATTGCTATTATAGTTGTTATTAGCACTCTCATTACCGTCGTTATATTCGTTGCCCAAATTTAGCGCCGAAACTTTCAAATTGTGGCTAAACCCTCCCCCCCCCCCCCCCCCCCCCCCCTTCAAATTTTGGTGTTTCCCACCTCTCAATAAAAATGAAAGAATATTGTATATAATTTTCAAATATAAAAAAGAAAAGACAAAGAGAGAGAGAGACAGAGAGAGAGAGAGAGAGAGAGAGAGAGAGAGGGAGGGAGAAGGAGGCGGGGATATAAGATTACACTTGGTTACAACTAAAATAATCATTGTCAATTGATTACCATAATTGAGCATATTCTCAAATCTAAAGAGAGGAAGAGGAGGGAGAGAGAGGTGAATGGATACACGACCAAAAAACTTCATAACTACAAAATGTTTATGAATCATCTTCCAAAAGATCTCTATATGAGGCATCATCGAGGAATCATCCAACTCTAAGCCCATGGCTCCTAAATCAATAAAGAGAGAATCGGAATTGTCGTTTGTGGATGCATTGCCAGCTTCATCATCTTTGAGTTCATCATCCTCCATCTCATCATCTTCATCATGACAATCATCCTCGCTAAGACTTGCTGCCGCCGGACTTGATTCATCGTCCTCGCTCTCCTCTGTTTCCACCTCATCCAAATTCAGAGGTGGAAGAGGGTCAAAGATAGTCTCCACTTAATAAGTGGAAAAAATGGTTCTCCCCCGAGGTGTTATGGGAATTACGAACCAAAGTTTTGGTTGGTGGATTGCTAGGATATAGATGACCTATAAAACAGAAGCTCAAAGTGAGCAATACATTGGTATAACTAATGCTACAAGTAAATAAGAATAAAAAAGTTACATGTCACTCACCTGCTCACAATTGCGCGGAAAAACTAAATTTGCATACCTCCTTGTGTGATGCACACTAGAGTCCACCATGTAGAGGCCATTCTCATGTCGTCTAGACACATTTGCAAACCACTTGCACTCGAAGATGAAGCTATGAAAGGTTCTAAAATTAACCTTTAGTATCCTTTCAATAGTTTCGCAGTATCTGGCTTCATCACTGTCTGTGTCAAAGTTTCCCATGATGGCACAATCCATGGTGGCTCTACGCTCATCAATGTGGCGCGTACGAAAGTGACGACCCTTTGACCACATAGAGTTAAAGGAAAGGCACTACAAAATAGAAAAATATATTAATTTGTCAAATATATATTAAAGATAAGTTCAAGAAATAGCGAGACAATATGGTTTAGTATATGAATACTCTACCTTTAGTATGCAACCTCGTGCATACTCCAATTCTTTGTTGGTAATGTCTTATCGGTGCACTTTTTCCTCGGTCATTCTCTCATGAATCCACTCTGCACTAATGACATCTGGGAAACATGCAAGGTTTCTACGCACTGGGGGTGCCCTGCTTCCTCCATGTGCTTGCTTCCATGCTTCCCTCTCTTGCAAATGCCTAGCCTTTGCCATTGTCCACAAGTCCACCCACTTCATCATAATCTCTGCATTGAGAATGCAAAAGTTATGGAGCACTTGGGATGGATTCATATCCATGTTAAGTAGTTTCCCCTTTCCACTTGTCAAGTGTGAAGTCATCCTTGCATCTTCCTCGTCTGACCACATGCGAGGCATTGAAGGATCAACTTGTGACAAATACTCTGATATGTAAACAAATGCCTCTTGAACAATCAACCCTTCAGCCATACATGCCTTTGGTTGAGACCGTAGCCGCACAAAATCTTAGAGAGTTTTTAAAAGCCTCTCTAAGAAGAACATCCATCGCGCATGCACTACTCCACATATAGCTATCTCCTCCGCCACGTGAACCAAGAGGTGAATTTGACTAAGAAGGAACGATCGAGGAAATGCATCTTCAATGGCACACACAGTTTCTGTTGCAGGTGTTTGAGCAGTAGGGATAACATCTATTTCTAATTCCTTCTCCAAGCTTCTCAAGTTTCGTCGAAGAGGGTTTCGTCCAAGTTTCGGCAAGGGGGTATTCCATCATCGTCTTTGAAAGCTCAACATAGTCGAAGCTCAACCACGCTACAAAGAAGAGTTACACACAAAAGCACATCCTCCCTCTTCCCCTATTGTTTTCTACTACTACTACACACACACATAAAAATACAAAAATTGAGAAAATAGAGAATCTATAACATACCTCGTTCATTAGGAAATGGTTATTTCACACGACTTTTTTGAAATGGTTTCTTTGCTAAGCACGTTTGAAAATGATTTTTTGGATAGTGTTAGATAGAAATAGAGAGAGAGAGAGAAAGAGATAAATGAAGAAAGTGAGAGAGAGAGAGAGAGAGAGAGAGAGAGAGAGAGAGAGAGAGAGAGATTTAAAGAGAGGGAGAGAGAGAGAGAGAGAGAGAGAGAGAGAGAGAGATTTAAAGAGAGGGAGAGAAATGTTAGATAGAGAGAGAGAAATAAATAGAGAGGGAGAGAAATGTTAGATAGAGAGAGACAAATAGATAAAGAGAGTGAGAGAGGAAGAGAAATAGATAAGAGAGTGAGAGAGAAAGAGGGATAGATGTAGATAAAGAGATAGAGATAAATAATGAGAGGGAGATAGAGAGAGAGAGAGAGAGAGAGAGAGGGAAAGAGAGAGGGAGAGATAGAGGGAAAGAGAAATAGGGAAAGATGGAAAGAGGGGGAGAGAGAGAGAGAGAGAGAGAGAGAGGGAGAGATAGGAGAGAGACATATAGGGATAGGCATAGAGAGAGAGAGAGATAGAGAAAGAGGGAAAGAGATAGGGAGATAGAAAAAGGGAGAGAAAGACAGAGAGATAGTGAGGCGGTCCGGGGCAATCAACAAGGAAGTGGCCTCTAAGCACCACATAAGCTCCCGTGTCACTCAAAAAAATGTATATGGATGGCCAAAAGACCAACCAAACCCACACAAAGCCAAGACAAAGGCACCACCTAACTAGAATTAGTTAGGATATATCAAAACATGAACATCACACTTGAGCTTACACACATCTTTGTACGATCATCCCCATCATACATCCTAACATACCAAATGAAGAGACTTACCTGCGACAATTCATTAAACAAACTCACAAAGGCACTAACACTTAAGCATAAATAGATGCATGCACATACACAATCACAAGCCAATTGATGATTTTGTTACTCTAGTGAGGGATATCCAATCTAACCTCAACCTAGACCAACAAAGTACCACCAATGCTCAACACCATCATCAACCAAAACTCTCAAAGGAAAATACACAAGTGTTACCACAAGTAGACGTTTCAAATTGTTGTGGCAAGCTAAAGAAGATTCCAAAATGAGCACCAATTTGTGAATTGTCAAGATATTTATGAGATAATGAGAATATGTGTGCCAAAATCCAATTGTTATAGATAGATAAGTAGACCCTACAAATGGAGATCCTAGCTCTGGCAATTATCTCGACATAAGGACTTGACACGAGGGATTCCTCACACACTTAAGTAGCTAAAGCTCTTCTTCACTCAATTGATAAGCCCCCCCAAAGTGATGTAGAAGTGCTCTATTTATCGCATTTCCAAATGGATTATCTCTAGGCATAAGTATGCTTATTTGTGTGGCTAATTAGGTTTAGGGTTTTTTCAATTCTTTATATGGTGGGACTACTTTGTCTTCTCTATTTACATTGAGTGAGAATAGGGAGAAGATAAATAACTTATAGGGTTGAATGGAGGTGTTTCTATCTACATGGGGTCTCCATTTTTTTGAAGGTGAAATTAGATGGGCAAATTACATACAAGTTAGTAGTTAGTGAGTTAGTAGTTATGATATTTACAAGTGAGGCACAAACGTGCCAAATGGATAATTTACAAAGGGAATGCTCAAATGATCATAATAGGAACAATGATTTTATGGAATGGTTATATACAAGGATGTGTTTGAAAGGATAAGAAACATGTTACTGCTCGCAATGCCTTGTCGTTTTCCGCTCCAATGCTTGATCCGTGGAGAGGTTTCGTCGGCTTGCGTAATTAGGGTGCTTGCGGGAGTTTAAGTTGATGCAGAAGATGTACACAATCAGTTTTTTGCTGATTTTTTAGATTTTTTGGAAAAAGAGATCAATCATATCTCTTCATTGATAATTACTAGGTAGGTAGTTAGGGTAGATGAGTGTTTAAAGCTTTCATGGAAGGTATGTAAGAGTGGAGGTGATAAGGATTAGCTGTACTTAGAGGGGGGAGAGAGTGTTTGCAGATTTGAATAGAATGGAGATGGAAATGAGAGTTTGTGTGGGTGAAGAGGAGACTGAGGGTGAAGCATTTTAGACCAAGACAGCAAAACTGGGGTCCACCAAAATTCCCAAAAAAAATCTCCCATAGCTCCAAAAAATGTGAATTTCCAGAAACCTTAGCTCACGAGCTACAACTTTGTAGTTTTGTGTCAAATCCAACTCGGAGTGGAATCATGCATGGAAATTTTCCCAAAAACATGTGTCTTTTTTGCCCTCTCAAAGTCTTCCAAGTGGGGTCCTTGGTTGTTGAACTTGCATATATTCCAATTGTTGAGACATGAGAGCATCACATAGACCCGTAATAATGCTCCATTGAGTCCATGAAAAATTATTATTGAATTTGGTGATGATATGCATGATAACAAGTGTACAAGCTAAGGTGCATGATTATAGTAATAAATTATAAATAATATGTATATAAAATATGAAAGTAAAATAAAATAAGATAATATAATATACAAAAGAGGTATGCTAAAATATATATTGTTATATTTTCTTATAATAGGCGGAGTGAAAAATAATATTTACAATTTTACACAATGTGAAAGAGAAAGTACACTATAGTTAACTAGCGTGAAGAAAAAATTGGAATCTCATGGATAAGTAAAATAGAAATATATAAATGAATAAATACACTCTCTTGAAGTGTAAATAAATATAAAATTTACAAAAATCACTATACCGTAAAAAAACACGACACACACCTAGTGAACTAGTAGGTGGGTAGAGAAAAATATACTCACACATAGTTACATAAAAGGGGATGGAAAAAAATATGTGTGAAAATTTTATTTTTGTTTCTATAAAATCGCACTCTTAATATTTATGCCCTTTAAAACAAAGGAAAGAAATATTTACATAAATACTAAGAGCAGTAATAATTTTTTGGATTCAATCTTACTTAGGTAATTATTAAAGGTGGAGTTTTATGGTTAGGACACACTTTAGAGAAATATACACATTTATGAGCACACCATATCTATTACAGCGTGGTATCACACACATGAAGAAAAATAAGGTATGTACAATCTTTGAGTTAGCTCGTGGGTAGAGTTAAAAGGTTAGTAGTGATGGAGTGAGTCTAAAAATGTGAATTTTTTAATAGCGAAAAGCAGCTTTCAATAGAAATAGCGAAAGAGGGAGAGAGATAGAGAGATACGGATAGGGATAGAGGGAGAGATAAGGATAGGGATAGAGAGAGAGAGAGAGAGAGAGAGAGAGAGAGAGAGAGAGAGAGAGAGAGAGAGAGAGAGAGAGAAGAGAAGAGAGAGAGAGAGAGAAGAGAGAGAGAGAGAGAGAGAGAGGGGAATAGGGAAAGAAAGAGATACATAGAGAGAGAGAGAGAGAGAAAGAGAGAGAGAAGTAGGGAGAGAAAGAGGGAGAGATAGATAGAGAGAGAAAGGTAAAGATAGGGATAGGGATAGAGAGAGATAAAGAAAGAGGGAGGGAGAGAGAGAGAGAGAGAGAAAGAGAGAGAGATAGGGAGATAGAACTAGAGAGAGAAAGAGACAGAGATGGAAGTAGGGAAAGAGGGAGAGAATATATATATATATATATATATATATATATATATATATATAGAGAGAGAGAGAGAGAGAGAGAGAGAGAGGGGGGGGGGGGAAGAAGGAGAGAGAGAAAGTAGATAGAAGGAGAGAAAAAGAGAGAGAGGAAAAGAGGAGAGAGAAGAGAGAGAGAGAGAGAGAGAGAGAGAGAGAGAGAGAGAGAGAGAGAGAGGGAGAGGAAGAGACAGTGAATGTAAATAGAGGGAGAGAGGGAGGGAAAGAGGGAGACAAGGAGAGGGAGAGAGGGAAAGAAGAGAGAGATAGAGGGAAATAGGGATAGAAATAGAGAGAGAAAATAGAAAGAGAGATAGAGAGGGAGAGGGAAAGAGGGAGAGAGGGAAAGAAAGAGCGAGAGAAAGTAGATAGAGGGAGAGAAAGAGAGAGATAGAGGGAAAGAGGGAGAGGAAGTAGATAGAGGGAGAGAGAGAGAGAGAGAGAGAGAGAGAGAGAGAGAGAGAGAGAGGGAGAGAAAGAGATAGATAGAGAGAGAGAGAGAGAGAGAAACAGATAGAAAGAGAGAGATAGAGGGAAAGATGGAGAGAAAGAGAGAAAGAGAGAGATAGAGGGAAAGAGGGATAGAAAGAGAGAGAGAAAGATAGGGAAAGAGAGAGAGAGTAGATAGAGAGGGAGAAAAAGAGAGGAATAGAGAGAGATAAGGAAAGAGATAGAGAGAGAGAAAGAGAGAGAAAAAGAGGGGAAGAGGGAGAGAGAGAAAAAAGTTAAGGAGATGAAAATTGGGCTCCAAAGGGATACCTAAGTAACCAACACCAAGATTACCTTCAAGGCGAGGACGTTTTGTTGAGCGAAGGGCAGCCCATCCCCAAGCTTGGAGGGTGTAGGTAGAAGACAAGGGGTTCCACTTGTAAAACATGTTGATCTATGTTTTGCAATAATGGGATGAAGCAGCTACTTGAGTTTGTAAGGCCAACCCAGGACATGGTGGATGTCCCTGGGATCGCTCTTGTGGACGTACGCAAAGCCCAAACAAGTGGTGCCCAAGTCAAAAGCCACCATGACCTTAGCGAAGACCTCCATGCCTCGGCAGAAGATGTCATCCATGTTTGGCTTCTCATCTCTAAGAGTGCTTGCTTTACATGGAGACGCAAGCATGACTCTGGGATGGAGATTCCGCTTCGTAGTTCAACTACAAGACCAAGAAGGGGAGAGCGTGAGGGATAGAGAGAGAGAGACTCAATGAGAGAAATAGAATTACTTATTGCATTACATTAGAATTGTAATGTTACGATCAATTAATCACTTAGACGTTGAATTTTAGGTGCAACCAACACAAAACAATGGCTACATTTACAACCTTAACATATATATTTGTGTACATATATATCTGTTTATGCATGTATGTAGACACTAAGTACGGGAGCATAGCACCCGAAGGTTAGACGCTTCCTCCTGGGTATAGTCCTTTTTTAATCGCGGCATTATGATCATTGCTTCACTCATGCATGGATTACCGCAATGTACCTTTGGTTTTTCCACGGTTGAGATTGCGATGATATCTAAAGAGGTGCAGTTGACCTTTGGCACTACTAGCCTCTACTTAGGTCTACCACTATGTGTATGTATCTACATGTTTGTGTGCTAATACATATATCCTCTAGGAGAGAATTGTAATGTTACAATCAACTGATCACTTAGACGTTGAATTTAGGTGCAACCAGCACAAAATGATGGCTACATTTACAACCTTAACATGTATATGTGTGTACATATATATCTGTTTATGCATGTTTGTAGGAAAAAGTATGGGAGCATAGCATCCGAAGGTTAGACGCTTTCTCTTGGATATAGTCCTTTTTTAATCATGGCGCTGCGGTCATTGATCCACTCATTCATGGATTGCCGCAATGTACCTTTGGTTTTACCACAGTTGAGACTGCAATGATATCTAAAGAGGTGAAGTTGACCTTTGGCACTACTTGCCTCTACTTATGTCTACTAGTATGTATATGTATCTACATGTTTATGTGCTAATATACTTGTGTATGTATTTATAGATGAGTGAATAGGGCGGAAAGCTTAATCTTATATTACTCTTTGTAATGTAGATGTCAGACGACAGACCAACTGGTGAGGAGCAGCCAGCTGGCTCTTCTTTTGGTTGGTTCACATCTCAGGTGGGCTCCCACCCGGGGTGGACATCGCCTCTAGTGGACCCGAGTCTTGAGTCGGTGAGAACAAGCAAAGAAATAAACAATGTTTCTACGTAGTTAACCACAAACCATGAGTGTCATAGGTTTTTTTCTTGTTATTTGCAAGCATGGCCAATCTACACCTACCCTTCTCAGATTCCTCCACCGGTCATAGATCCTGACTTACAGTGGGCTATCTCTTTACGACAGCAGTACCTCCGTTCAACGGAGGATTTGTTTGATTGCTACACTCCACAACAGCTTGCGACCTACGGTATTTCTCCGCAGACTACACCATGGGGGATTCAGGGAGGGAGTTCTTACCTACAGAGCCTCGCACCGACGGCACCTCCCTCTTTTCTCCCTTCCTATCGTCCTACTCCTATTCCATAGCAGGGTCCTAATCCCCTTGCATCGCAAGGTCCTACTCCGCTTGCATCGCACGGTCCTACTCCCATGGCATCACAAGGTCCTACGCTACTCCATTTCACTCCAGCTTTGCCAGAACATCGTCGATGGACTTCCTATGGCAGCGCACGTTGACGCTCGTCTGAGGGCAACGAGCATCGTGAGAGATGAAGTGACGACTGATGTTGTGGTTTTGCATGTTTTGGTAGTGGCAGGGAAACAGAGTCCCCACTTTCAGAGCTTGCTGCCCTTCATGTAGAGGACGAGGATACTGGCACACCCGTGGTAGACACACATGGGTGCTACTACAAGGTTAAATATGGCGGGGAGGTAGATTTTGACAGAGCACAAGACAGGGTATTTCGACGCCATCTACAAATTCTTATACATTCAGCGTATAAGAATTATTTTATAAATTTCAGAGACCAACTGCCCGATCATGCACGGTACATTGAGGATGCTCTCTTAGCTAGATTTCCAAACGCCCCGAATCAACATTTTTCACGACAATGGCTGGAGGGCTCATAAAGTGATTTAGAAAAAACAAGCAGTGTAGTGTGCGGCGCACAGCAGTCAACCAGGTTAGAGATCCAGATAGGAGTTACCGCGGTGGCCACATGGCAGACGCGGAGTGGGAGTGGGCAATTCAAGATAAGAGCGATCAAGCTGCAAGAGGGGTCATCATACAGACAACAATGCAAGGCCCGGGCAAGACAAACTCCCATGTACTATGGCTCGGGAGGCAAGGGATCTTGGAAGGATAAATATGTAAGATTATTTGAATTATAACGTCGATCAGTGATTATAAAGATTGTAGTTGATGATCTGGTATTGTTATTGCTAACTTGGGAAAATGTCACTCTTTCTCGACCAACCAGAGAGATGTGAAGTATCGGGAGCAACATACAGAATTTGATACTTGGCGATGGTTGTTTGAAAACAACCACATCTCTTGCGAGAAATTCGACGCGGTGGTTGGACCACTATAAGCGGTAAGTTTAAACAAGTTATTTTGTATCAATTGTTTTGAGTTATGGATAATTGTTTAATTTGGTTTGGGTTTATGTAGAGTCAAAGTGATCCAACATACGTGCCTTTGGATGACGACGAGGATTAGATAAAAAAATGTTTTGTCAAAACTTTCGTAAAGTACCAATGTGGCAGAATGTATATACAACTTTTTACTTTTTATTGTAACTTTTTTAAAAAGTTGATCTTCTACATTTTCAATTGTCAAGGTAGAGTAAATTCAATTTCGGTTCTTTGGTTTTTTTTATACTCTTCCAAGAAACAATTGATGTTTATTGTTTTATGTAGGTCAAAAACAAAGGTTCTCATTTGGGCCACCCAAATTTGGGTGGCACAAATGAGTACCTTTATTTTTGAATTGGCGTGTAGCCGTAATAAGCGCGGTAATAACAACGACAAAGGTCGCGATAATAGCAGCGGCTATATTGCTGCGACTATTACCGTGCTTATTGTTGACAAACCACTACCGCATTCATAGCCGCGGTTATTGCCGCCCCCGCAAATTTTTCTCTCTCCTTTTTCCTTTGTTTTCCACGGCAATGTTAGCGGTTATAGACAACTCCTCTTATAGTGTAATACCCACTAGTATCGAGGCTTCACCATGAATAAACCTCAGGAGTATTTGTTGTGTTTTCCCTAAGGATGCCAAAACATTAACAACGCTACCTCGTAATCTAAATTGACCATCGTATATAAGCTCCCTAATTTTGGTGAAAGGTAGCCTGGCACTGACAAGGAGGCTTTCTAGATGATCTAACCTCCCTATTGTAGTCAAGGGGAGGTTAAATCTTATGGAGTTCAATTGGGTGAGCAGTGTACCATGATTTTTTCCTTTTATGGCCGTTGTTATGGAATTGATATCTTATTATTTGTTGCAGCTATGACAGGTAGAAAAGGCTTGACCGAGCTAGTCTATTGCAAAAGTATATCATATTTTATGTACATTTTATTATTCAAGTGCTCTTTATGAGCTTTGGCCATTTATGACCAGCCGGCCAGTTTGTAACCAATTTGACCATTCAAGAAATCTTTAAAACAAATACGTGCAAGAGGAAAATGGTCACTCTTGCATGGGGGGAGATTGCACCCAATGTCTATGTACTTCTTCTCTCCTCTCCCCTCTTCTCTCTTGCCGTGCCAGCGTAGCACTCCGCTCTAGGAGGTGTGCCTGCACGTGATCTCTCGTTCTATCACGCTCTCTTCCTCTCTGCTCGTGTACAACTTGGATTATCCTTTTTGTGATTCGAGGTATGCAGATTTGTTCGTTTCATGGCTTGGAGTATATTGTTTTAGCTATTTTGCAGGGCCCGCGACGTTTCTGTTTGTAGCAGTGGTATCAGATCCCAGAGCTATGTTCTTGGTATGGATTAATCAAGGAGATTTCACAATTGGCATCCGAGTTAAGATCTATGCGATGATGAGGTAAAGATAAGTGCGTTTACCCATTTTATTTTTCTATTCTATTTAATTTCTGCATCCTTGACTTTACCACTTATCGCTTATCTCTTTTTTTGGTAATTAGTAAAAGATCTCTGATTATCTATTTATACCATGAGTGTAGCTTATATAGTGTTAATACATATATTACATAGATCAATAATCACGATCAATATGATAAATATAGATATAGCTGGCTTATTAAAAAAAAAACAAAAAAAACAAAAGAGTGATAAGGTGCACCTGCGGTTGCATAAGGTTAAGAAGAGCACTTGAAAAGACGAAGATGAAGCTTCAAAATTTTGAGTAAGTATGGTAAAGGAAATTTAAAATTAAAAAATAAAAAACTTTGAGAAACTTTAACACCGTTAGAACAACCTCCAAATACCTGGACTAGAATTTAACACCTGCTACTGCGATAATCGACCTGTCATAGTCGGCCAAAAGAGAAACCCCATCGTTCATTGCAAAAGGAGAACAATAACGTTGTACGAAACCATCCCACTAAGTTCTTTTTTTTCTAAAATAAAAAGACCTGTAAAATTTGTTCCATAGCTTGCTTGTGTCGGGCATACTCAGTGCTGAAGACTGTGGCGCTTTACACAGCCTGTATGTGCTGATACACAAGCCACCGGGCACTAGCGGCATAGTTCGATGCACTGCTGCCATTGCCACGTTCATGCTTACGGAACCCTACGACACAGCATGACGGGAGCATGACATGCCAGACGCTTTCCATGCAACTTTTCATGGATGGGGATTGTAGGTAAAAACTATCAACCACGATTAGAAGGGTAGCACAACCTCAGGACTCACATGCAGCCCACGATTACTACCCGTTCTCTATTTCTCAACTACTTCCATGCACCGCAACTCGTCTGTAGACCCTATCCACACAAGTAAACTCGCTCTCTCTCTCTCTCTCTCTCTCTCTTATCAACTATCGACTCTCTCTCTCTTTCTCTCGCAGTTTCCCAGCCACACCTCTTTAGCTTCCCAGCCATCCACCTCTCGCTTGTTCACCTATAAAGCATGAAGACCATAGACCACTCTCTCTCTCTCTCTCTCATGCGTTCTCATGCAGTTATCTATCTCTCTCCTCCTCATCAGTAACTAACAGGCACCCGCACATCCACAAACTGCCACCTTTTCTCCTCCTTTGAATGACCATGCAACGGACAAAAAAAAAAGTACGACTCCGTTTACTGCTAGTGTTCTCTCTCTTTACTCCAGTCGCCATCCACATACCACCACCTGATTGACATGCATGCAGTGCTCATCTCTTACCTTCTCAAAACCGCCACCAACCATCTCTCTCTCTCTCTCTCTCTCTCTCTCTCTCTCTCTCTCTCTCTCTCTCTCTCTCTCTCTCTCTATTTTAAATCGACTTCTCTCCTTTTTCTCTCAGCGTATGGTCTCCACAGACCCACCAACCACCCCCATGCAGTGGCGACCTATTTCTTTTCTCTCTCTCTCGTGGCAAACTAGATTTCTCTCTCCCTCTCCTGTAGTGACTCGGACGCAACTCCAGCTTCTCCAAAATTACATCTTAATTTTTTTTTCTTCACTTGCCTACTAGCACACAATTCAACCACCTCTCCCATGCATTTTGCAGCCTCTCAAGGCCCAACAGCTTGTCAATATCACGAATCTTTCTTTGTCCTTAACTGGCACCACACCAACAGCTCTATGCACACACCCAACCTACCCCAAGCATGGCAGTTGTGGGTCAAGGCAACCCCAACACACACATAGAGGAGCAATTTCGAGAGCAGAAAGATTGTGGTGGATCGTTTCGTAAGATGGATTGGAACAAGTAGCGGCGATGCAGCTAGTTGATGAGAAGCAGCAGGCATGGAGTTAGCAAACAAAGGTCAGCAGTGCTAAGTTTGCAGCTCATGGCGGAAGCTTTTGACGTGGCAGCTTGGCTCAACTCACTGCTTCTCTCTATCTCTTTTGCGCTATTACAAACCCCATCACACTCCTTCTCTTTCGCCCCCCTTGAAGTTTGACTGCTTACAGAAGCAGGCATTGACGACGCCGCTGCAACGCCCTCTACAATACTTTTTCAGGCGACACTTGATGTAGAGCATCGTCGAGTCATGACTACTGATGACGATTTTTTTTCTCTTAAAAATTGAAAAAAAAAAAAAAATCAGTCTTTAAATATTGTTTTTTATTTTGTATTCAGGCATTGGCTTAGATCTACAAGGATTGTATGAGTTTTTTCCCGATTCCCATAGGCCTTTTGCCGGCGTTTTATATAGCATATCATTTCATTCCACCCTCCCACTACAATTCCTTACCGCAGGGGACATTGACGAAGCTCTATGGTGACCGTTGCATTACTTTCTCAGATAAACGTCCACTGACGAGCATCCACGGGAATCGACGACGATGATGACAATATTAGTATCACGCTTTTAGGGTTTTACTTTTAAGTTTGTACCCAAACTTTGGATTAGATTCACAGTGATTGCATTAGTTTTCACTCAAAATGTAATTTTGGCCTTTGAAGGCATTTAATGTAATATTTTATTTCATTTCTCGCTCTTTCCCCCTTATCTACTACATCTGACACCTCCACTACAGTGCTCCCGCCCCTTTTCTTTACCATGGCTCTGGCACGCACAAGCCCACCTTCAATACATTGAACAATAGTGGCTGCTACACCACTGTGCACTGACCTAATAGTTTGCAAGATGAAGAGGAATGCATTGTTGATATTAACATATATATATATATATATATATATAAAATAATCAATAATCTATAAGACAATACAACTAACCGCTTATGCGTAGTTAGTCTATCCGCACAACTTCAAACTGCTTATGGCAATGACCTCACATTGCGGCTCACTACACATACTCAAACATTGGACAAGCTTGACGTTATATTACGACCTCACACATTACCAATCCCTACTTAGGGGCAGCTAGTACCAAATTACATCTATGCTCTAGGCAATTAAGTTTCTATTAGCAGGGATTATTCAGTAATTTTCTTTCTCTTAATTGATTTTTTAAAACTAAACATAAACAATGCGCAGCAAATGCTAACACATTGCAATTGATTCTTTTCATTAAGTAGTGAGTGCAGCACTTCTTTAGTATTGCAGGTATCCAAGGAATTTATTCATGGAAACACTAATAAGCACGGACTTATAATATAAGCATTTATTGTTGATAAATATTACTTTGTGTGATGACTAGCTTCAATAACTCTCATTATCATGTGTTTTTTGTATTAATAAGATTCATATTTTTCATTCTAGTGATTTGACACTCATCCCTACCTTCAAAAGAGATGTTTGTAGGTGTCTACGATCCTTTCACTTTCTGCTTTTGATATCGACACTCCCCCATGTATAATAGTTTGAGTTTTTATAAACAATTGTACCACTCTACATGTTAAATCATTGTTTACTTATCATACGTTAATCAACATGACATATTCTTTTATTTCATGGTCAATCGTTAACAAAAAATTAACACATTTTGAATTTACTTTGGTGTAAGTTTGATAGTTACAGCTTTCTCCTACTTGTACCTCTCTCCCCGTGCACAAACTAGTATATATTTCAAATGCAGTACATTATCCAGGTACGTACACCCAATACTTCTCCGCTTTTCTCTTTTCGTGTTATATTTTGAGCTATGAACCCAACCATCTCTCATATTGTGGCTTGCACTTTGACCTAAATTGAATTACTTTTGAGAGCATTTGACATTAAGCTATGACCATACTCACAAGAGCTGAGGTACCTCCATAATCCAGAACTTCGTATGTACTTTGATATACTCCAAAGTGGTGTCAAACAGATCGTAAATATTTTTTTCCTTTTATGTCTTGCTTGGTCCATTGGTTACACGCACATAGATTCGCCAATTTAGGCAGTGTGTACATGGGTGAAAGCATGTTAACTTGTCATGCTTTTTCATGTCCCGGACAATGCTAACTAGCACAATTTTGACATATGCTAACTAGTACAATAACTTGAGCTACATCTCCAAGATCTATGACATATGATATATCAATAGAAAGCACTTGAAACAAGGAATCCAAATGTACAATCTCTGACAAATTTTGATATTATTTGTAAAAAAATTTACCGGATGCCCAACTTTTCGAAGATGTGCTAACTTGAAACTGCTAAGTAGCACAAGAAGCGCGACAGGTTAAGATGCTTTCACCCACATACTCATTTTGGTGCAAATCCGCCGATTTAGGCAGCACATTGATAAATTGCAGATTCATAACTTATACCGAATGCAGATTCGCCGATTTAGGCAGCACACTTTATTGGTGTAGACTCGCCAGATGAGGCAACACCGATCACAAAATCATGTTGCAGTGGCTAGCCACCACTATAACTGGTATAATTTTGTTACCCGGGTATAGAAAATGAAAGATATTTTGGCTTTGGATTTATATTGTGGAATTGGAATTGGATTGGGATTTGGTATCTAGTGATTTTTACAGCAGTGTTTATGTGATGAGATTGACATTATGAGATTGATGATGAGTGTGACCAATGATATCATGATTCATCAAGGTATGACATATACTGCTTATTCTAGTGGTATGGGACACTAGAATAGGTAGTATGTGGATGATGGAAGGCATAAGAAATGTTGTCTAATTTTATGGATTTTTCTTTTACTATTTGCTACACATTTCTAATCATTGTTTTTGACAAGTACTGTTTGCAGATTTTTATCTTCGCAACTAAGGATAGTTGCTTTCCAACGGAGAGCTATGTTATGTAATTGATATCTTATTATTTGTTGCAGCTGTGACAGGTTGAAAATGCTTGACCGAGCTAGGCTATTGCAAAAGTATATCATATTTTATGTACATTTTGTTATTCAAGTGCTCTTTATGAGCTTTGGCCATTTATGACCGGCCGGCCAGTTTGTAACCAATTTGACCATTCAAGACATCTATAAAACAAATACGTGCAAGAGGAAAATGGTCACTCTTGCACGGGGGGAGATTGCACCCAGTGTCTGTGTACTTCTTCTCTCCTCTCCCCTCTTCTCTCTTACCGTGCCGGCGTAGCACTCCGCTCTAGGAGGTGTGCCTGCACGTGCTCTCTCGTTCTATCATGCTCTCTTCCTCTCTCTGCTCATGCACAGCTTGCATTATGCTTTGTGTGATTCGAGGTATGCAGATTTGTTCGTTTCATGGCTTGGAGTATACTGTTTTAGCTATTTTACAGGGCCCGCGACGTTTCTGTTTGTAGCATCCGTAGGGAGTGCAAACATAGTTTTCTTATATGTCGCTGGTTCTAGATCTCCCAAGTGCCAACCTACGCCCTTTTTGAGCTAATTGTGAAAAAAACATTAAACGTCCACATTTACAACATTGATATATAGGAACATCATTTGTTGTTTCTATGTAATGTTGTATAGCTTTGTTTGATGGGGAGGCTTGTTGTTCAAGGAAACTGTGGGGTGTAATTGTTTTTTAAGTTTTTAGTTTTGTTGTTATTGCACCTATTTCTAAGGTGATTCTATCACCCAAGTAAGAAAATTGCTGTGTGATGGAGGTAGGGAGTTCATTCATTTGCTAGAGAAGAAAAGCTTTCAATGATTCTGTTTCTTTTTTGTCCCAGGTACAATACTTGTGTTTGTGCGAGTATTGGTGTCCCCCAAGTAATAAAATAGGCAACCAATTTTATCGACAATGATAATTTTGTGCAATGTTGTTGGATCGGCTCCACTATTGAATGTTTTCTTTTTGGGTGAACTTATTGGCACACCATAAATATGGACATCAGATGCAATAAAAGGAGAATTCATGGATAACATCAAGTGCAATACCAATAGATGATGTGTGGCTATTCAATACTTGGGCCAATATAGAGGAATCATGTCCACTAGAAGGCAAATGCACCAAAGGTGTCATCATTGGCGTTCACTCCAACGATACTCTCACCGCGTCAACCATGATGTACTGTTAATTTTTTGCAATGAGAAGAGAGACTATATTATTTTATTGAGCACAAGGAATAGATTATTATTCCATGGGTGACTACCTAGGAAAGCACTATGAATATCATTTTGAATGAGTTGTTGAAAAGATGCATTTTGGTTGCTTGAGGAACCCATCTACGTGCAATTTTTTGCCCCTCTTGGTCTATGGGGAGGGAGAAATGCAAGTAAATGAAACACACACACACACACACACACACACACACACACACACATAGATGGGAATCTAAAATATGAGCAATGGATGAAAGAAATAATATAAAGAGTGTGTTTTTGTGTGGAGGTGATGGAGTTTCAATGTTGGAGAGGAGGAGTGCTACTTTGTCTCTTCGACAAAAGATGTGACAAGGCCTAACTTGTTGACGGTGAATCTGCCTGTTCCGACAAGGAAGGCTAGCAGCTCAGGTGCATCTAGTACATGAGAAGCATATAAGTCAAAAAAAATTTTGTCAAGATGCAATACTTTGTCAACTATGTCACCCGCCAAGGAAACATCAATTGGGGAAGCTTTGTTAGTCAAAATATTTCCTTCAAGCTTGGGCACCAAAACAATAGTTGTAGATTTTGAGCAGATAGAGCAAAAGTCTACCTCTTCTTGGTGATGGATCTTAGTAGATTTTCATTGACCGCAAAAATGTTCCACCAAAATTGAGTTCACATTCACAAAGTGTAATGTGCCAGTCACCTATGTATAGCCACTTGACAAGGTAGAGCTTTCCTGAGCTATTATGGTGAAAAAAGAAAAGCAAGAGCAATACTTACTTCTCGATTGTGACCAACATCAAGAGTATGGGCCTTATATGATTCCTCCAAATGATGCTTGAGATGAGAACTTTGGACGCATGCTAGGATAGTATTATCCAAGACTGAAAGTGTATTGCTTCAGCCTGTGAAGGAACCTATGTCTCGTGCAACAAACATAGGATGCACATCAGCTCAAGAGCACGAAACATAGCGTGGTAATTGTCTTTGCATGCATTCACAAAGCTAAGTTGTGACGGCAAGAGAGGGAAAATATTAGAAAGCAACAAGTCTATAAAAAGCCAGAGATAAGGAAGTCTTATAGTGGTATGATCCTTAGCTACTGGCCCATCTGCAACAACATGATCACCTTGGGAAACACCAGCTTTTGAAGTGCTAGCATGGCCCTATATAACAAAAAAAGGTACAATTCCAAAGTGTGTACGGGTGCCCTGTGCATGCAAGGAATGTGCCTCATCCAAAAATTGATGCACTTTGCTCTCTGGGCAGAAATTAAGGTTGACTTCAAAAGGCTTTGTCTTTTCTACAACCGTGAAAGCGTTGAAGAATAGTACATAAGGAGATGTGCATCCATCTGACTTAGTTTTTTCTGACAGTCACATTCTCAATGTGCACAAAGTCTCCTGCAGTAAGAGTGTCAATGAATTGCGCAATAAATTGATCACTAAAAACACAAGTGATGGTGTCAGTGTTGAGTGGATCAAGTAGGTCTGCCTTAAGGTTGCGCATATACTTAGCAACTTCTAGGATTTGTTTGTAAGTCCCACATCGGTTCAGTATGCACCCGTCAAATGCGAAACGAGGGCAAGTCTCAATGATGTCAACAATGCGTAGTAGAGGTATCTTAGTGAAAATATAAGGCACAAGAGAAGATGAACTAGTATGAATTACATCCTCATGGTAGCACTTAGCAGGAGTATGTTCATCTAGTTTGGCACCCCCTGTAACGCACTTGCTGCAAGTGGTGGACCATCTAGAGAAGGTTTGACTGTCACATCAAAAAACAAAACTCGTAATAGATGTACACAACAATAGAATATCTACGTGGCGCAAGCAAGCCTTACTTAGTTTCATTGTCACCTTGCAAGTCTTGAAAAGTGTACACGCTACCACACCACTTTAACTCACATGCTTGAGGGATTTGGGCCAAACGCCAAGAGAAGAAGAAACATCAAGTTTAGGTAGACTTGGTGCGGAGTGGAGACACAAAATCAAGAATGAGGCCACTATCCGGTTCCAAGAATGATGCAGCCATATCATGGTGCACTATCTTGCTCTACTCTAAAAAAAAAGAAAGAAAATTCGTATTATTGCCAAGCATACATCAAGAATTTTCTATAAGGTATGAAGCAATTGAGTCACCATCTTCAAACTCCATCAAGCGAACATCACTAGATTCATTTGACATAGGTTCCACGCTGTCATTGCAGCCACCGTAATGTCCATTGAGTGGGTTTCACAAAGAGGACGAGGCAGCCATATTAATAGAGGATGGTAAGTAATGTTCCCGCAACTATTACTTGATGTGTTCAAAATAAGCAAAGGGAAAAGAACATCCTTTAGCTAAAGAATAACTAAGTTCTTAGAAACAATACTTTGGACTATCACACAGAGACCTTAGGATCGATAAGGGAGAGGGATAGTCTTCAACTAATTTTTGCAGCAGCACCACCACTTATATACCACTTAGTCTTAAGGCTAACCTACTATCAGATCTATTAAATGGATCTGACACATATTTAGACGCATGCAAGAGAACATCGAATTCAAAGGCATTAGTGAACTAGTGGACAAAGGTACATCAATCAAAAAGGGTACCCCCACTTTATCCATTCATACTCTTCTTGTCCATAGATTGTGCAATTTGAGGTACCAAAGTTAGATCCAACAATGTCTGGTCTAGCATTCCCACCATGCTCATGTGCTGGACACTAAAGAAACAACAAATGGATGAGCGAGAGAGAGAAAGAGGGTGTGTAATCATGAGACTCATAATATGCAAGCAAATCAGTTGCACGGTGTGAGCCACTATGAACGTAGAAACTCTGGGAACTCGCTATATGGGAATGGGAGGGAGCTGTGTTTCACATCTTGTCAAGCACTGTTCGAGTATTTTTTTGTTTTACCTTAATAAGGTATCGTTCGTGATATCAAAAGTGTCGCTTCAAAGTACGCCCAACCCAACCCAGCAATAAGGCCTTTCCTCAGCAAGCCAAAAAAGTAGTCTAAAACCCTACAATGACGCTAATTTCCTAAAGTCCCATCTTGGCAAAATGAAGGGAACAATGTGGAACATGTCTCAGGTATGTGTCGTGCCGTTTCCAATCCCAAAATACTGAGTGAGTGCAAGGAGAAAAGAAGAATTTCCACCCCAGAATAGAGATAAGTAGGGTAACAATTTGAAAAACACCTCTAGTTTTTTAAAATTTCCACTTGGCAAACTCAAAGAAGTCAAACTTGCATGCTTGAAAAACAATTTTTCCCAAGCTCTAGAAGGAAAGGAACTTTGAAAAATGCAAACACTATCGATGCAAGGGTAAATCAGGCCTAAGTGCCTTTATGATTCGATGTACACCTGCAACCAGTGTTCGTGGAAAATTGCGCCTCAACTCAATATCGTGCCGATTTCAATTTCAAATATGCCGGTTGAAGGCAGGAGGAAAGTGAGGAATTCTGCCTAGAAATCAAGAAAAATAGTGTGAAAATCCAAAAAGGTAACTTGGTTTTTTAACATTTCCTCTCAACAAAATCTCGAGCTGTCTCTTCCCATGTTTTCGATAGTCTCCAGTGCTCAAGAAAAATGTGCCTCAGCTCAATATCGTGCCATTTCCAATTTCAAAAATGTGGGTTGAAGGCAAGGGAAAAAGGAGAAATTCCGCCCCAAAATAGAGAAAAATAGTGTAGAAATATAAAAAATACTAATTTTCTAAAATGTCCTTTTGGAAAATTCAAGGAAAGGAATTTTGCTTGTTTTAAAAATATTTTTTCCCCAACACTGATAGTCTCTCTCTCTTTCTGTCACAATCGTGTCATTCTCTTCCTCTCCATATCGGACGCGTGATCTTTTGAGGGGGGATTTGGAGATGCTCTGTAAGCTCAAAACCAGATGATAGTCTCTTTCTCTCACACACAACCACGCACACAGGCGAGTGACGGTGCCATGATCTCTCTCTCTCTCTCTCTCTCTCTCTTTTTGAGGCAATCGTGTAATTCTCTTCCTCTCCATATTTGACTTGTGTGGTCTTTTCAGGGGGATTTGGGTATCTGGAGATGCTCTGTAGACTCGAAACTAGATGAGGATGATAAGGTACAGCAAGTATGGCTGCATTTAGTGAAGTGCACGAAACTCAAGAGTCAAGACGACGTTTTGACATGGTCTTTAGCTTGCACGAAATGTGAGGTGATGCAACACGCAAGGACACGTCAGGCTCGCACGCGCTATTGCAGGCAGACTTGACTTCCGCGTGTAAACATAGGCAATACTAGGCATGCTTAGATCCTCAAATTCTAACAAGGCCCAAATTATGCCGCTTGTGATAAAGACTACATAGCCTTCAAGGTGCACTCGTTTGAAATTTTTCATGGAGCCATCCACTCCCGTCTGGGTTCAGCCTCACCAATTCACCTACAATGACCTACTCTCGCATGCCTTCTCCCAAAGGCCTAACAAATACTAGCCGTCCACATGGAAGCCATCAGATAAAGTTCGCCTAAGCTAACCCAATACTAGGGCCTTTCTTTAACAGGCCAAAAAGTGTCACATTAGAATGTCAGGACTTTTACAATTTCCCAACTAGATTGAAGGAGAACACTTTTACATACCAAATCCAAAGGACCTTTGTTAGCTCGACAAGTAAAAATAAAAGATGAACCAAGGTTTCTCATTTGTGTCACATATACCCAATTATTGAATGCCTAGCTGGCATTCGAGCTGATTGCCTTCTGCAAAAAAAATCCTTCCCAAGTAGCATCATGGGATGGAAAACATTTCCACTAAACTAAATGTTCCCGAAGAGTTCTATTCTTAAGAGTTCTCTCTCTCGTTGCCAAAATACAATCATGCTAAATTTTTAGAGTACCTTGACTTGGCATCCCTATTCAATACATGTGCGAAATCTGGAATATAAGGTTTTTAAGAGACTAGCACATCATGTTCCTTAAGATACGCAGGAGGCTTTAGCTTATATGCCTGAGATTCCACTCTCTTGAAAAAATCATACAAACTACAATACCTTGGGCTAAGCTTTTTATACTTACCCCGGGATAAAGTGCTTCTTTTTTGCCCAATTTGCAATCCTTGAATTTCTTATCCGATCATCGTAGATCAGCATAACTCTTTTGACAATATTGGGCTCTTGAATATCCTTATGAATAGTATTCTTTTACTTGGAGATTTCTTCAATCATGTGGATGCTTCTACCCTTAGGGTAGAATGTGAGAAATTCAAAGGAGATAAACACTCTAGACGATAGAGAACATTAAATGGTGTCATACCTATACTAATGCTCATTGAAAGCTGCGAACTCTCCACTCTCCCTCTCAAGTTCTCTCTTCTCAAGATCCGAGCTTTGTCTCTCTCTCAAGTGCTATCTTAGGACTAGCCTACCTTCTCTTTCACTCTCGTCAAGTTGGGTTGTTCCGAGCTAGGTTGATGAGGCAAAACAAAGACATTGTGGGTTTGAGCCACCACCAACACCACCATGATATTGTCCACAGAGAGAGATTGATAGTGAGGAGAAGAGAGCCCAAGCCTACCAGTGTTGATATACAAATATAAGAGAGAGAGAGAGAGAGAGAGAGAGAGAGAGAGAGAGAGAGAGAGAGAGAGAGAGAGAGAGAGACAGAGAGAGAGAGAGAGAGAGTTGGCGTGGAGCCAGGGGCTATTGTGCCACAGCTTGAGAGAGAGAGAGAGAGAGAGAGAGAGAGAGAGAGAGAGACAGAGAGAGAGAGAGAGAGAGATAACAGTTGCTCACAGTGGAGGCAAAAGACTGCTACCCCTCGTCTGTAGTGACCAAGGGATGATTTTCACAAGGGATCTACGAGGGAGAGTTTTATCGACAAGGCGGGGGGCTTTGGGCCATTGGATCAACATAGAAAGGGGAGGGGGGGAGGTTTTTATAGTACTACCATCACTTTCCTCTCAGCTAGTTGCAATAGGTGGGCTGGATAGGGAGTGGGAGGTCGAGGTTTTGAATCATGACGCATGGCGGGCAGCCTAATTTTTTTCCCATGGAGATGGGATCAATGGCGGATTAAATCTATGCCATATATCCCTTGACTTTGGCCCATGGCCTTTATAGATGAGGGTTGCTCGATGAGAGATAGCTAGATAGATAGATAGTTCTATTATCATCCTCAAAGGTCAAATATGACCTATGGGACCAAATGAACATGTCACGTTGTGTGCGTGGAGGTCATAAGTGACTCTTGATGCTCAAAAATGACTGAAATAAGCACCACAATAGAGAGTCCACATCATGGTTGGGAGAGGAAGGTATGTAGGGAGAGCTCATGGCTGAATATATGGGAAAAAGAGGACCTAATGTGGTCAAAAGTTTAGCACTCAAGTAGTGTGTGGTACTCATTCTCTCACACTTGACGAGTGCATAAGGTGCAAAGTCAATGAGACTTCTCGCCAATGCCCCAACGTCCTATCTCGCAGTGTAGAGAATGGGAGCTAAGACAAATGGAGGCAATGGTGTAGATCGCACTCAACGGGATGGGCTCAAGGATGTAGGGATGGGTTCGGTTACCTCGTTCAGAGAAGAAGAGAGATTTGTAGCTTGTGGCAACGTGTGTGGTGTAATGGCTGAAGCAAGAACCTCCGGATTTCTCCCAAGCTGTGATACATTGGCGTTGTAAGAAGGCCTCATTAATTGGGAGTTGATCGACTCATCCTTGACCAAGTGACATGCATCTCATCTTCCAAACCATTTCTTGATGTCGAGCATCCACCCCGAACTTAGTGTTTTTCTATTGCATGTCTTTTGGACCTTTTGACTTGCTTCATATGTGATTCTAGTAAGTCGATGCAAAGGGCTATGTTGTGTCTTAAGCATGTACTCCATAACCCTTTGCATGCCCAAGACCTCAATGGGAAGTGATCGGGACTCAAGAAGTAAGAGCATGTAGGGTGTTTGTGTCTTGACTTGGAGAAAGTTGATGAGGAAACGCTTTTGGAAATTCTCAAACTCTTTCAAAGTAGACTTCCCGATGCTTCCACCCCACACCTCCACTCCATAAAGAAGCACCGGTGTCACCAATGTGTCAAAGAGGTAATTTTTGAGAGTCCAACACTTGATCCCTCCAAAATTGCACATGTACTCAAATGCATAATAAGCCCTCTTTATGGCTTCCAAGCGATGCATTGCACAATCCTTCCATTTATGATTGGATGGAACCTCAAGGCCAAGGTACTTCAAGTGATCTACCACTTCAAGTTGCTCATTGTTGTATACAATGCATGGATTTTCATCATTGAGAGTCTTTACAAGCATAACCTTGGTTTTGGATCCATTCATGATCAGCCCACTATGTAGGCAAAAGTGTTCCAAGACACTCATAAGCTTTTGTGCATCTTGTAAAGTATGTGCCAAGAGCACTACATCATCGGCATAAAGCAAAAGCATGATCGTCGCATTTCCGATCTTAACCTCTTCTATGCCTTCTTGCTGCATAAAATCAAGAACCATGCATTCCAATTCACCAATGAGTAGCCCAAAGAGGGTTGGGGAGAGTGGGCATCCTTGTTTGACACCAATGGTGCTTGCAAAAAATTTTGAAATTCCATCGGCCATACGTAATCGACATATCACTTTTGGTAGATGCGAAAGAATGCATGCATAAATTCTCTCGACACTTGAAGGCTTTGAATATATCTCCAAAGATTTCCTCACGGTACCATGTCAAAAGCTTTCTTGAAATCCGATTCCGATTCCATTCACCAAGTGTAAAGCTTTGTATGCATTCTAGAGTGGCTTCCGAGAACAACATATAGTCAATCATGCTATCACCATTGTGCTTTCTACAGGTAAAGTCATTGGTGCCTTGCCATAGAGATACACCATTTGCAATGAGCCTTCTAGTACTATTGTACATATGTAGAAGTGACTTTCCACAATGATCGAGTTCTTTTGCATCATTAGAACTTTGATTATACATGTATGAGTCATCCATTCTTCTTGAGACATGCGGCATGTCGACTTGTTGTGTGTCGTGTTGTAACGTATTTGTGCGAGCATTCATGTCTCCAAAAACAATTACTTCACCTTGATCCGTGTGATGATCAATGTCTTCCTCCAGTTCAACAAAGGGCTGATCTCTTTCCATATCCAAGCGAGCATAAAAGTTGGAGTCATAGTGAGAGATGTAGCAACTAGCCACAAACATGACTTGACCATTTAGTGGGCTGATTTTCAGCCATAAGTTGTGTTTATACTTATCTTCTTTGACAATGGAAACATCTTTCAAACCCTTTTTGGTCATACATGTTATGCCTTCTTGGCCTCTTCATTGCTTTGCATTTTTGGCCAACATCAAAGAATGCACATCGTATTTGTCAAATCCAAGAATTGGTTGTGCATCATGCTCCCATGTTTTGACAAGAAGTATCACATCGGAGTCATTGGTAAGCTCATCAATGCCAATTCCCACATTCCATGGATACCCGTTAGAATTCAAAAAGCTTATTCGCAAGCGTGAGTTGGTCTCATAGATCATGTATCCCTATTTGTTGGGTGGACTTACATCCTCCTCAAGTGGCTTTTCTTCTGAGATGACACTTTAACCTTCTTGCTTCTTTCCTCATATTCTTTGGAACGTACATTTTGTTTCATAAGAGTGTGATCCTCATATACATTACAACCCCTTCCTTTGAGGTAGATCGAACTATTGTCAAGGACGATCTTTCTCTTTACCTCATCAGCCATGGTACATACAATAGGTCTTTCTCGCGAGCGAGGGACTCCTTGTTTTCCAAATCGATGTGCACCATAAGCCATGATTCCTGACATGCCAAAGTGCGTAGCAAAAAACTCTTCAATAGCAACCGCAAGAGATTGGGGTGTTTCCATGCTTTCCTCCTTTATTCCATGAATGACAACGTCTTTGAGCGTTTTTGTCGTTCTTGCAATTATTGAGTGTCCACATTCTCTACATTCTTTGCTTGGTCAATGGATTGCATGATAAGAGATGTGGAAACCACATTATCCTTACATATATCAACCCATGATTTGGATACATTTCTCATCTCACATACATCATGTCGTATTGTATCTATTGTTTCCTCTTTGAATACATGATCACTCTCAGCTTTTCTCAAGTGCTCTTTCAATACATTCATGTCACAACAAGAAAGCGTTTACATTCTTGAACTTCATTCTCAAGATGCATCAAGCGTGTTGTTTGCATTTCTAGAACCTTCTTGAGGTGCTCATTCTCCACAACGAGAACTCTTAAAGTGTCATTCTCCATTGCAAGTGCACGCAACTCTTCACCTTGCTTGCTGATGGTTTCTTGT
Source organism: Adiantum capillus-veneris (assembly GCF_014529385.1). Classification (NCBI taxonomy): domain Eukaryota; kingdom Viridiplantae; phylum Streptophyta; class Polypodiopsida; order Polypodiales; family Pteridaceae; genus Adiantum; species Adiantum capillus-veneris. The sequence goes on along the minus strand of NC_140940.1, from coordinate 129,964,543 downwards.
AATGAGATCAAGGAAGTGATGATCATTGCTTCCGTTTTTGTAGATGATGTGGTTGGATTAGCATCCAAATTCCCTGGAGATTTTGCATCATTCTCCATGGCGAGTGTGGATTTTTCACCCTTGCGAGTTCTGTATGACATTGCCTTCAAGTCGGCAACAAAAATGAAGAGTTTTGACAAATTTTTCATCTATAAGATATTGTTACAACAAAGCCTTCCATTACCAAAAAATTCTATCTTTACATCAATGCGTAGAGGGCTTTGTTCTCTTCGATTAAGGCTATAGATAACCTAAATCGGAGTTAAAATAAGCAAATTATGGTCAAAAGAGTGAACTGCTGTCTACTAGGTCAAAAACGACTGAGAGAGAGAGAGAGAGAGAGAGAGAGGTTAGAACGTCAGATGGGGAAGGGGTTGCCCATGGCTGCATGGATTTGCAGCCACGTGGAACTGTCCTTTGTCTCTTTAATATAGTACTAGCTCATGCGACCCGCCTAGCAGTGGGTCTCACTCGCTCTTTAATATAGTACTAGCTCATGCGACCCACCTAACAGTGGGTCTCACTCGCTCTTACCACTTTTATATGCGTGTGTATCTTTATACATTTCTCCATCACACACACACACACACACACCCGATCGACACTATCACCAATAATCTACGGATACTTGTTTACACATGTCAAATGCCACTTTGTCCCACTTTGTCTTCAGAGAGGGAGGGAAAGAGGGGGGGGGGGGGGGGGGGGGGGGGGGGGGGGGGGGGGGGGGGGGGGGAGTTGATGTGTACATTTTATCTTTTTGTTATTGTGCAATTGTGACGATACAAACACATTTGATACAAATTGTCTTTTTCTCCTTGCATAGATCTTTGAGGTCCCTTAGGACAACTCCTGCTACATTTAACCTTTTTTGCTTCTTTCTTTTCTCCTTCCTCCTTTTACACACAAAGAGAGAGAGAGAGAGGGAGAGAGAGAGAGAGAGAGAGAGAGAGAGAGAGAGAGAGGGAGTGAGATTACACAAAAGAAAATCACTAAAGATACATATTTCAAACATAAAAAGATTTTGTTTACATTAGTTCCAGATAAAAGCTATGGAATATATCTACATAGAGCTCTTAGTCGTGCTATTTCAACATGATCAAGATATTGAGATAGAGATCTAGAAACTTTTTTGAAATATTTTTTTTGAACCTAAAGTAAATCTTGCAATGATGAATCAAACCAAGCTCTTGAATTCTCTCTTTGTCTCTCTTGCTCGATGTTTCTCTTGCTATTTCATCGTTAGTTATTTGCTTGTATCAACATCTTGAGTGGCGGCACACGCCTTCAAGATGCAATTGTAAGTGATTGCATTTGGAGTGATGCCCTCGCTTTACATCCAGTGAAGAGCCCATACTTTCCTAGCCTTGCCTCCATATAGCATATCCTACAATAAATGCATTCCAAGAGACATGATTTTGGATGGATAGGTAACTCCTTAAACACTTTTGTGCTTTCTGAAGTAAACCACATTTGGCAAACGTATCGACCAAGGCATTGCCAAGCGTGACATTTTCTTCTAGTATCCCCTGAATAACAATCTTATATTGAATTCTTTTGCCCATATCAGCATCTTGCGTGGTGACACGTGCCTTCAAGATGCAAGCATAAGTGATTGCACTTGGAGAGATTCCCTTTGAGCATCTTGAGTGACCCCTAACTTTTTCCTAGGCCCTAAGTGTGGGATTAGCTCAATCTAATCTTTAGTAGCATGCCTAAAAATGAGCTTGAAAGCATTGGCATGGACATCACCATGATGGAGGTTATCATTCGTAGCTTCCATTGATGTGTGCGAGCTCTTTCCTCACCCGATGGATCCTTTTTTTCTGAAAGCATTTGGCTTACAATTCACACCACATGGCAAGGAGACTTCTTCCACTATAACATTAAACACTTCGATCTTTTAGTACTCACACAACCTCTCTGTCATGCAAATGTGGTAGTCTGATTGATCTCCTTTCCTCTTGAATGCGAGGTCTTTCTTGAAATTTAAATCCACCGGATAGAGTATGATATTTCTCAAGATAAGCATGATCCCTAACTTCCTTCTAGGCCCTAAGTGTGGAATATCTCAATTTACTCTTGAGTTGCATTCTTTGGGTTTGACTATGAGTTTGGATATATCAATTCCCTCTTGAATAATAGGTTCAGTTCAAGACTCAAAGGATAGATGTGCAAGGTCTCTCGAAACTGTTTCTATGATGCTAACATCATCTCCTGGTGGGCTTTAAACTCTCTTCATGAGGCAGAAATTATCGAATCCATTTTTAGTTTTGCTGGATTGTTTTAGGCTTTTAAGTTCAAAATCCCAATCGTTCCACTCCTTCAGTGTCTCCTTTTGTTTTCGAGCAATCAACACGCTCTGAGATTTTGTGTCTACTAGACAATATACACACTCTTCTAGGCTCCAACGCTCTAGTAGTGGTGGTGATAGTTGCTATGGAGATGCCGTCGCTAATGCTTCGACACCGCCTTGTAGTCGACAAGGCTCCTTACCTTTCCCTTATTTTCCCACCTCCACATTAGCCACGACATCGATATCTACTCCAAGTTTTGCACAACTATCGGTCGTTCTTGGCTACACACCACTTGCTACACCTCTGAGAGTCACTCCCATCAACACTTCTTGCTTCCGGGCCCAGACTCCAATGGAGACACCTTTCGTCCGTACCCCCATCGAAACGCAACTCGAGATGCCACTCGGGACCCCTGCCGAGACACCCAGGTTCATGCGTCACAGGCGAGAGGGCTTGCCGTACTCAGTCAACATCAACGACGGCATCATCATGGATGACGATGCCAAGAAGGTGATCTCGTGCATACGTGGCCTTTTCTCTTTGGTGTTTCAACACTACATACTAAACACCTGGAGTGAAGTACCAAATGAACTAAAAGACAGAGTCATTAGCATGTTGCATTATGAGTTTTTTGTGTCAAGTAGAGATGATCTCTTCAATGAAGACCTAATGAAGGTGCGGATGCGCAAATACTACAAGGACAAGAATTCTAGAGTGCAAAAATCAATAAAGCATGGGTGGAGCATGCCAGATTGGCTGGCCAAAGAGGATTGGAAGAATGCAAAGCGAACAGCACGCGAGAATCCTGACAAGTAGAAGCAACAAGAGGAGTCAGCCAAAGCGCGAGTAGAGATAGGGAGATCGCACCACTTAGGGAGCGGCGAGTGGGAATCATTTGAGGCCGATTTTGTAAGTGTTTTTACATTGCCCTTTAATTAGGTTTGGTAGTTATTAATAATTATACTTTTAAATTTTAACATAACATATTTTTTGTATGTTTTGAACCCCACACTGTACAACCGGAAGTATGCGGGCAGAAAGGGCTTAAACACCTTTTAAACATTCTCAGTTCTCGCTCCGACATGGTTAGTATTTCACGTTAGGGTGAAAGCATGTTAACGTGTCGCGCTTTTTGTGCTGGTTAGCACTTTCAAGTTAGCATGTCTTAAAATACTTGGATGTTTGGTAAAATTTTTACAAATAATCTCAAAAAAATTCGGAGGTTCTACATTTGGATTCCTTGTTCTAAGAGCTTTCTATTGATACATCATATGTTTATAGATCTTGGAGATGTAGCTCATGGTATTGTACTAGTTAGCATGTGTCAAAATTGTGTTAATTATCATTGTCCGGGACATGAAAAAGTGTGTCACGTTAACATGCTTTCACCCCTTGCTCTCTTACATTTGTTGTATATTAATGATAAGCTAAAAAATATTTTTTTTTGTAATTATATGTTTATACTTACAGTAAGTCTTCTTGTTTTATTCTGAAAAATCCGACAGATACGTCGCTTGGACGCGATGAAACGTCTGATTAGACGACGTCAGTCTAGATGTAGCTAGATAGCACTAGTTTTCTTTTGTCATAGCATGTATAATGAGGTGACGTGTGTAAGTTTTGTAACTATTGGTCAACGATGTATTTTCTCAGTAATGACAATTGTGTTGTAACTATCACATTCTGGTCAAAGCTTAACAATCAAGTGATTTTGCCTATGATGTGCATAATTCTGTCATTGTTGATGGGTGCCATGGCATTCATTGTACTGCCACCCAGAAAAAATTATTCTCTAGTGTCGCTATAGGCGTCTTTATGTAAGTTCCTGTAGTGTCACTATATATGTCGCTAAATAAGAAACTGAATCGTTGCTATGCCCATCGCTACAGGCATCTATATATAGAGACGCTTATAGAGGCGCATATAGCTTCACTTATAGTCACGCTCGTAGTGACTTTCTCCTTGCGACGCTTTTATCGACGCTGTGGGTTAAAAAACCCATCGTATTTTTGTCAGTAATGTCGTCTCACAAGTGCACATAACCTCTTGTAGTGCTAGTACTATGGTCTCTAGTTTTTGCCATCGTGCTTCAGGGATTTCCAAACCAAAGTGTAAATTTTAAAGATATTGAGTGTCTTTTTATTCAAAGCTCAAGCTCTTCGGGATGCCACATTATTATACTCCTAGATGTCACAAACTCCTTATTTGTTCTCTCTGCGTTTACATGCTTGATTGTGAGAGATGGAAAAAAATCAAAAAGAAAAGAACCAAACAATGCATATTATGTGGTGCATCTCGACTCAAATATTTTTGTAAAACAAGGTGATATTGGTGGTGATGAAATAGATGGTTCATGTAAGAAGATAGAAGAACGTGGAAATTGGAAACATGGAGAGATTTTGGCAATAGATATAGACTAAAAATTAGAAGGCGCTAGTTTTCTTTATTGATCCCAGAATAGAAATATACTCGATTTCAGTCTCAAACTTTGAATGTGAATGTGAAAATCCAAAGACAGAGATACAAATATATTGGATGTAGTGCAATGGACATCTAGACAAGGTTTCCTTTATCTCTGCTTTTAGTCAACTCTCTATGCTCTCTAACCTTTTCTGTGCTGAATCATTCAACTTGTCATAGTGAGTACAATAGCTATTTATCTATCTTTGTCACATTGCTTGTCTTTCTATCTACAATAGGTGACAATATCTTTTCATGTTCCTATTGATTACTCTAAAGGTGTTTCTACATTTATTTTCCATCTTCATGGTATGTTGTCATTGCTCTGTCTTTCTAGATCTATTGCTTCACAGTTCATATTTCTAACTATTTACCTAGCACCTATATATCTATCGATGTATCTTTTCACCAAAGTAGTTAAGAAACTATTAAATCTTAGAAGTGGCCTTAGAGGAGCTTGTTTCCTATGAAGAGAAGTGATCTCTCGTTTCTTTTCTTTTCAGGGCGTCCGTGATGTAAGAAAGAAGATACTAGCATATTTGTTAATATCCTAATGTATGAAATTAATATTAACCTAAGAAACAAAAACCTAGCATGTTTGTTTATACCCTAGTGTATGAAAATGTTAATGGGTAATTAAAATGGTAATGAATATTTGAAAAATAGTTAGAAATTAGTATTTTTTGCATTCAATTATTACCTCTATCTATTTTGTTCTTGACACAAAGTTTATCAGTTAATGATAAAGATTTATATCTTAGAGACATGTTGGTTCTTTTATCTCGCTCCTTTCCACAGGCATAATACCTCGCTTCAGATTTCCAGTTCATATCGGATCCTGAGCTTCATTGCCAATATTTTATTGAAAATGAAAAAAGCATATATCACTCTATTTAAATTTGATATGTGGATTGATTCATTGCTGGGGCAAAATTGACTTTGCATTGCCATCCGAAATGTTGAGCTTATATGTGAAGCTACTTTATATATAGCCTTGGGTCCCCTCTACATGTATACCATCTTCTGTGCATATTCTACACACTTTGGGGTTACACTCTCTGCGTACCTTCTCTTTCTCTTTCTTCTCAACATGGTTTTAAAGCCAGGTTGCGTTTTCTTCACAAAAATAGAGCGTTTTTTTACTCGAGCAAAGTGCATGCAAGAAAAATCTACACTTTAGCAAAACATAAAATCATCATAACTTTCTGCTCGAAACTTAAGATTTCATTGTTTAAAGAGTCGCTCTTAAGGTTTTAGAACGTTTTGGAGTTGTTGGTCAATGACAGATTTGTCAAATTATGCACCAAAAGTAGCTCTCAAAGAATTGCTAACTATTTTCAACACGTTTTCAATTAAAATCTTCAAAATATGTAAGCTTTTATATTTTTAAATCTATGTATGTTAAGCTTTTTGTTATGAATCTTTGATTTACCTTTCATGCATCATATTCAATTTGATTTGTATAAAAGAAGTTAGATCAAGAGTTAACTATGTTGTATTCAATTACATTTCTATATTGATAAGTGTTGAGTTTTTTGTTGCATGATTCTTGAATTTGTTTTTCATAGATTACATGCAATTCGATTTGCGTAAAAGAAATTAGAGTAAAAGATAAAATTATTAAAATTATAATGTGTTCAATTCTTCTTGTTGCATAATTCTTGAATTTTCTTTTTGTGGATCATATGCAATTTGGTTTATGTAAAAGAAATAGATAATAAATTTAAGCATGTTAAATTTACATCATTCTTAATTCGATTTATATATCAAAACAAGTAGATAAATTGATTGATCTTTATACTTACTCTTTATATATATCACATATATTTTTATGCATCTACATCGAGTTACATCAAAGTCATATCACTTAAAATATTTTTATCTTTCTTTTTGTTTCAATTGTCTATAATTATGATAAAGATCAAATCAATATATATATATATATATATATATATATATATATATATATATACATATATATATATATATATATATACATATATATTTTTGAAATTACTGAGAGTTATACAATCTTGATAATTTGTGTTGTATTTGAAGATTCATATTAAAATTTTATGTTTGGATAATTCATTTTATTCTCTTTGTATGATTATTAAAGTGTTACGTTTCAATGATTTATGTACTACATCTCAAATTTTACGATTTTGATGATCTATTTAATAATCTTCAATCAATATTGATACTTATACTTCGATAATTCACATTATTTCTCTTCTTTGTGAATGTCAATGATTATGTTTTTGATGATTTTTCAAAGAGTAGTATTTTGATGATTTATCAGAGAGTTTTATTTTGATGACTTATTTTCTCTTTTGAGTGGAAAAATGAAAGAGTTATAATATTAATGATTTGATATCACTGCTAATTGATGTCCAATCGCCATAATTTATTGATTTATATCAATTCTTTACACATAAATATTAAAGAGTTATAATTTTGATGATTTGTCAAAGAGATACATTTTAACAAATTTTTTCAATCAAAATATAGAAACTTATGCTTTTTACTCATCATCAGTACTTATGATTGTTTGTTATTGAGATTTATGCTTTTATGTAATGATTAGGAGTCGTTCCTACTAGTCGTTCATTGTTGAGATTGTTATTACTCTATGGAGTTGTTCGTTTTCACGATGATTAAAAGCTAGTTGTTCGTACTGTTCATTCTTTTTTATTTTTTATTTTAAAATGGTTATTATTCCATGGTTATTCATGGTGCGATGATGCATTTACATGATGATTACAAGCCATTCATATTGATCGTTTGTTATTGAAATAATCATTATTTCATGGAGTTATTCCATGATACCATGATGCGTTTCCATGATGATTAGAAATCATTTGTACTGATCGTTTGTTATTGAGATGGTTATTATTCCATGATGCCATGATACGTTTCCATGATGATCACAAATTTTTCGTACTGATCGTTTTATTATTGATATGGTTATTATTCCATGGAGTTGTTCCATGATACCATGATGAATTTTCAAGATGATGACAAGACGTTCGTATTGAACGATCATTTGGTTATTATTCCATGGAGTTATTCCATGATTCTAAGATATGTTTCATGATGAATATAAGTTATTCATATTGATCGTTTGTTATTATTTATGGAGTTTGTCCATGATGCCATGATGATGAAAAGTCATTCGTATTTATCGTTCATGTTATTGATATGGTTATTCTTCCATAGAGTTATTTCATAATGTCATGATATGTTTTCTTGATGGTTAAAAGTCGCTCCTATTGATTGTTTACTATTGAGATGGTTATTCTTTCGTGGAGTTGTTCCATGATGCCATGATGCATTTCCATGATAAGTATAAGTCGTTCGTACTGATCATTTATCACTAAGAGAATCGCTCTATTATTGATATGGTTATTATTTCTTGAAGTTGTTTCATGTTGTCATGATTTGTTTCCATGATGATTAGAAATTGTTTTTACTCATCGTTCATTTTATTGATAAAGTTATTATTCCATGGAGTTGTTCCATGATGAAAATATTGTGTTTTCATGATGATTAGAAATCATTTGTATCCATCGTTCATTTTATTGATATTATTATTCTTCTATGAAGTTGTTTTGTGATGTCATGATACGTTTCTATGGTGATTAGAACTTGATTGTACTTGTCGTTCATTACTGACATGACTATTGGTTTATAGAGTTGTTCCATGATGCCATGATATATTTTCTTGATGATTAAATATTGTTCGTATTGATTCTTTTTCATTGAGATGATTATCCTTCCATGGAGTTTTTGCATGATGTCATGATGTGTTTCCATGATGATTAGAAGTTGTTCATACTGAATAATCGTCACTAAGACGCTTATTCTTTATGCTAGTAGTCATTTATACTAACCATTTATTGTTGAGATGATTATTATTCCATGGAGTTGCTTCAGGAGATCATGATGCATTTTCATGGTGACTACAAATTGTTCGTATAGATAATTTCTCATTGAGATGGCTATTCTTCCATGGAGCTATTCCATAATGTCATGATGTGTTTTCATGGTGATTAGAATTCCTTCATACTGATCATTTGTTACTAAGATTACTATTTGGTTATAGAGTTGTTTCATGATGCCATATCATCAACAAGATAAACAACACGTTGGATGATAGTTATGGAGACACTTAGACTGATATGTCGTCATATTTCTTATAGCACGAGAATCAATAATAAGAAGTGATCCATCATGTGCATGAAGTACTATGTCTGGAGCAACTGAACATAGAGCGCAGTTTGTTTTTGGTACAATATTGTTTCGATGTTCAGTAGCATATGCTCTATTACAATCTGTGTTGAATTGACGCTTATAGCACATATGAGTGGGATGATCAGTTCATCCACAATATTCACAAGAAGAAAAATAATCTCTAGATAAATGTGGTTGTTTGGTGGTAATATTGTGTTCTTCATCATATTGACGTGCCCAACAATCATCTTCAATATGGCCATTTTTGTTGTAGTAAGAACATTGCTTATTAGGAAATTTGAGACGAGAGAAAATATTACCGGGACGACCATCTCTGCGGTTTTCTTGTTGAAATAGACGTCTTCCAGCATAAAAAGAACATTCCTGCATCTATTGTGACTTAGTCTCCTCTTGTGAAATCATAGATGTATCATGATCAGTATTACGTCGTTATTGACATTAAGAGTATTCAATTAAAGACATGCAAGCTTGGTCAAAATCGAGACCATGTTTATTAGAAACAATGGTAACAATGTTATCATAAGAATAGTCCTTCACCGTGTCAAGGAGAAGTGTAATGAGTTTTTTTTGTAGAACAAGGTCACTGGCAGTAGCCACCAAGTTAATAAATAATAGATTTAAAAGACTCAATATGTGTCGTCATGGCAGTACCAACTTCATATTGTAACTTTTTTAGAAAACCCTCTTCGATAAAGTGGATTTTGTCCTTGTATCTCCAAGAGTTTTTTCATCCACAGTTAGGGACTCCTATTTGAGTTAGGGTGTAGGAGCTATATATACCAATAAAAGTATATATAGAGAGAAATATATTTATTTATTATAAGTATATTTGGCTATGTAAATCAGCCTCTGGGAGCATATATGGTGTGTCTCTTGTCTCCTCTCTCTCTGAGTCAAAATGTGTTGCGGAAACACTTGTAGCTTGTGAGCTGACCTAGCTTCAAAAAATGCTATGTTCAACATAATAAGTCAAAGCACATTGCTCTCCATTATCATTATGTCAGGTATGAAGTACACAAAGGTATCATAATGGTTGAACACTGTCAAAGTGACCAGATGATTGCAGACATTCTTACTAAAGGCCTCAACGAGTCATGTTTCATCTTCTTGCACTCGGAGCTTGGAGTTGCTTCGGCCTCACTCTTTCTAGATTAGCTTCTTTGCCATTGTGATAGCTTTGTACATATTGATAGCCGTTTTTCGGCTTTCCATAATTGCCATAGTAAGCTACCTCACCCTATCAAATCACTCAAACACTGTGGCTATGCCTACCATTTCACTATACATAGGCGTGTGTGAGTTAGGGGACTTTTCCCATATCTTCTTAAAAACCCTCAATTAGCTAGTCACTGAGCTAGTTGAGCCAAAAATAAATAAAAAATATAAAAAATATAAGTATATTATGGCCCATTTGTGTGTAAATATCTCATTGTATATAGGTCCTAAATAAAAGGATTTTTTATAATTATTTTGGTATTTATTTAAATATTTCTACCTATGGTGTGTTATTTATGCTATGTACATTGACTCACCATTACCATATTTTTTCTTACCATTTTGCACACTCTTTATTCCATATAAAAATAATTTCATACAAGCTTCTCTTATTTTTGGTGTAACTCCATCCCAACAAAAATCCAAAAAAAACTAGTTTTATTTATGTGTATATTTTTTCACTATTGTGATTTTTCCTTGCTACATCTATTCTCTTTTACTCTCATAAATTAGAACACCAAAGATATTCATATTTTTATGGTAGACTTATAATGAGAGAGATTTATTTTGACCCCTTTATATTTTTTCCACCTATATTATTTATATTTGACATGTACGTATTTTTTTAAACCCCTCAATATTTGATTTTCTTAGTTGTACTATTCACTTATATCATGATCTCAACAATATCTTCAATTATAGACCTACCAAATAAGGTCAAGGGTATGTGGAATGCATGCATGCACCATGGGGAGCTCACTCTTGGAGGTATTCAAAAGAATCATCCAAAGAAGGACCTCACAAGGACCTTGTGCAGTGGAAAAAACGGTCGGTTTTGCTGAATTTTTAAAGATCACATGCTCCCCGAATTTGAAAAGGTGCTACAAACAAAAGTTGTGGCTCGTGAGCTGAACTTTTACCTCAAATTGTTTCATATTTTTTTGAGCTACGAGCTGTGAGCTAGGATTTTATTTGTGGACTCCAGTTTGCCCATGCTATGCAGCCACACTCCCTCTTCCACTTTATCATTTTCCTCTTTCACACACACTCCTCCCTCTCCTTCCCACTCCCAAACCTGCAACTCCCATGTCTTAATTCACCCTCTTCACCATTGCCACATCTCTCACACCTCCATAGCTTTCATCCTCCATTTCTACACCCTATGTGTCCCCCTTTCTCTCTACATATATGTCCATATTACCATACTCTCTTCAGCTTTGTAAAGAACTTCAAAAAAAAAGCAAAAATCCAAGGATAACCTCTGCAAATGAAGGCTTTTATCATGAATTTTCCAAGGTTTGAAATAACATAGCTTCATCGACACGCGCTGCTTTGCCATGCTAACTGCTTCTTCTTCCGGTGCTGTAAAGAGATGAATGTCAACTTCTCGAAAGCTTCAACCTCTCTTTACAAGCTCATCCCTTCTCCAACTTTTCTCATCATATATCTCACCATTTGGTGAATGATTTTGTAAATATTTTTTAGTGATAATTACTAACTACTAACCACTAACCTTATTGTAAAATGCACCCTCTACTAGAGTAGGCACTCCCAAATTATTCACTCAATCCTCTCTCCTTTCATCCTCAAAATTCTCTTCCCTTGAGCCCACATCCATGTGACTCAAAGGACAAGAGAGACCCACCCTCATTATAAATAAATAAAAAATACATAATCTTTTATTCCTTAAAATAAACTTGATTAGGCCTAATCCAAATCGGGGCTTCTAAAACCTATAAATAGAGCCCTTCTCTCCCTTGTAAATCATCACATGATCACACTACACCACACCATTCTCAACACATAACACACCACTCTTGAAGCCTAGTTGTGTAGAGTGTGTGCATTGTGAGTGCTCTATTCCATCACTACACATAGGTGCATGGAGAAGCTTGAAGTTAGTTATGCCATCTAAAGGAGTGGAGTGATACTATACTCTGCAATCACACTTGTAGCCTACTCTTGTCCATAAATAAGATTTATAGTTTTGGATGCAATTGTATGCTGCAACTACCACTCTTCTCTCCAAATTGACTTGATAAATTGGCTCATCAGGTGGTTGAAGGTATATTGTCCTTGAAGTTTGTTGTCCCATTTCATGCTTGGTGGTTTGAGGGCATGTTGAATTGTTTTCCTTAAAGATCAATTGTAAGCGGGTGCTCGGTGAGAGGGCTCCCGTGACCCTAAGACAATTTGTGTATTGGCAACAAGGTCAAGTTTTGTGTTGTCTCTCTATTTCTCATCAAGCTTTGTGTGCATCTGGTCTTTAAGGCTAAGACTGAGTTGCTCAAGTTGATTTGTTCTCTTTAACTCTCTCTAGCATGGTGAATGTTTGTGTTTGGTGTGTGTGGCCGTCTTGCATTCCCCTCTCTTTGTGCATTTGAGTACAAGGAGATTTCACGTGCGCGCGTCCTAGTTCGCATCTACAACTAGGTGGTGCCCTTTTCTTGTTTGGCTTCTGGCTGTGGGTTGTTGTTGTTGTCTCTGATTGTGCCTGCCCGGCCCCAATTGAGCAGCATGGGAGCCTCGAAGGGTGTTTAGAGGCCACTCTTCTTGTTGCCCGCCCCGGACCGCCTCAAATTGGTGCCCCCACTGAGGAACCAACTTGTGTATGTTTTTGTGTAGGTTCAACCTTTAGCATAGTCAAGTAGGTTGCATGAATCACGAGAATCTATATGATCCTTTCATTCCGATCGCAAGGCAAAATGTACACATAATTGTTAGTAGTAAGTTGCAATTTCAACGTGTAATTCACAGAATTTTAGGTCCCCTTAGGTTGGCAGAGATAAACGCATCAGAAAATCCCTTTATTTTGCCTCTCATTAGGTACGACCTTAGTTTGCACGTCTATATTTTTGTTTTGTTTTAAGCATTAGGTCATGCATAGACAATGGATAATGGCCCAAGAATAGAGGTTTTCCCCTTTCATTTCACTCCACACATTAGAATAAACATTGCAACTAGTAGAAAAATCCATTTTCAACAACGTATGGTGTTTATGTTTGGTGCCCAAAGAGTAGGAGAAATTCTCGCATCAACAAACCCTGTCATCCTACCTCTTATTGATTATCATAGGTCATTTGATGTGAATATTTTTATTTTGTTGTAGAATAGATTGCAATTTCGAAAACATTATTGTGTAAATCTTTTTAAGAAAGAAAAACAAAAACGTGTTGTCACTTTGAAACCGATTCAATGGAGGCCCAACGCCAAATGTACGGATATCCTCTTTTCTTTGGAGAGCCTGGAGAGGATGGACAATTATTTTTAGCAAATTTCAAGATGTCTTGCCGTATCAAGAGGATAGTAACTGATCAAGAACGTGTACAGATGTTTGAGGTGGTCCTTGGGAAAGATGCTAGCACTTGGTTTGACTCTTTGGCTGAGGAAGTTAAAGGGAATTACACGGAAGTTGTGAATCATTTCAAGAGATACTTCTTTGATCCCCAAAACACTCAAAAACTATGGCAAGACATTGTTTCTCATAAGCAAAAAGACCTAGATGACTACTACTTGTACAAGCCAGAGTTTCTACGTCTTTGGGCTGTATGGGTGAGAAATGTTGCTAACCCTGGTGATGGTGCAGAGTTCCTAAAAAAGGAGAGGTTCATAGCCGGAGTCTTTCCTGACCTTAAGGTGAAAGTTGAGGCGGGTGCACCTGCTACCTTTGATGCAGTTGAAACTAGGGCTGCTGAAAAATATAGAAAACTCAAGTGCCTAAGGGGGGAGGTTCCAATAGAAGGTCTTAGACCCAAAGGTAAGTCACAAGCATTGACATCTAGGGAGCTTCCTGAGGTAACGGCGGAAGTGATTGAGAAATTAAATGAATCTTTAAGCAACCTGTAAATTCACCTTGCACAAGCTGTAGGTACAAAGGGACAAGCAAAGAAGTCTGAAGAGTGAGATCCACGACCTAGGAGAGTCTTGCAATGTTGGAATTGCGGAGAGTCTAGACATGGGATGTATAATTGTCCTTGGCCCCGTGGGGAGCCAGGGAGACCTAGCTTGAATTACCTAGTGATGAATGCAGGTGAAGGAACTAGTCAGCAACCACGGCTTATACAAAGGCCAAATGGAGCAAGACCACCTCCACAAGGAGTGGAAGGAGTTCCACCTTTTCCAGACCCAAATGTGCATGTAGTAGAGGTAAGAAACTCAAATGAGGTTGACATGGAAGCAAATGGCATTAAGCGTGGCCGAGGAAAAGGTAAAGAGAAAGAAGGTGTCACATCACAAAGGGACCATGGACGAGAAAAGAAGGAAAAGGAGACCAAGGAAGCTAAGAGGACTCGATGTCGTATCAATCTCCAAGACTTTCCTCTTGGACATGGTATGGCTCCATACAACCTATTGGAAGACATGAGAGGTAAGGGTCCTTATATCTCATGGCCTCAGTTTCTTGCATTATGTCCACAAGTTAGGAGGGATTTAACAAAGGCAGTTAGCACTAGGAGAAAGGTAAAAGAGAGTGTGCCCGTTGTAAAAATTGCACATGCTGAAATGAATGAGGATATTACACCTGTGCTAGATTGTTACATCAAAGGAAGATTGGTTAGGAAAGGTCTAGTGGATGGGGGTGCACAAATTTGCATCATGACACAAGAACTCATGCAAAAACTAGGCATGCACATCCATGAGACACTTGAAATTAAAGTCAAGATGTCAAACAATAGCAAAGCTAGGTGTGTAGGCATTTGTAAAAATGTCTCTGTGGAGGCCTTTGGCATCAAGAAGGCAGTGGATTTTTATATTATGTCTACCAAAGGAAATGGCTACCCATTTATCCTAGGGAGACCATGGCTAATGAAAATGCGAGCTTTGCAGGATTGGGAGAGTGGAAAGCTAATTTGCAGGAATGACAATCATAAGAAGGTTGTCTTTGACATGAAGGAGCAACGCCAAGAGGAGCTCCATGAAGAATCATCTCAAAGTGAGACGGAGGAAGGTTGGACCGATAGCACTTCAGAAGGAGAAAGTAGCGATAGCATTACTGAAGAGGAGTCTTCCATCGAAGTCATGGGGGTAAGGTTTAATCCAAACAACCAATGCAAGAGACCTCTTGCCCATGTTTGGAAGAGGTAGGTTCCCAAGAGAACCAAAATGTGCAAGATGAAGGAATGTTAGAAAGTATATTGTCTACAACACTTACAAAGGACGAAAGAGAGGAGTTCAAATGTGTGCTAAGGAAATTTCCTAGGCTTTTTGCTAAAGACTACACCGATGTGCGTGGAGTAGATGCTGTTCAACAAAAAATTGAGTTGAAGCATGAGGCCACACCTAAAGCTCAAAAGATACGAAGGCTAGGAGTTATAAAGGAGCAGGCTCTACTCAAGGAGGTAACAAAGCTTCTAGCAGCAGGTTTCATTTATCCAATGGAGAATTCAGAGTGGGTCTCTCCCGTTGTTGTCACTCCTAAGAAAAACGGCAAGTGGAGGGTGTGTGTGGATTACCGTCCACTCAATGAGGCAACAAAAAGAGATCACTTTCCCCTCCCATTTCAGGATGAGATACTAAATGAGGTAGCTGGTCATGAGAAGTACATTGTGTGTGATGGCTACTCGAGCTACTTTCAAATAGGTATCGCATTGGAAGATCAGTTGAAAACAACCTTTATCACTCCTTGGGGTTGTTATGCTTTTAGAGTCATGCTATTTGGTATGACAAATGCTCCTGCAACATTCCAACGTTTCATGAACATGGTGTTTCAAGCATTCTTTGGAAAGTAAATTAGGGTGTTCATTGATGATTTTTGCATTTATAGCTCATAATCATTGCATCTACAAAGGATAGAAGAAGTTTTAAAGAAGCTCTATGACATGGGAGGTCAACTCAACCCCGAAAAGTGTCACATAGGTGAGGATGAAGTGATCTTGCTTGGTCACAAGGTTTCCTATAAAGTCATTGAGGTGGATCCTTCAAAGGCAAAGGCTCTTATTGAGCTCCCATCACCCAAGAATCTCAAAGAGGTCATCTCATTCATTCAAAAGGTGAAGTATATATATGTCACGCTTTATTCACTTAGCTTCGGAGTTGCTTCATCCTTTGCAAAAGTTGACACAACAAGTAGAATTTGCATGGTCTGATGATTTGGAAGAGTATTTTTGTAATATCAAAGTCATCCTGTAAGAGCTACCAACACTCATGCCTCCTTGTTGGGAGTACACATTCTTTGTTAGCTCTAGTATTGGGAAAGAAACAATTGGTGCAGTTTTATTACAACAAGATCCCCACAGTACCAGGATGTGACCCATCTACTTTGCCAGTAGGGTCATGAATTGTTTGGAGAGAGGCTACACGGAGGCAGAACTCATGATGTTGTCTCTCATGTTTGCGGTGAGAAAGTTTAGATCCTACCTGCTACCAAAACCTTTTATAATTCTCATTGCATAATTGTTTTTCCTTGGGTGTCATCTCAAATGAATCTTAGCACTAGGATCTCAAAGTGGAAAATGGAATTGCAAGAGTTCCAATACTCTTTCAAGGTAGAAGATAGTGTGCATGCACAATTGGCAGGGATCCTTACTTATAGGGTACATGAGAAGGATATTAAGGTGCCTAAAGTAAAGACCCTACCATTGCCACCACCTAAAAGTATTCCTAGTGCTTTTACCTTGTTCTTTGATGGAGCTTTTCGACGAGTCACAGGAAAAGCAACGGAAGGAAAAGCAGGGGGAGGGCTAGTATTGCTCAACCCAAGTGGAGAGGTGGTCATGAAAGAGAAGGTCAATCTACCAGGTTCAACTAGCAACAATGAAGTACGACACACTACTTCATGGTTTGAAGATGTGCATTGGCCAAGGGATACAACGTTTCATGGTAAAGGGAGATGCACTTCTCATTGTTAAACACATTTTAGGCATTTGGGCATGCAATAATGAAAGCTTATGGACAAAATTTCATGCCATTCGTAGGATGTTTAATCACTTTGAAGAAGTGCAACTATATCATATTCTTAGGAAACAAAATGAAGATGCCGATTTACTTGCACAACAAGCAGTTACATGTGTTGAGAAAGAAGTGCAGGTCATCATGGTGGCAGCAACTGTCAAGCAACCGAGAAACCAGGGATTGGAGTCATTGAATCCCATTATTAGCTACATTTTGGAGGGTGAGTTTCCACAAGACTTCACGAAGGCTCAGAAGAGGAGACTCGTGAAAAAGGCAAGCACGTATCTCTTCCTAGAAGGATCCCTCTATCAAAGAGGGAAGGATCAAGTGTGCAGAAGAGTACCAACTATCAAGGAGATTCCAGCCATTCTAAAAGGTTTGCATGAAGAGGCATGTGGTGGTCATTTTGCCCAAGAGTTAACTGTGAATAATATTTTGCTTGTGGGGTATGTTTGGCCAAGTCTGCACATTGATGTTCAACATTGGTGTAAAAGCTGTCACAATTGTCAGATTAATGGAAACAAGGGTCTGTTACATGGTCCATGTCAGTTAGTCCTTGCAAATGGTACATTTGAAAAATGGGTCATTGATGCTATGGGTCTATTGCCTAGGACTAAAAATGGGAAACTGTATATCTTGGTGGCCATAAACTACATGACGAGATGGGTAGAATCACAAAGTGTGGCAAAGGTACATGAGAGGACAGTGAGAAAATTTGTCTACACTCACATTTGTTGTAGATTTGGCACACCTTTGGAGATTGTTTCTGATAATGGTCCAGGGTTTAGAAAGGGCTTGCTTACAGAAGTCTGTGAAGAACTTCACATTCTACATCGTCATAGTACACCCTACTATCCCCAATCCAATGGTCTGGTAGAAAAAGCTAATGGTGTCATTGCAGGCATCATTAGAAAGATGGTGAGAAACAAGACAAAGTTGTGGGATGACTTCTTGGATGGTGCCTTGTGGGCGTATCTAACCACATATAGAGAAGCCATGGAGTTTACACCATTTCACTTGGTCTATGGTCAAGAGGCTTTACAACCAATTGAGCTCAACATTCCAACAATGCAACTTCATGGCAAAGCAGCACAAGATGATCAAGAAGCATGGATGGATCGACTTCTTACCTTAGCTGAGCTTGAGTGGAAAAGAGAAGCAGCATACGAGTGCTACAAAAGGAAAGCTACGCAGGTGAAGGAGAAGCTTGACAAGAAACTAAAGGACAAAGGCATCAATGAAGGAGATCTTGTGCTAAGGTATGACAATCGACTCGATAATCGTTTTGATGCCAAATTTGAAACTAGATGGCAGGGGCCATACATAGTTAAGAAGGCTTTCAATTCAAGTTACTATCAACTTATGGACTTGAATGGGAAAGAGCACTCTAGAAAGGTAAATGGTTATCGCTTGAAGCCCTATTTGAGTCGCCTTCTACCAAAGGATCTACCAAAGATCTGTCAAAGGGCTGCTGTCTCATGCAAGTATTGTTACATGAAACATGAGTGTAAATCCAGCCAAAATTCTGTGGGGCCAAACAATGAAGATCTCGTCAAGGACTCTCAAGCACTCTCTTTGGAAGACATGCTCTATGATAGTACATGAATATACCATCATCCTAGGGGAGGGCTAATGATAGCCGTTTTTCGAATTTCCATAGTAAGCTACCTCACCCTATCAAATCACTCAAACACTGTGGCTATGCCTACCATTTCACTGTACATAGGCGTGTGTGAGTTAGGGGACTTTTCCCATATCTTTTTAAAAACCCTCAATTAGCTAGTCACTGAGCTAGTTGAGCCAAAAATAAATTAAAAAAATTAAAACATATAAGTATATTATGGCCCATTTGTGTGTAAATATTTCATTGTATATAGGGCCTAAATAAAAGGATTTTTTATAATTATTTTGGTATTTATTTAAATATTTCTACCTATGGTGTGTTATTTATGCTATGTACATTGACTCACCATTACCATATTTTTTCTTACCATTTTGCACACTCTTTATTCCATATAAAAATAATTTCATGCAAGCTTCTCGTATTTTTGGTGTAACTCCATCCCAACAAAAATCCAAAAAAAACTAGTTTTATTTATGTGTATATTTTTTCACTATTGTGATTTTTCCTTGCTACATCTATTCTCTTTTACTCTCATAAATTAGAACACCAAATATATTCATCTTTTTATGGTAGACTTATAATGAGAGAGATTTATTTTGACCCCTTTATATTTATTCCACCTATATTATTTATATTTGACATGTACATATTTTTTTAAACCCCTCAATATTTGATTTTCTTAGTTGTACTATTCACTTATATCATGATCTCAACAATATCTTCAATTATAGACCTACCAAATAAGGTCAAGGGTATGTGGAATGCATGCATGCACCATGGGGAGCTCACTCTTGGAGGTATTCAAAAGAATCATCCAAAGAAGGACCTCACAAGGACCTTGTGCAGTGGAAAAAACGGTCGGTTTTTCTGACTTTTTAAAGATCACATGCTCCACGAATTTGAAAAGGTGCTACAAACAAAATTTGTGGCTCGTGAGCTGAACTTTTATCTCAAATTTTTTCTTTTTTTTTTGAGCTACGAGCTGTGAGCTAGGATTTTATTTGTGGACTCCAGTTTGCCCATGCTATGCAGCCACACTCCCTCTTCCACTTTATCATTTTCCTCTTTCACACACACTCCTCCCTCTCCTTCCCACTCCCAAACCTGCAACTCCCATGTCCTAATTCACCCTCTTCACCATTGCCACATCTCTCACACCTCCATAGCTTTCATCCTCCATTTCTACACCCTATGTGTCCCCCTTTCTCTCTACATATATGTCCATATTACCATACTCTCTTCAGCTTTGTAAAGAACTTCAAAAAAAAAGAAAAAATCCAAGGATAACCTCTGCAAATGAAGGCTTTTATCATGAATTTTCCAAGGTTTGAAATAAAATAGCTTCATCGACACGCGCTGCTTCGCCATGCTAACTGCTTCTTCTTCCGGTGCTGTAAAGAGATGAATGTCAACTTCTCGAAAGCTTCAACCTCTCTTTACAAGCTCATCCCTTCTCCAACTTTTCTCATCATATATCTCACCATTTGGTGAATGATTTTGTAAATATTTTTTAGTGATAATTACTAACTACTAACCACTAACCTTATTGTAAAATGCACCCTCTACTAGAGTAGGCACTCCCAAATTATTCATTCAATCCTCTCCTTTCATCCTCAAAAATTCTCTTCCCTTGAGCCCACATCCATGTGACTCAAAGGACAAGAGAGACCCACCCTCATTATAAATAAATAAAAAATGCATAATCTTTTATTCCTTCAAATAAACTTGATTAGGCCTAATCCAAATCGGGGCTTCTAAAACCTATAAATAGATCCCTTCTCTCCCTTGTAAATCATCACATGATCACACTACACCACACCATTCTCAACACATAACACACCACTCTTGAAGCCTAGTTGTGTAGAGTGTGTGCATTGTGAGTGCTCTATTCCATCACTACACATAGGTGCATGGAGAAGCTTGAAGTTAGTTATGCCATCTAGAGGAGTGGAGTGATACTATACTCTGCAATCACACTTGTAGCCTACTCTTGTCCATAAATAAGATTTATAGTTTTGGATGCAATTGTATGCTGCAACTACGACTCTTCTCTCCAAATTGACTTGATAAATTGGCTCATCAGGTGGTTGAAGGTATATTGTCCTTGAAGTTTGTTGTCCCATTTCATGCTTGGTGGTTTGAGGGCGTGTTGAATTGTTTGCCTAAAAGGTCAATTGTAAGAGGGTGCTCGGTGAGAGGGCTCCCGTGACCCTAAGACAATTTTTGTATTGGCAACAAGGTCAAGTTTTGTGTTGTCTCTCTATTTCTCATCAATCTTTGTGTGCATCTAGTCTTTACTGCTAAGACTGAGTTGCTCAAGTTGATTTGGTTTCTTTAACTCTCTCTAGCGTGGTGAATGTTTGTGTTTGGTGTGTGTGGCTATCTTGCATTCCCCTCTCTTTGTGCATTTGAGTACAAGGAGATTTCACGTGCGCCCTAGCTCGCATCTACAACTAGGTGGTGCCCTTTTCTTTTTTGGTTTCTGGTTGTGGGTTGTTGTTGTCTCTGATTGTGCTTGCCCCGGACCCAATTGAGCAGCACGGGAGCCTCGAAGGGTGTTTAGAGGCCACTCTTCTTGTTGGCCGCCCCGGACCGCCTCAATATGAAATTGTAATCGTACAGGTACCATGCACTATGCACACTCCACACTTGCACATTGTGATCTATGAGTCACTTGTATATCTGTACAAAGATACACAATTCACCTTCACATCATCGTTGGTTTATATTTTCACATTGTATAGGGGCTTGGGTTTTTCCCTTGAACTTTCCAAGGGTTTTTTTCATCCAAAGCTAGAGACCTTTGTTTTAGTGGAGGTGTTGGAGCTATATATGGCTCACTCTACTTACCTTGGTCTAGCCTATATATTTGTATCTTATCCTCAATATGAATCAATTTTTAGGAGCGTGCATGGTGTGTCTCTTGTTTTGTTTCTCTCTCTTTCCGTCTCCATCTCATCATGGTATGAGAGCAATGGACATAGTTATTTGGTATCTTGAAAGAGTACATGGTATTAGAGCAATGGAAATATTTACATGGTATCTTGTATAACATGAATATACAAGTGACTCAGAGATCACAATGTGAAAATGTGGAGTGTGCATAGTTAATGGTACCTATAGGATTACAATGTTATATGTACAAAGCTATCACAATAGCAAAGAAGCTAATCTAGAAAGAGTGAGGCCGAAGAAACTCCAAGCTCTGAGCGAAAGAGGATGAAACATGACTCCCTAAATTATACTTAGACCTTTAAATTATGCTCCCCATTCAATGGTACCTTATTGAATTGTTTTCTCACATTAATTTTATAAGAAGGTTTGGACAAATTGTAATGGAATTAGCCTTTTAACTTGAGTTGGAGCAGAAAGTGAATAGCATATTGAGCATTTCCTTCAGCATTCCTTTGTGTGTAGATGTAGAGTGAGAAAGAAAGTGCTTGGATGGAGAGACCAACACTAACACATTACTTCATTAACATGGCATGAATAATACATGTAAAAGAGAGTGAGAGTTTAGAGAAATTGAGACCAATAGAGGACCGGATTAGTCAGATCCGGTCCCCCCTCCAGTAGACATTTGTATTATAGATTCTTCCATGACAGAAGACTCGTTTACAATACAACTTATTGTGTTTACTTGAAATCTTGTTCATGAGGTGAAGATGGTAAACTTCACTCACCAAGCGCTAGCATGGTAGCAACAATAAACATGATTAGCATGAACTTGAAGAATGCCCAACCTCAATCCCAAGACCTCAAACACCATGAAAGGTGAGGAGAGCTGGCAAGGAGTGAGAAAGAAGAGAGAAGTAGAAGTATCTCTATGAGAAAGAAATAACCCCTTGCACATAATCAGTCATAGCTCTTGTAGCATAGCTTAGCATAGTGATAATGGAGATTAGAAGATTGATAAGCAAGCATAAGCATTCTCTTGTGCGGATCTGCATCCATAGCCAAGAGCTTGTGGTAGTAGGCACTCAACTTCTCAAGCTTGAAGAAGGAGATGCAGTTCTTGCTTCACAAGAGTGTGTGAAGAGAAGAATGAGAGAGAGAGAGCTCATGGGATTCTCAAATGAGAGAGAGAGAGAGAGAGAGAGAGAGAGAGAGCTTGGTCGACCCCCTTTCCTAGGCTTTCCTTGAAGCTCATTGGGCCATGTAGCCCTCTAGCCAATGAGAGCTTGGCTCCCTTTGGTGCAAGGTGTGTAGCCTCTTGACAAGTGTTCTTCTTTCCCTTTTGGGTGAAAGCATGTTAACTTGTCATGCTTTTTCATGTCCCGGACAATGCTAACGAGCACAATTTTGACATATGCTAACTAGTACAATAACTTGAGCTACATCTCCGAGATCTATGACATATGATATATCAATAGAAAGCACTTGAAACAAGGAATCCAAATGTACAATCTCCGACAAATTTTGATATTATTTGTAAAAAATTTACTGGACGCCCAACTTTTCGAAGATGTGCTAACTTGAAACTGCTAACTAGCTCAAAAAGCGCGGCAGGTTAACTTGCTTCATCCTTTTGTGAGGTTAAGCTAGCATCCCCCTTGCTCAAGCACAGCCCTTGCCTGCTTGAGCAGTGTGCCTCTACACTTGACATGTGGCCCCTTTCCTGTCATGAGAGCATGAGCCCTTGGTGAGGTGCATACATGCTACTCATATCTCTCCTTTGTAGGGCTCACCTGCTTTTTTGTAGGAATATTGTAAGAGGACTAATTTTTGAAGTTCTTAAAGGCAAAAAGAATGTAGTACGCCATATCTTTCGTTTAGCACCATTTGAAAGATTGTTGAATTGTCTATTGAATAGAGATTCTATGAATGATTTTAATACACTAAAGACATATTTGATAAAGATGAATGAATAACAGATGGTCTGTCTATGAACAGTATAATAAAAACGTCGTTAAAATTGAGGTTTTATTAATATCAATGTTTTATTTTTATGTGTTTTAGCTTTAAATACATGGGTAGGCTTAAAATAAGTTGAAAAAGTAGTGGAGATACAAAAAAATAGGGTTTTTACGAGTCGCGATCTAAACGTTGCATTTTTAGCCAAAGAAAGAGGTTTTTCGCAATTTTGTCCGTGAAGCCTTGTATACCAGACCTGTTCCCGTCATTTTGAGTACCTAAAAGTCTATATTCTGAGCTTGTATGACAAAGTTATGACACAAATAAATTGTCAGCAGGAACATGACAACCTACAAGTAGCAACAAGTTAGCTTACAAACATATATACAAAGGTAATATCTCTTTTGTTTGATCCAATCAAGAAGTGATTATACTCTCTTATGATGACATAAAATTATGGTTTCTAATTTGATTATCATGTTCAATTGGTTGCACGAGTATGTCTTTTGGCTATTTTGTAGAAGTTCCAGATATTGATGTGTGAAACGCGATCTATTTAAGGTGACATTGAGATTGTGAACGTGTTACGCCTCAGATTATGATCGTTGTTGCTATCCGGAGATTTTGAGAGTGCGATTGTGATTAAGAGTGATATTGAGATTGAGAGAGAGATTGTGCACAAGATTGAGATTGAGAGTGAGATTGTGCACAAGATTGAGATTAGATTGAGAGTGAGAGTAAGAGTTTGATTGAAATAGATCGGGGGTGGTCGGGAGGTTATGGAACGAGCTATGCTCTTATTGTAACTATTATGCATACATACTCCTTAATTTATCTATTCACTCTACGTACTCTGTACTTTTCATTATCAATGTATTTTGCTCTCCCTTATCGTGCCACAAAGATATTTAATCTTGGTAAGCAGACAGGCCCCCTACTTAAGCACAGCCCTTGCTTAATTAAGCAAGCTGCCCCCTTGTCTGCTTGGACCTTAATTGCCTAAAGTTTAAAAATTAAAGTCTATGTCCTAAGGCTTTTAATACTTACCTTTGGAGGCTTTAATGAAGCCAACCCTAAGGTCTTTTGCTCCATTGGTTAGCCTTGCTCTTTCATAGACCATTTCTCATTGGGTCCCTTTATCATTGGCCCCGTATTGAAATAGATCTATAAGCACATTTGTATCTTAACCCTTGTTCCCGTTTATTCTCCCACATTAAGTGATCAATTTAATATGAGAAAATCATTTGAGTTGATTAGATATTAGATTTTATGACATTATCTCTCTCTTGAAATCATAGTCGTACTCGACTATGAGGTAGAAGAGATAAAGTCGTAGTCATTAGTCAATTTTACGTAGTGGGTAGAGGATCCCTTTGTATCCTCTGACATCGTTCCAAGATGGATGACAAATACATTTGGTGCTTGGGAGACATAGATGCTGCACGGATGTCTACTCTTAAGTCCATTTCATTCTCCCAAAGTAGAGTGACAAATTCTACTTGGTGTTTGAGAGACGTCGTCATCAAAAACGTGATTGTAAGCATGCATACTAGTTAAATTTTGTGCACAATAAAAAAAAAACTAGTCTTTTAAGACAAAAACATGGATCATTTAAAAGAAATTTGTACATTTGCTTACTCTAATATAGCATTGTACGCATTGACAATATGCATACTTGCTTACAAATTCTACTTGGTGTTTGAGAGACGTCGTCATCACAAACGTGATTGTAAGCATGCATACTAGTTAAATTTTGTGCACAATAAAAAAAAAACTAGTCTTTTAAGACAAAAACATGGATCATTTAAAAGAAATTTGTACATTTTCTTACTCTAATATAGCATTGTACGCATTGACAATATGCATACTTGCTTACAAATTCTACTTGGTGTTTGAGAGACGTCGTCATCACAAACGTGATTGTAAGCATGCATACTAGTTAAATTTTGTGCACAATTAAAAAAAAACTAGTCTTTTAAGACAAAAACATGGATCATTTAAAAGAAATTTGTACATTTGCTTACTCTAATATAGCATTGTACGCATTGACAATATGGATACTTGCTTACTCTAATATAGCATTGTACGCATTGACAAATTCTACTTGGTGTTGGAGAGACGTCCTCATCACAAACGTGATTGTAAGCATGCATACTAGTTAAATTTTGTGCACAATAAAAAAAAAACTAGTCTTTTAAGACAAAAACATGGATCATTGAAAAGAAATTTGTACATTTGCTTAGTCTAATATAGCATTGTACGCATTTTATCCCTTACATTCATCTAGCATCTTCAAAAAGATAATTTTTGAATTTAATAAGATACCGGCAAGTAGTCTTACCATGTCGTAGTACCTTGTCTTCATGCTAAAGGATAGCTTCGGGTTGCAGCCCCTCTTCTTGCTCTTCAACTTCGAGAGGGTCTTCAATAATTGGTTTACTTGGTAGGTCTCCCTTGTAGGGCTTAAGTAGGCTCACATGAAAAGCATTGTGTATGAGAAAGTGGTTGGCCAACTTGTGTTGGTAAGCCGTCTCATTGATGGGCTTCAAAATCTGGAAAGGACCATAGTATTGTTTTGCTATCTTAGCATAATACTTCTGATGGCCCGTAGGTTTTTTGCCCGTGGTTTGCCTTAATCGAACCTTAGGAAACTTAAGAAAGACCCATTCATTTTCTTTGAATGTTAAGGCCCTTCTGTGCTTGTCAGCAGAGCAGCTTTCTGTCGTTGTTGAGAGATGGATATAGCCTCCTTAATCTTTTGAAAATATTCTTGTAAGTCACGGATATACTCATCTGCAACAAAGATCTTCCCATGTACTTTGTGTAGCAAGGGACTTTTAGGTCTTCCCTCAATAATCTCAAAAGGTGCTTTTCCCGTAGAAGTATATACAGTATTATTATAGGGATACTCTACAAGAGGTAAGTACTTTTCCCATTGTGAGCATTGATCTACTTCGGTAACGTAAGTCTTCAGTAGATCGAGTATCGTAAGATTGGATATCTCACTTTGGACATCTGTTTGTGGGTGATAGGCCGAAGAGAAATTCAATCTTGTTCCTAGATTTTCAAAAAGACCTTTCCAAAAATTACTAGTCATTCTAGAATCTCTATTTGACACGATGGATGTTGGTAATCCATGGTGTTTGAAAATCTAAGATATGAAGAGAGTTGCCATTTGGTGTGCCTTAATAGTCTTTTTGACAGGAATAAAGTGTGCTTGTTTCCTAGACCTATCGACTATTGTCCATATTCTCGTATTCCCATGGATAGACTTGGGTAATCCAAAGATGAAATCCATGGATATACTCTCCCATGGTGAATTTGGGATAGGAAATGGCTAAAGTAATCAAGGTTGCTTCCCTCTATCATATTTGGTCTTTTGGCATACTACGCATTTTGAAACATACTCTTGTATGTCCAGTTAATGGTAGGCCAAAATAAATACATATCTACTCCTTGAAGAGTAGGTTGAATACCTCTATCTCTGGCATATGGAGGAGCATGGGATTCATACATAACTTTCTCACGAAGGGAATGGGTACCACATAGCCTATTGCCGTGGAGAAGATAACCATCCTGCAAGGTGAATGGTTCCTCTTTCTTCCCCAAATCAAGGGCTGACATTATGTCTCTAAAATCATGGTCATTATCATACTCATCTATCATAGAAGATAGGTCATTGTGAGTAGTTATAGACACTGCATTGACTTTTGGTCGGCGTGAAAATGCATTAGCCACTTGATTGTGCTTACCAGCAATGTGAGCAATATGAAAATTGAATTGTGAAAGAAGATTTTCCTACCTCATTTGTTTGTCCAGACAACTTGGTTTGTGTCATAAAATACTTGATACTTTGGTGGTCAGTTCGTAGAATAAATGGAGTCCCCAATAGGTAGTGCTTCCATGTGTCTAGGGCATGTAGAATAGCTAAAATCTCTTTCTCATAAATGCCCAAGACTCGCTCATCAGTATTGAGCCTATGGCTCTCATATGATATGGCATGCCCTTCTTTAAGAAAAACTGCTCCAAGGGAATCACCACAAGCATCACATTGGACCTCAAATGGTTTTGAAAAATTGGAATTCATAGGGATTGGTTGAGAGGTAAGCTTTTTCTTGAGCTTATCAAAAGAATTTTGCTCTTTAGCATTCCATACATACTTAACATTGTCAGGTATTTTTTGGATAAGCATGAAGTCACTAAGTCATGGCAAAAAGCTTGCTCACTAGGCTCGAGTACATAGATGTGCATAATGCTTTGAGTTTTCAGAGTGCTCTTGTAAAAATTATGTATAAAGGCTTGGTTTTGATTAGTCATTTGCAAGATTTTTGGGCTGGTCAAACTCTTAAAAGGTGGTTTTCAATGAGTACTCTCAATCATGCTTGATAGCCGGTGAATCCGACTCATACATCATAAGTTAATTGCATTGGAAGTGGGCGGTTCCTTACTTAGAAAGTGGGTGTGGATGCATGCAAAGAAAGGAAAGTGGGCTGATTTGATGGATTTAATTAGAAAAGTTGTGGTCGAGGATTTCTGGAAATAGCCGAAGTGATAATCTTTGAGCCGGGCTTTACAACATCGCATTCGGTGCTTGAGTCACCCGCCATGCCTCCACCAAGATTGCTCAATGTTGAGGGAAAAACATAAAATTCATTGGCTTAAGTGGGGAGGTGGGAGGATGGTGCCAAGTGGCAATGGAGTAATCCCACATGGGGGGGAGCAAGAGGAAATTGGAGGGTATAAGGAGGGGAGTGGGTACCCCGTAAGGGTGTATCAAAGGAGCTAATGGAGCTTCCTTGTGTAGCTTGTGAGAGCTCGTGGGGGTTGGGGGAGAGAGGGGGCGCCATTTTGAGTCCACACCAGATGCCCAAGCGCCTGGCCACCCTTTTAGTCCATTGGACATCCCCTTTGCCTTTGTCAAAAAGTGGCCGACATCTCATTTTTGACCCAAAAAAGGCCAAAATTGGACCAATTAAAAGGTTCCCAAGGAGAGAACCATGTTGGCTAAGAAGAGAGATAAAATCCCTTGGGATAAGAGCCAAAAAAAATCCCCTTTTAATAGCGTCAATTCCCTGCACACCCTTTTTCCTAACATATACTAGCTTTTTGGGAGTTTTTGAGAGATACCCCAACTTTGAAAGCTTGTAACTATCTCGTCTGGTGTTGGAATCAATCATATGGATAATCTACAAAGGTTATATGATGCAAGCTTCATCTTTATGGTCTTGGTTTTTGTTAATTTTAATCATGTTTTGGGTTAGGGTTGTTTTCCGCCCGGCTGTATAGGTGTTTGACATAGGTGTTTTTCGCAGCTTTGAGGTGTTTCTTTCCGACGGTGTGGTGTGTACAAGGCTATAGAGGTTCTCATTTTCCTTCTTGTTTGGATGCTAACAACGTTCTTCTTAGTTAAGTCATGTAATGGTCTTGCTACTTGAGAGAACTTTGCTATGAAGCGCCCATAGTATGCATATATACCAATAAAGCTTCTAAGCTCATGTAGATTCTTTGGGTTAGGCAATGCTTTTGTTACCTCTAACTTTGATGGATGCATACGGCTACCATCTTGAGAGATAATATGACCTAGGTATTGAATCTCTTGAATTAAAAATTCAGTTTTCTTTTGGTTGAGGAAAAGCGTATTCTCCCTCAATACTTGGAAAACCACTTGGAGATACTGTTTATGTTCCTCCAAGGACTTGGAATAGATGATGATATCATCAAAGAACACTCCAGTGAATTTACGATAAGGGCTAAAAAGATTCTCCATTAGACGATTGAATGTAGCTGGTGCAATTAGTCAAGCCAAAAGGCATGACTAGATATTCATAAAGACCAAACATTGTGCAAAACGCGGTCTTTTGGATCCACTATCCTTATTTGATGATAGCCAGTCTTTTGGATATGTTCATCCACTATCATTATTTTCTGTAGCCACTCTTAAGGTCAATCCTACTCAAGTAGGTAGATCCTCGTAGCTTATCAAATAGATCTTCCACCTGAGGCACGGGAAATCTTTTTTTGATAGTGATATGGTTTAGTACTCGATAGTCCACACACATATGGTATGTACCATCCTTCTTTTGCACTAAAAGGACTGAGAACAAAAGGGAGAGGAACTAGGCCTCGCCATCCCTTTGTCTACCAATTCTTGTACTTGCCACATGATCTCCTCTTATTGAGGTTGTGAGACTCAATAAGGAGGCTTGTTAGGTGGTGAGCTTCCTGGAAGGAGCTCAATACAATGGTCATCATCCCCTCGTTTTGGAGGTAAGTCCAAAGGGATATCATCAATGAAACATCTTGGAATTTTATAGAAAATTATACAAGTCTAACTCTTCTTCATTCCTACCATCTACATTTGATGAACATTAGGATCTTTTAGAGACTCTTTGACAAAAATCATGTACGTAGAAACTGATCTCTTCATTGATTTATCAACAGCAGGAGAATTTACAAGTGGAATAGTGCAACCACACTCACTAGCATCTATATACATATTCTTTCCCCTATAGGTGATGTAGATTCTCCTTTTAGGGAACTTCATATTGGCAGCCATGCGATCAAACCATGGAGCCCCTAGGATAGCATCCTCATGTTGGAGAGGAGGGATGCAGGAGTCTTCTTTGTCCACATAGCTTTGGACATGAAGCCTCAACTTCCCAATCAAGGGAATAACGGAGGATTTTTGTCTCTTGAATGCTGCATCAACCATTACCATATCTCCCATCTCAAAAGCTTGAATGTCCAACTTGGTGGCCAACTCCGTTGATACGAATTGTTGTGAGTAGAGCCAGGGTCAAACAAGATGAAGGCATCATGCTCTCTTACCTTTCCGCAAGCATAGAAAAGTGATGATCCTTTGCAATGAGAGTCCTATTTTGGAGCGTTGATGGTGGAAGCCCTAGGAGTCTCATTGCGAGCATTATTTTTGAGGCAATAATGATAGCCATGTCCTTGCTCCCCACACTTGAAACACTTATGGTCCTTTTAAAAAAGCTTCAAGCTCTTCAAGAGAGAGTTTGTTTACCTTTGTAAACTCCCTTCTCCTTGGAGTGATTGTTGTTGTTTTTGTTGTTGGAGGTGCCTTGGGAAGAGGTTTGAGCTTTGGTCTTCCCCTTTGCATCATTTTTGTCTTTGTTTTCCATGGGTTTGCCATTCCGTCGAGCCCCTTGATAGAAATTGATGCATGAAGCAACCATGGTGTGATGGATTACTTCTCTAATAGAGCTAGGCCATTGAGAGTTGATGTATTTGTCCATCTCTTCAAGTAATCCCGCACGGAATTGCTGCCTTTGATCAGTAAAGTCTATCTTTTGAAAGATAGTAGCCTTGAGATGTAAATCCCAAAACTTGTCTACATACTTGTGGATAGACTCATGAGAGAGAAGCTTCAAGTTGCACCATTTGGTAAGCACTTTGTCCTTTGCATCCCTTGCAAGGAATTGCTTCATGATGGAAACTTGTAGAGTTTTCCATGTCTTTGGGGCTTCACCGTTTCCACGAAGGCTAGCCCACCATTGATGAGCTGTTTTTTGAAAGTACATAGTTACCTGGTGTAGCTTGGAGGACTCTGTAAAGCCATCATCTCCAAAGGCCGCATCAAATTGTTGGATAAAGCCCAACACTTTTTCTTGGTGGCGCCAAAGGTGCCATCATAAGTGAGAAAAGAGATACTCTTTCCTCCCTCCTTGAACTTCTTTAACTTTTGGGACTTCTCCATGCACGGAATGATTTGCAATTTCCTCCCCTCTTGTATTCTGTAGGAGAATAACCATAGATTTCATCGGAAGAGGAGAATGGTGAAGAAGAAGGAGAAGAGGGTGACCTTTTCCTAGCCCTTTTCTTCCTCTGTTTCCTCTCTTCTCTTTCAGAATGACGAGGAGAACGCTATGTGTTGATCTTTTCCTCTTGGGAGGAGTGGGCGATCTTCTAGACCGCTGTCTTGGTGGAGTCACATCTTTAAACGAACTTAAATTCTCACTGCTTTCTTGCTCTTTGGATTCCTCCTCTCGTATGGGAGAGAGTCTTTTTTTGGGGGTCTCTTCATGAGGCCTCCTAAGCTCTCTCTCCTCATGGAGAGGAAGGGAAATTCCATAAGCACGCAGTTGTTGAGTAACTTCGTCTTGCAAAGCAGGGTTGCCCAGATCTTGGTGCAACCTAGTGATAAGATAATTCACAAACATGGAGGCGTCATCATTAGCACCTTCATGTGCAAAATCAAAGCAATCAATATTCATTCTACTCTTTTGATTATTGTCAGTCATGTTAACAAAATTTATGTATGTACTTAGTGTATGCTTTGGCAATTCAAAACTTTAGTTGCCACTCCTCTTATCCTTTGAAAATTTCTCTTAACACTAGGTTGGTAACCTAACAGGACATAAAAGTGTCCTTTCAAGGTTTTGAAAAAAACCTCCAAAACCATAGTAGATCCACTCATTTTGTAAAATCCTTTCATGAGGTTATAGTTCAAGGCCTACTACACATGGAAAAAATAAGAAACTTGTAAAATTTCTCATCTTTTGGTCACACCAAGCCTCCAAAGTTGATGGACCAGTCCATTTTCATCAAAACAATTATTTCTTACGTTTTTTGCATAAAAATAAGATTAGGGATTTTTGTAGGACTTTATATAAATTTGGTAGTTAACTTCAATGGGTTGGTGATCAGAAAATATGATTGCTTCTCACTCACTATTTTTTGTTTTGCCAAAATAAATAGGTACAAAAAAGTTGAATTTTTAGCATTCTGCAAACCTATCATCAAAGTTTCTATAGCCACGCTCAATACAAATAATATATGCATGTTTTCTTAGTTCCCTGTTGTCCTTTATGTTCATAAGGAGCCATGGAGCATGTCAAAAGAATAATACATCTCTTACAAAGGGGAATCTTGGGAACAAAGATGAAGTGCTAAATACAACAAACATGAAAAAACTGGGTTGAACATTATGAGTTGTAGAATCCCATACAAACTATTCAATATATAGCCAAATTTGATCCTTATGACTAGATATGGTTACTACCTACAAAATGCATGTGGTTGTCACAAGAAACTAACAATATTGAAAAAGCTATACTTGATATACTAGAATGTTTCGTTTTCTTCTATAATTGAGAAAGTCAACCATTGTTGTGTACTATGCAAAATAGGGTATTAGGTGCCCCAAAACTCAAGGAATATTAGCTTTATGTTACAATATGCGACATAGAAAATCAAAAATGCATTTGGATATCATGAAATCCACCAAAAAATTCTTAGAAGAGCTAAAATTGGCTAAAAAGCAAGATTTGATAATTTTTGTAATTTGGTCATAACTTACAACTTTAATATTTATTTCTCCCTAGAAGCATCGGGATATGTTGACGACTACTAAAGATAGTTCTCTAGCATTATAGACCTCACAAACATGAATTCTAGAGTGGTATAGTTGCAAAGAGTTGAAAAAAGGCAAAAACAGGACCCGTTTTTTTACACAGTTTAGGTTGTGAAATGTTGTGCAAGGACATGGTTAAAGATGGAATTGATATTCCAAAAAAATGTCGAGTTTTTTTCAGCTCATGAGACAACTTTCTAGATAGATAGCACCTCAAAATCCATTTTGAAACTCTTGACATAATTCAAGGAAAATGGTCACTTAGTAGGACATAAAAATGTCCCATTACCAACCTAGTGTTAAGTGTCTACACCCACGGCTCGAAGTGGTTAATTATAGAGAGTAGTGGAGTAAGTCTAACATATCAGAGTTGCTGAGGACTAGCTCGTTTTTGACTTCTTATGGCTCAATAGTGGTAAACCGTAGGCAATTCTAAAAAGACTCCATTATTAAGTCCAAATCTCTCGAGGTGTGCACCATATCCCACATAGTGGACTCAACAAGACCGATAATAGATCCCAGTTCCACTTACCCTAATATAATTAACAACATCAACCATTTTTAGGCTACATAAGGACCTCTCTTCTTAAGCAAGAAAAGAGAAACCAAATGCTCTGATACCAATGTAATGGAATTAGCCTTTTAACTTGAGTTGGAGCGGAAAGTGAATAGCATATTGAGCAATTTCCTTCAACATTCCTTTGTGTGTAGATGTAGAGTGAGAAAGAAAGTGCTTGGATGGAGAGAGAAACACTAACACATTACTTCATTAACATGGCATGAACAATACTTGTAAAAGAGAGTGAGAGTTTAGAGAAATTGACAGCAATAGAGGACCGGATCAGTTGGAGCCGATGAGTGGCATAAAATGGTACCATCTTTTTGCAACATTTTTTCAGCCTACTCAACGTCCTCTTCCTCATATGTGTATATATTTTTCTACGCTATTAAGTCATCTAGAGTAAATTCCCCCTCTTCGTTTAACCTTTGTGGTGACACATACATTGTACTCTTCCCAAAAATGTCACCTTAGTCATATATTTATATTACCACCCTTTTCTTTTTTGCTTTGTAAATAAAATTAAGCAGACAATAACCAACTATCTACCCCCAAACTTTCTTACCTCTTGTAAATTAGTAGTAGAAAAAAAAAATATCCATCTTCCATCCGATATAGATAAATTACCATGGAAAATCAACTCTCCACTTGTCTTTACCATAGATTATGGTCCATCTCTACAAGTCTTCTATGCCCCCCTACATAGGTGGCCCAATATCTCTTAAGAATATACATATAGTTTTTCTCCTTTCAAAAAGACTCGAGTTGTATATTATTTTCACAAGAAAATAATATTGGGCCCTCCTCTATTTGTTTAAGCATCATACCCTTTTGGAAAAGCATAATTCCCCTTGGATGCATACAAGCAAAGGGCCCATACAAGAAGACTTGGAAGACAAAGGTTCCCTAGTCTAGTGTGGACCTTCCAAACCGAATTCCTTGGTGCATGGACGCGAAGAATAGTTCAAATTCATATCAAAAATGTTGAGAAGGTCAAATTTTCCTTTTGAAGTATGTCATTCCGAGCTACAGGTAAAAAGTTATGGTCAAAATAGTGTAAATCTGTCAACTTCACAACAAAAGGGAACTGTAAATCAAGTAAATCAAGAGGGTGAGATCTTATTTTGCAGCTACGCATCTTCTAGAAGAGCAATGAGTGTTCAAGGTCACTTGCATGCGGTGGGACCAACCTAAAGATGCTTTCTAAATGCCAAGACAGACAAGTTGAGATACCCCGTAGGAGCCACCCGTAGGGCCTCATGGTGGGGCCCACCTACATTATGCACCCCTATGGAGCCTTCATGGTCTAAAATGATCTTTTTGGTGAATAAATAGTCCATTTTATGTCCAATATTCAATGAGTGGTCAAAGGACACTTAATTAGGGCTAATCACTCACCCTTATAAAGTGTACATAATCCCACTCCTGCAAAACTATAAATAGCCCCCCTTGGAGAGACTCAAGGACACACACCTATATTTTCAACTTCATGTTGTTCTTGATCAATGATAGAGAAACCCCCAACTCACCCTCTTTCACATCCTCCCTCCTAACCCTCCTCTTTGGACGAAGTGCAACTCTATCCTCCACTCTTTCTATTCTACAATCTCTTACTCCATCAACCCAATAAATCATTTGTAGCACCTCAATAGCTTGAAAATACATCAGGATCCCTCTCATGGTTATGTTAATGATCATTAAATCATCTTCAAAACTTTCAAGTGTCGCAATTCGTGATGGTTAGCCAAGGTCTGTCTTCCCCTTAAAAGGTGTGCGAGAAATCAAGTAACTGTTCTATTCTCAATTTACCATTGGTTTGTTTCTCCACACTTATTCAATTGGTCTAAAGAAATTTCTCACTCCAACTCTCTTTTTCTTCATTACATATGCATGTGGCTACCTCTCATGGTGATTTAGTTTCTGTCACGGCATTGCATAGATGGAGATGAGCTCTCTATGCAAAGTGTGTTAGTTTGATGTAGGTGATTCTCTTGTGTGTTTGAGAGGCAAGTGTTGTGCGCATGATTTTTTGATGAGTGCTTGAGAGAGGAGGAGTTTGGATGTATCATGGGTATTCTTATGGGGAGAAGGTGAATGCTATTCCACAAATTGCAAATTTCATTTGATGCACAGCATTGGCTTGCATAATCGTTGATGGTATCAAGTGTCCAAAGTGTATATAGAGTAAGGGGTTTTCAAAGTGTGTTGCTTGAGTGGGTGAGTGCAAGTGTTATTTTGATTGGTTTCCTTCTCCACTCCCAAAAGAAGGTGGTGCCCCAAGTAGTGTGCGTACCTCTTTACGAACATTTTGTGAGGGTAGGCCCATTGGTTTAGATTTAGAGGCCCCATTTCAAAAAGCTCGCCCTCATAAAGTGGTGCCCCCACTGAGGAACATATTTCCAAGTTACCTTCAAATTTTTAGTGATGAATAATGGAGTTCCCATCTATCCATTTCATTTTGCACAACACATTAGAGTAAATGTTCACATAGATAGAAAAGTCTTTTTCCAGCAATGCATTGTTTTAATGTTTGGTGCAGAAAGACTTAGAGAAATACTCGCATCACCCAATCCAATTATACTTCCAATCATCAATTATGAAACTTCTTTTGATGTTCACATGTTCATTTTGTTTTAAAGGCAGGAACAAGGAGTGGTGAAGGGGTGCTCAAGGGCCATATGAAGGAATGAGGTCTTCAAACCAACAACGAGGAGTAGCACATGAATCACGATCAAAACAATGAACCTTTTAGACCTATTGCTCGGCAATACATTCACATAATCATTGCAACTAAATTTAGGTTTCAATCTATCATAAGGAGGATATTTGGATCCACTCGCCTCAATGAAATCAATGCTTCAATTAATCCATTTATTCTAACTATGATAAAGTACGAATTAACAATGGATGTGTACATCTTCATTTTAATTTAATCAGATTTATAGTGTCAACAATCTTGTGCGGCCCGTAAGAGAAAAGTTTCTTGAAAAAAAAATAAAACTTCAAAAAGTCTAAACAAAATGTCAAGTTCTTTTCCCACGTTTTATGCAAGAAGTGGGGAAGATGCGCAAGAGTTTCTTGACAACTTGGAGATGGCACATCTCATATCCGGGAGAGATGAAGAGGAATTAAAGCTACGAGCCTTCCCGTTGGTTCTAAAAGCAGAAGCTAAAGCATGGTATGAGACCTTGCAACCTCAAATCAAGTCCAACTGGGAGAGACTACGAGCAAGACTCCTCTCCAAGTTCGGGCAAGGTGATACTTCTGAAGGACTATGGAAATGTCTTATTGGACATAAGCAGATATCACTTGAAGACTATCCCTCTTATGAAGCAACCTTTGTCAATCTATGGGGTAGGTGGGATGCTACACTAGAAAATCTGCCTATTGATTTTGAACATGGCTCATGTCAGGTTTATGATGACGATATTGCTGATAATGCTTTTTCTACTTCTGAAGATCCCGTTACTTATGATGAAGCTATCTCTTCACCACAAAAGGATCAATGGCAAGAGGCTATGGAAGCAGAGTATGATTCTCTTATCTCTAAAGGTACATGGATACTAACTGAATTACCTCCTGGTCGTACAGCTATTAAATGTAAGTGGGTGTATAAAACAAAAGTAAAAGCAGATGGATCTTTTGACAAGTTCAAGGCGCGTTTAGTTGCAAAAGGTTACTCCCAAGTAGCTGGTGTTGATTATCAAGAGTCTTTTTCACCAGTTGTTCGCATTACAAGTGTTCGAGTTTTATTGGCATTTGCTGTTCAATTTGATTTAGAAGCTCATCAAATGGATGTGCGAACTGCTTTTCTTAATGGTGACTTGGAAGAGGAAATTTATATGGAACAACCAGAAGGGTTTGTTATTCCAGGTAAAGAAGACCTTGTTGCTCAACTCCATAAGGCACTATATGGTCTCAAACAAGCTTCGCGAGCCTGGTATACAAAATTTGATCTTTTTCTCACCTCTAAAGGATTCATCTCTTGCTCGTCAGACCCCAACTTATACATAAAACGCCAAGGTAGCAGTTTTGTGATTCTTGCTCTTTATGTGGATGATACCATCCTTGTTTCCAATGATTTGGGATTTCTTCAGCAAGTGAAAAAGTTATTGTCTTCTGCATTCGATATGGTGGATCTTGGAGAGATTCACTCTTGTCTTGGCATTCAAATCCAACGGAACCGTACAAAAGGTATTTTATTCCTTCGACAGTCAAAGTTTATTGCAGATACTATTCAAAAATTTGGTATGGAATCTGCACATTCAGCCAACACACCTTGTCTTGTGAGCTCTACGAAGAATACTTCTGACAATGGTGGTCAACTTGTCACAAATCAACCTTATGCTAACTTGATTGGATGTCTTCAGTTTGTTGGCATGAACACTCGTCCTGATATTCTGTTTGCTGCTAACTATCTTGGACAACATCTTGCATATCCTTCTCTTAAGCATTGGTCTGCTGCAAAGCGTGTATTGAAATACTTGAAAGGCACTACAGATTTTGGTTTAGTCTATCGACGACAACTCACATCGGATTCTATGCAATCTCTTTCTCTTTTGCGTTACACAGATGCAGACTGGGCAAGCTCACATTTATCTATGCAATCTACTAGTGGAAATTGCTTCTTTATAAATGGTTGTCTTGTTTCTTGGACCAGCAAGAAACAACGTTGTGTTGCAGTTTCTACGACTGAGTCAGAATATGTTGCGGCATCACTTGCAGCTCGTGAGTTGATTTGGCTTCGACAAATGCTGGTTGATATTGGTCACTCTCCTCTTTCTAGCACACCCTTGTGGTGTGACAACCAAAGTGCTATTAGTCTTGCAAAAGACTATGTTCAACATAATAAGTCAAAGCACATTGCTGTCCATTATCATTATGTCAGGTATGAAGTACGCAAGGGAACCATTATGGTTGAACACTGTCCAAGTGACCAGATGATTGCAGACATTTTGACCAAAGGCCTCAATGAGTCACGTTTCATCCTCTTGCGCTCGGAGCTTGGAGTTGCTTTGGCCTTACTCTTTCTAGATTAGCTTCTTTTCTATTGTAATAGCTTTGTACATATGACATTGTAATCTTTTAGGTACCATGCACTATGCACACTCCACATTTGCACCTTGTGATATCTAAGTCACTTGAATATTTGTACATAGATGCACAACTCACTTTCACATCATCACTGCTGGTTCATATTTCACATTGTATAGGGGCTTGGGTTTTTCCCTAGAACTCCCCAAGGGTTTTTTCATCCAAAGCTAGAGACCTTTGTTTGAGTGGGGGTGTTGGAGCTATATATGGCTCACTCTACTGAACTTGGTCTCACCTATATATTTGTATCTTGTCCTCAATATGAATCAGTCTTTGGGAGCGTATATGGTGTGTCTCTTGTCTCGTCTCTCTCTCTTTCTCTCTACATCTCAACATGTTCCCTGTCTCGGCCAGGTGGATTGTGTAAGCCGAGTGGTGCCCCATAGTGTGTGTGTGTATCATTCCAAGAGTGTGTTTTGGGTCGTTATAGAGGCACTGTGTGTGTTTTTTTATCCTGCTCACAACGGCACTAACTATCAAGTGTGGAAGATTCGGATGGAACTCTACTTCACGCAGCTACAACTTTGGGACGTCACGTCAGGAGTCGAACAGCAACCTGACCACCCCGAAGACCCCGAAGACAAAGATTCAACATACTTAATCGACACCTATAATATGTTAAGTATGGAGCCTGATTTACCCTTGTAATTGTTTGTGGTAAAAGCGCAAATTTGTAAGGCCCCCATTAAGAGGCGTAAGGAAAATCACTCACCGGAAACCAAAATTTTCACGGACAACAATCAGGGGAAACTTTAAAGGCCTCAAGGGCGGAGGCCCCCGAGACTTTTTTTTCGCCGGAATATTATGGCCGGACAGCGGCCGGAAAGTGGTCGGAAAACAACCGGTCGGTTGGCCGGTGGCCGGTAGTCAATGGCCGATGGCCGGTGGTCGGAAGTCGATGGCCGGTGGCCGGTGGCCGAATTCAAAAGCGGACTTGTCTTCTCAAGGGCGGCCACACATGGGCGGATTGGAGGGTCCGATTTGGACTTATTCGCACAAGGGCGGCTACACATGGCTGTCTCTCATAAGAGAGGGCAGCCCTTTTGGCCTATAAAAGGAGGCCATTTCTACACACATTTCATAGTGTGAAGTTGATGCAACAAGGTGAGTGTGAGGTGGTGAGAGTGAAGCAAGGCGGGAGCTCCATTAAGGGTATAATCCCTTTGTAAACTACTTCTTGTTTTGAAGTACTAAATCCATTGAGTGGTTGCTTTCCCGTGGACGTAGCCCACATTGGGTGAACCACGTATATCGTGTGTACTCTCTCTCTCTCTCTCTCTCTCTACTCTATAATCTCGTGTATATAAATCTGTCTCTTTCCATTAAGTAATCTACTCAATTATCTATTTAGCTACGTCTTATTTCCTAACATAATACTTGGCATAGTAGAAACAATAGTGCCAAGATGGAGCTCATTCTCCATTGCCAAGATCAACAAGTCCAAATGGTGAAAAAGCTAACTACTGCTAGCGCCATTTGGAAGTTCTTCGAGAAGAACTACGAGCACATTGACCTCGTCTACCAAGTTTCCCTGATCAAGAAACTGGTAAACACTACCATGCAAGAGGGTCAGTCATCCTCCAAGTTTTTGGAGATGTGGCAAATACTTCTAGATGAAGTACTTCTCTCAATGCTTGCCATCCCTGAAGAGCTTCAAAGTATGCTCTTATTGGCTTCTCTACCTGCATCATGGAGAGCCTTTATCACCTCACAAGCCACCATGGCTAACTTGCAGCTACAAAATCTTGTAGCCAAGATCCATCAGGAGGAAATGCTTCGCGACCACACTAGCAGCTCGTAGAAGTCCACGGAACTTGTCACTATTGCAAGAAACTCGTGCCCTTACAACAACAAGAAGCCTCAACATTCGAGTCCTCCTCGACAACACAATAATTATGGGAGAAAGTTTCAATTTCAAAGCCACAACAATCACCAAAATTCAAAGCAATGCGCCAATTGTCATCGCTTTGGACACCTCACAAAGGACTGTCGGCAACCACGCAATCAAGGTAATCGTCCTATCTCTCACCCTAATCTATACCCTCAAGGGGGGACACGCCATGGCCAGCCATCTCCTTTTATTTATGGTCAAGCTCATTATGCTGACATATCTACTTATGATAGCCCATCTTATCCTTTGCAACTAGATTCCACCACTATAGCTACTTCATATCCCAATATCTGGCTACTTGATACGGGAGCCACCCATCATATGACATATCACCTACACTGGCTATCCAACATCACTTATCTAGAACACCCTCTAGAAGTATGCCTTGGTGATAACAACATCCAGTTCGCCAAAGCCTATGGATATGTTGTCATTAACCTACCTAATGGCCTACACACCACTATTTCTCATGTATATTATGTCCTTGGTCTCAAGAAAAATCTCATCTCTGTCATCAACCTAACCGACAACGACATCATCATCAAATTCATGCGAGAAGGCTGCCACATTTCGGCACTAAACAAAGATGGTCAGTATGTCACACTTTTGGTCCCCAAAACTCGGCGTCTTTATCCATTGGGTGATTCGTTGCCTGCACATGCATCTGCA
This sequence comes from Adiantum capillus-veneris, assembly GCF_014529385.1. NCBI lineage: Eukaryota > Viridiplantae > Streptophyta > Polypodiopsida > Polypodiales > Pteridaceae > Adiantum > Adiantum capillus-veneris. The sequence continues at coordinate 129,923,323 of NC_140940.1, read as the reverse complement.
TCATCCATAAAAACACAAGAAATCACACTCAAATGGCATTATAGACTAGGACATATTTCTCAACATGTTTTGGACCGACTCACTCATCGCCAACTTGCACTAGGTCTTCCCCAGCACCTCACTCACATCACACTTTGTGAGGGATGCATTCTTGCTAAAGCACATCATGTCCCATTCCCCACTTCATCATCACGAGCCACTACACCTCTCGACCTCATCCACTCGGATGTTTGTGGCCGATTGCCCGTCAACTCCCTCACTGGGAATAAGTATATGCTTACTTTTATAGATGATTTCTCAAAATACACAACTACTTACTACATGGCCAAGAAATCCTCAACCTTCTCTCATTTTTGCACATTCAAGGCATTACTTGAGACTAAACATGGTTGCCACATTAAAACTCTCCGCACACATCATGGTGGGGAATACACTTCTCATGCATTCAAAGATCTATGTCTTTCTGCTGGTATTCGACATGAATTCTCCATTACCGACCACCCACAACAAAACGGTTGTGCCGAGCGCAAGAATCGCACACTATTTGAAGCTTCTCATGCCATGCTTCTTCAAGATAGCCTCCCAGACACCTATTGGGAAGAAGCTACCGCCACTATATGCTACATTTAAAACTGCATTCCATCCACCTGCAATCCTACTACTACACCCTACGCCCTTTGGCACGGTCACCCACCTCATCTTGGCCACCTTCGCATCTTTGGAAGCATAGCATACCCACTTGTGACGCAAACTTTATCAAAACTATCACCACGTGCGCAACGCACAACTTTTGTCGGTTATGGTGATCGCTTTGGCATCAAGGCGTACCGTCTCTATATCCCAGACCATCACAAGTTTATCTTTACCCGCACCATCTTCTTTGATGAAGAATTCATCATCTCAGGCAAATCTTCTTCACCATTGCACCCTACATTCTCATCACCAGTCCACTCTTCTCATCAATCTTTGTTGACGGCCTCACCCACACACACACCCATGCAAATTTCCTCATCGCCCATCCACCTCCTCGTGTCTCGCATTCTCATGCACATCCAATTGGCAACACTCCTGCACCACCTCTTACACCCATCTCCTCACAGTTGACACCATCACCAACACCATCCATCCCGACTCCCGCTACTTCCATCACATGGCAGACACTCGGTGCTCCACCTCGTGAGCTCCCATCACCTTCGCTACCGGTCTCACCTTCACAATTGCCATCTTTTTTTCGCAACTCCCACGAAACATTGCCAATTACTGCCATCCCAGTAGATGTCGACGAAGTCGAGCCTCATAGCTCTACTTCTACCACCTCGCCATCGCAACACACTTCGGCTATACACTTGGACCAAGCCGCCTCTAGCTCACATGGTCGCACTCGCTCTCTTCATGAGATTTATGAAGCCACCAATTTCTCTACTGTCCTCAGTGATGAAATGATTCTTGAACATCCACCAGAGCCTCTTGAAGATGCCCTTCCCCTCTCTCTTCTCGATGCCCTCACTTCTAGCGAGATCAAGGAGTGGCATGCCGCCATATTGGATGAACTCCAAGCCCTCGAAGAAGCTAACACTTGGGAGCTTGTGCCACCTCCTAAGAATCATAACATTGTCTCTTGCAAATGGCTATTAAAGAAGAAATACCACCCCAACGGCTCAGTTGATCGCTACAAGGCACGCCTTGTCGCTTGCGGCTTCACTCAACAACAAGGTGTGGATTACTTCGACACCTATTCACTAGTACTGGGTATGACTACATTTCGGATTCTTATTGCACTTGCTTCTAAGTTTAATCTTCTATTACATCATCTTGATATAAAAACTGCCTTCTTACATGGCCTGCTCCAAGAGCTCATCTATATGCTACAACCTCCTCATTTTGAAGACCCTCACCACCCTAATTATGTATGTAAATTTCATAAGCCCATTTATGGCTTAAAACAATCTACACGAGAGTGGTACATCTGCATGCACCACTACTTGCTCAACTGTGGCTGGGAACGTCTTATGGCAGACTACAATATCTACATATGGCAGACCTCTAAAGTCATGGCTATCTTAGGCCTCTTTGCGGATGACATTCCTCTTCTTGGCACATCGGAGTTCATGCTTCTGCAAGCGATTCACTGCATCTCTCACGTCTCATCTTGTAATTTTAGTTTGATCCCTACTGGATGAACTTCTCATTGAGGGGGGATAGCATGTATCTATGACATGGCTACTTCACAAAGCTCTTTTGTTCATCAATATCAATGTTACAACAAGAAGTCCACCCTTAAGGGGGGATGTAAAAGTAACTTATGATTTTAATAAGTGTGGACTTCTTTCCACCTACCTCTTTTCCCAAAGTCCTTACACCTAATTCCCACATGGACCCCTTTTATCTATGCAAGCCTCAACATGTGTCTATTCCCACCTACCTATAACTCACATGTAATGGATAATCCTCACTCCCTCAACTTGTATATAAATCCCATTAGCTGCCCTCATTTGTAACAAGGTCTTCACTCTCCATTCAAGTGCAATCTATTGTCATTGCTCTATTTCTATCTTGCACTCTCTTATGTCTTGACATTAGTATATTAATTAATTAATCGTGATATTAATCACATTTAAGCTAATCTTTAAGCTCTCACAACAATATCGGCAGATTACGGTGGTCACCAGCTTGCATGGCAACGGAGGCTCAGATTTTGCAAGTAGGCGGCGTAGCAGTTCATGTTGTTATGCACGAGCCCAACGTCGACTCTCACTTAATGCCGATCCGGCCGGGTGTGAGCTTGGAAGGATTGGCTTCATCGACTGCACAATTAGGGAATGCCCAGGTACTATATTTTGCACTTGTGAGCAGCTAGCTGAGCAGTTATAATATATTAGCCTAATCAATATACGTATCTGCAGGTCTCGACTGGTATGGTTAGTAACGAGCTCATGATTCCACATTATAATATCTCCACTGAAGCTCCTGCAAATGATGCTGAGGCAAAAGCTAATTATTATGAATATTGGAGCCAGTAAAATTACAATGCTCGATTGCCGCTTGCTGGAGCTTCTGAGAATGACGCCATGATGATGACGGAACCATTAGAATTCCATTTAGACGCCAGATGGCAGCGCCCTTGATGACGGATTGACGCAATGGATGCTTTCTATTTTGGATATTTAGGTGTGGATTAATCATGTGTCTAGTAGTTGTCAATCTTTTGGTTTCTCCTCTACCTTTGTTTGGAAAAATATAGACCTGGAACAATGATTGTTGTTACATCCTGTGTGTGTGGATAGATCTTTAGGTCTCTTTTTCTGGTTCTGTGCTTCTTCTCTCCCGTCTGGAAGATGAGATGATGCACTAGTCAAGATAATTTGTGGATGGTTAATATGCAGAAAGAATATTGATTTTTAGGAGTATTTTTGTTAGGGATGGTTTGTTTTCTGATGTTTCTTAGTGTCTTGGATCCTTGAATATACCTCTATCCACCACAATAGTTTCTATCAATACATAGTTCCATCATACACTACATTGTAGAGGTCTATGGACTTTATTTTGTACGTTTAGACATTACTTTCACTAGTGTGGGAGTAATATGATTTAGGTTGGGAGCTTGCTTCGAACTTATTTTAGCCAATATTTGGATGTGTACGTGGCCAAGTATATGTGTGTCATTTGTGCCCATTGTCTGATATTTTGAACATAGTTCACCATGAAGATCAAAAGGTACTCATGCAAATCCTGAAGAAGGGACAAACAAATGTCGCGGATAGGAAAAAGATATTGTTATAACACAAGCAGATCATTTTGATCTACGAGGTACCATGGAATAGTTAATCCATGCAAATAGGGAAAAGATACTCTTATAACACAAGCGTATCATGTTTGATCTAAGAGGCACCATGGAAATATTCCAACCACGTAGGGAAAAGATAGTGTTATAACACAAGAAAATTATGTTTGATCGAAGAGGAACCACTAGACATTAATGAAGTAGAATGAGTATTTGTTGCAGCCCTAAACGATTATAGTAAAGAGTCCAAGTATCTTGGTGAAAAAGACATCTCCTTAGTACATGTGAAAAGTGAAATTGATCTTTGTCCCAAAGTGCTATGTTGTGTATTCATTGTCTAGGTAAACTTTTTGTTTTATAAACCTCTTTGAGTATAGTGTATTGAAGTTTTCCATTGTGAAGTTGCATGTGTTAGGCTGGCTCCATATGTTTGAAGGTAGTTCCATGAGGCTTTCCTTGTTGCATCATTGTTAAAATGCATGTCCTAGGATGATTTCTCATGTGTTGAGTATGTGGAAGCTTGGTTTCCTTGTCTAAGATGCAAGGCACCATTTATTAGGCTTTGTGTTACATCCACTCTATGAAAATAGGTCCATCACATTGGTAACTTTCCTCTCTTTCAGCCTGCATAAAAACTCTTAAGATCTTTGGTAATTTGGGCCCATGCTTCTATTTTGAGGTGTTGTTGTGGTTCAAAAACTCCCCAAAGCCAAGCACTCTCTTTTGAAAACTTTCTTCAATTTTTAAGTAGATGTAATTGTGGGTACATGAGTGACTACTTCTCCACCTTGTGGGGACTCCTAAAGACAGTACAAAAAGCTTATTAACCTCATGCATGGCCATTTTAGCAGCATCAATCAAGGACTTGCAAACATATTACTTGTCATAGAGCTCATAAGTATTGACTTGTGATTAGGATTCATCACCTTGAGACACAAGCGACTCCCCTTTTTCTTTGTTTAATCTTTATTTCTTGTATTTCCCTACCACATGCATGCGTGCTCAACATCTTTCATTGTTTAGAATTGGAAGAATTGGTGTTACTGGCCTCGCATAAGCCATAACATTCTAAAGAATGTTCCTTAGAGCTTGATAAAGAGGCCCGCTCTATAAAATTTCAAAGAAGATTTCTCTATCTTATTTGAATTACCTTATATTAACTGGAGACAATTACCTTGTGTTAATGCCAATCCAATTTGGTGCCAACTTTAGAAGAATTGGTTGCGTCAACTCCAGAAGGGGATGCCAAGGTTCTTTATTCTGTACTTGTGAGAAGCTAACTAAGCATTTCTATATCAGCAATATAGTAATAAGCTCAAGATACCACATTATAATATCTAAGCTAACTTAGTATTACTATGATTAGCAATAAGCTCAAGATGCCACATTATAATATCTTCATTGAAGCACTTCCAAATAATGTTGATTAGACGAAAGCTAATTATAATGAATATTGGAGCCAGCAAAATTACAACGATCAGCTATCGCCTGATGGAGCTTCTGAGAATGACACAATGATGATGATGAAACCAGCAGAACTTCAATTACACTACAAGAGGAGCATTCCATAACCGCTAGCATTTCCGCAAAAAAACAAAGGAAGATAGAAAGAGGAAATATTGCATACGTGGCAATATCAATGGCAAAAAACACAATATTGGTTTGTAAGCAATATACGCGATAATAGTAGCAGGAATATACATGTGACTATTATCGCGTAGCTTGCTACTCCTATTATCGCATATATTATCGATAAACGCCTACTCAAAAATAAAGGTTCTTATTTGGGCCACCCATCAAATGAGCACTTTCAATTGGTTTTTGGAAGAGTATACAAAAAAAAAAAAAATTGAAATTAAATTTCATGTACCTTGGCAAGTTAATGTGCAGAAGATCGACTATTTTAAAAAGTTACAAATAAAATGAAAATAGGTGTATATACATTCTGCCACATTGGGACTTTATAAAAGTTTGGACAAATATTTTTCCATCTAATCCTCCTCCTCCTCGTCCACCACAGGCACGTACTGTTGGGGTATTAAAGCCAATGTGCCGCGCCTAAGTGTTTCGCAGTCGGAGACTACTGGGAACTAACATTGACCATTCATTCTACATAAAAGAATAAGGACTCATAACCCTAACACTATTGTGTTTCGAGTCCACCCAAACCGGTGTCTTGCACGCGCTCTTTAAGTGGTATCATAGCTCAGGGATTGGGAGCATCATTGGAGCTCAGCAGGGAGGCAAGTGAAGAAGCAGCAAAAAACTGCAGCACGTTTTTGTAGATCTATTTTGGCCTACCAAAACGTCTTCTTTTAAGCCGATTCCTACTATTATTGACCGTTTTTTGTCCTCTTCAACTTCGCAGAAGAAAGTTTTCTCAAAATCTTCACCAATTTTGAGATATGTCACTCAGACTACCTATAGGTCATGAAGTAGAAGCTGTAGATTTTTACAGATCTGTTTTGATCTGTAAAAACATCTTATTTCAAGTCCTTTCCAATTCCCCCAATTGTTTTCGTGTAGTCTACAAATTTGTAGAAGGAAGTTTGTGCAAATTCTGCACAGTTTGAGAGGTAATTAGTTTAGACAGCAGGGTGGTCTACCCTCGGTGGTTCTTCTGCGTACAGGCTCTCGTTGCAGACTCTTTCTGCAATGTCTGTCACATGCATATTTGATGTAAGGTCTTAAGAGTCTGTTATATCAGACAGACCACCGCCACGGTTACAGAAAAGGGTTTTTGTGGTTGATGTAAGATCTTATGCGGTTTATGTATTGTGATGGAAATAAGCAAAGCCTATTGTTGAGGGTCGAGTTAAGGTTTTATTGAGCTTGGGGATCCTCAAATGTGGAGATCCGTTCGGTGATACAGGTTTTGGAGGGAGCCCCCGACATTCCCATAGTTTCGGCATCAACATAGGATGTATGTTTATGCGGTTAGTGCAGTATTGGTGTGCATCTGTTGACCCGCCATTGTTGGCATTGTTCTCATCTTTATGCGTATGCCTTTGATAGTGTTGAGTTGGTCAGAGACACTCTTCTAGAGTTGGAGACATTGACAGTGAGAGTTCTTTGAGATTTTATCTTGCCGGTTTAGCCACTTTGATCAGCATTTCAGTCATTGTACACATTTGTTTTGGGTTCAGAAGTCAGTTTTGCAGGGGAGACTCTGCCAAAATTTTTCAAGTTTTCTATCATCTTTAGTGGAGCGGATCTATCACTTTTGTTCCTTGTCGAGTGATGGCTTCATCATCGGAGAACTCTTTGTTTAAGATTGAGAAGTTAGATGGCACTAACTTCCCATTTTGGAAGGAACAAAATTACAACGTCTTAGTATAGAAGAAGAAGATTTGGCCGATAAAGATGAAAGGGATAAAGCCTGAGGATATGGATGAGTATGATTGGCAGCAGTTGGATGAGCTTGCCAGGTCCACCATCATGCTGACTTTGTCAAAGAATGTGTACTTCAATGTGAACATGGAAAAGACTAGTTATGAGCTATGGAAGAAGTTATGTGACCTCTATGAGAAGCAAAGTGTAGCATCACAGGTTTATTGGCTGAAAAAGTTAGTTGATTTGAAGATGGATGAGGGCAACCCATGTGCAACCATCTCAATGAGTTCAACACAATTTTCAATCATCTTTTCAGTACATATGATGCAACCCGTAAAGGTCGTGTGCATCTTGGCAATGATTTTGCTTGCAATATAGTTGGTGTCGGCGATGTGCATATGAAATTTCAGAATGGTTCTTCATTCATGCTCAAGAATGTGAGACATGTGCTGAAGCTTACCAAAAGCTTGATTAGTACAGACCAATTGGATGACGCAAGATATTACTGCACATTTGGTGATAGTTCGTGGAAGATCACCAAAGATTCTCTAGTGGTAGGACATGATTCAGTCTGGGACTTTGTACATGCTACATATATCCAATGTTAAAAACTATGTAATTTGTGTAGCCGAGCAGCCAAATGTTTCTTTGTGGCATCTCCGGTTAGGACATATGTTTCAAAAGGGAATGAAAATCTTATCTCGTTTTGGTTATGTGCCCGGCTTCAATTTCTCAAACTTTTCATTTTGTGAGCATTGTCTTTATGGTAAACAAACACAGTCACCACACAAAAGGGGAAGTAGTCAAAAAAGTGAGCCATTAGAGTTAGTGCTAGTGATGTCTGTGGACCTATGCCTAACGTATCCATGGGAGGTTCATTGTACTTTTTACATTCATTGATGACTTCTCAAGGAAAGTGAGGGTATATCCTCTCAAGAAGAAGGATGAAGTTCTTTCAAAATTTCAAAGTTTTGTGGCATTAGTGGAGAATTAGTCTGCAAAAAAGTAAAGTACTTGAGGTCAGACAATGGTGGTGAGTATGTCACTAAAGCCTTTCAGGATTTTTGGATTCCAAAGGCATCAAAAGAGAGTTCACAGCTCCATATAACCCTTCACAAAATGGTGTTGCTGAGAGGATGAACCGTACATACAAGACAAATTATGTAGCATGTTGTCTAATGCAGAGTTGCCTAAGAGACTTTGGGCGGAAGCGTTAGCAACTGCTGTCCATCTTATTAATAGATCTCCTAACAAGGCTTTAGATGAGAAGGTACCTGAAGAGCTTTGGTTTGGGAAGCAACCTTCTTACAAGCATCTTAGAGTCTTTGGATGTGAAGCGTATTTCCATGTTCCAAAGGATTTTCGAAGCAAGCTGGCAGAATATGTTGATAGATTGCACAGAGCCTTCCTGCTATAAGGAATCCATGTCAATGGAGGACAAGGCAAAGTGGGAGAAATCTATGCAATCAGAAATGGACTCGTTGCATAAGAATCAAACTTGGAAGTTGGTTCGGCTGCCTAAAGATAATAAGGCATTACCATAAAATTACACCTCATGATAATAAACCCAAGCAGAAGACACGACTTGTTGCTAAAGGATTTAAGGAGCAGCAGGGTATTGACTTTGATGACATCTTTTCTTCGGTTGTCAAGATGACTACTCTGCGGTGTGTACTTGCGTTGGTTGCTAAAGATGACAGGGAACTTGACCAGATGGATGTCAAGACGAAGTTCTTGCATGGTGATCTTCAAGAAGAAGTTTATATGGAACAGCCAGAAGGTTTTGTCGAGAAGGGCAATGAAGACTTGGTGTGTCAGTTACAAAAGACTCTTTATGGTCTAAAACAGTCATCAAGGGAGTGGTATCCTAAATTCTACTCGTTCATGCTCTCTCAAGGCTACAAACGTAGCAATATGGACCATTGCCTCTACACTAAGTGAGCTAATGATGGTAGTTTGCTGATTTTGGTCCTTTATGTGGATGATATGTTAATTTTCGGGAAATGTAGGGATGAGATTTCAGCCTTGAAGTGAGAGTTACATGAAAACTTTGAAATGAAAGACATGGGTGAAGCAAGCCATATCCTTGGCATGCGCATTAAGCGAGACAGATGCAAGAAATTGGTCTATTTGTCTCAATCTGAGTACATTGCTAAAGTGCTCAAGCGTTTAAATATGGAGAAGGGGAAGGCATTGAGTACCCCATTGCCTCCATATGTGAAACTTTCTAAAAATGATTGCCCTAAGTCTGAAGAGAAAAAGGTTGCAATGGAACAAGCGCCTTATTCATCTGCAGTTGGGAGTTTGATGTATGATATGATTGCTACACGTCCTGATATTTCTTTTGTAGTGGGAGTTGTTAGCAGATATATATCAAATCCAGGAAAGAAACATTGGGAGGCACTGAAAGGGGTTATGCGATATTTGAATGGTACAAAAGACATGTGTATTTGATTTGGAAGAAAGGAAGCATGTGTAATTGGTTACACGGATGCAGATTATGCAGGAGACTTGGACAAGAGAAGGTCCACTTCAGGCTATGTTTTTGAATTCACTGGAGGTGCAGTTTCATGGCGATCTTGTTTTCAAGATTGTGTTACCTTGTCTACTACAAAGGCTGAATATGTTGAAGCTTCAGAAGATTGCAAGGAAGCTATATATATGGCTTGGTCGGCTGGTGGGAGACTTGGGAACCAATGTTGAGATGCCTATGTTACATTGTCATAGCCAAAGTGCTATACAATTGGCAAAGAATCCAGTCTTTCATGCAAAGACAAAGCATGTGGATGTAAAGTATCACTTCATTCGTGAGTGCTTTAGGACAAGCGATTGCAGGTTGCCAAGAGTACACCACTGAAAACCATGATGATCTTCTAACAAAGGGCTTACCTTCAGAGCGGTCTACACATTGTCGGGCACTCATGGGCATTACGTAGATGATCATGGTCATTGTCTACCTATATTGTATACATATATACATTGTCACTCCAACTTAAAGGCAGTGTTTTCCTTTAAGTGGGAGGTTGTTGGGGTGGTAAAGCCCAATGTGCCGCGCCTAAGTGTTGGGCGACCAGAGACTACCGGGAACTAACACTGACCATTCATTCTACATAAAAGAATAAGAACTCATAACCCTAACACTATTGTGTTTGGAGTCCACCCAAACTTGTGTCTCCTCTCTTCTCCATTGCTGCACACACACACATGCTCTCACACGCGCTCTTCACGTACGTTTGATCACCATGACTCTACATAAACCCAAACCAAACTAAACAAATATCAACCACTCAAACCAATTGATACAAAAGTATTTGTTTAAACTTACCACTTATAGAGATCCAACCGTTGTGTCAAATTGCTCGCAACAGATGTGGTTGTTCTTGAACAACTATCGCCAAGTTTCAAATTATGTATGATGCGCTCCCGAAACTTGACCATCTCCTTCTAGTTGGTCGATTAAGAGTGATATTCTCCTAAGTTAGCAATAAAAATAACAAATCATAATCTTTATAATCACCGATTGAGGTTGTAGTTTAATAAATTTATATATTTTTCCTTCCATGCTGCTTTGTCTTGCGAGCCATAGTGTGTGGGAGTTTGTCTGGCCCGAACTTTGCATTGTTGTCTGTAGGATGAGCCCGTTAAATCTTGATTCCTCTTTTATTGCATTGCCCAATCCCAATCCGCATCTGCCATGTTGCCACCGCGATGTCTCCTGTCTTAATCTCTAACTGGGTTGGCCGCTGCACGTCATACAATAGACTACTTGTTTTAAAAAAAATGTTTTTATGTAGCCCTCCAACCACAGTTGTGAAAAATGTTGATCGGAATTTGAAAATCTAGCATGCAGCGCATCCTCAATGTAGCGTGCATGCTCGGGTAGCTAGTCTCTAAACTTTATAAAAAATTTCTTATATGTCAAATGCATAATAATCTGAAGATGGCATCAAAACGCCCTATCCTATGTTGTATCGAAGTCCATCTCTTTGCCATATTTTACCCTGCCACAAGATCCCCCGCCGCTTTGTCTCTCTCAACGCTCGTTGCCTTGAGACGAGAGTCGATGCGTGCCACTAAAAGAATTGCATCGATGGTTCTCTGGCGAAGCAGCAATGGAATGGAGTGGCATGGGACCTTGTTATGCCATGAGAGTGGGACCCTGTGATGCCATGGGAATGGGACCTTGTGATGGAAGGGGAGTAGGAAGATAAGAAGGGGCCGTAGACAGAGGTGTCGTCGGTGTGAGGCTCTGGATGTAAGGAGTCCAACCCTGACTCCCCCATGGTGTGGACTCTGGCGGAAGATAGTAGGTCGCAAGCTGTTGCGGAGTGTATCAGCCAAATAATGAATCCGTCGAACGGAGGGACTGGTCTTGTGAAGAGATAGCCCACTGTAGTTCTGGATCTACGATGGTGGAGGAACCTAAGTAGAGTAGGCGTAGGATGACCATGCCTATAATTAACAAAAATAAACCTATAACACTCATGGTTTAGGATAAACAAGCCACAAATAATCTTTCTTTCTTTGCTTGGTCTCACCACCTCAAGACTCGGGTCCACTAGAGGCGATGCCCACCTTAGATATGAACCAATCAAAAGAAGATCCAGATGAATAGTCCTCACCAGGTGGTCTCTCGTCTGACATCTGCATTATAGAGAGAAATATGAGATTTAGATTTCTCCCCCTACTCACTCATCTATATATATGAACACAAGTATATATGCACATAAGCACGTATATATGCATATACACACATAGATACATATACATACTAGTAGACCTAAGTAGGGGTTAGTAGTGACAAAGGTCAAGTGACACCTCTTTAGATATCATTATAGTCTCAACCGTGGTAAAATCAAAGATACGTTGCAATAATCCATGCATGAGTGGATCAGTGATTGTAACGACATGGTTAAAAAAGGACTATACCCAAAGAGGAGACGTCTAACCTTCGGGTGGTATGCTCCCATACTCAGTGCCTTAATACATGCATAAAAAAATATAAGCATTGTAAAATCCCCTGTAATTTAAGTGTATAGGTGTGAACTGAGACAAAAACGAGCCCATCTCCTCAGGTGACATGCCGACCGGAGTGACAGGAAAACTAAAAGAAGGAGAGTATGCCTCATCGTCATCGGCCATGGCTAATCATACACAAACAACGCCCACAAAATACGTTAGCTTATAGAAGAAATGCTTAATCAATAAAAATAACAAATCGACGAAGCTGCTACACAAATGAATGAATCTAAAGTGTATTGTAGCATTAATAAAAGGAGTTTTACAAAAGAGTTCCTAGCAAAAATCATTGGTTAATCTCTACACAAACCTTAGTTAATCAACAAATCATTAGTAAATTATTAGCAAAAATCATTAGTTAAGCAACGATGCTGCTACACAAATGAATGAATCTAAAGTCTATCTCAATCTGTGCGTCTGCATCTTTGTCATCGAACTTTACTTCTTCGTTGCTCTCTGCATCAGCTTCAATATTTGACACCTCATCTCTAGGTTTAAACAAAGCGGCTATGGACTTGCACCTGACCATGATCTTTATTCTTGGAATGACAGGAAACTGTCGAAGGACCTTTGCAGAGATACATTTTCCTTGTGTGTCCTCCTTGTACCTGTTTGGTCCACAATTGGGACATTGTTCCAAGTTTGCATACTCATTGCGAAAAAGTATACAACCATTAGGACATGCATGTATTTTGTGATAATCCAAGCCCAAATTAGTAAGAATCTTTTTAGAGGTTGGATGGGTAGGGTGCATGTTATTCTCTTCTGGAATGATTTGCTCATTGAGCAATCTATCATTACATGAACAAGTCAGCCCTTTGATCACTTTATATGAACTATAATTTGCACTTTATCATGCTTAGGATACAATGTATTTGCCTGAAAGCTCTATGCCTGAGGCGTCAGACCAATCGTAGACAGACTGCAAATTAAGCATTGCCAATGCGTTACGGAGAACTAAGAGTTTTGCACCAATGTAGAGCGGCATGCGTGCAAGACTTTGCATCATCTCGCCCTCTTTATTGTTGCTATCATGTCGTCGATATGAATGGGATGGCTGAGTTTGGTCCACAGTAATGCATTGAATGTTGTCGCCTTGTTGAAATCCATGTCAAAGAACGCATCCAACATCTTCTCCATCTCTACTTCTTGAAATACGGCATCGGGTATTAGTTGGGAGGACTCAGTCGATGGCTGCTCGTTTAAAAATCGTCTTATCTGAGATGAATTTGGACCAATATCTACTTGCGGAGTTTGACCTTCAATCTCTAGACCATGAGATCGATAACGCATGTCTTGTAGTTGCTCTATCAGAAATAGACTGTAATTGCGTATTTGTTGGTCACAGATTTTTCATTTTTGAAATATGCTTGCAATGTGCACAAGGACACAGAATCTTATCATCCATACTTTATCTACCAATGATGCAACAAATAATTAAAACACTCTAGTTGTTAAAACTACACACTACTAAGTACACGATAATACACGACAACCTCACATTCTCTAGCTAGGCCCGATCCCCTCATACCTCGGTCTAGAGGTGCACTGAGATTAGGACCACAGGGTAATAATCTTGTCTTTATTGGTCAATGACTATATATTAAGGTTCATGAAGTCTATGTGCACTTTTGAAATCTGATTGCGACTTTTCAACTATTTGTTGCTAGCTCTAACAACATCACATTCTCTAGCCAGGCTCGATTCTCGCATACCTAGGTCTAGAGGTGCACGGAGATTAGGATCACAGGGTAATAATCTTGTCTTTATTGGTCAATGACTATATATTAAGGTTCTTGAAGTCTGTGTGCACTTTTGAAGTCCGATTGTGTTTTTTCTACTATTTGTTGCTAGCTTTAACAACCTCACATTCTTTAGCCAAGCCCGATCCCTGCACACCTCGGTCTAGAGGTGCACGGAGATTAGGACTACATGTAATAATCTCGTCTTTATTGGTCAATGACTATATATTAAGGTTCTTGAAGTCTTTGTGCACTTTTGAAGTCCGATTGTGTTTTTTCTTCTATTAATTTATCGCCAACTCTAACCTAACCCTAACCTAACTTAATGTAACCTAACTTATAACTTAAACCTAACCTAAACAAAGTCCATTTGCATTTCTAGAAGTAAACGAAACATCTTCAAAGTCTGTTTTTGTTTTTTCTACTATTAATTTATTGTTAGCTCGAACTTAACCTATAATCTCACCTAACCTATAACATAAACCTAACCTAACCTAACATAAAAACAAAACAATGGTGAGGGTTTTGGCAACATGGAAAGCCATACAACTTGCCCACAATGCATATGCGATGTCGGCAAGCTCTATGGCTTGCCAATTTGCCAATTAGGGCTGCGAAGCGATTTTAGGTCCTGAAAACCGCTTGCAGACATATAGACAACACAATGGCGAGTCGTTGGCAATATGGAAAGCCATAGAGCTTGCCCATAATGCATATGCCTTGCGGAAAAGCTTTATGGCGTGCCGTTATTGCCAAACCATTAGACGATTGAATGTAGCCGGTGCATTAGTCAAGCCAAAAGGCATGACTAGATATTCATAAAGACCAAACATTGTGCGAAACGCGGTCTTTAGGATATCTTCATCCACCATCCTTATTTGATGATAGCCACTCTTAAGGTCAATCCTACTAAAGTAGGCAGAGCCTTGTAGCTTATCAAACAAATCTTCCACGCGAGGCACAGAAAATCTGCTTTTGATAGTGATATGGTTTAGTGCTCCGATAGTCCACACAAATACGATATATACCATCCTTCTTTTGCATTAAAAGGACTTGAGAACAAAAGGGAGAGGAAGTACTCACCATCCCTTTGTCTACCAATTCATGTACTTGCCTCATGATCTCCTCTTGTTGAGGTTGTATTGTTAGGTGGTGAGCTTCTTGGAAGGAGCTCAATACGATGGTCATCATCCTCTCGTTTTGGAGGTAATTCCATAGGGATATCATCGATGAACACATCTTGGAATCCTTATACAAAGTTAGACCTGTCTAACTCTTCTTGATTCCTATCATCTACATTTGATGAAACATTAGGATCTTTTAGAGACTCTTTTGTTGAGAGAGAGAGAGAGAGAGAGAGAGAGAGAGAGCATGGAAATAGAACCCCAAAGTGTGTGTAGAATACACACATGAGATGATGTATATATAGAGGGGACCTGGGTGCCATATATAGAAAAGCCATGTATTGAGTAGCTTCACGTATAAGCTCAACACCCCCGCTCAAATAAGGGTCCCTAACTGTGGATGAAAAAACCCTTGGGGGATCAAGGGAAAAACCCACAGCTCTATATACACCCACCATTATATTATAAAAATCATTGAATGTACAAATGTTCATGAGGAGCTACATCACTCCTTTTACATTGAATATTTTATGAGGAGCTACATCACTCCTTTTACAATGAATGTTTTATGAGGAGTTACATTACTCCTATCCTATCAAATACAATAATGAATACAAAGGTTCAATAAAGAGGTGTAAAAACTATCGATTAGCTCGTAATCAGAAGTGTCTCCGTGAATCTATTGTGTAGCTTGTCATGAATATGGCATCAACAAACATGTCTTCATAATTCTTTATTGTCACCAAGTTTGTCTTCATGAAATCAATTCTTTGATCAATCCTACATAGATCATAGACTCAAAAAACATAGTCATGAAAATTATTAGCATGGTTAGTAAAATAATACGTTCACAATGCCATAAGAGATGGTTCGCGACGCCACTCTTTTGAAGACATATATACGCACGATAACATATAAGTATGAACGTAAAAGTACAAGATGCGTGATTACGTGATGCAAATGACATGTGTATATACTACATAAAACGACATTTATCAACGTAGTGATATCAATGAGTATCATCAAAGTATTAATAAAATATCATCATTGTATTAATAAAAATGAATAAATCATCATGGTATCAACGAAAAGCATCATAGAATAATCCTTGTATCAATGAAACAACATCATGATATCACCGAGAATAACCATGGTATCAACGAAACAACATCATGATATCACCGAAAATAATCATTGTACCAATGAAAAAACATCATGGTATCACCGAGAATAACCATGGTATGATCAACGAAACAACATCATGGTATAACCGAGAATAATCATTGTATCAACGAAACAACATCATGGTATCACCAAGAATAATCATTGTATCAACAAAACAACATCATGGTATTACCGAGAATAACCATGGTATCAACGAAACAACATCATGGTATCACCAAGAATAACCATGGTATCAACGAAACAACATCATGGTATCACCGAGAATAACCATGGAATCAATGAAATATCATCATGGCATCACCAAGATATAACCATGGTATCAACGATATATCATCATGGTATCAACGAAAATCACCATGACCAAAGTATTAACAAAACATCATCATGGTATCATCAAAATCACTATAGTATCAACGAAAGATTATCAATAAAATGATGTAAACTATATCTTTAGAAGAAAAATTATACGAGAATCAATGAACGAGTATATCATATAACAAAAGAGATGTACCAACAGTAGCTCGATAGGATTTGGACGATCATCAACAGTTCGCCTAAATCGGAACGATATGTAATTGGCTTCTGCAACAAAGTTACGTCAGTAATAAATATATGAGGAAAATCAAAAGCAAAAAGTAAAATTTTCTTTTTAAACATATTCGTAGTACGAGAACGATACCCCAAATCGGTGCAGCGAAAGTTTCTTCAGCAAAGTTGTACGCCACATCAATTTTGATGGTTCGAGAAAATATTTTTTGCAAAACCGTTTTCAATTAGGAGAAAAATCAAAAAACAAAAAACGAAAGTTGCTTTTCAAACATGTACGCAGTCCGCAAACGATAACTCAAAAATCAGTGCAGAATTTGAAAAAACTTTCTTCTGTAAAGTTATAGACCACATCGATTTCAGTCCCTCCGCTGGCTGTTTCTGCAAAATCGTTCTCAATTAGGAGAAAAATCGAAAACAAAAAATGAAAGTTGCTTTTCAGACATGTACGGAGTTCGCCAACGATAACTCAAAATCGGTGCAGAATTTGAAAAAAAATTATTCTGCAAAGTTGTAGACCACATCGATTCCATTGCTTTTAGCGGGTAGGTTTAGCAAAATCGTTTTCAATCGAGAGAAAAATAAAAAACAAAAAGCGAAGTTGCTTTTCAGGCATGTATGCAGTCTACGAACGATAACTGAAAATCGGTGCAAAATTTGAAAAAACTTTCTTATGCAAAGGTGTAGACCACATCGATTCCCGTGACCCTAGCGGGTAGTTTCTGCAAAATTGTTTTCAATCAGCAAAAAAATCAAAAACAAAAAGCGAAATTGCTTTTCAGGCATGTACGTAGTCCGCGAACGATAACTGAAAATCGATGCAAAATTTGAAAAAATTTCTTCTACAACGTTGTAGACCACAACGATTCCAGTGCCTTTGGCGGATAGTTTCTTCAAAATAATTTTCAATCAGGAGAAAAAATCAAAAACAAAAAGCAAAGTTACTTTTCATGCATATACGCAGTCCGGGAACGATAACTCATAATAGGTGCGAAACTTTCTTCTGCAAAGTTGTAGACCACATGGATTTCAGTGGCTGAAGCGGGTAGTTTCTACAAAATCGTTTTCAATCAGGAGAAAATTTGAAAACAAAAACATCCTGCTCTGACACCATGTTGAGAGAGAGAGAGAGAGAGAGAGAGAGAGAGAGAGAGAGAGAGAGAGAGAAAGCACAGAAATAAAACTCCAAAGTGTGTGTAGAATACACACATGAGATGATGTATATATAGAGGGGACCTGGGTGTCATATATTGAGAAGCCATATATTGAGTAACTTCACATATAAGCTCAACATCTTTGACAAAAATCATGTACGTAGAAACTGAGCTCTTCACTGATTTATCAAAATCAGGAGAATTTACAAGTGGAATAGTGCGACCACGCTCACTAGCATCTATATACATATTCTTTCCCCCGTAGGTGAAGTAGTTTCTCCTTTCAGAGAACTTCATATTGGCAACCATGCGATCAAACCATGGCACCCCTAGGATAGCATCCTCATGCTGGAGAGGAGAGATGAAGAAGTCTTCTTTGTCCACATAGCTTTGGACATGAAGCCTCAACTTCTCAATCAAGGGAATAACGGAGGCTTGCGGTCCCTTGAAAGCTACGTCAACCATTACCATATCTTCCATCTCGATAGCTTGAATGCCCAACTTGGTGGCCAACTCCGTTTGATATGAATTGTTGTGAGTAGAGACAAGGTCAAACAAGATGAAGGCATCATGCTCTCTTACCTTTTCCCAAGCATAGTAAAGTGATGATCCTTTGCAACGAGCGTCCTCTTTTGGAGCTTCGATGGTGGAAGCCCTAGGAGTCTCATTGCAAGCATTCTTTTTGGGGCAAGAACGATAGCCATGTCCTTGCTCCCCACACTTGAAACACTTATGGTCCTTGTGAAAAGTTTCAATCTCCTCAGAAGAGAGTTTGTTTTTACCTTTTTAAACTCCCTTCTCCTTGGACCGATTGATTGTTGTTGGAAGTGCCTTGGGAAGAAGTTTGAGCATTGCTTTTCCCCTTTGCATCATTTTTGTCTTTGTTTTCCATGGACTTGCCATTCCGTCGAGCCCCTTGATAGAAATTAATGCATGAAGCAACCATGGTGTGATGGATTACCTCGCTAATAGAGCCAGGCCATTGAGAGTTGATGTATTTGGCCATCTCTTCAGGTAATCCCGCATAGAAATACTACCTTTGCTTAACAATGTCTATCTTTTGAAAGACAGTAGCCTTGAGATGTAAATCCCAAAACTTGTCTACATACTTGTGGATAGACTGATGACAGAGGTGCTTCAAGCTGCGCCATTCGGTAAGCACTTTTTCCTTTGCATTGCTTGCAAGGAATTTCTTCATGATGGAAACTCGTAGAGTTTTCTATGTCTTTGGGGCTTCGCCATTGCCAGGACGGCTAGCCCCACCATTGATGAGCTGATTTTTGAAATTGCGTAGCTACATGGCGTAGCTTGGAGGACTCTGTAAAGCCCTCATCTCCAAATGCCGCATCAAATTATTGGATGAAGGCCAACACTTTGTCGGTGTCACCAAATGTGCCATCATAAGTGAGAAAGAGATACTCTTTCTTCCCTCCTTGAACTTCTTTAACTTTTGGGACTTCTCCATGCAGGGAATGATTTGCAATTTCATCCCCTCTTGTATTCTCTAGGAGAATAACCATAGCTTTCATCGGAAGAGGAGGAAGGTGAAGGAGAAGGAGAAGAGGGTGACCTCTTCCTAGCCCTTTTCTTCCTTTGTTTCTTCTCTTATTTTGGAATGACGAGGAGAAGGCTGTGTGTTGATCTTTTCCTCTTGGGAGGAGTGGGCATCATCATTAGCACCTTCATGTGAAAAATCAAAGCTATCAATATTCATTCTACTCTCTTGATTGTTGTCAGCCATGTCAACAAAATTTATGTATGTACTTAGTCTATGCTTTGGAAATTGAAAACTTTAGTTGCCACTCCTCTTAGCCTTTGAAAATCGGCTCTTAAGTCTCTACACCCACGGCTGGAAGAGGTTAATTATAGAGAGTAGTGGAGAAAGTCTAGCATATCAGAGTTGCCAAGGGCTAGCTCCTTTCTGACTTCTATGGCTCACGAATGGTAAAGCCGTAGGCAAGTCTAAAAAAGACTCCATTATTAAGTCCAAAGCTTCCGAAGTGTGCACCATATCCCACATAGTGGACTCAAAAAAATCGATAATAGATCCCAGTTCCACTTACCCTAATATAATTAACAACATCAACCATTTATAGGCTACTTAAGGACCTCTCTTCTTAAGCAAGAGAAGAGAAACCAAATGCTCTGATACCAATGTAATGGAATTAGCCTTTTAACTTGAGTTGGAGCGGGAAGTGAATAGCATATTGAGAATTTCCTTGAGCATTCCTTTGTGTGTAGATGTAGAGTGAGAAAGAAAGTGCTTGGATGGAAAGAGAAACACTAACACATTACTTCCTTAACATGGCATGAACAATACTTGTAAAAGAGACTGAGAGTTTAGAGAAATTGACAGCAATAGAGGACCGGATTAGTTGGAGCCGGTCCCCCCTCCAATAGGCATTTTTATTATAGATTCTTCCACGACGGAAGACTTGTTTACATTACAGCTTATTGTGTTTCCTTGAAATCTTCTTGATGAGGTAAAGATGGTAAACTTCACTCACCAAGCATTAGCATGGTAACATCAATAAACATGATTAGCATGAACTTGAAGAATGCCCAACCTCAATCCCAAGACCTCAAACACCATGAAAGGTGAGGAGAGCTGGCAGGGAGTGAGAAAGCAGAGAGAAGTAGAAGTAGCTCTACGAGAAAGCAATAACCCCTTGCACATAATTACTCATAGCTCTTGTAGCATAGCTTAGCATAATGATATTGTAGATTAGAGAGATTGATAAGCAAGCATAAGAATTCTCTTATGTGGATTTGCATCCATAGGCAAGAGCTTGTGGTAGTAGGCACTCAACTTCTCAAGCTTGGAGAAGGAGATGCAATTCTTGCTTCACAAGAGTGTGTGAAGAGAAGAATGAGAGAGACAGAGCTCGTGGGATGCTCAAATGACACACATACACACACACACACACAGCTTGCTCGACCCCTTCCCTAGGCTTTCCTTGAAGCTCATTGGGCCATGTAGCCCTCTAGCTAGTGAGAGCTTGGCTCCCTTTGGGGCAAGGTGTGTAGCCTCTTGACAAGTGTTCTTCTTTCCCTTTTGTGAGGTTAAGCTAGCACCCCCTTGCTTAAGCACAACCCTAGCTTAAGCACAGCCCTTGCCTGCTTAAGCAGTGCGCCTCTACACTTGACATGTGGCCCCTTTCCTCTCATTAGAGCATGGGCCCTTGGTGAGGTGCATACATGCTACTCATATCCCTCCTTTGTAGGGCTCGCCCCCTTATTTGTAGCAAGATATTTGATCTTGGTAAGCACGCAGCACCCTGCTTAAGCACAACCCTTGCTTAAGCGAGCTGCCCCCTTGCCTGCTTGGACCTTAATTGCCTAAAGTTTAAAAATTAAATACTATGTCCTAAGGCCTTTAACACTAACCTTTGGAGGCTTTAATGAAGTCAACCCTAAGGCTTTTTGCTCCATTGGTTATCCTTGCTCTTTAATAGACCATTTTTCATTTGGGCCCCTTCACCATTGGCTCCGTGTTGAAATAGATCTATAAGCACATTTGTATCTTGACCTTTATTCCCGTCTATTCTCCCACATTAAGTGATCAATTTAATATGAGAAAATCATTTGAGTTGGTTAGATATTAGATTTTATGACACAAATTCACACAATAATTCTCACATTGTGACTTACCTCAACATCATGAGCTTTTGTGAGAGAGGCATCGTATACCGAGCTAGATACGATTGGAGGTAGGGGACCGCCGGCCTCGGGGTCCCTTGCCCCCAATCGTACCTAGCTAGGTATGCGGTGCCTCGGCCCTCGAGGAAAAGCTCATGATGTTATGCATTGCATGAAAAACATTGAAAAAGACTCCGCTTTAAAAAAATTAAATCTTCTTGTGATGACTTTTTATGTGAGTAGCTTTTAGAGAGAAACAATGGTCTACATGTGCATGTATGCACTCTTGGAGATACCCTCTTTATCTAAATGATATGTGTTTCATAAAGCTAATTAGGGATGAATTAATATACACCACTAAATAATGTTGTGATGATTATCATAAAATACGTTATACTCCCTATTACTTGTAATGCCAGTAGCGGATACCCAACTTTGAAAAAAGAAACAACGAGAGAATCAAGCACGATGCTGTAGGAACTGAAAGGAAAAGAAATCGAAAAGAGAGGGAGGGGGGAAGGGAGAGGTGACAAGGAGGAGGCGGCGTCAAAGTAGAGGATGAAGCACAGCTGCCAGAGATTGGGTCACTTTGCAACTCTACGAGAGAGAGAGAGAGAGAGAGAGGGAGAGAGAGAACAACTCTACAAAAGAGAGAGCGGGAGTGAGTGGCCAATATAGAAGAGCGATGGAGGAGATGTTTGCAGCTGAAATCTGCTGGACCTCATAATGATCGACGATGGATTTTGGGATACCACAGAGTGGATGCATGTGCACGCAAGGAACCATGTTTGTTTTTCTAATGAATCTCCTACAAGTGCAGCATCTAGCGTCAAGGCATCTGGTTAACTGAATTTGCATAGAGTTTATCTCCTCGGGGACTACAGTTCGATACTTCATCGTTCCGTTTTAGATCAGGTCTTCCTTTGGAGGAAAGTGTTGGATTCGAAGGAATCTACTGATGAAATTGAATATAATAAAGATCCTGTCAGTAGGAGGTACCTACGAATAGGTTGTGTGTTGAAATGTGTATTTGTCCAGAGCACTCGTAAAACAAGAGGAGAACATAATTTTCAGCGCAAAATGGAAACTCGAGATTGGATCATTCAAATGGAAAGGCAAGCTCCAACATATATGTGATGGTGGCCTCGCCGGCAAAGCTTTTGAAGGATAGTCAGCTCCAACAAAAAGGCTTTTTGATATGCCAAAAAGCTGTCATCAGGGCCTTTGCCAAGACGGAAGCTCGCCAATTCTACCCCGATGATGTGCTCACACCTCCACCTAATGTCCAGCTGGCACGTCGGCCGGTGCAAGTGTGTCGTGTTCGGCCCGTGAAGGTTAGTAGACAAATGTATAACTAGAATTTCATTTACTATATAAAGATGAGAGGTGTGGATTTCCATGTGGCAGCAAATACTGCCTCCAGTCTCTCTCAGTGCTCAGCACTCACGTTTGCCATCATCCACGGCAACAGATGTGGAATCAAGTTGGCTCTTGCATGGTCGAGTTGACTTTTTCACCCCACAAATCGAGGGTCCTTTGCCTTGATTAGCGGGCAGTGCCTTGAGTAGCGGGCAAATGAAGGATTCAAATGGGAATCCAAGCGTCAAGCTACGGACCACAGATCAGCTCCCACCTTTGCAAGTTGTAGGCAGAGCTCGCAACAGCCACACCCTCCTCAATGCTCACGCTCAGTACAGCCTCAACTCTCCTTTGTTGCACGCTCATCTACCTGTCCTGATGACTACACAAGCTTCCGCTCAATCGTGTGTGTACTGTGTGCATGTGTGTGTGAAAAAGAAAGAGAGAGAGAGAGAGGGAGTGTGTGTGGTGCAAGGGAGAAAGCATGAGTGAGCGATCGCTTCCTGTGTGGCGATCTTGACCTTGGTATGCGCTTCTGTGAGCCATGTAGTCGCCCTCGATGTCAGTCGCTCCTCCTCCTCCTCTCTTCTCCAAAGATCTTGGGAACAACGTTGCAGCCCTCTTCCTCTTCAGTTTCTCTCTTCGCGTTCCAGTACTCACCTTCAACAACTCACGGTTTGCAAGGTGTTGAAGGGCGATGCATTCGGGGATTCATACAAGAAGTTCAAGAAAGCAGGAACAAATGTGAGCGGTGATACCTCAGAGTCAAAACTTTGCCAAGATTAAGTACTGGCTGCGGCCAACTGACCTACGTCGTCCATAAGAAGGGTGTGGTGCGGTTGGTCTTCAACAACCTGTTCCAGCCTGAGAAGCACGTCAACAAAACCCCTTGCAAACCATGTAATATAAAGCATCATATAAATCTCTCTCTCTCTCTCTCTCTCTCTCTCTCTCTCTCTAAAACTATGCACATGAAAATAACTGGAAATAGGAAATTAGGAGCGAAGGTAGCTTCTACACTTGCTGGCAATGCTGTAGATTGGCAATCTTCCGTTTTTTTTTTACTGGAATCTCTCTCCATCTCATAAGTTTAATCTCATGGACACCTGTGTGTGTGTGTGTGTTGGGGGGAGGGAGGGCAATATAGAGATCTGGTAGCAAGAGCTGCCCAATTATGGTAGCCTACATATTGCAAAAGGCAATCTAATGAAGACATAAAGCATGCCCGAAATTTGGGTCTTGCTATTGATCAGATGCAATACGAATCTTAATACATTCGCAATTACATATACTTGCCCCACACACACAAAAACACAAGATGTATAATTGGGATCTCTCTTAGAGTGTGCACATGCAGTGCACTCGAAGTCTCAAACGATAAAAAGAGAGTCTTGGCCCACAAACGTTGCACGAAACCGCCCGTTTGAATCACACAAGCCATCAACGGCTCACCGTCGCCATCGGAACTAAGAGGAGTTCGTCCTAACGATCACTGGCAATGAAGCACCGGTTTCTTGGCGGGAGGATCCTCCATTGGCGTGTAGCGTTTTGCACTCTGTTAGAAGGCATTTTTAGCTCTCTCTCTCTCTCTCTCTCTTTATTTCTCTCACTACGATACCTAAAAGCCGCCTGCATGTGCTCGATATGCGATGGTAGCTGTCGACAATGCATGCGATTGTTTTGACACCGGTTATTGTGCATGTTCTCAGTCTATCTCTCTCAAACAAAGACAACCAGACTATAGCTTATACGAAAGTGAGCCATGTGAGATCTCTCTCTCTCTCTCTCTCTCTCTCTCTCTCTCTCTCTCTCTCAATGCTACTCTAGGATGCCTTGAGGATGAAAGAGACCTGTAGGCTGTGTTTGTATCCACTCTTGGTAACAACTACATACATGTGTATTATGTATATGTCCAACAAGGCCAAGTCAGGAAGAGAGATACATGTACATCCACGTGGCTGTAACTGCTTGCAAGCCACAGGAGGATGGCCCTTCCCCTCCCTATTTGCATGCGAGTTGGCGCCAATGTGGCAGGACAACCAACTCCAGCAGGGTATCGAGCACAAGCCGGGGTATACTTTGAGGTGCAGCTAGCCGTTGGGCACGATGGAACATACTCCCGCGATTCAATGCTTGCCCCGCAGTCCAAAAGCATATCCCTAGAGCTTGATGGAAGCATATTGTCGGGACGAGGTTACTTAAGGAAAGGGTGGCGAGTAGAGAGAGACTATCTAAGGGCTGCAAGGACGAAGACGAGAAGGTGTGCCACGCAACAACATATACGTTATTTCCTTCATGCTTGGAAAGGCTCTCTCTCTCTCTCTCTCTCTCTCTCTCTCTCACACACACACACACACACACACAGTACGTCTGCTCAGCAATAGAAATCTCTCCCTCTCTCTTCACACTCTCTCTCTACCTCTACTGTGTTTGCCGATTTCCATCAGCCTGGGGGCTGTGTTCGCTGCAGCAAGGCCATGCTGAAGGCGGTTACCCTACGTTAAAGGTCTGGCCAATGAGAGACATGGCAAGTTTTGTCATCAAAGCAAATGGAGCAAGGAAGAAAGTAGATGTAATTAGTGGCTTGGAAGACACAACTGTGGAGGAGGGTAATAAGGGCTAAGGCGATTGAGGGAGATTGGGCTTTGGAATGTCGAGGAGGCTCACTATAGAGTAGGGGCGACCAATGAAAGCGTCGCAAATCTATAGAATCTATGGGCGCTCTCTCTCTCTCTCTCTCTCTCTCTCTCTCTCAAATGCACGAGGTACCCGCTAACTTACCCGACCTTTTGCCACATGTTGCAGCTCACACGGCATTGCCAATCTCTCTCTCTCTCTCTCTCTCTCTCTCTCTCTCTCTCTCTCTCTCTCTCTCACACACACACACACACAGAGGCTTCACATCTCTCTGTCGGTGCATACATGGGGACAGCTTGCCGTCGCTTGAGATATTAGGCTTATAGGTATCATTTTTTGTGAATTTTTTGCAGCTTTGCGGATGCTATTGCACACATTTGGTGTTGGTTGCCATTTGGTGCATGTGCAATTACATTTTGTGAAAGTCTAATCTACATCTAGATTAACATAACATGGCGGAAAGGGTAGCCCTTTACAAGTGTCTAAATCTACTACATGAAGGCTAAATTCCAAAATAGAGAGAAGCCCCTGTGCATGCGATAAAGAGGGAGAGAGAAAGAGAGAGAGAGGCCGCCAAAGGGGGCCGGCCGTACTAGTGAATATTACAATGGTGTAGCTTATCAGCAGTCATGACTGTGGTGTGCAGCCACAAGCAGAGATCAGGCCCATGGTGCGCCATGCAGGGCAAAGGAGATCAGCGGCGGGCGACCGTCCACGGGGCAGCTGGACCAAAAATTCCCGTTTGGAGAAGACAGCTGTAGCGGCTAATGGCGCTATTGACCCGGTTTCACAGCGGGGAGATGATCTCGCCGGCGCACCTCTGCAACCATCGAGAGAGAATGATCAGATGAGTGCTTTTCCTATTCAAGAGAACCATCGGACAAGCTGGAGGCTCGAGCACTCGCGTAGCAATATTCAACATGCGGGTTGTTACAGATGCATGCTGCAGCTAGCGGCCAGGACTTGAGCAATATAGTAAACAACCACATACTCGGCCTCCACAATCAACTGCTGCTTCAAGTTAATGAAGTGCTACAGCAGGAAAGCTGCCCCAATTGTTACGTTGAGGAAGGCACAGGCGGTGATGGTACCTTTAATGGACAAACCCAACCATCAGCATCAGCTAGGTCCTTTGCCGAGAATTACTACCTGCAGCAGCCAGTTGGTACTCATGGCACCTTTAATAAGGGAGAAACCCAACCATCAGCTAGCTCCTTTGCCGATAATTACTACCTGCAGCAGCCAGCTTTTCATGCCGAAGCAAACAACAGTGCAGCTAGCTAGTTATACTACTGTATGTGGAGACGTACCTCTACCACTTCAGGAAGAGGCCCAAGCTCTTACCAGTTCTTATGCACATGCGTACTCTGCGTGGCCAGCAACAATATCGGCAGATCACGGTGCTCAGCAGCTTGCATGGACACCAACGGAAGCTCAGATTAATGCAAGCAGGCGGCGTAGCAGCTCAGGTTGTTATGCACGAGCCCAACGTCGACTCTCACT
The DNA here is from genome assembly GCF_014529385.1 of Adiantum capillus-veneris. NCBI lineage: Eukaryota > Viridiplantae > Streptophyta > Polypodiopsida > Polypodiales > Pteridaceae > Adiantum > Adiantum capillus-veneris. The sequence goes on along the minus strand of NC_140940.1, from coordinate 129,896,301 downwards.
TAATGCCGATCCGGCCGGGTGTCAGCTTGGAAGAATTGCCTGCATCGACTGCACAATTAGGGCTGCCCAGGTACTATATATATTCCGCACTTGTGAGCAGCTAGCTGAGCAGTTATAATATATTAGCCGCTGATCAATATACGTATCTGCAGGTCTCGGCTGGTATGGTTAGTAACGAGCTCATGATGCCGCATTATAACATCTCCACTGAAGCTCCTGCAAATGATGCTGAGGCAAAAGCTAATTAGTATGAATATTGGAGCCAGCAAAATTACTGCAACGATCGGCTGCTGCTTGCTGGAGCTTCTGAGAATGACGCGATGATGATGACGGAACCAGCAGAATTCCAATTAGACACGTCACACCAGATGGCAGCGCCCTTGATGACGGATTGACGCAATGGCTGCTTTCTATTTTGGATATTTAGGAGTGGATTAATTATGTGTCCAGTAGTTGACAATCTTTTGGTTTCTCCTCTACCTTTGTTAGCCTACATTCTCTTTGTTTGAGAATAACGATTGGGGACTTGAACGTGCCTCATTCCTGGAGCCTCGTTTGTACTTCATCTCAGGTAAGAGGGTCTCTCTCTCTCTCTCTCTCTCTCTCTCTCTTTGCAGAGGGTGATTCTCTGTGTGAGATATTTCTTGTACTATCACACACACACACACACACTGACGAGTCCGTGTGAGAAAGCATGCCCATGACATCTGTGTTTGTGTGTGTGTGTGTGTGGATAGAACTTCAGGTCTCTTCCCGTCTGGAAGACGAGATGATGCACTAGTCAAGATAATTTGTGGATGCTTTATATGCAGAAAGAATATTTGATTCTTATGAGTGATTTTCGTTAGGGATGGCTTGTTTCTAAGTGTCTTGGATCCTTGAATATACCTCTTTCCGCCACAATAGTTTCTATCAATACATAGCTCCATCATACATTGTATTGTAGATGTCTATGGACTTTATTTTGTACGTTCAGACATTACTTTCACTAGTGTGGGACTAATATGATTTAGGTTGGGAGCTTGCTTCGAACTTATTTTAGCCAATATTTGGATGTGTACGCGGCCAAGTATATGCGTGTCATTTGTGCCCATTGTGTGAGATTTTGAACATAGTTCACCATGAAGATCAAAAGGTGCTCATGCAATTTCTGAAGAAGGGACAAACAAATGTCGCGGATAGGAATAAGATATTGTTATAACACAAGCAGATCATGTTTGATCTAAGAGGTACCATGGAATAGTTAATCCATGCACATAGGAAAAAGATACTTTTATAACACAAGCGTATCATGTTTGATCTAAGAGGCACCATGAAAATATTCCAACTACATAGGGAAAAGATAGTGTTATAACACAAACAGATTATGTTTGATCGAAGAGGAACCACTAGCCATTAATGAAGTAGAATGAGTATTTGTTGCAGCCCTAAACAATTATAGTAAAAGAGTCCAAGTATCTTGGTGAACAAGACATCTCCTCACTACATGTCAAAAGTGAAATTGATCTTTGTCCCCAAGTGCCATGTTGTGTATTCATTGTCTAGCTAAACTTTTTGTTTTATAAACCTCTTTGAGTATAGTGTATTGAAGTTTTCCCTTGTGAAGTTGCATGTGTTACGCTGGCTCCAATGTTTGAAGATAGTTCCATGAGGCTTTCCTTGTTGCGTCATTGTTAAAATGCATGTCCTAAGATGATTTCTCATGTGTTGAGTATATGGAAGCTTGGTTTCCCTATCCTAGATGCAAGGCACCATTTATTAGGCTTTGTGTTACATCCACTCTATGAGAATAGGTCCATCACATGGTAACTTTCCTCTTTTTCCGACTGCATAAAAACTCTTAAGATCTTTGGTAATTTGGGCCCATGGTTCTATTTTGAAGTGTTGTCGTGGTACAAAAACTCCCCAAAGCCAAGCACTCTCTTTTGAAAATTTCTTCAATTTTTGAGTAATGTAATTGTGGATACATGAGTGACTACTTCTTCACGTTGTGGGGACTTCTAAAGATAGTACAGAAAGGTTATTAACCTCATGCATGGCCATTTTGGCAGCATCAATTAAGGACTGGCAAACATATTACATGTCGTAGAGCTCATAAGTATTGACTTGTGATTAGGATTCATCACCTTGAGACACAAGCGACTCCCCTTTTTCTTCGTTCAATCTTTATTTCTTGTTTTCCCTACCACATGCATGCGTGCTCAAGATCTTTCATTGTTTAGAATTGGAAGAATTGGTGTTACTGGCCTCGCATAAGCCATAACATTCTAAAAAAAGTTCCTTAGAGCTTGATAAAGACATCCGCTCTATAAAATTTCAAAGAAAATTTCTCTATCTTATTTGAATAACCTTGCATTAGCTGCAAACAATGACCTTGTGTTAATGCCAATCCAATTTGGTGTCACCTTTAGAATAATTGGTTGCGTCAACTCCACAAGGGGATGCCAAGGTTCTATATTCCGTACTTGTGAGAAGCTAACTAAGCATTACTATATTAGGCGTTGATCAATATATGTATCTACAGGTCTTGTGTCGTATGATTAGCAATAAGCTGATGATGCCACATTATAACATCTTCATTGAAGCACTTGCAAATGATGTTGATTAGGTGGAAGCTAATTATAATGAATATTGGAGCCAACAAAATTACAATGATCAGTTGGCATTCGATGGAGCTCCTGAGAATGACGCAATGATGATGATGAAACCAACAGAACTACAATTACACTGTAAGAGGAGCATTCCACACCGTTTAGCATTGCTGCGAAAAAACAAAGAAAAATAGAAAGGGGAAATATTGCATACGCAGTAATATCAACGGCAAAAAATGCGATAGTGGTTTATAAGCAATATACGCGGTAATAGTAGCGCAAATATACATGTGATTATTACCGTGTGACTTGCTGCTGCTATTATGGCATATATTATCCATAAATGCCTACTCAAAAATAAAGGTGCTTAATTGGGCCACCCATCAAATGAGCACTTTCAATTGGTTTTTGGAAGAGTATACAAAAAAAACAAAAATTGAAATTGAATTTACTTTACCTTGACAATTTTAATGTGTAGAAGATCGACTATTTTAAAAAGTTACAAATTAAATGGAAATAATCGTATGTACATTGTGCCACATTGGGACTTTATGAAAGTTTGGACAAATATTTTTCCATCTAATCCTCCTCCTCGTCCACACGCACATATGTTTGATCACCTTGACTATACATAAACCCAAACCAAATTAAACAAATATCAACCACTCAAAACAATTGATACAAAAGTATTTCTTTAAACTTACCACTTGTAGCGATCAAACCGTTGTGTCAAATTGCTCGCAACAGATGCGGTTGTTCTCGAACAACCATCGCCAAGTTTCAAATTCTGTTTGTCACGCTCCCGAAACTTGACCATCTCTTTGGTTGGTCGACTAAGAGTGATATTTTCGTAAGTTAGCAATAATTATAACAAATCATAATCTTTATAATCACCCATTTAGGTTGTATTTTAATAAATCGTATATATTTTTCCTTCTATGCTGCAGTGCCTCGTGAGCCATAGTGCGTGGGAGTTTGTCTGGCCCGAGTTTTGCATTATCTGTAGGATGAGCCCGTTGAATCTTGATTGCTCTTTTATTGCATTGCCCAATCCCACTCCGCATCTGCCATGTTGCCACCGTGATAGCTTTTGTCTGGATCTCTAACTGGGTTGGCCGCTGCGAGTCATACAATAGACAACTTGGTTTAAAAAAAGGTTTTTATGCAGCCCTACAACCACAGTTGTGAAAAATGTTGAGTTGGGATTTGAAAATCTAGCATGCAACACATCCTCAATAAAGCATGCATGCTCGGGTAGCTAGTCTCTAGACTTTATAAAAAATTATTTCTACGTTGAATGTATAAGAATCTAAAGATGACATCAAAATGCCCTATCCTATGTTGTATCGATGTCCATCTCCCTGCCATATTTTACCCTGTAGTACTGCCAATGCGTGTCTAGCATGGGTGCATCGATATCCTTGTCCTCTATATCACGGGCAACACACTTTGAAATTGGGAACTCCGATCCTCCCACTACCAAAACAAGTGAAGCCACAAGATCCCCGCCGCTTCGTCTCTCTCGACGCTCGTTGCCTTGCGACGAGCATTGACGCGTGCCACTAAAAGAATTGCATCGATGGTGCTCTGGCAAAGAAGCAATGGAATGGAGTGGCGTGGGACCTTGTGGCGCCATGAGAGTGGGACCCTGTGATGCCATGGGAGTGGGACCTTGTGATGGAAGGGGAGTAGGAAGATAAGAAGGAGCCGTAGACTGAGGTGCCGTCGATGCGAGGCTCTAGATGTAAGGCGTCCATCCTTGACTCCCCCATGGTGTGGACTATGGAGGAAGACAGTAGGTCGCAAGCTGTTGCGGAGTGTATCGGCCAAACAATGCATTCGTCGAATGGAGGTACTAGTCTTGTAAAGAGATAGCCCGTTGTAGGTCTGGATCTACCATCGGTGGAGGAACCTAAGTAGAGTAGGTGTAGGATGGCCATGCTTGTAATTAACAAAAATAAACCTATAACACTCATCGTTTAGGGTAAACTAGCCACAAATAGCCTTTATTTCTTTGATTGGTCTCACCGCCTTAAGACTTAGGTCCACTAGAGGCGATGACCACCTCGTGTGGGAGCCCACCTCGGATATGAACCAATCAAAAGAAGAGCTAGATAGCTACTCCTCGTCAGGTGGTCTCTCGTCTGACATCTGCATTAGAGAGACAAATATGAGATTTAGCTTTTTTCCCTTACTCACTCATCTATATATATGTACACAAGTATATATGCACATAAGCACGTAGATACATATACATACTAGTAGACGTAAGTAGGGGCTAGTAGCACCAAAGGTCAAGTGACACCTCTTTAGATATCATCATAGTCTCAACCGTGGTAAAATCAAAGGTACGTTGCAGTAATCCATGCATGAGTGGATCAATGACTGTAACGCCACGGTTAAAAAAGGACTATACCCAAGAGGAAGTGTCTAACCTTCGGGTGGTATGCTCCCATACCCAGTTCCTTAGTACATGCATAAACAAATATAAGCATTATCAACCCCCCTGTAATTTAAGTGTATAGGTGTGAACTGAGACAACAATGAGCCCGTCTGCTCCAACATGCCGGCCGGAGTGACCGAAAAACTAAAAGTAGGAGAGTATGGCTCATCGTCATCGACCATGGCTAATCATACACAAACAACACCCACAAAATACGTTAGCTTATAGAAGAAATGCTGAATCAATAAAAATAACAAATGAACGAAGCTACTACACAAATGAATGAATCTAAAGTGTATTGTAGACTAATAAAAAGAGTTTTACAAAAGAGTTACTATAAGTTAATCTCTACACAAATCATTAGTTAATCAACAAATCTGCTACAAAAAATGAATGAATCTAAAGTCTATCTCAATCTTACTTCTGCATCTTTGTCATCCAAGTCTACTTCTTCGTCACTCTCCGCATCAGCTTCAGTATTTGACACCTCATCTCTAGGTTCAAACAAAGCGGCTATGGACTTGCACCTAAACGTGATCTTTATTCTTGGAATGATAGGAAAGTGTTGAAAGACCTTTGCAGGGATACATTCTCCTTGTGTGTCCTCCCTATACCTATTTGATCCACAATTGGACACTGTTCCAAGTTTGCATACTCACCGCGAAAAAGTATACAATCATTAGGACATGCATGTATTTTGTGATAATCCAAGCCCAAATTAGTAAGAAGCTTTTTAGCGTCTAGATGGGTAGGGGGCATGTGATTCCCTTCTGGAAAGATTTGCTCACTGAGCAACCTGTGGTTACATGAACAAATCAGCCCTTTGATCACTTTATATGAACTGTAATTTGCACTTTATCATGCTTAGGATACAATCTATTTTCTTGAAAAGCTCTGTGACTGAGGCGTCAGACCAGACTGCAAATTAAGCATTCCTAACGCGATACGGAGAAATGAGATTTTTGCACTAGTGTAGAGCAGCATGCGTGCAAGACTTTCATCATCTTACCCTCTTTATTTTTGCTATCATGCGGTCGATATGAACGGGATGGCTGAGTCTGTTCCATAGTACTACATTCATTGTTGTCGCCTTCTATGTTGGAATCCATGTCAAATAACATGTCCAACATCTGCACCATCTCTACTTCTTGAAATGCCGCATCCGGTATTAGTTGGGAGGACTCAGTCTATGGCTGCTCGTTTGAAAATCATCTTACTTGAGATGAATTTGGAGCAATATCTACTTGCGGAGTTTGACCTTCAATATCTAGACCATGAGATTGATAACGCAGGTCTTGTAGTTGCTCTATCGAAAATAGACCGTGATTGCGTATGTGTTACTCGCTTCGAAAGATCTGATGCTTGCAATGTGCACAAGGACACACCATCCTATCTTCCATACTTTATCTACCAATGATGCAACAAATAATTAAAACACTCTAGTTGCTATAACTACACACTACTAAGTACATGACAATACATGACAACCTCACATTCTCTAGCCAAGCCCGATCCCCGCACACCTCGGTCTAGAGGTGCACGGAAATTAGGACCACAGGGTAATAATCTCGTCTTTATTGGTCAATGACTATATATTAAGGTTCTTGAAGTCTTTGTGCACTTTTGAAGTTCGATTGTGTTTTTTCTACTATTTGTTGGTAGCTCTAACAACCTCACATTCTCTAGCCAGGCACGATCCCCGCACACCTCGGTCTAGAAGTGTAGGAGATTAGGAACGCATGGTAATAAACATGTCTTTATTGGTCAATGACTATGTATTAAGGTTCTTAAAGTCTGTGTGCACTTTTGAAGTCCGATTGTGTTTTTTCTACTATTAATTTGTCGCTAGCTCTAACTCAACCTATAATCTAACCGAATCTATAACCTAAACCTAACCTAGCTTATAACTTGAAGCTAACCTATAAACTAACCTAACCGAAGCTCGTTTGCGTTTTTAGAAGTACACAAGTCATCTTCAAAGTCTGTTTGCGTTTATTAATTTGTCGCGAGCTCTAACCTAACCTATAATCTCACCTAACCTATAACATAAACCTAACCTAACATAAAACAAAACAATGGTGAGGGGTTTGGCAAAAATGGCAAGCCATACAACTTTCTCACAATGCATATGCGATGTCGGCAAGCTCTATGGCTTGCCAATTTTCCAATTACAGTTGCAAACGATTTTAGGGTCTGAAAACTGCGTGCAGATATATAGACAACACAATGGCGAGTCGTTGGCACTATGGCAAGCCATAGAGCCTACCCACAATGCATATGCCTTGTGGGAAAGCCTTAAGGCTTGCTATTATTGCCAAACAGATTTCCATTGTGTTGTTTTAGGGGCACGAGGTAATTTTAGCGCTTGAAAATCGCTCGAAAACATATAGAAAACTCAATGGCCGCAAGGCAATTTTAAAGCTTGAAAATTTCTCGCAGACATATAGACAACACAATGACTAGCCTTTTGGAAATAGGGCAAACCATAAAGCTTGCACACAATGCATATGCATTGTGGAAAAACTCTATGGCTTGTCGTATTGCCAAACAGCTTGCCATTGTGTTGTTTTTAGGGCTACTTAGCTATTTTAGGGCTTGAAAACCGCTTGCCGACATAAAAACAACACAATGGCAAGTTGTTGGCAATACAGCAAGCCATAGAGCTTGCCCTCAACGCATATTCCTTGTGCGCAAGCTTTATGGCTTGCCGTATTGCCAAACGGATCGCCATTGTGTTGTTTTAAGGGACACGAGGCAAGTTTAGCGCTTGAAAATCGCTCGCAAACATATAGGCAGCACAATGGAGAGCCATTTAGCAATACGGCAAGCCATAAAGCTTGCCTATAATGCATATACAGTGTAAGCAAGATCTATGGCTTGCCGTATTGCCAAAAGGCTTGCCATTGTGTTGTTTTTAGGGCCGCTTAGCTATTTTAGGATTTGAAAAGTGCTTGCAGACATATAGAAAACACAATGGCAAGCTGTTTGGAAATACATCAAGCCATAGAGCTTGCCCACAATGCATATGCATTATGGTCAACCTCTACGGCTTGCCATATTGCCAAACGGCTTGCCATTGTGTTATTTTTAGGGCCGCTTAGCTATTTTAGGACTTGAAAACCACTCGCAGACATATAAACAACACAATGGCAAGCCGTTAGCAATGTGTAAAGCCATAGAGCTTTCCAACAATGCATCTGCATTTTGGGTAAGCTTTATGGCTTGCCGTATTGACGAACGGATGGCCATTGTGTTGTTTTTAATATGTGATGTCATTAAATCTAATATCTAACCAACCCAAATGATTTTCTCATATTAAACTGATCATTTAATGTGGCATAATAAATGGGAACAACGATTAGAATATAGACATGTGCTTACGAATCTATCTCAACACGGGGACAATGGTAAAGGGGCCCAAATGAGAGATGGTATGTCAAAGAGCAAGGTTAACTAATGAAGCTTAAAAGACCTTAAGCTTAACTTCATCAAAAACCTCCAATGGTTAGTGTTAAAAGTCCTTTGACCTTAGGCAAGCTAGGGTTAAACTTGAGGTAGGAACCCAACCTAAACTTTCCTTTGACATTAGGCAAGCTAGGGTTGAGCTTGAGGTCGGAACTCCACCTAAGGTGCTTGTCATCCTTGATGACTAAGGTACTTGAGTTACTTGTCATACCTAATGAGGAAGGTTGCTTGAGATGCTTCCTATGCATGGGGGGTAAGGTGCTTGAGTCAAAAAGAGACCCTACAAACTTAATGAGGAAATTTCTTGAGAAGCTTCCTATGCATGGGGGGTAAGGTGCTTGAGACCCTACAACTTAATGAGGAAGTTGCTTGAGAAGCTTCCTATGCATGGGGGGTAAGGTGCTTGAGTAAAAAAGAGACCCTACAAACTTAATGAGGAAGTTGCTTGAGAAGCTTCCTATGCATGAAAGTCCCAAAGTTAGCGGAATCTTTAACCTAACCTTCTACTTGCCCAAAGGGCACCACTTTTCTAAAAAGGCACATGGGACACATGTCAGACTCTCACTAAGCTTAACAACTTAGTGTGCTTGAATGCTATTGGTTGGGCTAAAGAGGGGTCCAATAGCTTCTAGATCCATCCAACAAATATCTAGATATTTTCAAGCTCTCTCTCTCTCTAAGGGGTAAGGAGGACACTTGTCAAAATACTACCCATGTACTTGACTGCATGCTGCATGTGATTGGCTAGGGGGAGAAGGGTCCAATGAGCTTGCAGCATGTGGAAAAGTTGCAACTCACCCCAAGCAAGAAAGCGGGGTGCTAGGGGGATATACATCACACACCCACTCATTTTGTGGATCCATTCTCACTTGGTGAAAGTTGAGGAACTCCACCTCCTTCTCCAAGCTTGTGAGAAGTGAGAGCCAACACTCCTGGCTATGGAATGCAAATCGAACCAAGAGCCATGGTTCAATGCTTAAGCTTGCTATCTTCTCCATCTTCATTACTATGCTATTATGTATGCTAGCAAGTAGAGTGATGATAAGTGAGGAATTATTTCTTTCTCCTATGGAATGTTTCTTATTCCTCTTCCCTATCCTCATTCCCCGCTAGCTCTCTCCACCTTCGAAGGTGTTTGAGGCCTTGGGACTGAGGATTGGGATAGTTAATGCTTTCTACAAAGTTTATTGTATGCTTGTGATGCATGAAGCTTTTCATCTTTATTGCATCACCTAGGTCACAAGGAACTCAAAAATTGTATTGTACCAAGTCTCTCTTGATGGGAGAAACTATAATACAAATGCCTATTGGACAGGGGACCGGCTCCATATGAACCCGGTCCTCAACTATTGTCATGTTCTCAAAAATCTCTCTCTTGCAAAGGTATTGTTCATGCCAAGTTAACTAAGAACCATGTTTATGTTGCTACCATCAATCAGGTTCACCCGCTATGCTCACAAATTAATCTCTCAAAAGTGCTTCACCTAATTTCCTAATTCTGCTACTTTCAAAGTTCATAGGCCATTTCCATTATATTGGTATCAGAGCATTTGGTTTCTCTTTTATTGCTTAAGAGGAGAGGTCCTTAAGTAGCCTATTAATGGTTTTTTTTAACGATTATATTAGGGTAAGTGGGACTGGGATCTATTATCTATTTTGTTGAGCCCAGTATGTGGGATATGGTGCACACCTTGCGAGATATGGTCTTACTAATGGAGTCTTTTTAAACTTTTCCTACGGCTTTACAATTATTGAGACATAAGGAGTCCAAAAGGAGTTATCCCTTGGCAGCTTCGCTATGTTAGACTCACTCCACTACTCTCTCATAATTAACCAGTTCGAGTCGTGGGTGTAGATACTTAAGTGCCTATGTCAAAGGCTAAGAGGAGTAGCAACTAAGGTTTTGAATTGCCAAAGCATACACTAAGTAAACACAAAAGTTTAATTAACATGGCTGAAAATAACCAAGAGAGTAGAATGAGCATTGATAACTTTGATTTTGCACATGAAGGTGCCAATGATGATGCTCCCTATGTTTGTTAATTATCTTGTCACTAGGTTGCAAGCCGAAGTTACTCAACAACTTCGTGCTTATGGGATTTCCTTTCCTCTCCAAGAGGAGAGAGAGCTTACGAGGACTCTTGATGAGACCCCCAAAGAAGACTCTCTCCCATACGAGTCACCATTGCCATGAAGGCTAGCCCACCATTGAAGAGCCAATTTTTGGAAGTGCATAGCTACATGGTGTAGCTTGGAGGACTTCATGAAGCCCTCATCTCCAAAGGCTGCATCAAATTTTTGGATGAAGGCCAATACTTTGTCGGTGGCACCAAAGGTGCCATCATAGGTGAAAAAAGAGATACTCTTTCCTCCCTCTTTGAACTTCTTGAGCTTTTGTGACCTTATTCATGAGGGTAAGGTTTGTGACGTCCTCCCCTCTTATATTCTCTAGGAGAATAGCCATAGATTTCATTGGTAGAGGAGGAAGGTGAAGAAGAAGGAGAAGAGGCTGACCTCTTTCTTGCCCTTTTCTTCCTTTTTGGAGTGACGAGGAGAAGAACTATGGGTTAACCATTTCCTCTTGGGAGGAGTTGGCGATTTTTTAGTCCGTCTTCTTTGTGGAGGAATTTAGGGATTCATTGCTTTCTTGACCTTTGGATTCCAAAGACATGGAAAACTCTACGAGTTTCCATCATGAAGCAATTCCTTGCAAGCGATGCAAAGGACAAAGTGCTCATCAAATGGTGGAGTTTGAGGCTTCTGTCTCATGAGTATATCCACAAATATGTGGACAAGTTTTGGGATTTATATCTCAAGGCTACTGTCTTTCAAAAGATAGACTTTGCTGAACAAAAGCAACAATTCTGTGCAGTACGTATTACCTGAAGAGATGGCCGAGTATGTCAACTCTCAACGGCCTGGTTCTATTAGTAAAGTAATCCACCATACCATGGTTGCCTCACGCATAAATTTCCAACAAGGGGTTAGACGGAATGTCCAACCCATGGAAATTAAAGACAAAAGTGATGCAAAGGAAAAAATTAATGTCCAAAATTTTTCCCGAGGCCATTCCAACAACAACAACAACAATCAGTCCAAGGAGAAAGGAGTTTACAAAGGTAAGAATAAACTCTCTCCTGAAGAGCTTGAAACTTTTCTCAAGGATCACAAATGTTTTGAATGTGGGGAGCAAGGACATGGTTATCGTTCTTGCCCCAAAAGAAATGCTCACAATGAGACTCCTAGAGCTTCCACTATCAAAGCTCCAAAAGAGGATCCTCATTGTAAAGGATCACCTCTCTCCTATGCTTGGGGAAAGGTAAGGGAGCATGATGCCTTCATCTTTTTTGACCCTGGTTCTACTCACAACTTCATATCAATGGAGTTGGAAACCAAGTTGGGCATTCAAGCTTTTGAGATGGAAGATGTTGTAACTGCCGATGCCACATTCAAGGGACAACAAGCCTCCATTATTCCCTTGATTGGGAATATGAGGCTTCATGTACAAAGATATGTTGACAAGAAGACTTCTTGATCTCTCCTCTCCAACATGAGGATGCTATACTAGGGGTACCATGGTTCAACCGCATGGCTGCCAACATGAAGTTCCCTGAAAGGAGAATCTACTTCACCTATAGGGGAAAGAATATTTATATAGATGCTAATGAGTCTGGTCATACTATACCACTTGTAAATCCTCTCCCCTTGATAAATCAATGAAAAGCTCAATTTCTGCATACATGATTTTTGTCAAAGAATCCCTTAAATGTCCTAATGATTCATCAAAGGTGAATGGTAGGACTCAAGAAGAGTTAGACTTGTCTAACTTTCTAAAAGGATTCCAAGATGTGTTCATCGATGATATCCCTATGGACTTACCTCCAAAACAAGGGGATGATGACCATCGAATTGAGATCCTATCATGAAGCTCACCGCCTAACAAACCTCTCTATCGAGTTTCACAAGCTCAACAAGAGGAGATCATGAGGCAAATACAAGAGTTGGTAGACAAAGGGATGGTGAGGCCTAGCTCTTGTCCCTTTTCTTCTCAATTCCTTTTAGTGCAAAAGACAGATGGTACATATCGCATGTGTCTGGACTATCGTGCTGTAAACCATATCACTATCAAAAACAGATTTCTCATACCTCGGGTAGAATATTTGTTTGATAAGCTACGAGGCTCAACCTAATTTAGTAGGATTGACCTTAAAAGTAGCTACCATCAAATAAGGATAGTGAATGAAGACATCCTAAAGACCGCGTTTCGTACAACGTTTGGCCTTTATGAATATCTAGTCATGCCTTTTGGCTTGACTAATATACCAGCTACATTTAATCGATTGATAGAGAAAATTTTTAGACCCTACTGCAAATTCACTGGAGTGTTCTTTGATGATATCATCATGTACTCCAATTCCTTGGAGGAACACAAGAAACATCTCCAAGTGATTTTTCAAGCATTAAGGGAAAATAAGCTTTTTCTCAATCAAAAGAAAAGCAAATATTTCTTCAAGACATTCAATACTTAGGTCATATTATCTCTCAAGATGGTATCTGTATGGATCCATCAAAGTTGGAGGTAATAAAAGCATGGCCTAATCCAAGGAATCTACATGGGCTAAGAAGCTTTACTGGTATGTGTGCATACTATAGACGCTTCATAGAAAAATTATCTCAAATAGCAAGACCATTACATGACTTAACAAAGAAAAATTTTAAGTAATCATGGACTTCCAAGGAGCTAAGTGCTTTTGACAAGCTCAAAGAGAAGCTTACCTCCCAACCAGTCCTTATGCTTTCGGACCTCTCAAAGCCATTTGAGGTCCAATGTGATGCTTGTGGTGATTGCCCTAGAGCAGTCTTGCTTCAAAAAGGACATGCCATAGCATATGAGAGCCGAAGGCTCAACACGGATGAACGGGCCTTAGGCATTTATGAGAAAGAGCTGTTAGTTGTTCTACCTGCCCTAGACACATGGAAGCACTATCTATTGGGGACTCCATTCATTTTACGAACAGACCATCAAAGTCTCAAGTACTTCATGACGCAAACAAAGCTTTTCGACAAACAAATGAGGTGGGCAAATTTTCTTTCGCAATTTAATTTCCACATTGTTGGTAAGCACAATCAAGTGGCTGATGCACTTTCACGACGACCAAAAGTTAATGTTGTGTCAATAGCAACTCACAATGATCAGTCTTTCTTCAAAAAGGACATGCCATAGCATATGAGAGCCGAAGGCTCAACACGGATGAACGGGCCTTAGGCATTTATGAGAAAGAGCTGCTAGTTGTTCTACATGCCCTAGACACATGGAAGCACTATCTATTGGGGACTCCATTCATTTTACGAACATACCATCAAAGTCTCAAGTACTTCATGACGCAAACAAAGCTTTTCGACAAACAAATGAGGTGGGCAAATTTTCTTTCGCAATTTAATTTCCACATTGCTCACATTGCTGGTAAGCACAATCAAGTGGCTGATGCACTTTCACGACGACCAAAAGTTAATGTTGTGTCAATAGCAACTCACAATGATCCATCTTATATGATAGACGAGTATGCTATGGACCGTGACTTTAAAGACATAATATCAGCCTTGCTTTGGGGAAGAAAGAGGAACCATTCACTTTGCAGGATGGTTATCTTCTCCATGGAAATAGGCTATGTGTTACCCACTCCCTTCATGAGAAATTCATGTATGAATCCCATGCTCCTCCCTATGTGGGGCATAGAGGCATTCAACCTACTCTTTGAGTAGTAGAGACGTACTTTATGGCCTGCCATGAAAGTGGACATACAAGAGTATGTTTCAAAATGTGTGGTATGCCAAAAGACCAAGTATGATAGAGGGAAGCAACCTAGATTACTCCAGCCATTGCCAATTCCTAATTCACCATGGGAGAGCATGGAATTTATCTTTGGATTACCCAAGTCTATCCATGGGAATACGGGAATATGGACAATAGTCGATAGGTTTAGCAAGCAAGCACACTTTATCCCTGTCAAGAAGGCTATTAAGGCACACCAAATGGCAACTCTCTTCATATCCCATATTTTCAAACACCATGGATTTCCAACATGCATCGTGTCATATAGAGATCCTACAATGACCAGTAATTTTTGGAAAGGTCTCTTCAAAAATCTAGGTACAAGATTGAATTTCTCTTCGGCCTATCACCCACAAACGGATGGCCAAAGTGAGATACCCAATCTTATAGTTCTTGATCTACTAAAGACGTATGTTACAGAAGTAAATCGACGCTCACAATGGGAAAAATACTTACCTCTTGTAGAGTATGCGTATAATAATACTATTCATACTTCTACGGGAAAAGTGCCTTTTGAAATCATAGAGGGAAGACCTAAAAGTCCCTTTCTACTTATAATACATGGGAAGATCTTCGTTGCCGATTAATATAGCTGTGACCTGCAAGCATCTTTTCAAAAGATTACAGAGGCTATATCCATCTCCCAACTAAGGCAGAAATCTGTTGTAGACAAGCACAGAAGGGCCTTATTAGTCAATGAAAATGATTGGGTCTTACTTTAATTTCTTAAGGATCGATTGAGGCAAACGACGGGATAAAATCCTATGGGCCATCAAAAATATTATGCTAAACTAGCAATAAGATACTATGGTCCTTTTCAAATTTTGAATCCAATCACTGAGGTGGCTTATCAACTCAAGTTGCCTAGCCATTGGCTCATATAGAATGCT
The DNA here is from genome assembly GCF_014529385.1 of Adiantum capillus-veneris. Taxonomy (NCBI): domain Eukaryota; kingdom Viridiplantae; phylum Streptophyta; class Polypodiopsida; order Polypodiales; family Pteridaceae; genus Adiantum; species Adiantum capillus-veneris. Next base: position 129,881,079 of record NC_140940.1, on the reverse strand, counting down.
TTTCATATGAGCCTACTCAAGCCCTACAAAGGAGAGCCTCCAAATGAATCAATTATTGAAGACCCTCCGAAATCGAAGACCAAGAAAAGGTGCTACAACCCAAAGCTATCCTTTGGCATGAAGACAAGGTACTATGACATGGTAAGATTATCCGACAGTATCTTATTAAGTTCAAAAATTATCCTTTTGAAGATGCTAGATGGATGCAAGGAATCCAACTTAAGGATAGTATGAACGTTGTCAATGCTTACAATGCTACATTAGAGTCACCAAATGTACATGTTTCTTTTAAATGATCATTTTTTTTGTCTTATAAGACTAATTCTCTCTTTATTGTGCACAAATTTAAGTAGTGTGAATACTAAGAATCATGTTTGGGATGACGGCGTCTCTCAAACACCATGTAGAATTTGTCACTTTACTTGGCAGGATGAAATAGACTAAAGAGCAGACATACTTGTGACATCTATGTCTCCCAAGCACCAAATGGATTAGTCATCCATCTTGGAATGATGTCGTAGGGTAAAAGGTGGATCATCTACCCGCTAAGACAAATTGACTAATGACTATGTCTTTATCTCTTTTACCTCATAGTCGAGGACGACTATGATTTCAAGAGAGAGGTAATGTCATTAAATCTAATATCTAACCAACCCAAATGATTTTCTCATATTAAACTGATCATTTAATGTGGCATAATAAACGGGAACAACGATTAGAATATAGACATGTGCTTAAGAATCTATCTCAACACGGGGCCAATGGTAAAGGGGCCTAAGTGAGAGATGGTCTCTCAAAGAGCAAGGTTAACTAATGGAGCTTAAAAGACCTTAGGGTTAGCTTCATTAAAGAACTCCAATGGTTAGTGTTAAAAGTCCTTTGGCCTTAGGCAAGCTAGGGCTGAGCTTGAGGTAGGAACCCTACCTAAACATACCTTTGATCTTAGGCAACAAGCTAGGGCTGAGCTTGAGGTGGGAATCCAGCCTAAACTTGCCTTTGACCTTAGGCACCTTAGGCAAGCTAGGAGCTTGAGGTGGAAACTCCACCTAAGGTGCTTGTCATGCTTGATGACTAAGGTACTTGAGGTACTTGTCATACTTAATGATGAAGGTGCTTGAGAAGCTTCCTATGCATGGGGGGTAAGGTGCTTGAGTAAAGAAGAGACCCTACAAATTTAATGAGGAAGTTTCTTGAGAAGCTTCCTATGCATGGAGGGTAAGGTGCTTGAGTCAAAAAGAGACCCTACAAACTTAATGAGGAAGTTTCTTGAGAAGCTTCCTATGCATGAAAGTCCCAATGTTAGGGGAATCTTTGACCTAACCTTCCACTCACCCAAAGGGCACCCCTTTTCTAAAAGGGCACATGGGACACATGTCAGACTCTCACTAAGCTTAACCACATGTGTGCTTGAATGATATTGGTTGGGATAAAGAGGGGTCCAATGAGCTTCTAGTTCCATCCAATAAATATCAAGATATTTTCAAGCTCTCTCTCTCTCTCTAAGGGGTAAGGAGGACACTTGTCAAAAGACTACCCATGTACTTGACTGCGTGCAGCATGTGGAAAAGTTGCAACTCTCCCCAAGAAAGCAAGGGGGGTTCTAGGGGGATATACACCACACGCACACTCATTTTGTGGATCCATTCTCACTTGGTGAAAGTTGAGGAACTTCACCTCCTTCTCCAAGCTTGTGAGGAGTGAGAACCTACACCAACACTCTGGGCTATGGAATGCAAATCCAAACAAGAGCCATGCTTCAATGCTTAAGCTTGACATCTTCTCCATCTTCATTACTATGCTATTATGTATGCTAGCAAGAAGAGTGATGATAAGTGAGAAATTATTTCTTTCTCCTATGGAATGTTTCTTCTTCCTCTTCCCTATCCTCATTTCCCACTAGCTCTCTCCACCTTTGAAGGTGTTTGAGGCCTTGGGACTGAGGCTTGGGATAGTTAATGCTTCCTTCAAAGTTTATGTTATGCTTTGGATGCATGAGGCTTTCCATCTTCATTGCATCACCTAAGTCACAAGGAACACAAAAATTGTATTGTACTAAGTCTCTCTTGATGGGAGAAACTATAATACAAATGCCTATTGGAGGGGGGAATGACTCCATATGAATCGAGTCCTCAACTATTGTCATGTTCTCTAAAATCTTTCTCTTGCAAAAGTATTGTTCAAGCCAAGTTAACTAAGTACCATGTTTATGATGCTACCATCAATTAAGTTCACCCGCTATGTTCACAAAGTAATCTCTCAAATGTGCTTCACCTAATTTCCTAATTCCGCTACTTTCAAAGTTCAAAGGCCATTTCCATTACATGCATTGTGGGTAAGCTCTATGGCTTTCCATATTGCCGAATGTAGCTTAAACTAAAACCTAACGTAACCTAACATACCTTAACTTAACCTAACCTAACGTATAAGATAACATAACCTAACCTATCATAACGTAGCTTAACCTAGCCTAACCTAGCCTTACATAGCTTAACTTAATCTAACCTAATATATAAGATAACCTATCCTAATCTAACCTAACGTAGAACTTAACCTAATGTAGCTTAACTTAACCTAACCTAACGTATAAGATAACCTATCCTAACCTAACCTAATCTAAACTTAAACTAAAACATTAGGAGATTTCGGAGGTCTTTAGGAGGGCCTTTTAGAAGCAAGAGGAAAAAGCACTCCTCTAATGAAAGAAGAGCTTACGTCATGTACAAAAATAGATTGATATTAAGAAAAATATGAAAAAGGTGTCAGTGGTCCTTGAAAACGGGCGCCTTTCCAACTCAATGCGAATGTCTTTTTCATGAGGTAGGCAACGCTCATTTATTATAGATTTTGCCATCATTGAAATTTTAAAAAATCACAAAACTGACAAGTGGTGTTGGAATTTGAAGCTTTTGACACCGGCAATGTGTCTGAAACGTCCAAAAACCTAATAAAGGCCTAAAAAATCCCTAAAAAGGGGATTTTGGATCATGGCGCGCGAGGGACCGTCTAGAGAATTCTAGATGAACCTCTACATGCAGTGATCCACTTTTTTTTTATTTTTTGGCTCACGGTGTGCGGAGGGCCATTTGGAATTTCCCAAATGGTCCCCCCATACGCTGTGAGGCAAAATCTCCTTTTTAGGGGTATTTTGGCAATTTCTCCCTCTCTAGCTGTCATATTGAGGCAAGTAGATAGACGTTTTTTAAGTTTTTGGTCATTTTGGACACATTGGCGGTATCAAAAACTTTAAATTCTAATAGCAACTAATAATTTTGTGATTTTTTTTAATTCAATGATGACGGAAGCTATATTGAATGAGCGTCGTGTACTTCATGAAAACGACACATGCATTGAATGAAAAAGTGACCTTTTTCAAGGATTTTTGAAAAGTTAGGTTCACTTTTCAGAGTGTTCAGTTGTCCTTTTGGATGTATGCAACAAGTGCAAGTATATTTTAAGAACATTTTTTAGAGAGAGAAATAGAATTTCTTTGAAGGCCCTCCAAATGACCTCCGAAATCTTCTAATGACAGAAACGAAATTTCTTCAAAACAAGATTTTTTCATAAACCAAAATAAAAAAATTTCCTAATTCAAAATGAAAATTCACATCACAAACCATTATTCCTTTTAAAGCATTCAAAGTTTAAAGCACAATTTTTTATTATTAATATACAAACTAATTTAAATAAATTTAATATGCATTTAGAGGTTTTAGCACTCACATTCGTCCTATTTGAGCAATAAAAGAAGTTGTAAATGTCATGGAACCTGTAAAAATGCACACACAAACACAAAGTTAAACCCTAAACCCTAAATCTACAAGTAAACATGAAAACAATCTCACCTTAGTGTATGGGCTAACCCACAAACAAGATTAACACTTCCGACAGCTTGTTTTGCAGCAGATTTGTTAGAGGTGAGGAAGGAGAGATCTTGAGAAAAGGCACAAGAGAAAGAGAAATACGCAGAGAAAGCCCGCGGTTTTGTTTTTTGCAGGTATCGTCGGTACAAAAATTGGTATAGGCATCGGAAACTACACTGGAGTCAGTGTCGGAAAGTGCATGCGCGCTGACATCAGAATAGGCGTCGAAACATCCCTCAGAAATTTGAAAATCAAAATTTTTAAAACTTAAGGGCCCAATATACATACCTACACATATACCGACGCCCGCCAGTGACGCCGATAATGTGGCACCGAAATTTAAGTGACCTCTTGTAGTATGTGCAATGTGAGAGTGCTTCTGCCTCTATAGGATGCTTTGAAGTAGATCTTCTTTATTGTGCTACTTGTGCAACATCTCTTCACAATAGTTGCTTCTTTGACCTAATGCCTCATCAGTTGAGAGAGAGAGAGATACACAAAAAGAGTGAGAAGGTAGAGAGAAGAGTGTAGAAAGTCATTTCTGAACTCCATCTTGGAGACGTAAAAAATCTTTTCTTGCAAAGCACTCTAGAGAAGCCTCTACACTCTTGCATGACGCACCCCACAAAACGGTGGCTTTGCTTACACTCATTGCTCTATCCCTCTTTCTCTCTCTCTCTCTCTCTCTCTCTATATATATATATATATATATATATATATATATATATATATATATATATATATGTGTGTGTGTGTGTGTGTGTGTGTGTGTATGTATATATATATACACACACATATATCTACATATATATATATATATATATATATATATATATATATATATATATATACATCTATATAATTATATGTATATCTTTCTCCCTCTCTGTCTCTTTCTCTATTCTCTCTCTCTCTCTCTCTCTACCACTCTCTGTTTCTCTACTCTCTCTCTCTCTCTCTCTCTCTCTCTCTCTCTCTCTCTCTCTCTCTCTCTCTCTCTCCATCTCTCTCTCTCTCTCCCCCCCCCCCCCCATAGCCTCACACTGGTCCATCATCCCCTCATAGGCTCCCTATTCCGCCCACGTACTCCCTCCCATACCCGCACCCATCTCCTCACGGTCCTACATTTCAAATTGTCTTTACCTTCAAGCTTACACAGTGTCATATTAAAAGTTCTAAGCGGCCTTTCCCACCCCGAGCCTATGGACAGCCCACCTTTGGGTCTTCTAAACAACAACGATGGCCACTTGAGCTTCATTCCGCAACAAGCTCACTTTTGCAGGGGTTGTAGCAACAACCCCCAAAGCAGGACAACATCGTCGGCCTTCAAAATGAAGTTGGAAAGCTTCGCAAGGAGAACGAGGAGCTCAAGCTAAGACTTTTTGCCATCGAGACACGGCTTTCCGCAATGAAAACTGCAAGAAAGAAGAGATGGAAGTCAAGTTCAACAAAACAAAGGTAGAAGTGGAGACCATACTCACAAAGGAGGTCAAAAATCAAGTGCACGAGGTAATCTTTCACAAGGTCGAAGACCATGTGGCATCCACACTATGTGAGCGACAATGACAAGAGGACATCTCCCTCAATGTTCGCATCGGCGGGCTCCGAAGTGTCTGGAAAGGAGAGGGAGATCACAAGTTTCACAAGTGATTTGCACGTATCCAAGCAGTAACCCCTATGATACAGCGGGATGCAGCAACAATCACCTTTCTTACACATGAGCATCACACCAATCACACAATCCTCACTTTCAAGACCAAGGCGGATCGAATCGAACTCCTTGAACAATCAAGGATCCTCAAGGATACTAAAATCTAGTTTGCAGAAGATGTCACACCCGCCCAACTCAAACAAAAAAAGGCAAAACTCCAGAAGATGCGAGAAGCACGCATAGCACGAGAAGACAACTCTTTGGACCCTCAGTCCTTAGCTGAGATGTATCTCATGATCCCACTGTTTAGAAGAACCCCTTTGTAATGTTTCGAGTTCGTTCCCATTGGTCATATCTGACCTCCGCGGGACGATAATTCAATCTCTCTCTCTCTCTCTCTCTCTCTCTCTCTCTCTCTCTCTCTCTCTCTCTCTCTCTCTCTCCCCCCCCTCCCTCTCCCTTTCTCTCTATTTCTCTCCCTCTCTATCTCTCTCTATTTTCTCTCCCTCTCTATCTCTCTCTAATATCTCTCTCTCTCTCTCTCTCTCTCTCTCTCTCTCTCTCACACACACACACACACACACACACAGCCATTTTTTGACCTAGTAGACAACAGTTCACTCTTTTCTTATCATAACTTGCTCATTTGAACTCTGATTTAGGTGACCTATAGCCTCAATCAAAGAGCACTAAGCCCTCTACGCATTGATATAAAGACATATTTTTTTTGTGTAATGGAAGGCTTTGCTGTAACAGCATCTCAAAACTGAAAACACTGTCAAAACTTTTTGTTTTTGTTGCCGACTTGAAGACAATGTCAGACAAAACTCGCAAGGGTGGAAAATCTACACTGACCATGGAGAATGATGCAAAATCTCCAAAGAATTTGGATGCTAATCCAACCATATCGTCTACAAAAATGGAAGCAATGATCATGGCTTACTTGATCTCATTACAAGAAACCGTCAACAAGCAAGGTGAAGAGTTTCGCGCACTTGCAATGGAGAATGGCAATTTAAGAGTTCTCCTTGTGGAGAATGAGCACCTCAAGAAGGTTCTTGAAATGCAAACAACACAGATGATGCATCTTGAGAATGAAGTTCAAGAATGTAAACGCTCTCTTGTTGACATGAATGTATTGAAAGAGCGCTTAAGCAAATTTGAGAGTCATCATGTATTGAAAGAGGAAACGATAGATACAATACGACATGATGTATGTGAGATGAGAAATGCATCCAAATCATGGGCTGATATGTAAGGATAATGTGGTTTCTACATCTCCTATCACGCAAACAATTGTCCAAGCAAAGAATGTAGAGAATGTGGACACTCAAGAATTGCAAGAATGACAAAATCACTTAAAGAACATCGTCATTCGTGGAATCAAGGAGGAAAGCATGGAAACACCCCAATTTCTTGCGGTTGCTATTGAAGAGTTTTTTGCTACACACTTTGGCATGTCAGGAATCATGGCTTATGGTGCACAACAAGTTGGAAAACAAAGAGTCCCTCGCTCGGGAGAAATCCCTATTGTGTGTACCATGGTTGATGAGGTATAGAGAAAGATCATCCTTGACAATAGTTGGATCTACCTCAAAGGAGAAGGTTGTAATGTATATGAGGATTGCACTCTTATGCAGCAAAATGTATATCGCAAAGCATATGAGGAAAGAAGGAAGAAGGTTAAGGTGTCGTCTCAAGAAGAAAATCCACTTGAGGAGGATGCAAGTCCACCCAACAAATAGGGAAACATGATCTATTAGACCAACTCATGCTTGCGAATAAGCTTTTGGAATTGTAACTGGTATCCATGGAATGCGGGAATTGGCATTGATGAGCTTACCAATGACTCCAATGTGATACTTCTTGTTGGAACATGGGAGTATGATTCGCAACGAATTCTTGGATTTGACAAATACGATGTGCATTCTTTGATGTGGGCCAAAAAATGCAAAGAAATGAAGAGGCCAACGAGGCGTAGCATGTATGACCAAAAAGAATTTGAAAGATATTTCCACTGTCAAAGAAGATAAGTATAAACGTTGCTTATGGTTGAAAATCAGCCACCAAATGGTCAAGTCATGTTTGTGGCTGGTTGCTACATTCCTCACTATGACTCCAACTTTTATGCTCGCTTGGATATGGATAGAGATCAGCCCTTTGTTGAACTAGGGGAAGACATTTCTCACAAGGATCAAGGTGAAGTCATTGTTTTTGGATACATGTATGCTCGCACAAATAGGTTACAACACGACACACAACAAGTTGACATGCCGCATGTCTCAAGAAGAATGGATGACTCATACATGTATAACCAAAGTTCTAATGATGGAAAATAACTGGATCACTATGGAAATTCACTTCTACATATGTGCAATAGTACCAAGATGCTCATTGAAAATTGTGTATCTCTATGGAAAGGTACCAATGACTTTACATGTAGAAATCACAATGGTGATAGCGTGATTGACTATATGTTGTTCTCGAAATCCACTCTAGAATGCATACAAAGCTTTATACTTGGTGAATGGAATCTGGAATTGAATCATAGGATATTATGTATTGACCTCAATTGTGGTAAACGGCCCGAGCATGTAGCCTCCAATCATGATGTGAATCATTTGTACCTACCTCTAGACTCCAAACGAGCACTTATATATGCTGATATGGTGGACCAAATGTTAAGCATGATAGAGCATCAAGAGATCCCAACATTAGAATGCAACTGGAAAGTTTTTAAATAAGTAATTTGCTCTTGTGCGAAGGAATGCTTTTCGGTGAAACACATGTCTTGCAAAAGGTCTAAGAAGGGTAGCACCAAGAAGAAATGGTTTGACATGGAATGTAGTCAAGCCCAAAAACACTTGCTAAGATTGAATGAGACCAAAGACAAGGAAGTTTACTTGGAATGTTCACACATATACAAAGCACTTGTTCAAAAGAAGAGGAGAAGGTGGGAAGTCAAAAAACAACTTCTTTTAGCACAAGAGAAAGCACATGCATGTGGCAAGTTTTGGCAAAATCTAAAAGACAAGCGCGTTGAGACCTTTGGTGACTTGACTCTTGAGGATATATATATGCATTGCAAGAACCTCTATGAGCAACCCAATGTTGATAAGATGGATTGTTGTAGCTCCCTTCCGTTTATGTCTCCCTTCTTTATCATTGAAGATGTATGCCGCGCGCTTGAGAAACTTGCTACTCGCAAGGCAGGGGACCTTCAAGGTGTCAAGGCTGAAATGATATAATGGACAAGCAAGAAAACAAAATATTGGATATGCGATATGTTAACCTTGCACTTCAGCATGGCATGCCTCATGATTGGAGTGCCAGTTGGATCAAACCTTTGCACAAAGGAGGAGATGTAAACAATGTAAAAGAATGTGAACAACTATCGCACTATAATGGTTGGTTCTTTAATGGCAAAGTTATTTGGATGTATCATGGAGATGAAGATAAGTGAATGGGCTGAAAAGAATGGCAAATGTGCGCTTGGCCAAGCACGTTTTCAAAAGCATCATAGCACTATTGATCACCTTGTCACTCTTTGAGTTCTTATGGAAGCGTCTCGATTGAAAGGAAAAAATGTTGTTTTGTTGCTTTGTGGATTTCAAGAAAGATTTGACATGATACCGCGAGGAAATCTTTGGAGATGTATGCAAAGCCTTCAAGTGCCGAGAGAATCTATGCATGCAATCTTTCGCATCTACCGAAAAGTGATATGTCGATTACGTATGGGAGATGGACTTTCAGAATTTTTTGCAAGCACCATTGGTGTCAAAGAAGGATGCCCACTTTCCTCAACCCTCTTTGGGCTACTCATTGATGAATTGGAATGCATGGTTCTTGATTTTATGCAGCAAGAAGGCATAGAAAAGGTTAAGATCGGAAATGATGTGATCATGCTTTTGCTTTATGCCGATGATGTAGTACTATTGGCACATACCTCAGAAGATGCACAAAAGCTTATGAGTGTCTTCGAACACTTTTGCCTACATAGCGGGCTGATTGTGGATCCAAAACCAAGGTTATGCTTGTAAAGACCCTCAATGACAAAAATCCATGCATTGTATACAACAATGAGCAACTTGAAGTGGTAGATCACTTCAAGTACCTTGGCCTTGAGGTTCCATCCAATCATAAATGGAAGGATTGTCCAATGTGTCGCTTGGAAGCCAGAAAGAGGGCTGATTATGCATTTGAGAACATGTGCAAATTTGGAGAGATCAAGTGTTGGGCTCTCAAAAAGTACCTCTTTGACACATTGTTGACACCGGTGCTTCTTTATGGAGTGGAGGTGTGGGGTGGAAGCATCGGGAAGTCTACTTGGAAAGAGTTTGAGAATGTCCAAAAGCATTTTCTTACCAACTTTCTCCAAATCAAGACACAAACACCCTACATGCTCTTACTTCTTGAGTCCGGATCACTTCCCATTGAGGTCTTGGGCATGCAAAGGGTTGTGGAGTACATGCTTAAGACACAACATAGCCCTTTGCATCGACTTCCTAGAATCGCATATCAAGCAACTCAAAAGGTCCAAAAGACATGCAAGAGCAAAATACTAAGTTCGGGGTGAATGCATGACATCAAGAAATGGTTTGGAAGATGGGATGCATGTCACTTGGTCAAGGATGCGTCGATCGACTCCCAAGTTAATGAGTCCTTCTTACAATGCCAATGTATCACGGCTTGGCAAAAATCCGGAGTTCTCGCTTCAGCCATTACACCACACACGTTGCCCCAAAATACAAATGTCTCTTCTTCTCCGAACAAGGTAACCAAACCCATCCATACATCCTTGAGCCTATCGCGTTGAGAGGGATCTGCACCATTGCCTCCATTCGTCTTAGCTCCCATTCTGTACGCTACGAGATAGGAAGTTGGGGCACTCGCGAGGTGTAACATCAACATTGCACCTTATGCCCCTATCAAGTGCGAGAGAGTGAGTACCACTTGAGTGCTTAGCTTTTAACCACATTAGGTCCTCTTTTTTCCCATATATTCAACCATGAGATCTCTCTACATACCTTCCTCTCCCAACCACGATGAGGACTCTCTATTGCGACGCTCATTTCAGTCATTTTTGAGCATCGAGAGTCACTTATGACCTCCACTCACACCATGTGACATGTTCATTTGGTCCCATAGGTCATATTTGACCTCCAAGGACGATAATAGAACTATCTATCTATCTATCTCTCTCTCTCTCTCTCTCTCTCTCTCTCTCTCTCTCTCTCTTTGTCCCTCTCTTTCTCTTTTCTCTCTTCCTCTCTTTTATTGTTTCTCTCTTTTTCTATTCCTCTCTTTCTGTATTTCTCTCCCTCTCTTTCTCTCTATTTCTCTCTCTCTCTCTCTCTCTCTCTCTCTCTCTCTCTCTCTCTCTCTCTCTCTCTCTCTCAAGTGAATGAAGCTTTTCTACAACGCCAAATGTATTATGACTTCGGAGAAATCCGGTGGGTCACGCTTCATACATTACACCACCCATATTGCCCCCAACTACAAAACTATGTTCTTTGCTGAAAGAGGAAACCGTACTCACACTTACATGCTTGAGCCTATCCCCTTGTTGGCGATATGCACTATTCGCAGCCATTTGGCTTAGCTCCCATTTCCTTCGATGCGAGATAGGGTGTTGGGGCAATGGAGAAGCGTCAAATCAACTGTGCACGTTGTGCTCACTACAAGTTTGAGAGTCTCTATACCACACACTACTAGAGTGCTCAGCTTTTGGTCACATCCGAACTACCTTCTCTCACATTTTCAGCCATAACTTAGACGTACACAGTTTCCTCTCCCAACCAACATGTGGGCTCTCCATTGTGACTCTCATCACCACAATTTTGAAGCAACGAGAGTCACTCATCAGGCATACACATACGACATCTTATGTAGCTTTGGTCCCATAGCTCATATTTGACCTTCGACGACGACAATAAAATCTCTCTCTCTCTCTCTCTCTCTCTCTCTCTCTCTCTCTCTCTCTCTCTCTCTCTCTCTCTCTCTCTCTCTCTCTCTCTCTCTCTCTCTCTCTCTCTCTCTCTCTCTCTCTCTCTCTCTCTCTCTCTCTGTGCGTGCGTGTGTGTGTGTGTGTGTGTGTGTGTGTGTTTGTGTGTGCGTGTCTCCCTCTCTTTCTCTTCTCTCTCTCCCTCTCTTTTTCTGTTTCTCTCTTTTTGTATTTCTCTCCCTCTCTCTCTCTCTCTCTCTCTCTCTCTCTCTCTCTCTCTCTCTCTCTCTCTCTCTCTCTCTCTCTCTCTCTCTCTCTCTCTCTCTCTCTCTCTCTCTCTTTTCTCTCTCCCTCTCTTTTTCAGTTTCTCTCTTTTTGTATTCTCTCTTTCTGTATTCCTCTCTCTCTCTCTCTCTCTCTCTCTCTCTTTGTTTTTTTGGGAATTTATTATTTACATTAATATCATCATCTCTTCTTACGGCTTGAGTTGATGTGAAGATGAGATGTTTACAGTTTATGGCATAACTCTCTCTCTCTCTCTCTCTCTCTCTCTCTCTCTCTCTCTCTCTCTCTCTCTCTCTCTCTCTCTCTCTCGCTCGATCTCTTTCTCTATTTCTGTCTCTCCCCCTCTCTCTCTTTCTCTATTCTCTCTCTCTCTCTCTCTCTCTCTCTCTCTCTCTCTCTCTCTCTCTCTCTCTCTCTCTCTCTCTCTCTCTCTCTCTCTCTCTCTCTTTTAGGGAATCTATTATTTACATTAATTACATCATTTATTCTTACAGCTATGTCACAGTTGTGCCATAATTTGTAAACATCTCTTTCTCATTCTCACATCAAGGACACTGAGGCAATCTTCCATCATCCTTTTCTTAATGATCTCCCATGGAATAATGACTTTGCAAAGCGATACTTTCTCAGAACATGCATAATTCCTTGCATTACAAATACAGAACAATAATCATACTCTAAAAGACTGCATAGCATCATCTGGATATTTGCACAACCCAAAACTCATAGAAAACATAGATAGTTAACATGGACCCAGTTTTGCACATGCTGAAGAATCCACAACCACCATTGCCTTACATTTTTGCAATTCCAAAACATATATTTAAGAGTTTCCATAGCCTTACAATTAGGATATTTCCCATCTGCAATACATTTTCTAAGCAATAGTTCACCACAAGGTAGAGAACCTGTGAGGAGTCTCTATATAAATACTTTGTGCTTATTTGAGCAAGAGAGGCTCCATAAGGAAACTAGTCTCTATATCCACCAGTCTTGTGATCTGTTAAACCTCCAATATCTATTACATCTAATAGATATGTCCATAGCTGGTATAACCAAACTATAGAATTGAGCAGTAAAAGACTTTCACCAATCACATGCATTCCCTAGGAGGTGCGAGTCTTTGAAACTATCCCTGTAACTGGGACTTGCAGTCTGAAAGTTTGAATACACAAACCTGTCTAGCATTTTCGAAAGGCATTGGAAAGTCTACACTGTCTCCTGGCTACAAAAAAGGGAGCAAAAAATCAGGGAGCATCCAACATTTGTTCAATGCATGTGATACCTTTTTTGAACAACTTGACGTGGCTGATTTTTCAATAATCAAAGTAGGAGGGCTTTTAAAAACAAAGCTCCAAAAAACATTTTCTTGGCAAAGGGAGTTCCCTGTATACCTAAGTGGATCTTGCCATATTGAATTAGAGCATGTATGTTTCTAGAAGCTGATCATCAGCTGAGAAGTAAGCCAACCTATCTTAAGAGGGGCATGTGAGAACAGTACTTTATCCCAATCATACATATTCCACGTCCTGTGAAAGTATACCACTGACACCGCATACATCTAGACCAGATAGTATCCCTTTTGAACATATGTTTGACCATAGTAGCTCATCTAGCATGGGCGTGTGCGTGCAAGTTTAGGACTCCCAACCCCCCTTGGTTCTTAGGGCAAATAACAAAGTCCCATTTGATGAAGGCACATGTTTTCCCTTTATTCCCCCAAAGAAATTTTGTCAATAGAGTTTGTATCTGAGCTAAATGTGTCTTTTTCCAGTCCAACAATGGCAAGTAATACAACATATAAGGAACAAGAATGGACTGTAATTTTGAGTCTTACATGCAACGGCCACTCATCACAGTACCATGTAGCCATTTGGTTTGGACTCTAGATAGAACCCACTGAGCCAACTAGTTATTGGGTGTGTGCACCCCTATAGGGTACCCCAAATACCTAACAATATGGCCTCTGAGAACTCTCTTGCCAGCCCAAGTAAGATTGTCAAGCTGATCAGCATTTATGTCAATAAGTACAGATTTTTGCAAATTCAAATTCATACCAGCCAGCCAGAGAAAACAGAGCAAGGAAAGACATGCATTTGGTCAAGTTCAAATTTGTAGCATGTAAAAATATCATAGTGTCATTAGCAAAGCCAAGAGCCATCAATTGTTCTTTGGACAAATTTAAACCAGTGATTCTCCCTAAAGCTGCGTGTTTCTCTAGAAAGCAAAAAAATGGATGAGCACTGACTGCAAAAAAAAGAGGCATTAAGGAGCACCCTTGTCTCACTGATCTTTGAATATGAACAGTGCCTGAAATTCTACCATTCAGTAAGATCTTTGAAGCAGCATGTTGACCCAGCAAGAAGATTCAGGCACTCATTTTGGCCCCAAAACCCAACTTTTGCATAATGGCATGAATAAAGTCCCAAGCTACAGTATCAATGACCTTCTTATCTAGTTGTAGCATTACAATGTTCTGGCTAGTTTTGAGAGCATATTCAACCCCCAATTGTGTAGCCAGAATGTTATCCAGGATAGATCTGCCCACGATAAACCCCGCCTGGTTTATATGAATATGTTTCCTTTGAAGAGGGGATAGTCTTATAGCCTCTGACTTAGTGAGAACCTTATATAGAAAACCCGTCATGGTTATGGGTCTCCACTGTGAGAGAGTTGAGCAGAACTTTTTCTTAGGGATGAGTTTTACAATTTCCTCTTTGAGATGAGGGTCCATAGACTATGATGCCCAGACAGCATTGATTGCCCGCATAACCATACATTTGAGATGGGGCCAAAAATGATCAAGAATTCCTTAGAAAGCCAGTTCTATAATTTTCCAACATAGTGAATTTATCCTTCATCAAAGAAGCCCTAAAGCCTCTCGGTATCACAATTATTAATGCAAGAGTCCACAAAATCTAACATCACATCCATTGCTTGCTGCCTTTCCTTGGAAGTATCCATTGGCTTATTTAGAATGGCATTAAAGTGATCCTCACAGGTCTACATAAGGTTTTGGCTGTCAGTGACCTCAGACCCATCTTCTGTTATAGTTTTAGTGATAGATTCTCCACTATGTTTAGCTTTAAGTTTGTGAAAAAAGCCCCTTAGATGTGTCATTCACATCTGATAACTCTCTGACTCTACATTTGAACCTGCATTTAGCAACCTCAGCTTGAGATACAGAGAGAAGGGCACCCCTTATATCCTCAATTTCTTTACATAACTGTATGGTAACCTGACATTTGTGCACCTGATCTAGCAAAGGTTTAAGTTTGTCATTCAAATCGGCCGATTTCTGTCTTTTTTTTTTAGCCCCGAGTTTACCATGATGTCTTATGCAATTTTTCATTTCAGAGCAAAAAAAAAATCTAAGCATTACTAGGATCATCGTTCAACCTTTTAGCATGGCTAGCACAACTTAATATCTTCATGAAATTGTTTATTGTGTAACATCAAGTTATTCACTATCAAAGGCCTCACTTTACCAGTTTTAACAAACATAGCATTAGCATCAGAAAGACTCAAAACGAGAGGAAAGTGATCACACATACAAAAATCAATCTGAACCTGCATTTGGCAATTAGCAGGTAGCCATACATCCTGCATAAAATAAAATCTATCCAACTCGGACCAAGATGACATATAAGACATAGAGTGGAAAGTGAACCCATTTAACCAGGCATCTGACAATTGATGCAGGGACTCCAACTCATCCCAACAAGCAGCTTCTTCCTTGGACATGACAGTACTCTTGAAGCTGTTCAAAAATCAGAGGCAATCCACCAATGTGCCCAAGCGTGTCTGTCTAGGCCCTTTATGAAAAACTGTATCCCACACCACCTTGTAGGCCTCCTTTTGCTCTGGGCAATCCCCCACTTTGTCAAATGCCTCCCGGTGAACCTCCTCAGAGGTCTTCTTTTTAATTTCGCCCCATCTAACATGATGGCAGTACTCTAGGCTTCTATGTCCATGCAACTCTATAAGATCCTTAACAATCAAGTCCTCTTCACTGCCCCAGGTGCCAAACACATCTCCTCCTCCGATAAAAAACTGCATTCTATCCCCTACCTTCAGGTACTTGTATAGCCATGGGGCAAGCTTATGTGTAAGGAATGGCCTTTGAGTTGTATTGTTAGGCGAGCCAAATGCTGGCACAATGTAGAAATTTCCAGAAAAATTAAATATACACTTGTACAAACTATCATCAACCAGTAGCATATTGTGTTGACCAAACTGACCATTACACTTGTTCCAGATATCATTGAGGTGCTTGAAGAAAATGGGTTTTTTGCCCTTGATTTTGTGATTATGAAGCACAACACAGGAAATCTGTGCAATGAACCCTACTACGAGTCCTCATAAACCTGGAAAGCAGTCACGGAAACTCTTTACAACATTATGTTCCATGGCTGAGCTCCAAATGAAGACATTGAAATAAGTTGCTGCCCACAATAAGAACTGCCTTGCATCGGGCCGCATAAGGATGTATATCCTTCTTGGCCTCTCCTCCAGTACCTGATCATATTGTAGATTCCATGTAGGGAAAAACATATCTTCTTCCAGATCCACTTTATGAATCAAAAGACCATTCATATCCAAAATAAGAGCCCTAGGATCATTCTACACACTTTCTAGGACAACATGATAATCCTCCTCAGCTGATGCAAGCATCCTACTCGGATCGTTGCAATTTTGGAAAGCCCATGAACATGAGCTAGATGCATACACATGTGCCAACCTGATGTGGTGCATCCGCTTGAGCGCCATGTACCGTCTCCACCTTTTAAACAAGTGATCTATCCCAAGTTTTTTTGGCCTTGACTTGGGCTTCGTTTCGAACAGTGGACATACTACTATCATTAACATCAATTCCTTATGAATAACTGCATACACAAGACTGTCGACATAAGTTGACTAATTGCAAGGAAAAACAACAAAATATTTGAAAAAACAGCTTGGAATAGCATTCATATTATGTCCTTGAAACATAAAAGTTTACAAAGATGCATTAGGGGACAATAGACCAGCACCATGATCTTGGCTGGTGTTATTAGGGTGATCAGCCAAAGGGCTTGCTTAATGGACTTATTGTGGAGCAGGAACACTACCATCAACACTCACACGATGAGCAGGGACTTCATTGTTTAGGCTTGCATCAACAACTGTATCAGGAGTAGGCACGGTACCATCAATGCTCACACAATGAACAGGGACTTCACTGTTTAGGCTTGCATCAGCAACTGTATCAGGAGCAAGGCCTTCAGCACCAACCATTCTTAGGTCAATTACCCGAGGCAGAGTAGGGTCTTCTCCAGCATTCTCTTTGCATGCCTTTCTATTTCAACATCTAGGCAAGGGATTTCACCGCCACTCCTAACATCTGGAGAAGTTTTGTTGAACAGAGTTTTCTTCATCCTCTTGGATGGTGGATTTGTTGACCCTTGTCTCTTTCTTTTAGCTTCTGCCAACATGTTCTCTAGAGTGTCTCCACAATATTTATTGACGTGAGATTCTACATGTTGCTATGCCATCACTAAGTGCTCCCAAAAGACAAAAAACTCAACCACGTGTAAATGGGCTGACACTAAATTTACTAAGGCATACCTTTTTGCATCAATGTATCACTATTTGGATCTTCATTGTCAGCTCTGTGTGCAATTATAGACCTTCTTGTCAACCTCTAGACATACTTTGCCCATGCTTTCCACCTCTTGCAAGCTTTCCCTGTTTTACCTTGTCCTCTATGTCTCCAACTATTGCCTCTGGAACATCATTAGGTGTCTTAGAGATCCCTGGAGATGCAATGGAAGATGTGATTAAACTAGAAGTACCTTCAAATCTACTTAATAGCTATCTAGAAGCTGGCTACTAACATAATATTAACTAGCTAACTCCTGTCATATACCACCTAAAACTTTGTAATACTTTGCAAACAACATGTAGCCATAGCATGGATGGAGAGCTACACAACTTGAAACTTAGCAAGAAACTCTCGGACCTCACCTTTGCTTTGAAGACCATCTTTTGTACTTGTGGAGCAGACCGCAACAACGTCACAAGTACTATTTTTTCCGATTACTGGTAGTTGTGAATTCCTGAAGGGGCTGCAAGAAGACTTTGCAGGGGATTCTCCCCAACAATCAGAGCCGAATGTGAATCCTCCTGATTGCATTGTATCTCCACCAGATGTCTTTGCTGGTGTTAACATACATGTGGTTGGAACACAATCAGCTGCTGCTGTTACAAAAAGATGCGAAGCAGCAATTAAAAAAGGAAGTCAACCTTTTGGAAACAAATTCAAACTTTTCAACAAATTATTGGACAGCTTTTGGTTGTTAGCATTTAGAAATACTTGCTACATAGTGAACGAGAAAAGATTTATCACACACAGCCAATAGCTATTAGGGAGCTGATTAACTAGCATCAAGTAGCATTTCCCTGCTACTAGCTCTCTAAACCTAGCAAATGGCTATCACCCACTAGTTGGTTAGAGCTATCTGCTATGCATCTATTAATAACTGGTAAAAAGATTTTTGAGAAGCAGTCATAGCCTATCTCCTTGCAAGCTATTGAGGAGCAATTGGTTGTAAATAACTACGCCACATAGTCAAGAAGAGTATATACCACACAATCAACAGCTAATGTGGAGCTATTTAACAAGCATAAAGTAGCTTTTACCAGCCAGTAGCTCTCTAAACCTAGCAGGTAGCTATCACCCACTAGCTATGAAAAACAATAGCTACCCAGTAGCTGGTTAATACCTACACAATAGGTAGCTATCACCCACTAGCTATGAAAAACAATAGCTACCCAATAGCTGGTTAATACCTACACACTAGCTACCTAATAACTGGTTAAAAACTACACACTAGCTACCTAATCGCTAGTTAAAATAGCTAAAAGCTCTCAAAACCTGGCAAATAGTTATTACCCACTAGCTGTGGAAGACAATAGCTTCTTAATAGCTGGTGAGATAGCTACTTCCAACTAACAGCTCTCAAAAAATTACAAATAGCTATTACCCAACCCAATAGCTATGGAAGACAATAGCTACCTAGTAGATGGTTCTAAGTTGTCTGTCAAGTAGCTATTGATAGCTGGTCAAATAGCTACTAGTAGCTTATAGCTCTCAAAACCAGGTAAATAGCTTTGACCTAATAGCTATGGCAGGCAATAGCTAACCTAATAGCTAGCTATAAGCACTATCAAGCAGCTATTAATAACAGATTCATATGACTACTTACAGCTAATAGCTCTCCAAAATTGGCAAAAAGCTATTACCCACTAGCTGTGGAAGACAGTAGCTGTGATCAATAGCTACTTCCAGCTAATAGCTCTTCAACCCTGCAAAATAGTTATCACCCACTAGCTGTGGAAAATAGCTATCATCCACTAGCTATGGAAACCAATAGCTGACTCATAGCTGATTAAAATTTCTGTCACACAGCTATTAATAATAGGTCAAATAGGTACTGCCACCTAATAATCCATCACCCACTATCTATGGCAGATGATAGACCACAAAAAATATTCATCTTTCTATGGTAGACTTATAATGAGAGAGATTTATTTTGACCCCTTTATATTTTTTCCACCTATATTATTTATTTTTGACATGTACATATTTTTTAGACCCCTCAATATTTGATTTTGTTAGTTGTACTATTCATTTATATCATGATCTCAACAATATATTTAAATATAGACCTACCAAATAAGGTCAAGGGTATGTGGCATGCATGCATGCACCATGGGGAGCTCACTCTTGGAGGTATTCAAAAGAATCATCCAAAGAAGGACCTCAGAAGGACCTTGTGCAGTGGAAAAAACAGCCGGTTTTGCTGAATTTTTAAAGATCACATGCTCCCCGAATTTGAATAGGTGATACAAACAAAAGTTGTAGCTCCTGAGCTGAACTTTTACCTCAAATTTTTTCATATTTTTTTGAGCTACGAGCTGTGAGGTATGATTTTATTGGTGGACCCCAGTTTGCCCATGCTATGCAGCCACACTCCCTCTTCCACTTTATCATTTTCCTCTTTCACACACACTCCTCCCTCTCCTTCCCACTCCCAAACCTGCAACTCCCATGTCCTAATTCACCCTCTTCACCATTGCCACATCTCTCACACCTCCATAGCCTTCGTCCTCCATTTCTACACCCTATGTGTCCCCCTTTCTCTCTACATATATGTCCATATTACCATACTCTCTTCAACTTTGTAAAGAAATTCAAAAAATCAGCAAAAATCCAAGGATAACCTCTGCAAATGAAGGCTTTTATCATGAATTTTCCAAGGTTTGAAGATAACATAGCTTCATGGACACGCGCTACTTCGCCATGCTGACTGCTTCTTCTTCCGGTGCTGTAAAGAGGTGAATGTCAACTTCTCCAAAGCTTCAACCTCTCTTTACAAGCTCATCCCTTCTCTAACTTTTCTCATCATATATCTCACCATTTGGTGAATGATTTTGTAAATATTTTTTAGAGATAATTACTAACTACTAACCACTAACCTTATTGTAAAATGCACCCTCTACTAGAGTAAGCACTCCCAAATTATTCACTCAATCCTCTCTCCTATCATCCTCAATAATTCTCTTCCCTTGAGCCCACATCCATGTGACTCAAAGGACAAGAGAGACCCACCCTCATTAAAAAAATAAAAATAAAAAATGCATAATCTTTTATTCCTTCAAATAAACTTGATTAGGCCTAATCCTAATCGGGGATTCTAAAACCTATAAATAGAGCCCTTCTCTCCCTTGTAAAGGATCACATGATCACACTACACCACACCATTCTCAACACATAACACACCACTCTTCAAGCCTAGTTGTGTAGAGTGTGTGCATTGTGAGTGCTCTATTCCATCACTACACATAGCTGCATGGAGAAGCTTGAAGTTAGTTATGCCATCTAGAGGAGTGGAGTGATACTATACTCTGCAATCACACTTGTAGTCTACTCTTGTCCATAAATAAGATTCATAGTTTTGGGTGCAATTGTATGCTGTAACTACGGCTCTTCTCTCCAAATTGATTTGATAAGTTGGCTCATCAAGTGGTTGAAGGTATATTGTCCTTGAAGTTTGTTGTGCCATATATTTCATGCTTGGTGGTTTGAGGGCTTGTTGAATTGTTTGCCTAAAAGGTAAATTGTAAGAGTGTGCTCGGTGAGAGGGCTCCCGTGACACTAAGACAACTTGTGTATTGGCAACAAGGTCAAGTTTTGTGTTGTCTCTCTATTTCTCATCAAGCTTTGTGTGCATCTAGTCTTTAAGGCTAAGACTGAGTTGCTCAAGTTGATTTGTGCTCTTTACCTCTCTCTGGCGTGGTGAATGTTTGTGTTTGGTGTGCATGTGTGGCTATCTTGCATACCCCTCTCTTTGTGCATTTGAGTACAAGGAGATATCACGTGCGTTCTAGTTCGCATCTACAACTAGGTGGTGCCCCTTTTCTTGTTTGGTTTCTGGCTGTGGGTTGTTGTTGTCTCTGATTGTGCTTGGCCTAGCCCCAATTGAGCAGCACGGGAACCTCAAAGGGTGTTTAGAGGCCGCTCTTCTTGTTGCCTGCCCCGGACCGCCCTAAATTGGTGCCCCCACTGAGGATGGCTTGTGTATTTTTGTGAAGGCTCAACCTTTAGCATAATCAAGTAGCTTGCATGAATCACGAGAATTTGTATGATCCCTTCATTCCCATTGCAAAGCAAAAGGTACACATAATTGTTAGTACTAAGTTGCAATTTCAACATGTAATTTGTAGAATTTTAGGTCCTCTTAGGTTGGCAGAGATAAACGCATCAGTAAATCGTTTTATTTTGCCTCTCATTAGGTACGACCTTAGTTTGGACGTCTATATTTTTGTTTTATTTTAAGAATTAGGTCATGCATAGACCATGGATAATGGCCCAAGAATAGATTTTTTCCCCTTTCATTTCACTCCACACATTAGAATACACATTGCAATTAGTAGAAAAATCCATTTTCAACAACGTATGGTGTTCATGTTTGGTGCCCAAAGAGTAGGAGAAATTCTCGCATCACCAAACCCTGTCATCCTACCTCTTATTGATTATCATAGATCATTTAATGTGAATATTTTTATTTTGTTGTAGAATAGATTGCAATTTAGAAAAAATTATTGTGTAAATTTTTTAAGAAAGAAAAACAAAAACGTGCTGTCACTTTGAAACTGATTCAATGGAGGCCCAACGCCAAATGTCCGGATATCCTCTTTTCTTTGGAGAGCCTGGAGAGGATGCAGAATTATTTTTAGCAAATTTCAAGATGTCTTGTCGTATCAAGAGGATAGTAACTGATCAAGAACGTGTAGAGATGTTTGAAGTGGTCCTTAGGAAAGATACTAGCACTTGGTTTGACTCATTGCCTGAGGAAGTTAAAGGGAATTACACGGAAGTTTTGAATCTTTTCAAGAGATACTTCTTTGATCCCCAAAACACTCAAAAACTATGGCAAGACATTGTTTCTCATAAGCAAGAGTTTCTACGTCTTTGGGCTCTATGGATACGAAATGTTGCTAACCCTGGTGATGGTGCAGAATTTCTAAAGAAGGAGAGGTTCATATCCAGACACTTTCCTGACCTTAAGGTAAAAGTTGAGGCCGGTGCACCTGCTAGCGTTGATGCAGCTGAAACTAGGGCTGCTGAGAAATATAGGAAACTCAAGTGCTTAAGGAGGGAGGTTCCAATAGAGGGTCGTAGACCCAAAGGTAAGTCACAAGCATCAACATCTAGGGAACTTCCTGAGGTAACGGCGGAAGTGATTGAGAAGTTAAATGAATCCTTAAGCATCTTGTCAATTCACCTTGCACAAGCTGTAGGTCAAAAGGGACAAGCAAAGAAGTCTGAAGAGCGAGATTCATGACCTAGGAGAGTATTGCGATGTTGGCATTACGGTGAGTCTAGACATGGGATGTATAATTGTCCTTGGCCCCGTGCGGAGCCAGGGAGACCTAACTTGAATTACCCAGTGATGAATGCAGGAGAAGGAACTAGTCAGCAACCACGGCTTCTACAAAGGCCAAATGGAGCAAGACCACCTCCACAAGGAGTGGAAGGAGTTCCACCTTTGCCAGACCCAAATGTGCATGTAGCAGAGGTGACAAAATCAAATGAGGTTGACATGGAAGCAAATGGCATTAAGCGTTGTCGAGAAATTTGCGGTCTTGCCGGGAAAGCATCGGACTTATGGCTGTGAGAGTTTGTGAGAGAACTCAACAAAAACTATACGAAGGAGTTAAACCATTGATGACATGAAGACTAGGGTTTGGAAAGAAGTGCAATCAAAGAAGACCCACTCTTTCTCTCTTGCACTCACACACACAAAGAAAGAACACAAAAGAGAATGTCAAAACAACACAAAGATGAAAACATCAAGGCTATGGTCATTTCGTATCATGGGTAATATGAAAGGGTTAATGGATGAGTTAATGGCATTCAATCTTGGCTGACCAAATAGGCTACGAATTGTTCTTTGGAATTGTAGTTTTGTGCTTACCATAATATATATATTTTGTCTGGTGATTGGGATTAATTGTGTGTACAAATCCTCTTGGTTTATAGCAAGATAACTACGATTACATCAAAAGAAAAATTCTAGTCTATGAGAGGTAGTATGATGGGATCCGGTGATAGAAGTATTTCATTGAGCCTTTCAGGGGCGAAGAGAAACACTATACGTTGTTGAAAGTGTATTTTACGGCTAATCCATACGTCAATTCTAATAGATCGTATAGAGTGAAAGAGATAGAAATGATCATCATGTGGGTTATTCATCTATCATAGTATGTGAGAAATGTAGATATGAGAGAAGTGAAGAGATGAGAAGTTTCCCTCCCAAGCCCTATTCTTGCCCGTAGGCAATAAGGATACTGCGGGGAGAGATGTACCTGTAGCAAGAGAACCTAGAGAGGATGAATTACTAAGAATGAGAGAGATAGGTTTGGTTAAGGAGATGATATTAGATACATATATATATATATATATGTTGGATTAGAGATAAAAATGAAAACAACAAGAAATCAAGAAAACATCAATGTAGAACACATCTTACTTGAAACCCTTCGGCACCATTATTGATGGGAGAGAGAAGAAGAGTGGATAATTCCACTTTGATTGATACACCAAGTGCAAGACCTTCTTTGATTAGATTTGATCTTCCAAGGTTAGCTTGTTTCAAGAATGGCTAGTCTCCCTCTAGGAGAAAGTGTAGGCTTGGGCTTATGTTAATGGCTAAGTACAATTAGGCATTACTACTCACTCCCTCGAGAATTCCTCTCATCAATGGCTTGAATGCTTGAGTTCTTTCCAAGGAAGAAGAGGTCCCCTTTTATAGGTGAAGGGAACCCACAAGGGTTTACACAAGAAGAGAGGAGCCAGTGTGAACAGGAATTGGAAAAGTTGGAAATGAGCTGTCCCTGCATCATGTGGACAGACTGGGGTCCAGTATTTTGATCATATCTCCTCAACCGTAGCTCTAAATAAGAAAGTAAAAATATGGGCAAAAACTTCAGCTCATTAGCTACGATTTTCATTTTAAATTTGTTTTCCAATTCGGATTGGAACCTTGTGTAAAAAATTCATCAAAATAGGGTCCATTTATGGCTGCAAAAGTCTTCATGTGGTCTCCTTAGCCTAGACTTTCATTTAATTCCAAAGGACACCTCATGCCATATGAAAGCATGACATTGCTCCTTGACAAAGTTTTGTAATCATGCTTGCAATAATGCATTAAAATAAGTGTATCTTTGAAATCATGCCACCTAGTGTCCCACTAGGATTTGATTCTCTCCTAGTAGCTATTTAAAAAGAAATATAAGAAAAGTATAAAAAATACGTAGAATATATATATATATTAGAGTTTACCCTAGATATAGGATCTAGCTAGGGTGTGAGATGATAATGAAATAGTAGAAATAAAGAGTCAATGCTTTTTGCCCCAAGTTAAAAAGGCAAAGCTATTGATGCTTTTCCCATAGTATTTTCTGATGGTAAAGTACGGATAGGTTATCCTTGAGAAAAATAATAGGATGAGATAGAAGGCTTATTATTATACTTAAATATGCATATGTACACTATAGGAAATATAATTATGTATCTAAAAAAAATACAAGATAGATCTTGTAGCATGCGTTCCCACTATGTACGTGTCACAGCACGACATCCACCCCCTCTAAACCTGCACATCCTCCGGTATGTGCCACATTGTCTCTTTGTAAGATTAGACCTCTTGTACATCTTCCTTGTATTTTTCTCCACTGGATGATTCCAGAGCTTCATGTTCACTTTGATCTTCACCTGTGTTTTTCTCTTCTTCCTCATCCATATCTTCTAGATCATTGTCTCCTCTTCTCTTAAACATTTTAATCCTTTTTCCTGCAATGGGAATCTTTACTTCTGTACCATCTAGTTCAGACAAGCTGTAAGTAGCATTTTCATGCACATGCTTTACAACATACGGTCCAAACCATCTTTTTGAGAACTTACGCATGACTGTATGCTGGTTATCAAGGCTACTATCATACACTAAAACCCAGTCACCTTTGTCAATTGCTTTGCTCCTGAGTCGATGTCGCTTATCAAAATAGTCCTTGTTTTTCAACCTTGCATTTTTGAGTCGTTCTTTTGCAGCTTCAATGTCTCCAGGTCTTCTCTCTAGATGCCTTATACGCAGTGCAAGGAGATCTTCCCTACTAAGTCCCTCTTGCCAAGGTAGTACATTCCATGTGGGAATTGTATCCTCAATCGGCGTCACTGGATTTTGACCATGCATTAGCTCCGCAGGCATGTAGCCAGTTACTGAGCTATGTGTTGTACGATCAGCCCATAAAGCATATGGTAACAATTTTGGCCACTCACCAACTCTTCCTTCGCAAGCCTTGGCCAAAGCTTTGATGATAGGAGGATGCCCTCTTTCACTCTTTCCATTGTCTTCAGGGTTGTAAGCTGTAGTAAGAGAAAGCTTGATCCCTAATCTAGAAAAGAACTCGCTTGCTTCTTCGGAATCCAGTTCACCTCGATCTGCACTGATTTTTCTCACACAACCATAACGGCAAATCACCTCAACAACAAGGAATTTGCACACAGCTTCTGTGGTCTTAGATCTTAATGCTCTTCCTTCAACCTGGTTAGTTAGGTCCTCTCGTGCAAGAACCAAGTATCTCATCTGCCAGAGTCCTAAAGGCATCGTGACTAGATCCACAACCCATTTATAGTGCATGGCTAGTGGATATGTAGGGTGCAATCCATCACGATGTCGAACATTTGAATACATTTGACAAGTTACACATGAATCTAGAAACTGAGATACATCTTTATACATACCCTTCCACCAGTATTTTTCTTTCAACTTGGAGAAGGTTGCCCACACACCCCTGTGTCCAGCCCATAGACTCTCATGAAACTCTTGCATGAGCTTTACTTGAGTCTCTTTTTTACATATAAC
Organism: Adiantum capillus-veneris; assembly: GCF_014529385.1. Classification (NCBI taxonomy): domain Eukaryota; kingdom Viridiplantae; phylum Streptophyta; class Polypodiopsida; order Polypodiales; family Pteridaceae; genus Adiantum; species Adiantum capillus-veneris. Next base: position 129,854,871 of record NC_140940.1, on the reverse strand, counting down.
CCATTGTGGTGTAGCACCCTTTTGTTTAGGATGCTTCCACAAGTAACCATCCCTTAAAAAGTACCCATATGCTTTCCTGCGTATCCTCTTGAATTCTTGTTCAGACCAATCATCCTGTTTTGTTAGAGTACTCAAGTACCTTCCAATAGAAAGCCAATCACCTTCATAAAGATCTTTCAAGAACAATTCAAGTGAATTAGTCATGCAGACATTGTTACCTTTGACATGAGAGATAGAATAGAATTTTGTGCCTACATCATCTCCCTCATCAATCATTTGTGACTCATCTTCATACCTTGCCCTTGATAGCATATCTGCCACTGTATTTTCTTTACCTGCAATGTGCTTAAACTCGGGATTTAAGGACTTAATGTAGGCAATCCACCGCAACATAGCAATGTCTGGTGTTGAGCAGCTTGTAATCATCCCAAGAAGTGGTAGACAATCTATTTCTACAACCACACATGCACCAATTAGGTACTCTTTCCCACTTTTCAAGGCTGTCATCATACCCCATAACTCTCTCTTTATCTGTGGATAGTTTCTTTGGCGAGCACTTAGTACCTTTGCTCCAAATCTTACCACATACCTGTGTCCTTCTTTGTCATCTTGCCCTATTGCCCATCCAATCCCTGTAGGACTGGTATCTAGTGTCACAATCACTGGCCTTTGACACTCATAGTCTACCTTTCTCAAAGTCGTTGATGACTGGAGTAACTCCTTTAGCTTTTTCATGGATTTTACATGTGCTTCTGTCCATTTAAACTTTTGATTCTTTCTAAGCAGCTGATAAAGAGGATCAACTACATGTGCATAATGTGGAATCCAAATAACATAGAAGACACATGCTCCCAGAAACCTTCTAACCTCAGTGATGATAGTGCATGTTTCTTTCATTCTTTGGATGGCATCTACCTTTGATGGACAAGGTTTAGTACCATATGGCCCGCACATGTGCCCCACAACGAGCACTTCTTTGACACCAAACATAGACTTTTTCCCTGACAATGTAAGATTCACTTCTTCCAACCTAGAAAAAATTTTATCACAATCATTTATGTGATTTACCACAAACCTGTGACATCCCTTGAGATCCAAAGCTTCATCTTTCTCACTTTCTTCACATCCTTTGATAGGCAAATCATCAATGAAAGGCATTGTGATTTGAGGAATAAAGTCACGTAAGACCTTATTCATCCCATTCATCATATGTGCTACCGAGTTGGTTGCTCCCTGTGGCAAGGTACACATCCTTACCAAACCCAAAGGTGTCCTCATGGTTGTCAAGTCTCTGCTTTTGATTGCAAGCTGAAATTGATCATACCCTGAGTAGAGATCCCCCATTGATTTGATTGCCCTCCCTGCAAACGCCTCTGCAAATTCATCCACAATTGGACCTGTACCTACATTTCTAATTGTCACCTTGTTCACTGGTTGCATATCTTGGATGAAGCGTAGAGAACCATTCTTCTTTGGAACTGTGAACCACCTGTTTGAGTATGGAGCACAAGAAGGCTCCAAGATTCCCATTTTGATTTTCTCATTCGGTAGCTCTACTAACTTTGGCAAAAGAGCCTTTGAAACCGGAATAGGCCGCAGATTCCAAGGCACATGAGGTATTGTGAAAATTACCATAGGAGCTACAATATAAAGATCAACTGCAAAAGCCTTACCATGCTTTGAAAGCATTTCTTTGAAGCACTTTGTCTCCTCATGTGTTAGAAACTCCTCGCAACCAATCTGCAACTCTTGAAAAGACTCCTTTGTGAAGGTATGCCCGATCTTTTTAGGATTCCGCAAACTTGGTTGTAAAGAAGCCTGTTCAATCTTTTCCCTGTTGTTGGGTGGTAAGGGTGAAGCTATTGGTTTCACCTTCTTTGCTACACTCTTGTATTTAGTTTCAACATGGACTTCTGGGCCAACTGTTTGGCTTTTTTTAAAGGCTTCTATTACTTGATACATTTCCATTGAGCAAACTTCCACAACTTCATTTTCAAGATGCAAACTAGACCTCATTATAGCATCAAGCTCACCCATAGTATCTACAAAAGAAACTTGTTCACACAAACCCAAAACATTTTCAGTAGGCTTTAGCAACCCACTCTTTTTCATGCCTATTTGTACATTATGCACATATTGCCTCTCATATCTCTTCAAATCTTCAAGTTTTGTAAAACATACTGATCCATTCCTTGCTACCAAGGAGCTCATCGAGAAAGTTTCAACTATTTTTGGATCAAGAGAGACCCTTTTTCTTTCTATACCACTGCAATCCCGCTTTACAATGGTACTTGGCCAAAACCCATCATTTCTCTATGATCATGAAACTCTTTGCTTAGCTTTGGTAGAGGATGTTCTCTGAGGTTGTCACGATTTCTTTCATGGTTTACACAGACTGTGAGAAATTGGACAGCTCGTTTACCATCTTTGCTACGTATTCTAGCATATGTTGAACCATCGTCCATTACCTTTGTTTCCATTCGAACTCCCACAATGTAGGGTTGTCCAAGGATGAGATGATATGAAGATCTATCCTGTACAAAGAAGTTTTGGTCAATCTTTACATCACCTATTGTTACCTTCACACCTGGACATGCTGCATACAATTCACCGGATGAATTGTTTGCCACTTTTACCATCCAGCCATGATCTGTGTCCATCGGCCATTTGCACTTGTTGTAGAGACTCTTTGACATTATGTTTATTTCTGAACCATGGTCAATCAAAGCAACAAATGGCTCTTCAAGATCACCTATCTTGACCAAAGTTTCTGTAGTAGCCCTTGCCCAATGACTTCGTGAATAGTAACTCCTAGGAATATCTTCAATTTCTTCATCATCATTTGAAAAATACACTTGCTTCACTCTCCCACTAGATTGGTAGCATCCTACCACAGCTCCATCATTCTCCTTATTTTGCAGTTGCATCCCTTGTGTCTTTGAGGTTTCCCCTTCAACCTGTGGACGAGAAACTTCAGCAAGGGTTTGCCTCTTTCTCTTGATGATTTCAATGATCTCCTCATGGAATTCACGCTTTGCAATGCCAAGAACTTCTCCCAGAGTGAACTCAATCTTGCTATTCAAGATCCTTTCCTCCAAGACTTTCTTTAAATCTGTAGCAACCTCAATATCAGATTGTAGTTTATAAGTTGGGCCTTTTGTCTTACCTTTCGTTGGCTCTTTCTTCTTTCCTGTTGTAGACTCCTCCATGAGTACTTCAGGTGGAGATACTCCTTGTGTTGAGGGTGTTTGAGAAGGCATTGAGTCGCTTCTTCCCCCACTTCTAGAAGCTCTTTTTGATGGTCCTTCATCAGCATTCTCACGTCTGCGCTTCTCTTCTACAATTGCCTCATTTTGTTGGCATTTTGTAATGTAGGCATGCACTGACAATGAGTCCACTGGATCATTCCATCCTGTTTCTAGACGTATGCAATCACCTGCTTCATGTAGAATCTCTTTTGTAAGCTTTCCCTTTTTAGCTAATTGCATGACATTTGGCCAAATTTGATCATGATGGTCACTCACCTCTTCATCACAAAAATGTTCAATTTTTACTCCATAAGTAGCTGCCTCAACTGAAGAGGTGGCATGCTTGGTTGCCATATCTTCAACTAAGGTTTGCATTCCTCCCTTCCCAAAGTTAGTTCTCAAGGGTAGACCTGTCTCTCTTAAGTGGATTTTACCATCCTTAAAAAAGACAACATCTTTTGACAAAGCATCACTAAAATCATCACAATCCCTTCTTACATGGTCTGTACTATCACACCAAATACATCTATTAACAAACCCTTCTTTGGGCTGTTGTTTTGCCCTAGGAAGTGGCCCTGATGGTTGGCCTTTTTCTTCAAGCTTTGCAAACTTCACCTTCAAGTCACGCATTCCCTTCACAAGCTCATCTAGCATGGACTCATCAAACTTAGAAGCGATAAAAGTAGGCTTTACCATTTTGTCAGAAGTTGAGGTGGAAGGACTTGTAGTGTTTACTACCATCTTGTCGCTTCTTCTTTGTCGTTTGGCAAGCAGTGAGACAGCACCTTCAACCTCATTCCAGTCGGTCTTTAGTCCTTGCTCAGCATCATTATCTTCAAGAAGAAGCTCCAAATTTTCTTGAAACTCTTTCCCTGCAGCTTGTAAGAAAAGATCTGTCTTCTTTGCATCTAGTGTGGCCCTTTCTGTCCTTGTGAGTTGTGCATAGCGCCGCTCAAATTCCCTAAGTAGTTCTGTTATTGATAGTCCTTGCTTTGGCTTGACTACCCATTCTAAGAATTTCCTTTTGGTCACTCTCTCCGAGTCCTCCATGAAATATTCCTCCTTTAAAGCTACTTTGAGTTCTTCCCAATTTCTCCCATGCCCATATTTAATTTCCCTAACATGCTCCCTAATTTCTGGAGCAACAACTAGCTCAAAGCTTTGAATCATCTCACCTTCTGACACGCGATGCAGCTCCATCTCCTTCACATACTCACGTAAGTACTTGGTTACATCTTTGCCATTGAACTGATCCATTCTATTGACGACCGCTTGTATGGCCTTCGTTGTTGAAATCTCCCTTCTTTCAGTAGCATGTTGTTGTTGCATGAACATTGCAAATGCTTGAAACATTTGCATTGTTGCTGGGTCAAAATGCATACCCTGTTGCTCAACATGATCACCCATGGTTACCCAAAAACTCTCACCCTAGCAGTTTCGCGTCGGGTTCACCAAAAATATAACGACAAATTTGCGGTCTTGCCGGGAAAGCACCGGGATTATGGCTGTGAGAGTTTGTGAGAAAACTCAACAAAAACTATATGAAGGAGTTAAACCATTGATGCCATGAAGACTAGGGTTTGGAAAGAAGTGCAATCAAAGAAGACCCACTCTTTCTCTCTTGCACTCACACACACAAAGAAAGAACACAAAAGAGAATGTCAAAACAACACAAAGATGAAAACATCAAGGCTATGGTCATTTTGTATCATGGGTAATATGAAAGGGTTAATGGATGAGTTAATGGCATTCAATCTTGGCTGACCAAATAGGCTACGAATTGTTCTTTGGAATTGTAGTTTTGTGCTTACCATAATATATATATTTTGTCTAGTGATTGGGATTAATTGTGTGTACAAATCCTCTTGGTTTATAGCAAGATAACTACGCTTACATCAAAAGAAAAATTCTAGTCTATGAGAGGTAGTATGATGGGATCCGGTGATAGAAGTATTTCATTGAGCCTTTCAGGGCCGAAGAGAAACACTATACGTTGTTGAAAGTGTATTTTACGGCTAATCCATACGTCAATTCTAATAGATCGTATAGAGTGAAAGAGATAGAAATGATCATCATGTGGGTTATTCATCTAGGATAGTATGTGAGAAATGTAGATATGAGAGAAGTGAAGAGATGAGAAGTTTCCCTCCCAAGCCCTATTCTTGCCCGTAGGCAATAAGGATACTGCGGGGAGAGATGTACCTGTAGCAAGAGAACCTAGAGAGGATGAATTACTAAGAATGAGAGAGATAGGTTTGGTTAAGGAGATGATATTAGATACATATATATATATATATATGTTGGATTAGAGATAAAAATGAAAACAACAAGAAATCAAGAAAATGTCAATGTAGAACACATCTTACTTGAAACCCTTCGGCACCATTATTGATGGGAGAGAGAAGAAGAGTGGATAATTCTACTTTGATTGATACACCAAGAGCAAGAACTTCTTTGATTAGAGTTGATCTTCCAAGGTTAGCTTGTTGCAAGAATGGCTAGTCTCCCTCTAGGAGAAAGTGTAGGCTTGGGCTTATGTTAATGGCTAAGTACAATTAGGCATTACTACTCACTCCCTCGAGAATTCCTCTCATCAATGGCTTGAATGCTTGAGTTCTTTCCAAGGAAGAAGAGGTACCCTTTTATAGGTGAAGGGAACCCACAAGGGTTTACACAAGAAGAGAGGAGCCAGTGTGAACAGGAATTGGAAAAGTTGGAAATGAGCTGTCCCTGCATGATGTGGGCAGACTGGGGTCCAGTATTTTGATCATATCTCCTCAACCGTGGCTCCAAATAAAAAAGTAAAAATATGGGCAAAAACTTCAGCTCATTAGCTACAATTTTGATTTTGAATCGTTTTCCAATTCGGATTGGAACCTTGTGTAAAAAATTCATCAAAATAGGATCCATTTATGGCAGCAAAAGTCTTCATGTGGTCTCCTTAGCCTAGACTTTCATTTAATTCCAAAGGACACCTCATGCCATATGAAAGCATGACATTGCTCCTTGACAAAGTTTTGTAATCATGCTTGCAATAATGCATTAAAATAAGTGTATCTTTGAGATCATGCCACCTAGTGTCCCACTAGGATTTGATTCTCTCCTAGTAGCTATTTAAAAAGAAATATAAGAAAAGTATAAAAAACACGTAGAATATATATATATTGGAGTTTACCCTAGATATAGGATCTAGCTAGGGTGTGAGATGATAATGAAATAGTAGAAATAAAGAATCAATTCTTTTTGCCCCAAGTTAAAAAGGCGAAGCTATTGATGCTTTTCCCATAGTATTTTCTGATGGTAAAGTAAGGATAGGTTACCCTTGAGAAAAATAATAGGATGAGATAGAAGGCTTATTATTATACTTAAATATGCATATGTACACTATAGGAAATATAATTATGTATCTAAAAATAATACAAGATAGATCTTGTAGCATGCGTTCCCACTATGTACGTGTCACAGCACGACAGCGTGGCCAAGGAAAAGGTAAAGAGAAAGAAGGTGTCACATCACAAAGTGACCATGGACGAGAAAAGAAGGCAAAGGAGACCAAGGAAGCTAAGAGGACTCGACGTCGTATCAATCTCCAAGACTTCCCTCTTGGACATGGTATGGCTCCATACAACCTATTGGAAGACATGAGAGGTAAGGGTCCTGATATCTCATGGCCTCGGTTTCTTGCATTATGCCCACAAGTTAGGAGGGATTTAACGAAGGCAGTTAGCACTAGGAAAAAGATAAAAGAGAGTGTTCCTGTTGTAAAAATTGCACATGCTGAAATGAATGAGGATATTACACCTGTGCTAGATTGTTACATCAAAGGAAGATTGGTTAGGAAAGGTCTAGTGGATGGGGGTGCACAAATTTGCATCATGACAGAGGGACTCATGAAAAACTAGGCATGCACATCCATGAGACACCTAAAATTAAAGTCAAACACTACAAGGGGTTATGTGCTCTTGTGACGCTCTTAGCGACGGAAATACACTGGGTTTTTATAACCCCCGGCGTCGCTATAAGCGTCGCTAAAAGCGTCGCTACGAGAGCGTCGCTATATGCGTCGCTATAGGCGTCGCTATAGGCGTCGCTATATAGCGACGCTCATAGCGACGCCTATAGAGACGCTTATAGCGACGCTCTCACAGAAGAGTATAGCGACGCATATAGCGACGCTACAGAGCCATAAATAGCGACGCATATAGCGACGCCTGAGAGAATATTTTTCTGGTGGCAGGGCATTGAATGCCTGCCACCCATCAACCATATTGTACTTGATTCACTTTTTTAAAAAAGTGCAAAGGTAAATAATAGACCCAAAATAGTCACCCACAAGACGCATTGTTTGCAAAATTGACAATTGTACACATCATAGACAAACTGAATTGATTGGCAAATGTAATAATGACAATTGTACAACATCATAGGCATAAAGAATTGATTGGCAAAAGGAATTGCGGTGACAAATGTAATAATATACATGGTTCAAAAAGACGTATAAAATCCGTCTCATGATACATAAGCTATGAGAAACCCTAAACTAATGCTATCTAGATACGGCTAAACTGACGTCGTCTAATCAGACGTCTCATCGCGTCCAAGCGGCGTATCTGTCGGATTCTGCAAAAAAAGAAAATAAGACAGTTTTCAGTAAGTATAAACATATAACGACATTTATAAAACAATACAAAAAATAAAAAAGAGTAAACCCTAATACTAACCATGCCGCTGCGAGAACTGAGAATGTCCATCAGGGCGTTTAAGCCCTTCCTGCCTGCGTACTCGCGCTCGTACGGTGTGGGATCACGTCCTGTCATCGACCACTGTCAAAACATACAAAGATTTCATTATGTTAGAACTAAAAAACTCATAAACCCTAAACTATCGAACATGCATAAAGAGCAATGTGAAAAGACTTACAAAATCGGCCTCAAATGATGCCCATCCACCGCTCCCCAAGTGGTGCGAGCTCCCTGCCTCTACTCGCGCTCTGGCTGCATCCTTTTGTTGCTTCCACTTGTCGGGATTCTCGCGCGCTGCTTTCTTCGCATTCTTCCAATCTTCTTTGGCCAGCCAATCTGGCCTATTCCACCCATTCTTGATTGCTTTTTGCACTTCGGAACGCTTGTGTTTGCAGTATTCGCGCATTCGAATCTTCATCAGGTCTTCATTGAAGCACTGATCCCGTGTTGGAACGGGAAACTCATCATGAAGTATGCTGATGACTCTGTTTTTTAAATCACTTGGTACTTCACTCCATTTGTTTAGTATATAGTGTCTAAACAACTGAGAGCAAAGACCACGCATGCGCGAGATCACCTTCTTGCCGTCATCATCCATGATGATGCCGCCGCTGATGTCGACGGAGTAAGGCAAGCCCTCTGGCCGGTGACGCGTGAACCTGGGTGTCCCGGCAGGGGTCTCTAGCGGCGTGTCGATGGGGGTACGGACGTCAGGTGTCTCCACCGGCGTCTGGGCCCCGAAGCGAGGAGTGTCGAGTGGGGTGGCTCCTGGCGGAGTAGGTAGAGGTGTGTAGCTTCTAGGAACAGTCAGCCGTGCAAAACCTGGCGTAGACGGCGATGCTGTGGCTGGTGTGGGGGCGGGCAAAGAAGGGGAGGGTAAAGAGCCTCGTCGAACACGAGGCGGTGTGGAGGCATCGGTGGCGGAATCCCCACAACAACCGCCACCGCCACCACTAGAGCGCCGGTGTCTAGAAGAGTGTGACGCTCGTCTCGTCGACGCCGAAGCTTCGGAGCGCGCCGAATGCTCCGAAAGAGAGGGAGATGCGGATGGTGTAGGAACGCGCGATGATGCGCCAGAGCGATGACGCTCCACGTACCACTGTCTCTGCTGCGGTGACAAAGAAGAAAGAAACTCCTCATCATCCATACCTGCATTAAACACACGAATATTTAAACTTAATATTGAATGAATAGAGTAGACAATGACGCAAAGACCATTAAATACAATGACGTAATGACGCATATAAATACAATGACGCAATGAATCGAGTGGTAGAAGAGGCAAGTCGAAAACTCAGAATTTTCAATCAAAAGATGTGAGCGCGAGTAGAAAAGAGCGTTACACACCATGGAAGCTACATAGAGAGCTAGAGCTTTTACAGCACGGAGCAAAATTGTTCAAATACAATATTTGTGGCTTTAAGAGATCTCTCTCTCATCCTCGCATAACTCAGCATAACTTCCTATATCTATATAGAGCTCTCCGTTTAAACACATATCCTCTGTTTCATTTTGTAGCTCCTCTGCATGCACCCCATATAGAGCAGTAGCATCTTGATGCTCGTCTGGCACCACCGCAGCGGCTTCTGATTGAGCATCTTCTCTGATCTCCTCCATTGATGTCGTTGTGATTGGCACATGGTAGCCTTCATACGTCCTTGCACTACGAGGGGCTAACTCTATGACGTACCACCAGTTTGATGTAGACTTTGTAGGATGAAATACTACCTGCCAAAGCCACATAACTTACATGAGAGCTTTCAAGCACATAACTTGTAAAAGGGGGATGTTAACTATTTATATACTTACTTGTTCACAATGCTCGGGTAGTACGAAAGTGTCTCTTAGGTCAGTCCATTTCTTAGTAGAATCCACCTCAAGAAAACCAGACTCTCCTCTACGCACAGTAGCGTTTCGACCCTCCATGATTATCTGGAATGAACTGTGCCAGCTATTTCCACCTCATCAACTATGTGAATAAGAAGATGCACCTGAATGGTTAGCATTGTAGTAGGAAAATGTTTCTCAAACATGCACACAAGCTCCGCAGCATTTAGTTTGGCGAATGGTATGGAGTCTACGTCGATCTCCTTTTGTGAGATCCATTGCACCAGCTTTGCAAGTTTGTAGATTGTGTTACGGATGTCGAGAGACAAACATCCCTCAATGGCAACCGGTAAAATAAACTGTAAAGTATGTGCAGCAATGATATTAAAGTCTACATTTTATGCAATGATATTAAAGTCCACTATGAACGTACCTGACACATTTTATGCCAATCGTGTGACTTCAAACCGGTAAGCTTTCCTTCTTTAGTAAAACACGTTCGGAGCGAGTGCATTACGCCAGTGGGGGTCCGCAAAGATCGAATGGCCTCTTTTACTTTGCGTTCTTGGGCTCCTGTGAAAATCCATGGTGCTTTAGGAAGTTTTATCGATCCATCAGACGCTGTTTGCGGCCAATATTGCTCCATACGATCCACATTTCTAAGGTCAACTCTGGCTCCCAAAGTATCTTTCTTGCCGGTCAAATGGTCCCATAGTAGATTACCCACATTCTTGAATATGTGCATTGGATCGAGCAAGTGATTGATCACGAGTCGAGGCCAGTATGGTAACTCGTACCATAGAGATAGTCTCTTCATCCCTGGAGGCAATCCGTCATCGCACATCTCCTTCTGCTCTAACCATGCTTGTGCAGACATCCTTGGTGGCTCTCTTCCCAAAAAGCCATCGCGTAACACATGATTCTCCGGAAGATACGCTTGATGACCTTCGTAGATTTGCTTCTTCAGTGAGGGTGCCCTACGTGCATTCAGTCTAGGTCCACATGTGACACATGCTCTGTATCCGCTTGTTTGAAGCCCTGCATGTATACACATGATAATAGATCAACTATGGGGAAAAACCAGATTTACAGTGTCTGAGAGAGGAGTGTCAATAGATCACCTGAGCATTCTGTTAGCCCGGGATAGTCATGCATGGTCCACATTAGAATACCTCTGATCAAAGCATTCCGTCGTCCTGTGTGTCGGCTCATATCCACCACCTCTATGCCAATCCACAATTGTTGTAGCTCTTCCAATAGTGGACGAAGATACACATCCATATTCCCCACTTTATATCGCCCTGGCACAATCAAGCTTAGCCATAGGTGCCCCTTCTTCGTAGTCAACCACGGGGGAATGTTGTAGTTGACGATGACAACGGGCCATACACTGTAAGATGTTGATCTTTGACCAAATGGATTTACGCCATCCATAGCCAGGCCTAAGCGCAAATTTCGAGCTTCCCTGGCAAAATCCGACCATGTTCCATCTATATGTTTCCAGGCTGCGCAATCTGCAGGAATTCGTAGCACACCATCCGAAGATTTATTCTCCTCATGCCATGATGCTAGGGCGGCCATGGACTTACATTCGAAGAAATGCTTGATGCGAGGAAGCAAAGGAAAATGTCGCAAAACCTTTTGTGGAATTTTTGTCCCGTGGAGATCTACTCGATATCTTTCGGAATCACATTTCGGACACTTCTCCATGTCTGTGTATTCCCCTCTGAAAAGAATGCAGTCATTAGGACAAGCGTGGATAGAATTGTAATCCATCCCCAAGTTTCGCAAAATCTTTCTTGCTTCATCTCGGGAATCTGGCATCACATTGTCAGCTGGTAGAATGTGCTCTTTCAGCAATCTACACAACATAAAAATATGATACAGTCGTGTAAAAATCTATCAGATCATTATACACCATGAGTTCTATTAAAGTAAACTAATTGTAATAGATCACCTGAAAAGCGCTGTGACGCTAGTGTCACTCCATCCAAACTTTGCCTGCATGTTGAGAAGAACCAGGAGTGCTTTCAATCTAGACATACGTGCTCCATTATACAATGATGTATCGGCTTCACTTTTCATATCATCATAGATAAGCCTTTCTGAATCCATGATCGTCTCGATCATTTCATCAATCTCGGGCTCAAACATTGCCTCGTTGGGAATGTGCTCTGCATGATCATCCCCCGAGCTGTCAGAGGCTACATCTTGTGGCCTCACATATGCTGCTTGACCAAAGCGCCTGCGAATACGTCTATTGGGTTGCAAGATTGCTGCTTGTTGGCCAGCGTCAGAGTCCGACGAGTTATAATTGGCAACAACTCGATCTATAATAGATGGATCGAACTCGCCAAATTCACGAACGTGCTGCAAAGAAACACGTCTTGTCCGTCGCACAGCATGCTTGCATTGATTACAAGGACATAAGACCCTCGTTGAGAGATAGGTGTTTCGGTTGGACGGTCCCACATCCTCGTCGCTACTCATAATGAGGATAAAAAACTTATAACCTAGACAACAAATTTAATATTCTATTGGCATTCTTCGTCTTATCTCTCTCTCTCTCTCTCTCTCTCTCTCTCTCTCTCTCTCTCTCTCTCTCTCTCTCTCTCTCTCTTTACCTCACATTCTCTAGTCATGTCCAATCCCCGCACACCTCGGTCTAGAGGTGCACGGAGATCAGAACCACCGGGTTATAATCTCGTCTTTATTGGTCAATACCTATATTTGTGGGTACAAGAAATCTAGACACCCACGTCTACATGATACTGCATGTAGTGGACAAAATCCCTTTGCCTCTTCTCTAGCTGTAGCACTTCACTTCATCTTAACATCTTTTCACAGTAGATCTTTTCACTGTTCGTCTAACTCTAAACCCTAAACCGTAAGTAATTCTTGCGTGGACTCGATCTAACGTAAATAAGCGTAAATCTAAATAAACGTAAATCTAACTAAAAATAAAGCTAAATCTAATTTAACGTAAGTCTAATGACTAGAGGTTGTCTAGATGGTCATTGTGTCGGGGATGTAGTGACTCTTGCCGCCCTGAAGATCCACCTTCTTCCCTATCTTCTGAAGACATTTCACCAGTACTTTTGGATCGACGGAGCCCACTATGAGAGAAGGCAGCAATACCCTATATTCCATTGAGGGCTTTCTTCACCCGCTTCATGCAGGCATCGCAGTCTATGGAGACCCGCATCTAATCTAATATAACATAAATCTAAATCTAGCTTAAATAAATGTAAATCTAGTTAAAAATAAACCTAAATCTAATTTAATGTAAGTCTACATATAACCTAATCTTTAACGTCTTTTAAAATAGTTTCCTACGACGTTATAACTCTCTTCTTCCTGTGTGTGTGCGCGTGTGTGGATGTGTGTGCCAATAAAAAGAGATAAATGGTATAACCTTTCTATCACCCATGCCAAGTATGATAGATTGATTATGCCATTTCTCTCTTGAATAATAGGTCTTCAGTTCAACTCTTCGTCGGCTAGATCTTTAGGTCTTTTAATTTTAATTAGTTTCTTACGACGCTCCCTTAGTTTCTCTTTCTTTCTCTTTCAATGTGTGTGCGTTTTTTTGGATCGTATGCATGTTTTCTTTCTCTTTTCCTCTCTCAATGTGTGCGTTTTTTGTTTATGCATGTTCTCTCTCTCTTTTCCTCTCTCAATGCGTGCGTTTTTTGTTTATGCATGCTCTCTCTCTCTTTTTCTCTCTCAATGTGTGTGTGCATTCTTTGTTTATGTATGTGTGTGCGTTTTTGCACTCTCTCTCTCTCTCTCTCTCTCTCTCTCTCTCTCTCTCTCAAAAACACTATATGTGTGTGTGTATGTGTGTGTGTGTGAGAGAGAGAGCGAGGGAGAGAGAAAGAAAGGAAGGGAACATGAGAATGAGGAGAGGGAAGGAGCATACCTGTCTCTCCTTCCTCTCCTCGTGCGTGTGTGTGTGTGTGTGTGTGTGTGTGTGTAAAAGAAAAAGAGAGAGAGAGAGAGAGAGAGTGAGGGAGAGCGTTACCTGCTCTTTGCTTGAGGGCGCCGAAAAACTCAGATCTGAGATCTGAGTTTTTGGGCGCGCTCGGTTATTTTTTTTACCCCAGCTGGCGTCGCTATGAGCGTCGCTATAAGCGTCGCTAATGTGAAGATCCTCTTGTAGTGAAAATGGCAAACAATAGCAAAGCTAGGTTTGTAGGCATTTGTAAAAATGTTTTTGTAGAGGCCTTTGGCATTAAGTAGACAGTGGATTTTTATGTTATGTCTACCAAAGGAAATGGTTACCCATTTATCCTAGGGAGACCATGGCTAGTGAAAATGCGAGCTTTGCAGGATTGGGAGAGTGGAAAGCTAATTTACAGAAATGACAATCATAAGAAGGTTGTCTTTGACATGAAGGAGCAACGCCAAGAGGAGATCCATGAAGAATCATCTCAAAGTGAGACGGAGGAAGGTTGGACCGATAGCACTTCAGAAGGAGAAAGTAGCGGTAACATTACTGAAGAGGAGTCTTCCATCGAAGTCATGGGGGTAAGGTTTAATCCAAACAACCAGGAGACCTCTTCTCGAGGTTTGGAAGAGGTAGGTACTCAAGAGAACCAAAATAGGCAAGATGAATGAATGTTAGAAGGTATGTTGTCTACAACACTTACAAAGGACAAAAGAGAGGAGTTCAAATGTGTGCTAGGGAAATTTCCGAGGCTTTTTGCTAAAGACTACACCGATGTGCGTGGAGTAGATGCTGTTCAACACAAAATTGAGTTGAAGCCAGAGGCCACACCTAAGGCTCAAAAGCTACGAAGGCTAGGAGTCATCAAGGATCAAGCTTTACTCAAGGATGTAAGAAAGCTTCTAGCATCAGGTTTCATTTATCCAGTGGAGAATTCAGAGTGGGTCTCTCCCGTTGTTGTCACTCCTAAGAAAAACGGCAAGTGGAGGGTGTGTGTGGATTACCGTCCACTTAATGAGGCAACAAAAAGAGATCACTTTTCCCTCCCATTTCAAGATGAGATACTAAATGAGGTAGCTGGTCATGAGAAGTACATTGTGTGTGATGGCTACTTGGGTTACTTTCAAATAGGTATCGCATTGGAAGATCAATTGAAAACAACCTTCATCACTCCTGGGGTTGTTATGATTTTAGATTCATGCCATTTGGCCTGACAAATGCTCCCGCAACTTTCCAACGCTTCATGAATATGGTGTTTCAAACATTCTTTGGAAAGTCCATTAGGGTTTTTATTGATCATTTTTGCATTTATAGCTCAAAATCATGGCATCTACAAAGGGTAGAAGAAGGTTTAAAGAAGCTCTATGACATGGGAGGTCAACTCAACCCCGACAAGTGTCACATAGGTGAGGATGAAGTGATCTTGCTTGGTCACAAGGTTTCCTATAAAGGCATTGAGGTGGATCCTTCAAAGGCAAAGGCTCTTATTGAGCTCCCATCACCCAAGAATCTCAAAGAGGTAATCTCATTCATTCAAAAGGTGAAGTATATGTCACGCTTTATTCACTTAGCCTCGGAGTTGCTTCATCCTTTGCAAAAGTTGACACAACAAGTAGAATCTGCATGGTCTTATGAGCTTGAAGAGTACTTTTGTAACATTAAAGTCATTTTGTCAGAGCTACCAATACTCATTCCTCCTTGTTGGGAGTACACATTCTTTGTTAGCTCTAGTGTTGGAAAGGAAACAATTGGTGCAGTTTTATTACAACAAGATCCCCACAGTACCAAGATACGACCCATCTACTTTGCTAGTAGGGTCATGAATGCTTTGGAGAGAGGCTACACGGAGGCAGAACTCATGATGCTTTCTCTCATGTTTGCGGTGAGAAAGTTTAGATCCTACTTGCTACCAAAACCTTTTGTAATTCTCACTGCAAAAAATTTGTTTCCTTGGGTGTCATCTCAAATGAATCTTAGCACTAGGATCTCAAAGTGGATTATGGAATTGCAAGAGTTCCAATACTCTTTCAAGGTAGAAGATAGTGTGCGTGCACAATTGGCAGGGATCCTTACTTATAGGGTACATGAGAAGGAGATTAAGGTGCCTGAAGTAAATACCCTACCATTGCCACCACTTAAAAGTATTCCTAATGCTTTTACCTTGTTCTTTGATGGAGCTTTTCGACGAGTCACAAGAAAAGCAGGGGGAGGGCTAGTATTGCTCAACCCAAGTGGAGAGGTGGTCATGAAAGAGAAGGTCAATCTACCAGGTTCAACTAGCAACAATGAAGCATGATTAGGCCTAATCCTAATCCGGGATTCTAAAACCTATAAATAGAGCCCTTCTCTCCCTTGTAAAGGATCACATGATCACACTACACCACACCATTCTCAACACATAGCACACCACTCTTCAAGCCTAGTTGTGTAGAGTGTGTGCATTGTGAGTGCTCTATTCCATCACTACACATAGGTGCATGGAGAAGCTTGAAGTTAGTTATGCCATCTAGAGAAGTGGAGTGATACTATACTCTGCAATCACACTTGTAGCCTACTCTTGTCCATAAATAAGATTCATAGTTTTGGGTGCAATTGTATGCTGCAACTACGACTCTTCTCTCCAAATTGACTTGAGAAGTTGGCTCATCAGGTGGTTGAAGGTATATTGTCCTTGAAGTTTGTTGTGCCATTTCATGCTTGGTGGTTTGAGGGCTTGTTGAATTGTTTGCCTAAAAGGTAAATTGTAAGAGTGTGCTCGGTGAGAGGGCTCCCGTGACCCTAAGACAATTTGTGTATTGGCAACAAGGTCAAGTTTTGTGTTGTCTCTCTATTTCTCATCAAGCTTTGTGTGCATCTAGTCTTTAAGGCTAAGACTGAGTTGCTCAAGTTGATTTGTGCTCTTTACCTCTCTCTGGCGTGGTGAATGTTTGTGTTTGGTGTGTGTGGCTATCTTGCATTCCCCTCTCTTTGTGCGTTTGAGTACAAGGAGATATCACGTGCGTCCTAGTTCGCATCTACAACTAGGTGGTGCCCCTTTTCTTGTTTGGTTTCTGGCTATGGGTTGTTGTTGTTTTGATTGTGCTTGCCCCAGCCCTAATTGAGCAGCACGGGAGCCTCGAAGGGCGTTTAGAGGCCGCTCTTCTTGTTGCCCGCCCCGAACTGCCTCAACAACTACTCGTTACTAATACAGCTTACTACTAATTACAATCTATTTGACAGCTTACCACTAATTACAATCTATTGACAACTACTGGTTACTAATATAATTTACTACTAATATAGCTATTTGACAGCTATTGGTTACTAGTAGAGCTTACTACTAATACTTTTTGTTACTAATACAACTTTTCCTTCCTTTGGAGCTTGAGTAAGTAGAATTGGGAACATACCCACTCCTCTAGATGGCATAACTAACTTCAAGCTTCTCCATGCACCTATGTGTAGTGATGGAATAGAGCACTCACAATGCACACACTCTACACAACTAGGCTTGAAGAGTGGTGTGTTATGTGTTGAGAATGGTGTGGTGTAGTGTGATCATGGGATGATTTACAAGGGAGAGAAGGGCTCTATTTATAGGTTTTAGAAGCCCTGATTAGGATTAGGCCTAATCAAGTTTATTTGAAGGAATAAAAGATTATGCATATTTTTATTTTTTTTAATGAGGGTGGGTCTCTCTTGTCCTTTGAGTCACATGGATGTGGGCTCAAGGGAAGAGAATTATTGAGGATGAAAGGAGAGAGGGATTGAGTGAATAATTTGGGAGGGCCTACTCTAGTAGAGGGTGCATTTTACAATAAGGTTAGTGGTTAGTAGTTAGTAATTATCACTAAAAAATATTTACAAAATCATTCACCAAATGGTGAGATATATGATGAGAAAAGTTAGAGAAGGGATGAGCTTGTAAAGAGAGGTTGAAGCTTTGGAGAAGTTGACATTCACCTCTTTATAGCACCGGAAGAAGAAGCAGTCAACATGGCGAAGCAGCGCGTGTCGATGAAGCTATGTTTTTTCAAACCTTGAAAAATTCATGATAAAAGCCTTCATTTGCAGAGGTTATCTTTGGATGTTGGCTGATTTTTTGAAGTTCTTTACAAAGTTCAAGAGAGTATGGTAATATGGACATATATATAGAGAGAAAGGGGGACGCATAGGGTGTAGAAATGGAGGATGAAGGCTATGGAGGTGTGAGAGATGTGGCAATGGTGAAGACGGTGAATTAGGACATGGGAGTTGCAGGTTTGGGAGTGGGAAGGAGAGGGAGGAGTGTGTGTGAAAGAGGAAAATGATAAAGTGGAAGAGGGAGTGTGGCTGCATAGCATGGGCAAACTGGGTTCCACCAATAAAATCATAGCTCACAGCTCGTAGCTCAAAAAATATGAAAAAAATTGAGGGGAAAGTTCAGCTCACGAGCTACAACTTTTGTTTGTATCACCTTTCCAAATTCGGGGAGTTTGTGATCTTTAAAAATTCAGCACAACCGACTGTTTTTTCCACTGCACAAGGTCCTTGTGAGGTCCTTCTTTGGATGATTCTTTTGAATACCTCCAAGAGTGAGCTCCCCATGGTGCATGCCTGCATTCCACATACCCTTGACCTTATTTGGTAGGTCTATAATTGAAGATATTGTTGAGATCATGATATAAGTGAATAGTACAACTAAGAAAATCAAATATTGAGGGGTCTAAAAAAATATGTACATGTCAAATATAAATAATATAGGTGGAAAAAATATAAAGGGGTCAAAATAAATCTCTCTCACTATAAGTTTACCATAAAAAGATGAATATTTTTGGTGTTCTAATTTATGAGAGTAAAAGAGAATAGATGTAGGAAGGAAAAATCACAATAGTGAAAAAATATACACATAAATAAAATTAGTTTTTTTGGTTTTTTGTTGGGATGGAGTTACACCAAAAATAAGAGAAGCTTGCATGAATTTATTTTTATATGGAATAAAGAGTATGCAAAATTGTAAGAAAAAATATGATAATGGTGAGTCAATGTACATAGCATAAATAACACACCATACATAGAAATATTCAAATAAATACCAAAATAATTATGAAAAATCCTTTTATTTAGGCTCTATATACAATGAAATATTTACACACAAATGGGCCATAATATACTTATATTTTTTATATATTTTTATTTTTTGGCTCAACTAGCCCAATGACTAGCTAGCTGAGGGTTTTTAAGAAGATATGGGAAAAGTCCCCTAACTGACACACACCTATATATAGTGAAATGGTAGGGATAGCCACAGTGTTTGGATGATTTTGGTAGGGTGGGTTAACTCACTATGGCAATTACGGAGAGCCGAAAAACGGCTATCAGTATCTAGATGACTTGTGGGCATGTGGACCCATTTGGGATGATGAGATTAATGTTTGTGATGTTCATAATGATATTGGTGGCACTGAGTTCCTAGTGGTTATGATTTTCATTGTCAGTAAGAGGTTGGTTTGAGTGATGTGGATTGTGATGGTAGCCTTGATTCTGGATCTGATGATTGACAAGTTGACATGGATGAGGAGATGCAAGTCGTTGAGTTCCATCCATTGTCAAGGGTGAGAAATCTTAGGAAAGCCTCACATGCATGTGTGGATGTTAAAGAGGATGGTAAGTTGGAAAAATGGGGTAGCCATGATGACATGGATATAGTGGATGTTTTGTCTTGGCTTGATGTGAGTGATACATCTCATGGTGGTGAGGATGTTGATTCATTCTCTTTTGTTTTTATGACATGAACGTTGGTGGTTGGAGCTCAATAGTGATTGATGATTGTCATTGTGACTTTGAAGGATTCCATTATGTGTGAAAGATGGATGCAAGGGATAATACTTTTCCATTTGATAGTGGTAGGGGCATACGGTGTTGATGTATTTTTAAATGATGTATCTTTGCACTTAAGCTTGTGCATTTGTCTACTGTTGAGCATGAATGCACTAGCAGACTGGGGGTTTGGCAAACTATGTTACGCACATTCTAGAAACCCCGTTTTTCATAAAT
The DNA here is from genome assembly GCF_014529385.1 of Adiantum capillus-veneris. NCBI lineage: Eukaryota > Viridiplantae > Streptophyta > Polypodiopsida > Polypodiales > Pteridaceae > Adiantum > Adiantum capillus-veneris. Next base: position 129,835,090 of record NC_140940.1, on the reverse strand, counting down.
TTTTACACATGGACATGACGCTTGATGTCAAAAGGGTGATCTGGCCGCCGTCGACAGGGGCGGGCTCGCCCCACTGCTCCCCCTGGTGGAAAAACTTCTACAGCTCAGTAGCACTCGGTTTGGACTAGAAACCGTTTTGACCCCCTTCAACAGGATCCACCTTAGGAGGCCCCTTCCACTTCAGTTCCTCCACCTCCACCTCCTCCTCCCTCAGACACTGCCACTCTGCCTCCTCCCCCACCTCCACCTTCGCCTCCCATACCCCCTCTCTCCTCGGTGGGGCCCACGGCCTCATCTCCCGACCCCTCCTCCACTCCTCCTTAGATGCAGGGTACTAGACACACGTCTGCTGCCGCGAGGCAATCTCTTGGTAGTGCTTTCACCACGATCTATGTGGCTCAAGAGGGACATTCCCACCTGAAGCTACCTTTTTTGATGCAGACTTGTCCTTTTGCGTAGCAGTCCCTAGAGGTTTGACTATCTTTGACATTCGCAGATGTTGGGACTTCTTTGACTAGAGCTCACATGGTTCCTGGGTGACTCTTCTTTTGACCTAAAGGAGGCTTGGTTTCAATTCCACGTCCTCTTTCTTGGAGCTAGATGCATTGAGGCTTTGGACACAACAGTGGGTTTCTCCTTTTCGCTATGCGTAGGGATTCCATAGAGTGGACCCAACACACAGTCCTTCACTCACTCTAGATTCAGGCTATTGAGTTCTCACACCATAAAAGGGACTTAGGGGTAATAGATTTGGTGCAGACACTTTGGCCTCTTACCAAGTTCAGCGTGACACCTCCGGATGCAGCGAGTTGCAGGCACATTGTGCTGCACTTGTTTGCTAACACTCAAAACCCTCCTTGTTATGTATTTTTACATGAGGATTCTTGGATAGAGGATATAGCCCTTCGGGATGCACGCTCGTCTTGGGCCAGGGCGGGACAGTCACTCCTTTTGCACTTGTCTAGAGTTCATTCCAATGTGGATTACTTCCCATCCAAACCGGCCTCAAAGATAGCAAGATTGGCTGTTGTGACAGCATCCATTGTCTCTCACTAACTCCAAGAGGATCATCTCATGGAATGTGAAGAGATTAGGAGGGCCCCAGTTTTAGCGCCAGAGGGGTTCGCTATGTCAGAAGCTTTCGAGATGCCGAGTGGTGAGATTGGCATTCTTATGCTACAAGAGCATCATCTTTGCCGCATTAGACGGTGTGGTCAGATTTTGCGCGATCGCTATGAGACGTTTTCGTCAGCTTCATTTGGACTTGGAGGTATCCAGGGAGGGGTATGTATGACTATTGCGGATTCTTTGCAGCAAGCCATTGTGAACATAGTGATTATTGTGCCAAGCAGGGCTCAGTGGATCACTATGCAGGTTCAGGGTTGCCTTGTGGGCTTCTCGAATATCTATGCGTCTGATGTGGTGAGTGCACGTGCAGATTTTTGGTCTCATATTATTGAGTCTCTACCGCAGGGAAATTTTCAGCGATTTTGTGTCATTGTTTGAACCTTGACCTAGCTAGTTTGAGCCTCATGATGGTGCCCACATAGATGGGATATTACAAAGAATATAACAACCAAGATTCAGACTCTACTCCACTGAGTTACACCCAAATGGCTAATTTGGAATTGAGTTGATTGGTATGTTTTTCACTTTTCAAATATTCATTTTTCATTTTAAGTAATTACTCAGTTCCCTTTTAAAAATGTGACTACTAATCTCACTACTATTTTGTTGTTTCACCTCTGTATTATGCATGGATAGTGGTTGTTACACATATAATCTACGGACTTACATGTGGCTGAGATGCACAAACTTATGTTTTCTCATTTCTTTTCATGCATAGAATACTACTTTTAGGGTTGAACTTGAGTTTCAAGTGTAAGTTCATCAATGCTCACTTGCCTTAGATTACTGGGCAAGAATTGATACAACATCAAACCATACTTCATCTTTGCATGTCTCTTTTGCTTGGCATGCATGGGACATGGATATGAAATTCAGAGGTGTAGGTTAGAGCCGTGGTTACCTCATATTAGCATGAAAGTGGTGATACTGCATCACACTTTGTTCCACCTTTACTTTGGCGATGTTTGTATGACATCAAATAAAAGTGATTTTTAAATTGAGAGAATATCATAAAAGTGTGGTGTTGAGAAACACCTAGGATTAAAAAGCACTATTTACAAGACCTTCTATTGGCAATATGAACCTTTATACTTTGCAATGACTAAATGTCAAAATGTGAAAAACTACTTGTACTTTAAGAAAGAACATGAAAATGAGTGTAATATCCAATATCAAAATAATAAGTGAAAAAAAGAGAACTTACAAAATCAAAATAGAAATCATGGTTTTACTTACATAGGCATGATACAAAAGGAAAAATGTTGCATCCAATATTAGTATGATGGGGCTCAATAAATACATATATATTCATGGTATTTTGTGGTTCCTTATATATTATGCTAATATATCTCATAGGGGAAGTCATTGATCAACATGATTCTTGTCCTTTGCATAAGTCCATGAGAGTATACCATGAAACTTAAATCACCATGATATAAAAGGAAAAATGTTGCATCCAATATTAGTATCATGGGGATCAATAAATACATATATATTCATGGTATTTTGTGCTTTCTCATATATTACTCGTATTCAAATTGTTCCAATATACAAGAGCATGGCCTACCATGCTAGTAGTGGACTAGCTATTGAGGATGGATAAGGGTAAGCAACAATCGCTACCTTGGTACAAGAAGATTAAGAGGCTTGTTGCACATACATAGGTTTGGAGACAACACATAACTTAAGTTGAGCCTCAAGGTCAAGTTTAGAGGCTAGGAACTAATTATAAATGCTAGTGCTACACAAGAATACAAAAAAGAGGGTCAATGAATCAAAGCATCAAGCCATTTCTAGCAATAATAGAATATGGTTACAATGCTCAAACTTAAGTTTGAGCCTAAAGGTCAAGTTTGATCTTTCATGTATGTTATATACTAGAAAATCATGGAGAGGCTCAAACTTAAGTTTGAACCTCTATGTCAAGCCTCAAACTGTCATGCTACAATGGTGTCCTACAATTGATCCTAAAGGTCAACTTTGAATCTCAAGAAAGTAGACTTAGATGAGGGTGGTACACTATTATAGCAAGTAAGGCTTGAAGACTTTGAGCCTCAAGCTTTTGCTAGCTACAATATGATAATGCTACCTAGTTGAGGTTTGAACTTAAGTTTGAGCCTAAAGAGAGTCTTTCGTGCAAGTGCTACACTAGTAAATAAGGGTGAGGTTTGAACTTTTTAGGTCAAGCCTCAAACAATTTTTCTATAGTGGCATATGGGTACACAACTCACACTTGAGTTTGTGCCTACTAGAGGGACACTTTAGAGCTTACAAAACTAGCCTCATATATCGATGCAATACTAGCATTTGAAAGTGATTTTCAAACTTGCTTTCAATCCTCAAGCCCTTGTTAGCTAGCATGGAGACGATGCTATGATGCCATATAGAGACAAGGCTCATTGAGATTAAGTTTGAGTCTCAAGCCCTTGCCATCTAAAACAATATATGGAGACAAGGCTCCAACTTAAGTCTAAGGCACAAGGTCAAGTTTTAAGCTCCAAGAACCAACCTCGGATGCTCGTCTCACTACACTGCTCTTTAAAAGTGAGGCTCAAACTTAAGCTCATGCCTCAAGTTTAAGTGCTATCTATAATAGAAACTTATAAGTTTAAGACCAACAATAAAGTTTGGCCTTTCATGCATGTGTTACACTTGCAAGTGAGGGGAATAAACTCAAATTTAAGCCTCTAGGTCAAGCCTCAAATGGTCATACTATAGTAGATCAAGTCTATGGACACAAAGTCCTCTAAATATAATAGTATATGGAGATGAGACTCAATATACACTCACATGTTGATTTTGGAATAGCAAAGAAATGTAAGGCTCTACAATAGCATATAGAGTCCCAAAGGTGAGATTTATACATGTGCTACACTAGCAAATGAGGTTGAGGCTCAAAATTAATCTAGGCCTTTAAGTTATCCCATAGATGGTCATGCTACACTAGCATATGGTGATAAGCTCAAAAGTTTGAGCTTGAGCCTAAAGGTCAATTTTGGATCTAGGAAACTAGCGACATACACTCATGCTACACTAGCATATGGAGTGAAACTTGAAACTAAGTTTAATCCTCAAGCCTTTGCTAGCTAAAATAGCATATGAAGGTTAACGGTGACCTTTCATGCATGTGCTACACTAGCAAATGAGAGTCAAGCTCACACTTAAGTTGTATCCTCTAGGTAAAGCTTCAAATGGTTGTGCCATAGTAGAACCTGAAGCAAGGTTAAAACTCCAAAGGTCAATTTTGGAGCTCAAGAAACTAGAAAATTTGAGTGAAGCTCAATGGATCCTCTAGGGAAATCTTCTGATGGTTCTGCCACAGTAGCATATGAAGCAAGGTTCATAATATAAAGATCAAGACTGGAGCTCAAGAAATTAGCGTCAGATGTTGGTGCTACACTAGCATACTCAAGTGCTATTTAGATTGGTTGTAAGTCCTTGTCCTTATGTGCTCTAGCAAGGTAATTTAATTGTGCATGACTCCAAGAGGGTGCATCAAGCAATGAGTTTGGCCAATCATCAACAAGAAGAGAATTTCCAAGGCAAGCCATAACATGCAAGCAGTATAAGTTGAGAAATTTTGGAAAAATTCAAGTCCCACTGTTAAAGATGAGATTTTGAGTTTAAGATATTTGTGTATTTTGAAGGAGTCAATCATGTAGTAATGTTTCGTCAATATTATAGTCCTTTATCAAAGGACAATAAATATAGAGACGCATTTACAACAACGTGGGGTCATTTAGCTACTATGCTTTGATTCTTAAACTAGAAATAATTCCACTTTTTTGTACAAATTTTTGTACACGCTAACTTGATATACATGTAAACGTGGTCTTTCCGGAAAAGAACATATACAATTTTTCTTGTTTTAGACATTAATTCTACAAAATGAAATGTTTTCAAGTCATGGTTTTTTGCCAAATAAACATCATATTTCTTGAAAAACGTCATAATTGTGAGCAAGGAAAATTATAATCAAGTATGAAATATCCACAAGGCTGAATGTCAAACTTTCAAGTGAAGAATCATAAGTTCTAGGTGCAAAATGGGATTACGCTCGGACTTAAGTTTGAGCCTCAACCTTGTTTTTGCACATAACAAGCACGAGTTTGAGTTTTCACCTAGTTCTTGAGGCACATTAAGTGCATGGGACTCATGAGTAGCCCATGCCTCCATTTCTAGGTATGTAATGAGAAGATGCATGAACTTAAGTTTGAGCCACCATGTCATTCGGGTACATAATGAAGTGAGGCTTGAAAGAGTCTCCCCCTCATTTCTAGTTTGTAATGGGCATGAAGCTTGACAAACCTAACACTTGTTCATGTGGGTAGTGGACATGAAGTGCAAAATTTAGTTCAAGCCTCCATCTCCTTTATCTATGTACTGTGCATGAGGCTTGAAAGATCCTTCCCCTACATCTTGTAGGTCATGGACATAATGATCAAACTTAGGTTTGAACCTCCCCCTTTTTAAAGTTCAAAGTTACCCTTTTTGCATGTAGGTAAAAGGCACGAGGCTCAAACTTAAGTTCAAGCATCTCCCTTGTTCATATAAGTACTGACCAATGAGGCTAGATTTGGGCCTCCATTAGTGCTAAACTTACAAGGCACCAACATACTAGTATTAGTTGTTGCTAACACAAGCCACAAATAAAATTAGAGAGAGAGAGAGAGAGAGAGAGAGAGAGAGATTATTAGACTCCATGTAGCTTGACATAAGATGGCTATTCTAACTTGAGAACCTCATGCTCAAACTTAAGCTCTGTCCTCCATTTTTTTAGGTTTGTGGCTCGAACTTAAGTTCAAGCCTCTCCCTTGTTCATGTAAGTATTGGCCATGATGCTAGATTTGAGCCTCCATGAGCGCTAAACTTTTAAGGCACCCACATAGTTATTTATTGCGGCGGACACATGCCCAAACAAAGTTAGAGAGAGAGAGAGAGAGAGAGAGAGAGAGAGAGAGAGAGAGAGACATTGTTAGACTCCATGTACCCTGCCATAATATGGCTATTCTAAACTTGAGAACCTCCAACATGAGATACATGATGCTCAAATTGAAGTTCCATCCTCCCTTTTTTTAGGTTCTGAGCTCGAAATTAAGTTCAAGCCTCTCCCTTGTTCATGTAAATATTGGCCATGAGGCTAGATTTGAGCCTCCATGAGTGCTAAGCTTACAAGGCACCCACAAAGTTATTAATTGCCGACACATGCCCAAAACAAAGTTAGAGAGAGAGAGAGAGAGAGAAGAAAAAAAATGGAACTGGAACGAACACCTCCCCCTTAGAGTTTTGGTGGCGCGCCTGATCCTGCTCTGCAATGGCTTGCTCCAAATTCTTATGAGCAGGGCGAACCAGCACTACCTACTTAGACGCATAGCCTCGACATTCACCTTCTGCATAATCAGGTCCTTCATTTGTTTTTTGGTATGGCCTCTTTTGCATTACCTTCGGCCTTTAGAGTAGACCCTAGGGAAGAAGTCCAAAGCCTAGTTCATGAGCAACTAGATAATACCCCATCCTATGATGCGTCAGCCTTGTCAGTCATTTTACAAGATTCCATCACCAAGACCCTCATATTAAACAGGATCATCAAGTCTCTCAGGATTTCGAAATGATCTGGCAACAAATCGTTGTTTTAAAAGCCAGAGTGGTTGTTCTTTTCTTTACTAATAGATTTCCCCAAATTAATGATATTGGAGAGGCCATTGATAAGGGCTTTGGTGCTCATGTTGTAGATAAAATCTTTTATGTAGGGCATGGACTTTTTGAGGTCCTGTTCCTCAAGCCTCAAGATCAAGCTGCATTCTTGTCAAAACCTACTTTTATACTGTTTGGGGCGGTTGTGCATGTGTTTGACTGGAAATCTATTAAAATGATTAAGGATGCCATGCTCTCTCACTGTCCTGTGTGGGTAGAGTACATAGACCTGCCATCATTTATGTGACCATGCATTAAGGATATCATTGTCACATTGGACCAAGTCTTGTATGCTCCCACTATCAACTCTCCCAACCGAAACAAAGCTTGCCTACTCTAGAACACCAAAAACCCCTTTCCACAAACTATAGACATCAACATCCCGGCAATAGAAAGGATGGTGACGTATCTTAAATGGGGATCTCTAGCAAGAGCATGTTTTCATTGTAGCAAGCCAGGACACTTCTCTAGAAACTGCCCCACAGTAACTCAATCCTTAGGAGATCTCATTCCCTCTTATCCAAGCAGTAAGAACTTGGTTCCAAGGAAACAAATTTTTAGGAAATCTCCTAGCACACTTCAATCAGGTAATCGCAATAGTCCTATGGTGCATCAGACATTTGTAAATGTCTCTCCTGCTTATGCTCATGCTCCTGGTACCAAAACTATTCATGCGAAAGGGGTCTTGAGACCTCTATTCAACCCTAGTCATGCAGGGAACCAAGCCAAATCTGGAGATGGGCACCGAGGCCCAGCCTCCTCTACTAATCCTCAGGGCATTAATAAAACCATGGATAAGGGGAAAAGGCTTGTTGACATTGACGGGTTCCAAATAGTCTTGGCTAGAAAATCCTTCAAACCCCGACAACAATCCTCAAGGTACATTAGCCCAAATGTCTTTGATATCCTACATGACATGCCTTCACCTGACACTTTGGCTGCTATTGAGACAGCTTGTAATACCACTGAGAAAGTACCTCCTACCCGGGAGGAGCCTGCTATTAATCTTGAGGTCAACATGGTGGACAGTGATGATAGCTCTAACGAGGGGGGTAACACCCAGGTTGTTACGAACACTCCCTCATGAAATTTGAAACCTTCAATGCAAAGGGACTTAATGACCCCACTAGGCTGGCTATGCTTAACAAATGGATTCTGCAAAAAGATCTTGATGTAGTTCTTATACAAGAGCATAAATGGCATAAAAGAGCTGGAGAAACTTATCACTTCAAATGATACTCTTGCTTTTATGGGGGGGGGGGGGGGGGGGGGGGGGGGAAGGGGTGTACTCTGGGGTGCTGACCTTTATTAAAAACTCTCAGTGGGTGCTTGATCACCCTTCTGGCCGTTGCTCTGTTTTTACAATGGACTTGGCATGGGGACGAGCTACATATTGTCAATGTGTATGCTGCCAACATATGGATCCACATGCAAAATGGAAATTTGGTCTTGGCTGAAAATGATGAACCTATGCAATGGTATCTTTGGCGGTGATTTCAATATAGGTAACTAAACTAGTGGATACCACTTCCACGGGCACTGTTATGTCAAAGGAAGAAGCTTCTTGTTGGGATGAGCTGGAATCCTTGCATCAACTGTCAGATGCATGTTTAAATGGATTTAATTCAAATGGGTTCACTTTCCACTCTAAATCTTATATGTCATCTTGGTCCAGGTTGGATAGATTTTATTTTATGCGGGATGTATGGCTACCTGCTAATTGCCAAATGCAGGTTCAAATTGATTTTTGTATGTTTGATCACTTTCCTCTCGTTTTGAGTCTTTTTGATGCTAATCTATGCCTGTTAAAACTGGTAAAGTAAGACCTCTGAAGGTGAATAACTTGTTGTTATTCAATCAACACTTTCAAAAAGATGTATTAAGTTGTGCTATCCATGCTAAAAAGTTGAATGTTGATCCGGTTAATTCTTGGATTTTTTTTGCTGTGAAATGCAAAAATGTATACGACATGATGGTAAGTTGGGAGCTGCAAACAAGAAGATAGAAGCTGGCCGATTTGAGTGATAAACTTAAACCCTTGCTAGATATGGTGCACAAAGGCCAGGTTACCATACAATTATGTAATGAAATTGAGGATATCAGGGGTGCCCTTCTATCTATAGCTGAGGCTGAGGTTGCTAAATGCAGGTTCAAATGCAGAGTGAGACAGTTATCAGATGTCAATGACACTTCTAAGAGGTTTTTTCACAAACTTAAAGCTAAACATAACCAATAAGCTATCACTAAAATTATAACTGAAGATGGGTCTGAGGTCACTAACAGCCAGAACCTTATGAAAACTTGTGTGGATCACTTTAATGCCATCCTAAATAAACTAGTGGATACTTCCAAGGAAAGACAACAGACAATGGATGTGATGCTAGCTTTTGTGGACTCTTGCATTAATAATTGTGATGCCCTGAGGCTTGAGGGCTGCTTTGAGGAAGGAGAACTTCACTATGCTATCACTAAGTTGGGAAATGACAAAACCCCTAGATCATGTGGGCTTTCTAAGGAATCCTTGATGCATTGTTGGCCGCGTCTCAAATGTATGGTTATGCAGGCAATCAATGCTATTTGGGCATCACAGTTTATGGACCCTCATCTCAAAGAAGGAATTGTCAAACTCATTCCCAAACAAAAGTTCTGCTCAACTCTCTCACAGTGGAGACCCATAACCATGATGGGTTTGCTGTATAAGGTTCTGGCTAAGTCAATGGCTATAAGATTGTCCCCTCTGTTAAGGAAACATATTCATGTAAATCATACTAGGTTTCTTGGGGGCAGATCTATCTTGGATAACATTCTGGTTGTACAACTGGGGGCTGAGTATGCTGTCAAAAACCAACCTAAACACTGTAATGCTACAATTAGATTATGAAAAACCCTTTGACATTGTAGCTTGGGACTTCATTCATGCTATTATGCAAAATATGGGGTTTGGGGCCAACATGAGTGCCTACATCTTCTTGTTGGGCCAACATGCTACTTCGAGGATACTAGTAAATGGCAAACTTCCAAGCCATGTTCAGATTCAAAGATCAATGAGACAAGGGTGCCCCTTAAGTCCTCTTTTTTTTTGTAGGCAGTACTCATCCTTTTTTCTGCTTTCTAGAGAAAAAAGCAGCTCTAGGGAGAATCACTGGTTTAAACTCGTCCAAAGAACGATTGTTGGCTCTTGGCTTTGCTGATGACACTGTGATATTTTTACATGCTACAAATTTGAACTTGAACAAATGTATGTATTACCTCGCTCTGTTTTCTTTGGGTGCTGCAAAATCTGTGCTTATTGACATAAATGTTGATGAGTTTGACAATCTTATTTGGGTTGGCAAGAGAGTCCAAAAAGGACATATTGTTAGATATCTGCGATACCCTATAGGGATGCACACAACTCTGGCTGAGTCCAAACAAAAATGGCTGCATGGTACTGTGATGAGTGGCCATTGCATGTTAGGCTCAAAAGTATAGATGCCATTCTTGTTCCTTATCTGTTGTGTTACTTGCCATTGTTGGACTAGAAAAAGACACATTTAACTCAAATATAAACTCTTTTGACAAAATTTCTTTTGGGGGAATAAAGGGAAAACATGTGCCTTCATCAAATGGGACTTTGTTATCTTTCCTAATAATCAAGGGGGATTTGGAGTTTTAAACTTGCAGGCACACGCTCATGCTTGACGAGAAACTATGGTTAAAAGGGATATCATATGATCAGATGTATGTGGAATATTATATCTCTGTTAGTGGTTTATTTTCACAGGACATGGAATATGTCGGATTGGGATAAACTGTTTTCACATGCCCCTCTTAAGAAAAGTTGTCTTACTGCTCAGCTGATGATTCGTTCTTGGAAACATACATGCTCTAGTTTGATATGGCAAGGTCAACTAAGGTATACAAGCAACTCTCTTGGCCACAAAAATGTCTTTTGGAGCTTTGTTTTTAAAACCCCCCTGCTTTGATTATTAAAACACCAGCCATTAGGTTATTCAAAAAAGGTAGCACATGCATTGAACAAATGTTGGACTCCCAACGGTTGTTTGTTCCCTTTTTTGCAGCCAGGGGACAGTTCAGACTCTCAAATGCTTTCATAACAAGTTGGACAGATCTATGTATTCAGACTTTCAAGCTGCAAGTCCCCATTACAGAGAACTTATGGGAAAGATTCAGAGACTGACACCTCCCAGGGAATGCAGGTGATTGGTGGAAGTCTTCTACTACCCAATTCTATACATTGCTTATAAAATCTATGGACATATCTATCAGATGCAATAGATATTGGAGGTTTAACAGATCACAAGAATGGTGCATACAATGACTGACTGCCTTATGGATCCTCCCTTGCTAAAACAAGTACAAACTTTTTATGTGGACTCTGCTCATAGGTTCTCTCCCTGTGGCGAATTATTGCTGAAGAAATGTACTGCAGATGTGAAATGTCCTAATTGTAAGGCTATGGAGACTATTAAACATATGTTTTGGAATTGCAAAAATGTAAGGCAATGGTGGTTGTGGATTCTTGAACATGTGCAGAACTGGTTCCCAGTTAAATTGTCTATTTTTTCTATGAGGTTTGGGTTGTGCAAATATCTAGATGATGCTATGCAGTTTTGCATGCAATCTCTGAGAGTATGGTTACTGTTCTTTATTTGGAATGCCAGGAATTATGCATGTTTTGAGAAAATCTCGCTTTGTAAAGTCACTATCCCTTGGGAGATCAAAAAAAAAAAAGATAATGGAGGATTGCCTTTGTGTCATTGATATGAAGATGAGAGAGAGATGTCTACAGTTCATGGGACAGTTGTGGCATAGCTCCAGGAAGAGATGATATAATTATTGTAAATAACAAATTCCAACAAAGAGAGAGAGAGATAGAGAGAGAGAGAGAGAGAGAGAGATTTCTAGACTCCATATGTTACCAAGAGCATGCAATAGAAAATATTAAGTTGATTGAATAAGCGCAGATTGGTGGAAACAAGTGGTGACAACACGTGCAAAAGGTGCACATGTAGTAAAAGGTCTATTTACATTAGCTCTAATTAGTGCATGGTTGTGAGAAAATGTAGAGAGAAATTATAAACGGTTGGGACTAACAAAAATTTATATAGGTACTCCTAACCGGTTAGGCTAGTAGCTTCAATGTTTGGTACACGGCCTAACATGCATGGCTTTTGCAAAGCGTTAGGAGCACCCACAAGACCTGGGATCAATCACTGATTCTATGCGTGATACAGAGCTGGCTTCATGATAGAAGAACTTCATCGTCAAATATGAAGGACGTTAAATTCAAAAGTCAAATTAACCTTTGAATTAAAGTGCATCCTCATCGAGAGAGTGTAGTTTTGGTCGTTCACATTAAAGTGTAAGCCGCTGACCAAATAACTTTTGGAGCATGCCACAATTGAATATGGGCTTCTTGTGAGGGTACAAGCAACTTAATTAAGTTTGCAACACAATTTCAAGTTTCAACTATCCACCCAGAGCCTAGCTCAACCTCAAGTTCGAGGCTTGAGCAGCATGTTTGAGATACATCTAGTATTCTACTTGGGTGGGAAGTGCACACAAGATACACTTTTCTTGGTTAGAAAAGCACTAGTCATTAATTTAGATCATGGCTTGGCCTCAAGTTTGATGCTTGAACATGTTTGCAAAATATTGTCTTAGACTGCATGTATTGGCAGTTTTGATATTTTGTGAGACACAAATTTGGCAAGATTCATTCGTTGTAAGAGCAACAAAACTCCAGCTAAACACCCAAATTTGAACTCACACACATTCACAATTGAGCCCCAATGGTAACCACCTCAGTCAAATGCTCTTGCTATTGACGATTCTTATCTTTGATTTGAAAAAAAGGGTTGCAAACTGCTCCGAGCACATGGTCCACCTATGGTTGACAGTGGTGCTTGCCGTCTTGCTCCCTAGGGACCTGTTGCCACCTTGATTCTTAGGCCCACTGCATTAGTCTTTCCCCCATGTGCATTAACATCCCCTTCAATCATGAACGTCATCGTCACCCCTCAAGATCAATGCTCCTTTTTCTAATTAATCCAGCTTGCATCTGTTCAAGGTTCGCCTACTACTTTGTTTTTCAAATAGCGTAGGCACATAATTGGGGAGAATCCCTTCTATACTCTAAAGTAATAGTCATCCATGTAAATCTTGAAGAGTTCCAAATGGACACCCAAATGTAGTCCCTCTACTACATATCTTTTGACACCTAGATGCTTTCTATTTTTATGTCACCACATCTAGACTAATCTTTGGTTTAGATACTTTGGTAAGAATCCTCATCCCAAAATCTTAGCATGAATGTCTTTTGACCAAATTAAAGTAGTAAGAAGCTCAAAGTTAATGAGTTCACAAGGAGTATCTATGTAGAGTTGCAACCTGAAAACTACTTTTCATACAATTTCTATTTTAGGAGAAGCAAGGTTTGAAATCCAAGGGCTTCCATGGATCATTTGTATAGCTTGTAGAACTATGGCTTCATGATGAGACACATCCTTTTTTGTTCTTTTGCTGGCCCAAATGGAATAGCTAGAAACATGAAGCCCCGAAAAGATCTTAGACCTTCAATGCAACAAATGTCTTGCCATCGATCTAACTTTTCTTGCAAATGGTAGCTACACATATCATTTACACGTACAAATTTCAATCACTAGCATTCACTTAAGAACTCTAAAGAAGAGAAACATGTTTCCTTGACTGCCGTTCTTCATCTCTCTTCAAAAAACTAGAGAGAAGAAGAAATGTCCCTTTTTAATGAATTTTTCCTAGAATTCCTAAATTGGACTTATTTGTTGAATTTTCAACCTAATCAAGGTAAGTATACATTGGTGAATTTAAAACCATAAACTACTTCTTGATGCTTCCTTTTTTTAATTGAAAAAATCTTGAAATAAATGTTAATAATATACTCTAAAATCATTCCACGGTTTCTAAAAAGGGCCTTAATCCTCATGTGGGGGTCACAAATTAGATGGGATTGGATTGGACTTTTAAAAGTTGATCCAGATTACAAAGGAGATGTTGTCCGATTTTTTTTAGAATGCATACATTATCGTAAATATAGTAATCATTCTCTAAACATAGTACTTGAACTCTGCTAGGTTGTTAGTTTTTGTTGTAATTTTTGACACCGAAAACAAGGCCCGGAGGGGTCGTTGACAACTATCTTCCCAACTAATGCCAGTACTGATGGATTTTCATTTTTTGGATGGTGGCAGGTAAGAGGTTTCTTCCTTGGGATTATGACAACAATTACAGCAGTAGCAGGAGGTCATCCATCGTTCATTTGTTTTTTATTATTGATAGATAGCCCTTGTATTCGATAAGTGTATATATTCACAAGTAATACAAATTGTGTCATAATGTTAGGACTAAATGTAAATTGTAGACTATCTTTGTCAAGTCTATAGATTACTTCTTATATACTACAAATACATATTTTTTTGTTTTTATGAAAACATTATCTAGTTTCTAGTCCCATTGTATGGTCAATACTTACTATAATCAAACCATTGTTAGATAATCAATCTTAAATACATACACATACGTACATGCTTATACACACACGCGCATACACACATAGGCACATGCACCATATGTACACTCTCCACATACATGCAAAATGCATGGACACATACGCACATATACACAACACTGCCACTTGACAATGAGCACAAAACTCAATAAAAACCCAGGTCTTGGCAATCAGGGCAATCATCAAGAGCATTCGGAGCTGATCTTGAATGGTGCAATGGAGTGGAAGGAGTACTTGGACAAGCAACGCATTGAGTAAGCAACAATCGGGTGTATCATAGTCATTTTACAATAGCATCTGGTGTTGTCTTTGATGACATGAAGACTTGTCAATATTTTTTTTCCTTGCCTATCTCCACCCTTATCTTTTTTTTTGTAATTTTAAAACCAAAAGTCATTGTATATACCTCTCTCTAGCCACGGTGGCCACCCACTGGCTAGAGGGCATCTAACCCTCACCACCACCTCCAAGAAAACCAAAGCACTGGTCTTCCTAGTATAGTTCAAGTCATGTTCCATGGGTCCTTTGTTTAAAAAAATAAAAAATTGTGCATGATTCCTCCTCTCTACCTATAAAATAGGTTGCATTTTACAGTTATATAATGAGATTATATGTATTATTTGATAGAATGCACTATAGTACTAAATAATTTTGAATAGAATGTATAATCGATCGTATAATCCTATAATCTAAATCTGAGTAAATAAAAATCATAAACATAAATTTATATCCCTTACATGTGCATACTCAAGTAAAGTTTCTAGTCTCTTAAGCAAAAACTCTAAGCCTATAGTTTTTACATTAAAAGTATTAGCTTTACCTTTTGCAATAACATTCCAAATTAAGGTGAGACAAATGATTTTTTAGAGTGCGAGTAAACATGTTTACTCTAACACAAAGGCAAATAATCTCTATTTATGATATGTATCCATCTGCATTGATAGACTACTAAAAATCCTAATCTTCTCCTCTTTAAGTGTGAGAAAACTAGAACACAAAAAGAGAAAAGTTCAAATTTATAAATTCAATCTAAGAATTAAAAACAAACAAAAATTCTACTACAGCATTCAGTCTCCCTATGGTCTTTCACTGGTATCAGAGCTCAGGGGCGAAGGGCATGGATGAGTAGCCATGGAGGAAGGAGAAGACTAGTGCTTGCATGGCGTTGCATGGTCTCTCTCTCTCTCTCTCTCTCTCTCTCTCTCTCTCTCTCTCTCTCTCTCTCGGAGTTCCATGGACACAAGTCACAGGAGTGGTCCCTTGAAGGACGAAGGAGTCGGGGTCGATGATGATCGTGTGCAAAGCCGCTGAGGGCAGGACCGGAGGCGGACTCGACCTACATGAAATCGGAGCGAGTTTAGCTTGGTGGGTTCGCCCTATGCCAAGGAGGGTAGTTCGTCACATGGCCATGGCTTGAAGATCACCCCAGCACTTGTCATCGCTCTTTTTCTCTCTGCGTGTTGTGGGCATCATTTTTTTAACAAAAAATAAAGAGGCCATATGCATCTGGGTGCTCACGAGGTCACTGCCATCTTGTAATAGCTTCTATCCCACGTGTAGCAGACCCCGCCTACATGTGCTACTTTCCCTTGCGCTCCTTGATGTCCATGTATCCCTTGTAGTTGTATCTGCATCGTGAAGTTCTTCAAGCTCTCCCTGCCTTACCCTCTGTGAGTTATTCTCCCATCTATGTCATCGCAGCATCAGTTTTCGTGCAGATAGATGGTCTCTGATCCCCTTAAAGCTTCGTGTTTCCTTAATACGCTGGACCCAGCCTTGATTCCTCGGCTCCAAATCCTCGTGAACATAACCATCCCTGCCATTGGCTTCTGCCTACGAGCCTTAGCCCCACTCAAGGGCCTGCAGGTCATCAATCACCCAAACCTAATCACAATCGACCCTCGTGTCACTCACTAGTGCACTTGCAGACCTGATCCAAGCTTGTCTCGCCCCTCCCCACTTCACCATCACCTACATCCTCCTAGCTCGGCCTACTCCTGGCTCCGATGCTTGCCACAAGCCCTTTTTTTGCAATTGTTTTCTCTTGGCACACAACCCAATCAAGTTCAAGAGGGTGCTCCGTAGCTACAGTCAAACAGAGCCCCGCTCTCTACTCGTAGCCCACCATAACCTCCTGCTACCCAATCAGCCCCATCGTCGTCACTTTGTGCCCTATGGTGCACTTATTGTCGAGCTCTCGTAGCACCATCTAGTCCGATTGCCGCCTCCTCATCCCACATGTTCCGCCTGCTTCTCCGTGACTGAATATGGTGCCCATCATCATCACCTACATCCCGCCTTCATCAGACTCCATCTCCCTCGGCTGCGATCTGTAACCGATATCACGTACTGCCTTGTCCTCGGCTCACTTGTCAACTGATCAAGGTCGAGTCAAGGCCTGGTCTCGTCCTCATGCATGTGGTGGTAGCCCACAGTGTTCACCAGTCGATTGCAACTCCATAAAACTATACATATGCAAATAACCTTTATTCGGGGTTTAATTTCTCTAAGGGCCGTTTCCCACCGTAAGGCTCTGAGCTCGACCCTTTTGTATTTTGTGCTTGCTAAATTACTATACATGGTACTTATCAAGGCCTCTTGGCTCAAGGAATTTGAAGGCCATAGCCTTCCCACAAGTCTAAAACTCTATAGGCCATGAGCTCATAAGAGCCCCTTCTCACAATTATTTCCTTTTTGGGGGCGTCAAGCTTTCAAACTTCACCAAATATAACTATGTATGGGTATAAAACTATGAAGAACATGGAGCTCTCTAGTATGATTTCAAGGGGTAGACAAGCAAGGGAGACGATCTTCCAAGTAAAACATCACCAAAGAAATAGGCCAAAAAAATGATAAAAAGGGACGAAGACCAAGCACAACTATCTTTGTCTATCCAAAGTCTTTGTGAACTTATCAAAAAGTTTGTGAGAGGTCATGACACTACCCTCGAGGACGTGATAAAGTAGAGTGGTAAGACCGCCGACCTCAATGTGATTGTGTGCAATTTACCCTATGTTCCTCAACCCTTTGTGTTGTAGGGGAGGATTTTGGATCTTACCCGTGTGTTTGGGAAGATTGTTATGTTCCTTCCTCTATTTGTGCCAGGGGAGGCTTGTGTGTGTGTGTGTCTACACCCTGATATTTTGTATGCCTACACCCTTTGTGTATAGGGAGGCATATTTGTGTTCAAGGGGAGGCTTGTCTGAGTGTCTGCACCGTGATATTTTGTATGCCTAAACCCTTTGTGTCTACGGGAGGTAGATTTTTGTTCAAGGGGAGGCTTGTGTTTTGTGTGCCCCACCCTAGTGTGTTTTGAGGGGAGGATAATCTTGTGTGAGTGATATGCAACCAAAACCCATATAATCCGGGAGGATTGTTGGGATGCAGGATTTTTTTGTATCTCTTGTGTGAACAACCTCTTTCACCTACAAAGGTTATGTGTCAATAACCCATGTGAAGAACCTCTTACAGCCCTTGTATAAAGCACATCCACAAGTTATATTTGTGCATAGGAAACCACATCTTGTATTTGTACATAGGCAGCCACATCTTATGTTTGTTCATAGGCAGCCACATATTATGCCCATGTGTCAAAAGGCTATCCATTTTGTATATGCCTATATAGAGGCACAATATGTTGAATAAAAAAAAGTATGTCATTCTGCAACTACACTCTATTGTACAGAGTGCCCAATATCAAGCCCTAAGCTAGCTCTACTCTAATCATGCTTATTTCATGAATGGCACACTAGCCCATCCACCTTAACCTTACAGCTACACCATCATTGCGCCACCCCCTTCTTGAACAATTATGCTCAACCAAACATTGGATTATTGAACTCTATAGCTGAAACACCAAATAAAGACTCTGTTCACCACACCACACACTGATTATATGTACAAAAACTCACACCTTACACCTACCACCTTTGCCCATGCGGGTTGCCCAATCGCCTACATCACCTACCATCATCCACCTAGATCAAACACTTGGCTTTGATCTCCTCCATACACTTGCAAAATCTTCCCATAGTGCCTAACGAATGTATATGGACAACCACACACATAAACTGCCAATAACATACTTCTACTGCTTTAAGCATCCATTGGCAAACTGCCCAATTCAAACCATGCATCACCAACACCTTCATCATCCATATGCATACCTGACACTCCCATCCATCCATATAAAACAATGTCCTCTTCTAAAGGGCATTGTACTTGACCCCAATACTCCTACACAATTGCCTCTTGGAACAATCATAGTAGCAAGCAATTGCTCATCCATAGGTAACTCCACTGGTAGAGGGGAGAATCCTCACATCACCTTTATCCTAGTGAAATATTTTCAAATGAGCACACATCTCTCTTCATCCACTTCGACCATAGGATCATCAAAATCCCAATCGACTTCATCTTTTATGCATACCTGATCAGAAGAACCTGTATCCAAGGCTCCACCCATGCAATCCATATAGGCAATGACAAAAACCTGTCATAAGCACAAGGAGGTTTCTCATTTCCCTTGGTCTTCACTTCACCACCATCCTCTTATTGACCCTGTAGCCTGTTTGGCTATCCATAGACTCCGAACCCATTGCAGTGCCACAACACTCTCCACTGCAACCCTCATTAGTATGGCCATCAATAAAGTATCACACATTTATTCACAACCTTTGACGCTTCAACGTACCCTTCTTCCACATTGGCTATCACTATATCATCAAACAAACAACAAGGTGGCTTTTCCCTTTATCAGCATCGGCTCATCAAAATATGTTTGCTCACCATAGGCTGAGCTACATTTGTATGCCCATACTGAAAAAATTATACGTATAAAATGCTGTTACACATCGTCCCAAATAATTTGGCCAAATACCCATATTTTTTAGTTTTGATCATAGGATCTTTTGATAAAAAAGAGTACTTATATAAAGAACTGTCATCGATTTCGATCAAAATCAGCGACTGCCTTTTGCATTACAGAGCTTTGAGAGAGTACTCTTTTGATAAAAAGAGTACTTATATAAAGAACTGTCACCGATTTCGATCAAAATCAGCGACTGCCTTTTGCATTACAGAGCTTTGAGAGACTAATCAATTCGAGATCTCCATTGCATTTACCGACTGTTGAGGTATTATTTTTCACTTTCTTATTCGTATTAACTTGTTTCCCAGTGTTGTACCATACTTGTGTGGTTAGCACTTTTTCTCTCACCACAGAGTTGGCATGTAGGCTATAGGCCACTTCATGGTGTGTAGCCATACGGCTCGCTCCAGAAGTGAGTAGAATCTAGTCCCTCCTCCCATGCTATGAAACCCCATGGATCACTTTACAGAAGGGTTACATCATCGTTTGTACTTTATAAAAGCGCAAGAGTACTCTCGTCAACAGAGAGTGAAGAGATGCATACTTCATGCCCTCTTCATAGAAACGAAATAGTATTTCTCGTCGAACGGAGAGTGGAGAGATGCATAGTTCATGCTCTTTTCATCTCTCTGTGAAACACTATTACCCTTGTGATTTGGACTCCAAAGACACACCATTTTTCATCACTAGAAATTTGGTATTGTCTTGGATGTAGATACATACAATATCTGGCCTACATCTGAGATTGTTAAGTCGTCTGCTGATGTTTGTATTGTGAGTTCCACACACTTCATGAGGGATTAGATAAGGTCACATCATCATTCTTACTAGATAGAAATATGAGATTTACCCTCGTCAACCTAAGAGTGGAGAGATTCATACCTATGCCCTCTTCATCTTAGCATGATGTGCATTACCTTTGTACTTTTTGATACGTAGATACGCCCTTGTTCATCAATCACTAGATGACTTGGGGATGTCTTGGATGTAGATACGTACAATGTTTGGCCACAATCTAAGATTGTTAAACTGTTCACTGATGGTTTTTTTGTGCGTTGTTCCACACATTTCATTAGGGATTAGATTGATTAAACTATCAATCAACACTACAACAACATCATGGACTTGTGTTGAGCATACCTCATACAAGTTGGGTTGGTCACATGTACGCTCCAATCATTTACGTGTATTTTGTAATGAACATAGCAGGGTTGAGTTCTTGTGGTGAGCGTCTCTCACACTCCTGGCCTATTCACCTCTATCTATATATCTCTCTCTCTCTCTTTGTGTGTGCTTTGTTTTTCCTTGAACTTTGAATCATTTATTGCATACTGTATGGTTTGCAATTATAACAGATGTTTTCTACTAAAAATTATGTCAATTGTTTATGGTTCACAATCATGGCGTGATTAAGATAGTTTTCCCTCTCATCTTATAACTTTTATGATGGGAAATTATATTTTACAGATATGGCAGACACCAAAGTGGTGAAACATCAATGAAACTTTCTCTTCGAAGCCATAGTACGGGCTGCCTAAAACCTTCATATCCAAAGCATTACTACCCATTCACAGAGGCCTTAGTGAAGTTTTTATTTGAGTAGCTCCAGCTCGTATTTATGCCCGCTGCTTTTGATATATCTCTAGTGACATAAGGTTCATTATTGAACATGATCAAGCAGTCTTTTGGGCAGATCACAAAGATTTTTCAAGACCTAAAAAATCCCAAAATTAGTACATTTTCAAGCTTATCTACTCGCATACAACTTGTGCAACAGTTGTATATTGGATTTAAGAGCAAGGAGAACCTAGAAAGATCAGCAAAGTGAATGAGAGTGGAAGCTAGCTCTTGTAGTGTTGCCAAAGATCGTGGAGATACCAATAGAATAGAGCTTGCTGCTAGTCCCACTTTCACTGGGACCAGTCACAACTCCCCCCTATATTGCATCTTTTACTAGATACTGCAATCTTCAGCATACAGACTCCACACTGGGAGAAGGGAGATATGCACACGTGAAGCATGAGGGTGTCACCCACCTGCATTTAAAGATCCATTCTATGCTGAAAAGATCTTCAAATTCCACTTGCACAGACCCACAGTGGATCAACAAGTTAAAGAAGAAGCCACAGTTTTGGACATCGCTCACAGTGGCATTAATTATCCACTTGCCATGGTTCACCACGTGGAGCTTCCAATGCTCATTTCACGTTTTTGGAATTGCGGCCATGTAGGGGAATGGATAAAAGAGTGGAATGCAAATGGAAGTCAACCTGCCATTCAGGATTATGTGACCAGTGAAGGAACATTAGAGCTCTTCCAAAACAACATTTTGTAGATAATTGATGCTCTTCTTCAGACCTAACTAGTATCTACATGTGCACGACTATCTCCATAATGACCTGCATTCCCACAATATGATTCTTCATTTTGGACATAAGGGCATCTCTGCAGGCATTGTAGATTGGGGGTCATCCCTATAATAAAACCATGGACATCTTCTCCATGTTTCATATTCATAAACGACTCTTAATGTGCATTTTGATGCCTCAAGAGCAAAACAAAAGGGAATGCTAAGCAATGCACTTTCTCACCTTGAGAGTGGCAAGCAAAACAATCCCTCAACCCAACCTAATTCTTTTAATCTTTCCCTCTACCTAAATGCTTCCCATAGAGTGGGCTATGACATTGTAATGATTCTAGTCTACGACCAGCTGATGACTAAAGTCATGAGCTAATTTTTGTCTTCTCTGTAGTAGCAATTGTAAATTATATAATTGATCAATTTATCTTGTCTCTTTTCTTTGACATGGTGACAGATATTCTATTTCTTTCTTGCTACATGATTAAGTTATCCTACCTCTTTGTTTCAAGGTTATAAGAAGTATTCAATAAGCGGTTTAAATGTGATGACTTGTTAACTTCACGATTGACTTTCTAATGATGAAATATTTGCTTGATGTGCAGATATGGAAGAAGAGCTTAACCACATTGAAGCTCAAGCAATCTACAAAGAAGAGAGAGAGTGCTATGGCTAAGAGAAATACCTCAAAGCTATTGCTAGAATCAAAGAGGATGAGTCCAAGTTGCAAGGCAAGTCTCTCAACCTCAAAGACTGCAGGAAGCTAAGAGGAATCATGCCCAATCACTTTGTGCGTCAACGATTATTTTGATTTAGTGGCCATGCAAAGGATTCAGCCCCAATACAGCTATCAAATTTGCAGCACAAAGGACTAGCACGAGTACTTCTACAAAGATTCATACGATCGGAGAGAGTTATGCCAAACAATAACCAAATGGAAACAATACTATGTTTACAATATCCTTGGGATCTGGGTAGATTGGTCAAACCGTCCAAATAATTCTGGCGTTGGCCATGGTCGGATTGTAGAGAACGTGACAACAGTAATGCCAAATATAACCCAATGTCTACACACAAGTTCCCTATAGTTCTACTTTCTAAAGAATCAAATATGCTTGTTGCATTAGCAAGCCAGGGGCAGGATCTTGCAAGCCAAGAAGAGACACCTGACATGCTGCACGGTAGAATCCTTGAGCTTGAGATAGAGCTATCATAGGCACAAGCCAAGCTGCAACAATATGCCTTGTTGTATAGACTTCTTCTAGAACAGGCTTGTCCTTTGCAACAAGGACTTGCAGACCCATCTCCTGGGCCTAGAAGTAATGAGTTCAACATAGATGAACTACTCAATGATCTGACACAATCATTGGCTTGAGCACCAATAACCCAATGCCTTCATGCAAATGCTCTATAGTTCTAACTCTTCATGTAGCGTCTGTCCATTGGATGATGCTTTACTAACTTTAGCTATTCTAGGATCCGCTTTTGCTGACGTTGAAGCATGCCCATGAAGAGGAGTTTCTTGGGGTGTATGATCATTATATTGCATAGACACATTCTCAGTCTTCTCATTGGCGGCAAACATTTCAATATCTGTTGAAACGTGTTTAGCAGTAGCACTTTTCCTTTTAGCAACAATGATTTTCTCTTCTATGTAAGTGTACCTTGAAATCTAGCATGAATATCTCTTGGTAGAGCCGTACAATTTTCCACATTGTTAGGGACTTTAAATAGATTCTCTTTGATTGGTTACATCACCATTGAACTCGTGGCCGCAAGTCTTGCATGTGAACCTTGATGTATTCTTCCTGACACGTAGCTCGTGGACATAACTTCACTCGTGTCCTTTCACCATGTTGCACAAGGATAATCTATTAGAAGGTGAATTTAAGCATAGTGTGATGGCTCTACACAGGACAAAAAGAAATTCGACCTATGTTCACTTTGAGGTGAGAAAATGTTTGCATGTCAAAATTGAACACTCACCTAAATAAAAGTGACCTCTGTTATATTATATTTTGCAAACTGATTACCTCATGTGAGAGTACTCTGCACACAACAAAAACTTCTAAATTATATCACTAATTCACTTCCACATGTCCATAAAGTGAGTAAACAGCAAATAACTCTTCTAAAATGAACACCTTATATAAGTGAGAGTCAAAGCTCTACACAACATACAAAGCTTACACAATTTGACCCTTTTTATAAAAATCTATCAAATTTTAATAAAAATTTAAATTATTTTTAAGCGAATGCAATTTTAAACTATTTCCTAGATTTCAAATGATTTGAGAATCATAAAATTTTTACTTTTTTTCAGTTTCTCACATGGATTACCTTTTGTGATGAAAAATGGCCTCAACAATGCGTGTTGCCTCTTTATATAGATTTTCTTTGATCAATGTATTCTTCGATCAAAAAAATATTTGTTCAATTTGTTTCGATCACAAACATTTTCAAAAACTTTGATCTAAAATCCAAGAAAATATATAGGATACCAATTTTGTTGATGTGGCACCGTATAAAACGGGCATATAATTTGGGTCAACAAATAATGTGCCCATTTCTAGCTAATTGCTTATCTCGCAAATAATGAATAATGCTACTTAGGCCGTAGGAGGTGGACTCATCTGCTCCATCCTCTTCACTTGTCTTCCAAAAGCTCAAACTCATAGCTTCGTTTTCATCATCATAAGTAGACTCTATATCTGCATCTTCATCCTCCCTTTGCTCCACAAAAGCTTGACCATCATCTTGGCTTTGCACACATTCATCATCCAACTCCAAGCCTTTGGCATCTTCAACTTGGCCACAATCTACTACTTTTTCATACAGACACTCCACAAGAACATGCTCCACCTCTTCAAGTTGCACTCAACACTTGGCATCTGTTAACTCCTTTGCATACAGGTCTTCTCTAACAAAAGGCTCATCTTCATTGACAAGATCCTCCAAAAACAACATAGACACCTCACAAACAGGCAATCACAAAGGAACGTCATTGATCAAATCCCTTACCTCAACAGGCTCATCACTTTGAACAACTGGCACAACCTTCGGTTGAACCATAGACCTCTATATCACTACCACTGCAACAAGCATATAAACTACAGGCTTGAGCAAGTCCAACTCTAGCTTCCTCTTCACTTTCTTTCTCCTCACTCTGGAAACTCTAACAGCCTCGGCCTAGCTTCTTGGCTCTTCATAATTGACCTTGTCTTGAACGAAAGCATACAAGCTAGAAACTTCTCCAGTTTGACACAGTCTGCATTGACCACTTGGGTGACAGCCACCAAATCTATTCAACAAGCTTCAAACTTATCAACAAAAATGGAAAAATATTCACTTACTTCTTCTCATAGACCTCTGATCCTTGCATCCACTTCAGTAGTCAACACCACCCTTCGAACCATGTGTAGAGCCTCTGCTATCGAAAACCAACCCAACTCTACTTGCTTGGAGCTTCCAAACTGTCAAACCAAGCCTTTGCTTTACCTCATGGCACCAACAACACTGTCTATACCTTTTTTTCATTGCTCCATTTTCCCAATGAGAGCATAAACAACTCAAAATCTGCCAACCATTCACTCACATCTTTATCACCATTAAAAATCGGACTCAAACTCTGCCACATCTTGAATCACGATCTCATCACCAAGGATCAATTAATGTATTCCTCTATGGTGGCACGAGAAGATGGAGAGGGAAGACGGGGGAACACACCCAACACACAACATAAGGCTTCTTTATAGCTCAAGGCTTTCACAACACCCATATCCTCTTGGAAAACACCTTCAAAAGACCTACTCTACCAAACAGGCCACCACGTGCACACACAGTGATGCACAAACGTTCTCACCACAGCTACCCACACGCATTTCACCGCTTGTTTCAAGACACAAAATTTTGTCGCACACAAAACCACTCTCTCACTTCCATTGCGCACACAAAAAGAGGCCCGAGGGACACACACATCCACACCAGCACATCACACAAGTGAAAGAACTAGAGAAGGGGGGGCAAGGAAAACAATGCTCAAGATCTACTATGGAAGCTCCACCATACTCACAAACATCATGTACAAATCACTTACATCAAATGGCACACCCACATGGTTGTCGGGCAAGAAAACACACACTTGGGGCTTTGCAGGCACACACTTTTGCACAAGAAGCCCACCCAAAAACTCACACTCACTCTCTTGGCTCTCTACATCCCACTCCCCAACAAGCCTAGGCCAAAAATCCTCTGGCAAAAATGCCTCATCAAGCATGAGAACCTACCCTCCACATCATTGGCATACACGAGCACCTGTCACCATCTAACAAGGCTGCCATCGTGCCACCAATATGCCACTCAGGGGCACCACCATGAAGTGGCATCACCAAAACCGCCACCTTGCTTAACTTTGTGCAACATCAACACGACATCCACCATGGCCACGCTTCAAGGGAGTTCTCTCCCCACTTCACACACTAAATAATGACTAGGTGGCCCATATAGACCGCATCCAGGACGTCCAACTCTGCTTATGGGTCGCTGCCACGTGGTGAGTCCACACCCATTTAACTTTGAAGCTTTATAAAAAACTCTAGAGTCATCAAAAAGACTTTTTTTCCCCCGGCTTTAAAGCCAAACCCTCATTACCAACTTCAAATTCCCCCATCCCTGTCATTTTTTGCCTTCACCTCTGCCTCTAATCGACGCGTTGAAAACGAGGGAAAATCGTCTAG
Source organism: Adiantum capillus-veneris (assembly GCF_014529385.1). Lineage (NCBI taxonomy): Eukaryota > Viridiplantae > Streptophyta > Polypodiopsida > Polypodiales > Pteridaceae > Adiantum > Adiantum capillus-veneris. The sequence goes on along the minus strand of NC_140940.1, from coordinate 129,808,754 downwards.
ACTCCTTGTCTGACAATTGGATCTCGACTTCCATGAGCCGTATCTCGCTAACCGTGAATTCGATTGATGAGTTATCACCTTTGTTCAAGTCCACATGGCACATACCAGTTCTCAAACCCTGTCAAGGCCCAAAAATCACTAGATGGCACAATTTGCGATGCAATCAATTGGGCACACACATGGCCTCGAAACATTTTCCCTTGTCCATAACTAGCCCTCTAGAGCTCGAATTGACAATGGGACAAGATCGGCATGCTCCACAACTTGAGCACTTTGTATCTATGCATGAAATCATCTTAGGCCATCTGTCCCCATCTACCTTGTTCGTTGAGGATCTGCAAACCATTCCAACTTTGAACTGCAATATCTTTAACACCCTGGCTCCGTTTGACAAACCTTCTTGATCGGCTCCTAAAGAATCATTATGGGGCATGATCCTAGCACTTTGGACACCTTCATCTATATACCTATTTGGACCATTTTGGTGTCTTTTTTACCTGAATAACCACCCGAGACATAAATTTTCAATAGCACTTGCTTGCCCAGGTCATTTGCACATGCCTTAGCACTTTGCCATGCACCTGCATACTCCCATAGCACTACATTTCATGCTTACCTGCATATACCATCTTTGGATGCACCAACATCTTATTCGTGTGTAATCACTCACATTATTGACGTAATCACGTGGTCCTGATTGCGTCATTGAAATACCTGATTAGGAGTTCTTTCATTCAAATTTTACCTCAATCTCTTTATTTGTTCTCTTAATATAAATTTCTTCAACAAATGATATAGCACCACTCATGGTATTAGACATGTTGGCTACTTGAGCTATTGAAATAGTCTTATCATGCTTTTCTATGTTGGTTCTTTTATCGAGTTCCTTTCTAGAGGCATTAAAATACCTCACTTGAGATTTGATATTCACACTTGATAAACTTCATTTCAAATATTTTAATAGAAACGGAAATAACATATATCATTCCTTTGTTGATTGATGGGAAAAATTTACTTTGCATCATCAAAAAGAGGTGACTATTCAAGTAATTGGGATTACTTTAGTAGTGTGGCCTCTAGATCTTCCCCTCTATGCTTCATGGATTTCCAAATGAAACTATAAATTGCAATGATATTCAGTCTTTTTATTCAATGCTTGAGATCTCTAGGAATGCCACATGATTGTATTGCCAAATTTCACAAACTCCTTAGCTATTCTCTCTGTGTTTACATGTTTGACTATGAGAGATAAAATTTTCTTTTGTAAATTTCAATATGAAAATCACTGAAGGATGCATAACATGTGGTGCACATGGTGGTGTATCTTGTTGGCTTTCCATGTAAGGTAAATTATGGTGGAGTTTGTGGAAAAATCCAATCGAATTCCTCTAATGGCCATTGTCATATTTACTTGGTGCATGCTTATTGTCAACATGGGATCCCTTTATATGAAATAATCCCTCATTTCAACTTTATACATTCATGTAACCCCTAATCATTGTATCAAGCCAATGTATCTCCAATTAACCCCTAATTAATGTTTTTCTTGAATGCGCGAACAAAAGCAAGTGATATATAGGCACATAGGTACATTACCTGACGCTTATTACCACACAAGCTAAAGATACTTCTGTTTGTCAGGAAGAAGGTTTTCTTGAGAGAGAGAGAGAGAGAGAGAGAGAGAGAGAGAGAGATTAATATAAAGTTACTTGTGTTTTATCAGTGAGAAGCAGGGATTTTATAACCACGTGATCATTGTTTTTTTTTGTTAATGATGCTTGTGAACATGTTAATAAAATGTTAACATTTATTCATGCTCATAGAAATGCCGGTTTAGGGTGACTTGGCAGCCGAGCCAAAACCGTGCCGAGCATCTGGAATTCCCAATGATCTTCATTGGGGTCATCAGTAAGCCCAACAGGGTACATTAGTCTATATATAGGCAGCCCCAGTGAGCCCTTTACGATATTTTTCCTGATCATCTTCTCACCCACATGTACTAGCATCTATATGTGTGGGGGTGTGTGTGTGTGTACTCGTGCAAGCAGCTACACATAGTCATAGTGCGCAGCTACATGTGGGAAACACACTACACGAGGGGTGCATGCATTTGTAAGGCCATTCTTTAGTAAGGTGCCTATGATGGGGCACTTGCTCGGTAACACGGCTGAGTAGTGTCCTATGATAAGTATAGCACAATGTCGTAGTGGTTCTAGTCGGTAACGCGGCAATGATAGTATCTTTATGAAGATATCACCTTCCCTTCCCTTTATCAAATGCGGCCATCTGGTTGGTAATGTGTCTAAGTTATGTATATATACAATTCCTATTCCCTTAGACTTGGGCAGCACCTTGTTGGTAATGCAAGAAAATGGTGTCCGACCAAAAGATATTGTAAATTTGTTTGGTTTTTTGTTTACGTGGCGTGTAGTCTTTTTGATGTGCATGATTCATGTGATACTTGGTCAATTTCTTGGATCGTAGTTTACTTTATTTTATCTTCCTCTTCAATTTGATAAATCTCTAAAATTTATGACATATCATCTAATCTCTCTCTATCTTTATCTTCAAGAAAATAAAGTAAAGATTCACACCATGCAATATCTCTCTTTCTTTCTCTCTCTCTCTCTCTCTCTCTCTCTCTCTCTCTCTCTCTCTTTTGGGAAAACTTATTATTTACATATATATTACATCATCCTATCATTGATCATAAGTCTCTCTCTCTCTCTCTGTCTCTCTCTTCTCTCGTTTTTTTTTTTTTGGAATTGTTCTTATATTACCTTATATGTTCTTTTACATATGCATCTTGCTCACAAGAGCTTACATCTATCTCTAAAATGAGAATCATCTGTCGTCAAAAAGTCCTCCATTACCTTGGATAGAATCAAGGTCGAAGGAAGAGAAGACAAGTGGAAGGGGATCCCATCAAACCTGGTATAGTTCCTGGAATTCCAAATATACCACAAGAACCATGCTAAAAAAGAGTGCAAGAAAACAGTCGAGCATCAAGAATATTGAAGAAACCAAAGTAGCAGCAAACTTAGTTAACACCCCAAGAAGCACTCCACCAATGTCTAAACCAGTTCCACCATTCCATCACTTGTTTACATCCCTTAAATAAATGTCTCTTGTCGATCAAAAAAGGAGTATTTTCCATTACCAAGCCCTTTTCTAGCTTGCAATGCAGTAGTCGATCGGGAGTGCCCCAATAGTGATTCTCCACAAAAAAAACTCTCAATTAAAAGGCTATAACTTGCCAGAGTCTCTCTCTCTCTCTCTCTCTCTCTCTCTCTCTCTCTCTCTCTCTCTCTCTCTCTCTCTCTCTCTCTCTCTCATTAAGAACCTGTAAAACAATTAAAAATGCTACGTGTAATTCACTCTATTTCTCTTTATGACTCTCTCAAAATATAAAATAATCCTCTCTTTTTCTTCAATATTAAGTAATCACAATGATAATTCAAAATAATACCTAGATTTCACTCTCTATCTCTTCCTCTAAGAATATAAATCAAATTAACCATCCCCAAAAAGCTACTCTTTGTTACTCTATTTTCAAGATTTCAAAATGATATGTAGTGCAAATCTCTATATCTCCCTCTATGAAAATATAAAACAATTCCAAACATTACTTTTATTTATCTTTAAAAATTTAGGAAACTACTCTAAATGCTTTCTAATATCCTCTCTCTCTCTCTCTCTCTCTCTCTCTCTCTCTCTCTCTCTCTCTCTCTCTCTCTCACACACACACACACACACACACACACACACACACACACACACACATATTATAGTGTAAATGGATAGCAATGTGATGTTTCTTGATGTACAATTAATTATCTGGTTACTAATGTTTGACACTCTGTTTTTGTTTTTTACTCAAAAGATATGGATGTGTATAAAGTGTTTTCTGTTGTAATATTTCTTGCAAAATAATTAATGGTCTAATTACTATTCTTTGACTCTTGTTTTAGTGTAAATGGATAGCAATGTGGTTCTTTGCTTGATGTACAATAAATTATCTCTTTCCTACTCTCTAACACTCTGTTTTTGTTTTTATTTTGAAAGATATGGATGTGTATTGAGTGTTTTCTATTGTAATAGGTGTAGCTCTCTCTATCTTTGCAACTACCATGCTTTCCATCGACGAGCAAAAAGTCATCTTGCATGCCCTATGCACAAAAGTAGTCATTATAGTATTACAAAATGTAGTCTCCTCATGCTATACCTTCTTGAGCATATTTGGGAAAATACATTGTGTTGTCTCCAAAGAGAAGGCAATGTAGAATTGTGTGATAGACACAAGCCAGGTGACTTTAACTATCAACATAGAACTCATACCATTTTGGGAAGTATGAGAGTAGCATACGAGGATTTAAAAGATTTGATGCCAGCTTCTGCTAATTTACGCCGACTACATATATGGGACGCAATATGGAATGAGCAAAGGGTGAAGAGAAAGCGCATGAATGCATTGCATACAGGTCACTTCCAAAAAGAGTACACATTTCCCAAGGCATAGCCACTGCATCGTTTGGACAGCAAGATGTTATAGGGACAAGGGAAACTATGTGCATTGTCCACAACTCCATGTGTGCACATCTCATCAGCATCCCACACAAGGCATTAATTGAAGGAGAAACGATTGGTTCAAGGGCCTTTGGTGAAGTAAAAGATTACATAATACAAGGTGTTTCTTTTCTTCCTGAGCACATAACATATCGTGGGAAGTTGTACAAGGGAAACAATAGTTTCAGGTTTGAGAGTGCACCCAACAATTGCGAGGTGCATTTCTCTCACAAATGAGTCGCCTTGGAGTACAATATTTTCCCTACTATAATGGCGGCTCGCTCGGTGACATGCTCTTGAAGGCAGCCTTCATATATTACAATGAATTTACCAAAGTGGTGTATCACTTGGATCAAGGGTGGAAAAGCCCCCCCCTCCAGACATGCAACTAAGCCGAGAGAATCTTGCCAAGGTCAAGGAGGTAGTGTTGAAATGCCCCACATTATGCATGCTTTTGTGGATGGCATGGCAACCGCACATATGGTGGGGATTATTCACACCAACCTAGACCCACGCAATGTAGTGATGGACTTCACTAAAGATCTGAAGGCAAGCATCAATAGCATTGATTGGGAACTTCTGCTAAGAGCGCCCAAAAAGTGAGTGTGTCTTAACTTTGTGTTTGAGTCAGACAAAAACCTAGAAAAGGTGGCACACACCCAATCCACTGCTAAGCAAGAGAGACATAAGTGAGGATGGTTGGCACTCGAGTTATATGATCCCTTTCTTGAAGATGCCTATACTTTGGCAAGCGATGTTTTTTCTCTTGGATATTTACTACAAGTGCATTATGACTTTTGGAAGGCAGTGCAGGAACTATGGATGGGCAGCACTCCCCACAAAAAGCTACCATGGAAGCTACACATTATAGAGCCAAAAAGAGGATGTACATGTTGAATTGCAAAGAAACAAAATCTATCATGCAAGTGGTAGAGTTTTTTAGATCATTGGTGATGATTGAGCTAGCAAGGGTGCAAAACCCACTAGTCAAACTCTCTCTGTCAGTTAATCCAATTTTGTACTTGAACATGGTTTTTATATTTCTTTGAAGAAAGACTCATGTGATCAAGATAATTTAGAATGTGGTTAAGATACTTTGTTTGGTCCCATGTTTGAGGTGTAATTGTTTTAACTGGATGATTTCCACTTATTATTGCATTCCATCTTTCAGTCTCTAAGGGAAATGATCAGTTTGTCTTATGTATTAATCTTTCATTCATTGAGATACTTATATAGTATATATTTTTGTAGATATGGAAGACGGATAAGATAACGAGCACCATGAGGCAACGACTTAAAGCTCTCACACAGGGTTTGATTGGCCTCCAGGCAACTAGAACGGTCTATAGATTGTCCAAATGGGTAAATCCCAGGCCCAATGGAGTGACATGAACAAACATGTCACAAAGGATATGATCAAAGAGGTATGTTTGTGCCCAAAAGGTGAGATTAATAAGGGAAGATGGAAGGTGTCAAGGTGCCAAAATAATGACATCAAACCTTACATCGAGAAAATCTTCTTGGAGGTGTACGTTCATCCTCTCCATAATGCAGATACACCACTCTACTTTGCTAAAATGCTTTATATGCATTTTATCCTAGATAGGCCAATGGACTTTACGTCTAGAGATGTCACCGTCAACACCCATGATATACGTGAGGAGACAGTGACATTCACAAGACAAGATCTTGCTCTTATGGTGGAAGGAAATCTTTGGGAAAAGCTCGTAGGGAAAGATCAAGAAGCAGTGAGACTATCCCAAGTGTAGACACCCCCCCCCCCCCCCCTACCCCCCCGACCACCACAAGGGTTGAAGTTCAACTTAACAAGCTTAGTCAAGATATGTAGGGCATGTCTCAACATTTAAATCCTATACACCAAGGAAATCACATCGTCCACTTTTGGATGCATCTTGAGGTTGTGGGAGTCTCAAATGTGGCTAGCAGTTCCTCCACCAACCAATGTCCCTTATGCTACAAAGGCTTCGGTGGTTGGAGCGGCCATTATATGTTGTCATGTGGACACTAGTACCATCTTATATGCTTGGTGAGATAGATACAAAATATGTCCGGATGTACATTGCATGGTGTAGCAATTAATGAAGTCCTATACCATACTTGACATGGACAATGAATACAAACCACCAAGGTCCCAAGAGGCAAATCCTAGTGTACTTCGAAATCTATTCCAAGATGAGAAATGATTGTAATCTTTTACTAATGTAACACTCTTTTACAAATTTAATGAGACTATTGCTTAATTTTCATTGTCATTATTTTCAAAGATTCTTTCATCTATGTCTACTTTGTTGCATGCTTGATTGAGCTCATTTGAGTCAATATCAAGAGTTTCCTCTAGCTCAAGGCTTGTGCATAGCATAGATCCAATGTCAAATTGTTTGTCTTCTACATCATCACAATTGTACATCCATCTGGGCATATATTCTTTGCTTTCAATGTACCACATGATTTTTCCATTGCAATACATGTAAACAAGTTTATTTGCTCACCGATCTACAAAAAGTCAATTCCAAGTAGTGTTGTGAATATATTTGTACATGCTCCAATTTCTTTTTGAGCTTGAATTTGAAGAACACTATCTTAAAACCTTCATTGCAAGGTTATGCAACAAATCATATTGTTCTCCACCATTTAGCATCATCCATTTCCATGTAGGCTTCTCGTTTGCCATTTGTTGAACAAGGGAGTTTGAAAACATGCCTTCTTTCAATCAAAGGGAGGACATTTCTTATATGCATCTTACAAGATCATCAACATTGGAATAGAAAGAGTTTACCACTATGTGAAAATCATGAATCACTTCAACATTGGACATCAATCCCATATTCTAGTATTCAAGATCTAGCATGTAATCAGCACTATGTAATGGTGTATGCACTCCAATCCATCTAGCATGAAGTGCCTTTGTTGACGAGAGATTGGAACATGCCAATGCTTTTCCACAACCGAATGCTCTAATTTTCTAGGACACTCCAAACTCCTTTGGACATTCCACCAGTGCATCCATACTTTTTCGAGATTGGGTGCCCTCTGGTCAAGATTGCGTATGGCATACATCCGAGGCATCCCTTACATGCTACACATCCATCGCACTACTCCACCAAGTTCTTTTCGTAAGCGCTACCCTCAAGACTTTGATTTTTGAGTGCTCTCCCACTTGTGAAATGCCATACATGTAAATGTAGTTATGACTACATCTTTGTTTCAAAGAAGAGACTCAAAAGTGTAGAAGTGAGTGCAAAATCTAGCCTCTGCAGGTAGATTTAACAATATTGACATGTGAGGTCAAAAAATATCTAATACTCTCTATCTTTTGAGCATAAATCTCACACGCTGGTGAGTAGTATTGACAATAGAGGTAAACCACTTGGTACGCGTCACTTTTATACCAATCTTTTAATACAAGATTCAAACCATGTGTATTGCAACCAAAAGGAAAAACATGCGGATACCGTCACTTCAAGATTTTTTTCGCATTCTTGTAGTTCTTTGCATTGTCCATCACAATCTGGACTACATGTTTAGCACCCACTTCCTCTTATCACAGAGGCAATTATATCAGAAATATAGATCCTAGACTTAATTGAACCATGTGAATACACAACATGAACGAATCATTAAATTAATTAGTGGTTTTCTTTGTACATTGGATCAGTTGTTGATGACTATAGTACATCTCAGAAAGCTCTATATTGCTAAGAATTACCCTTTGCATATGTTATTTTACTTGAGCATGTTGGGGTATAAATCCCAATGTGGTCGCCCAGGTAAGTGGGCGGGCCGCCAGGTATGTACACATATTCTTTTGTAAAAACCTAATAAGAACTCACTATGCTCTACACATTACAGTAGAGCGAGTTCACCATATCTTCGTGCTCTTCTTCTCGCAATCTCTCTTGCGTCGCACTTCCGCTCGTACTCCTTCAACTGGTATCAGAGCTCAGATCGAGGCCCGGGGCAGCAGTGCAGGAGGCTAGAGTCACCATCTCAGATTGGAGTGAAATTCGACAGGCGAAGACACGGCCCCAAATCCTGTGGCCTCGGCCACCGTTCGGATTCGACAAAGGTCTGCGTAGGCCATTTTCAACTACGTGGTCTCGACGGGTGCAGATCCGACTCTGCAAATTTGGGGTTTTCGGCCTACAACTGCAGGTGCTGAGGATATCGACACTCCCAGAGTGCTGATTTGTGGTTGTCTACACATCGAAGGACGGCTCACAGTTCTTGGAGGCGTGTCACATACGACACGGGCGCATCTACACACAGACTGTAGGCGACATCCACTAGTTCATCAGGTAGCTTGTGTTTGCTGCTTGATATTCCAGATTTCATCCTGACATTGCAAGTACCTCCACATGGGATGTATTGTCAGAGATGATGTATGTCTGTTGAGGGTTTGCTGGTTGTGAGTCACGCAGCAAACAACCGCCGCAGCGGCTACAGCATACAGTGGGAAATTTGTGGATGTATGACTTTGTGGGAAGTCTATGTACTATCAGATTTACTGCAGCCTTTGTTGAGGGTCGAGTGAGGTTTTATTGAGCTGGGGGGTTCTTGAATGTTGAGATCCTTTCGGTGATACAGGTCTTGGAGCGATCCCTCGAGCACCCTTAGATAGGCAGCTAGGATGTATTGACTGTGAGTTAGACAGTTGGGATTGCATCTTTGCTTTACTGCCGTTGAGGCATTGTCGCAGTCTATGCTTACAGGACAGTGACAGGACAGTCAGAGACAGTACAGGTGCAGGACAGGTTTACCCACAGCTTACAGTGTCAGAGAGACAGTGTTTTTGAGCTGTTTTTTGGTCTGTTTTTTCGTACACCAGAGCCATTTTACAAAGGAGACTCTGCCGAAATTTATGTAGAATATGAAGCTTTCTTGGTTCATTTGACAGGTTGATATTGGTTCAGAGGTCAGTTTACAGGGGAAACTCTGCTGAATTTTTCCCAGGAAAGTAAACTACTGTGAAGCGTAGCTATGGCTGGATCACAGGACACTGCTCTTTACAATATCAAGAAGCTGGATGGAACCAATTTCCCATTGTGGAAGCAGCAGATTTGGCCCGTGTTGGTACAAAAGAAGCAGATAAAACCTATAAAGCTCAAGGGGATAAAACCAGAAGATATGGACGAAGATGAATGGAGCGAAATGGATGAATTGGCACTTTCTACCATTATGCTGACTTTGGCAGAAAGCGTTTACTTCAATGTAGCAGACGAGATGTCGTCTTATCAAGCATGGTTAAAGCTGAGTGATCTTTATGAGAAGCAGAGTGCAGCTTCACAGGTATACTGGCTTAAGAAGCTTGTTGACTTGAAGATGAAAGAAGGGACACCTATGTCCAATCATCTGAATGAATTCAACACAATCTATAGTCAGTTGTCAGCTCAAGGTGTCAAGTTTGATGAACCTGTTAGAGCTATGTTCCTGTTGATCACATTGCCGGAAAGTTGGGACACTTTTCGCACAGCTTTGAGTAATTCTGCACCTCCAGATGGTTTGAACATAGTAGGTGTAGAAGGAAGTCTGCTTACTGAAGAAACCAATAGAAAGACAATGGACAAAGGCAAAGGAACAGCCTTAGTTGTCAGGGGAAGGACCAAAGAAAAGTACAAACAGGAATCAGTCTCGTAGCAAGTCCCACAGTGCTAAAGGCAAGAGTGACATAGAATGCTACCATTGTGGCAAGAAGGGTCACATGAAAAGAGACTGCAGAGAATGGAAAGCAGAAAAAGGCAAAGAGAAATCTGAAGACCATGGTGAGAAAAACAAGTCCTCAGTAAAGATTCAAGAAATAAATGTGACAAACACTGTTGCAGGGGATGACAGTCTAGTGTCGGCAGACATCTACTTCTTGAAGAATACAATGGACTCAGCTCTTCTTACAGCATCTGATGGAAATGCATTGAGTGACTGGATTATAGACTCAGGGGCATCACTTCATGTGTCTCCAAACAAGGAGTGGTTTACTTCTTATGTGACCACTAAAGATCATGTTCGGCTAGGCAATGGGCAGACATGTGAGATCTTAGGTGTTGGAGATGTTCAATTGAAGTTTCAGAATGGCTCTTCTTTCACGCTGAAGAATGTGAGACATGTTCCCGCAATTACAAAGAGCTTGATCAGCACAGGTTTACTTGATGATGTTGGCTACGTCACCACTTTTGGACAGAACATGTGGAAGATATCCAAGGGTTCTATGACAGTAGCACATGGAGTAAAGTCTGGAGGACTTTACATGATTTATGTATCAAATGTCTCTAAAAATGTAATCAATGTAACCGAGCAGCCGAACGTTTCTTTGTGGCATTGCCGGTTAGGACATATGTCCAAGAAGGGAATGGAAATCTTGTCTCGTTCTAGTTATTTGCCTGGATTTTCATTTAATGATTTTGAATTCTGTGAACATTGTTTGTATGGTAAGCAAACACAGCAGCCACATAAGCATAGAAGCAGTAGAAGAGATACATAGTTGGCACTTGTTCATAGTGATGTGGACCTATGCCTAACCTATCTCTAGGGGGAGCTTCTTACTTTATGACATTTATAGATGATTACTCGAGAAAAGTATGGGTTTACTTTCTCAAGAACAAGGATGAAGCGTTTAGTGTTTTCAAAACGTTTGTGACACTTGTGGAGAATCAGAGTGGCAAGAAGCTTAAAAGCTTACGCACTGACAATGGTGGAGAGTATGTTTCAAAGGCCTTTCAAGACTTTTGTGAGTCAAAAGGTATAAAACGTGAACTTACTGCTCCTTACAATCCTCCTCAAAATGGTGTTGCTGAGAGGATGAATAGGACCATACAAGAGAAGGTCAGAAGTATGTTGTCTAATGCACAGCTGCCAAATGGGTTCTGGGCTGAAGCTGTATCAATAGCTGTTCATCTTGTAAATAGATCTCCTAGCAAGGTTTTGCAGAAGGATTCAGTGCCAGAGATGGTATGGCCAGGCAAAATGCCCTCATACAAGCATCTCAGAGTCTTTGGCTGTGAGGCATATACTCACGTTCCAAAGGAATTTAGGAACAAACTTGAGCCAAAGAGTAGAAAGTGCATCTTTCTAGGCTATGGTAATTCTGGTGAGATGGGGTACAGACCTTGGGATCCCGAATCCAGAAAGGTTGTGCGCAACAATGATGTTCACTTTAATGAATCCAAATATCATTCTAAACCAGAGAGGGTTGAGGAGATTAGAAGAGTTGTCTTCCAAGAAGATGGACCTGCACGTGCAAGACAAAATGTCAGGGCTCAAGAGGAGCAAGGACAGGATAGAGTGGAACCACAGGTTGTGGCTGAGCCTGAGCCACCTATTGTGCGTAGATCTAGACGTGTCACGCGACCTCCTGATAGGTTTGTTCCATCTATGAACTATGTCATGTTGACTGATTGCAATGAGCCTTCATGTTACAAGGAAGCAGTGCACATGAAGGACTCCGGGAATTGGCAATTGTCCATGCAGTCAGAGATGACAGCTCTGCATAAAAACAAGACATGGAATCTAGTTAAATTACCACAGGGCAAAAAGGCTCTACCTTGTAAATGGGTTTACAGGTATAAGATCACCGCTCATGATAGTCATCCAAAATACAAAGCAAGGCTTGTTGCCAAGGGATTTAAGCAAGAACAAGGCATTGACTTTGATGAAGTCTTCTCTCCGGTGGTCAAGATGACTACATTGAGATGCTTTCTTGCATTGGTTTCCATATTAGATTTGGTGTTGCACCAAATGGATGTCAAGACAGCGTTCTTGCATGGTGATTTAGATGTGGAAATTTACATGCAGCAACCAGAAGGGTTTGTTGAGAAAGGCAAGGAAGATTGGGTATGCCAGTTGTTAAAGAGTCTTTATGGCTTAAAACAATCACCGAGGGCATGGTACCATAAATTCCACAAGTTTATGCTTTCTCAAGGATACAAACGTAGTGAGTTCGATCACTGTCTATATACAAAGAATCGAAGGCTAAGGATGGTAGTTGGCTGATCCTTATTTTGTATGTGGATGACATGTTGATTGTTGGCAAGCACTTGGAAGAAATTTCAGCTTTGAAGTCAAAGATGGCAAAATCGTTTGACATGAAAGACATGGGTGAGGCAAGTCATATACTTGGTATGCGCATTGAGAGAGACACATCAAAGAAGTTGATTTGGTTATCTCAAACAGAGTATATTGACAAGGTTTTGCAACGTTTCAATATGGAGAAGGGAAAGGCACTGAGTGTTCCATTGCCACCATATGTGAAACTTAGCAAACAAGATTGTCCTGTGTCTGAGGAAGAAAAGGCTGAAATGGATAAGATTCCATATGCGTCTGCAGTGGGTAGTTTGATGTATGCAATGATTGCTACTCGCCCATGGACAGACATTGCATTTGCAGTGGGAGTAGTAAGTCGATACATGTCAAACCCAGGCAAGAAACATTGAGAGGCAGTGAAAGGAATATTGAGATACCTGAAAGCTACAAAGAGTATGCGTATATGCTATGGGAGTCAGGAGCTAAGTGTAAAGGATTTTACAGACTCAAATTATGCAAGTGACTTAGACAGCCGAAGGTCTACGTCAAGGTATGTCTTTACATTGGCTGGTGGAGCAGTATCATGGCGTTCTAGATTACAAGATTGTGTTACTCAGTCTACTACAGAGGTTGAATATGTTGCAGCATCAGAGGCATGCAAGGAATAAATTTGGCTTAATCGACTAGTAATAGATTTGGGAATCAAAGAAGAGATGCCTGTGTTATATTGTGATAGTCAAAGTGCTATACAATTGGCTCGCAATCCAGTTTATCACTCAAAGACAAAGCATGTGGATGTGAAGTATCATTTCATCAGGGAAATGCTCGAGGATAAGGAACTTCAGCTTGTCAAAGTTCACACCACAGAAAATCCTGCTGATCTACTTACAAAAGGACTTCCCTCAGAGAGCTTTGCGCATTTTTGGAAGCAGTTAGGTGTAGGGTAGTACATCACTTCTCTACATCTCTTGTATATTAGCTTGTATAGTAGCTTCTCTCACACTTAAAGTAACACATTGGACTTTAAGTGGGAGGTTGTTGGGGTATAAAGCCCAATGTGGTCGCCCAGGTAAGTGGGCGGGCCGCTAGGTATGTACACATATTCTTTTGTGAAAACCTAATAAGAACTCACTATGCTCTACACATTACAGTAGAGCAAGTTCACCATATCGTCGTGCTCTTCTTCTCGCACTCTCTCTCGCGTTGCACTTCCGCTCGTACTCCTTCAGAGCAAAGCATTTCTCCAATAGATCATTTCGCATAGCATGGTATGTGGGCGGTGAAAACCTTGGTCCAAACTCACCAATTTTCTTCCATACTCTCTTGCAATGCTCAATGTCCACCATCATCATAGCACTTCCTAAAAACTAAATTTCTTCAACAAGAGTGAGATGTGCATCATTGAGTAGACCGTTACATAAGATTTCTTGCAATGAAGTTTGACACATAGACACCTTTTCCAGGTCAAAATGATGCTTCGATGAAGATGCACTGGGTAAATTGCTTTCTGGCTGCACATTGGGATTTGGAGTGTAAGTTGGTAATGCTTCCGGAGTTTGTTGATTGGAACCATGATGTTCTCGCATCCTTGAAACATTAGTAGTAGATGTGTAATGTTTCTTTGATTCTTTCTCTTGAATTTCTTCCCTCAAGCATTTGACCATTGAAGTTGCATTGGGTCCACCTAGAAAAGGTTCCCTTAGTCAAGGTACCCTACCATATTTTGTTGTATGGGATAGCTTACACTCGTTTCTTGGGTCCACCTAGAAAAGGTTCCCTTAGTCAAGGTACCCTACCATATTTTGTTGTATGGGATAGCTTACACTCCCAATCTGTGAATCAATCACCGATATTAATTGCATATTGCTACTCTATCCCAAGTGCCTTTTTTTTTGCTATCTTGAATTAGGGTTCTATCACTTGGTCTGACGTTTTCTCCCATCTCAAATAACCTATTCAAGGAAGCATGGAACAAAGTATACATAACTAAAGTAACAACAAAGATACTCAAGTATTACAAAAACGTACATCTCTACACAAACATACATTGATTTTGATGATAAAATATAGCCGCACAACAATTTAAAACTATTTTAAAAATTCAAGTATTGTCTTTATTATACTTCAACTAGAGATCACAAGATATATTTTTAATTTTTTCTACTTTAACAAAGAATGACATCCATTATAACTCCAAAGTATCGCTCAAAGTTTTTATATTATGCAGTATTTTTCTTTTAAACTTACTTTACATACATAGTCATATATATAGATCTACTTAATAGTTTTGATGTTCTTTGAAATATCCACATATATTAATCTTTGTAGACGTACGAATATCAATTTTTATTAAACCTCAAGCATCCTAGCATGACAAATGCAAGTAACCTGTAAACATTATTTATAAATGAGTATTTTCAAATTAAAATACATGAAATTGATAGATACATACAATGTACAATGCACACCCAATGAAGGATGTCTTTCATACCCAATTAAGGATACTTTACACCAATCAAACAAAGGATCTATGTTTTCCCAATACTCTAGATGTTTTCCCAATACTCTAGTATAAGACAATAGACCCTTGTTTAATGTGGATCATATCAAATATCAAGAACTGATACTAGCTCCTAAGCAGGTCTCTTGGCTCCATCAAATCGTGTATAAAACAACATAAGGGAGAAATCAACATATAAATTACATGTGTTGCTCAAATGCAATCAAGCTCAAGTGACTCCAAATTTGTCCGGCCCCTAAATCTCGGCGTGTGTCAGCTACAAATCCCACACTCTACCCACAATTCAAAGAACTGGAGACTAGTGGCTCGGTATCCTTAGGCGAACTTATAAGGAAATATGATCATCCATAAAATAAGTATGTTCTTCTTGAAAGGACCCTCGTAGGTCGGGAGTTCTAAACAAAGACAATCTTTCCCAAAAAGCTAAAAATGTGACTAATCATCTGCTCTTTAAAATCATTGTTGTGTATTTAAAATACCCGATGGACCCATCGAGATTATCTTAATTCCGGAGGGTTTACAATAAGGCAAGTTTAAGCGGATCATTGCATAAGTTGTGTGAAGATAGATGTGATCACAACATAAATTATGTTATTAACGCATGTTATTAACGTGTTCATGCATTTGTGAACACGTTAATGAAATTCTTGGTGAGAAGGTACTTGTGCTTGTTAGCAATACCGTAAATTGCTTGTGCGAGCGAGAGAGAGAGAGAGAGAGAGAGAGAGAGAGAGAGAGAGAGAGAGAGAAGTTATTCAACCACAAATCACAACCACGCTGGAAACATCAACGTCAACCACAATCACTAACACAAACACATAGCCTATGCTAATTATAGAGACCGTCTCCTAGAATACATAGCCAAGAAAGGTGCTATTTTTATCACCGAACTATTGCCTTTTTCAAAGAAGGCAAAAAAGACCCCAAAAGAGGCGTACTACACATGAACTCAAAAGTTGTACTGAAAATTACCCACGTGCATGAATGAGTTCTAAATGTTGGCCATATTCACCGGCCTGTAGCTCCCAAACTACTCTGAATCTGTTCCTCGAGATCGTCTCATATGAGATTGTTCGACTCGTCAAGATCTTCTATAGTCCAGTGATGCAAAAAAGTCAGGCCTTGCTTGAATTATCCAAAAATTAACCTGTAAGTTGGCACTTTTTATGTAAAAACACCATTTTCTCCTTTTATTCTTAACCTAGGGCTCAAGTGAGCATTAAATCAAAGGAATCTTTAAAAAAACCAAATAAGAAATATTTGGTATTGTATTTAGGGCTATGTTTCCTACATACAAAACTTCCCCAAATTCTAGGCTTGGCATTCCCAAAATTGTCTTCCAGAATGTGTCCCAAGTCAAAATTTAAGACTTTATGAAATCAATCATACCAAATTCCTGTTAAAGAATATGTCCATTGTGCTATGGGTAGCCGGACACTGACTATACTATGTTGTAAATATACTTTGGATGATAGTTTAAAGAGAAGAAGAGGAGAGCAGCACGTTGAATGGCTGCTGCTCTACAAGGTAACGATTGTGTTGGTGTGTGTGCGTAGTCTTCTTTTCTACCTTCTCCATCATCTGCGCACTCTACAAAGTGGTATCAAAGGTCAGTTTAAGGAGCTACAGTCAATACACAGGTTTCCGCAGCTCTGGAAAACAGCAAAAAAGAGAGGTTTTTTGGTCATAACTCCCTCACCCGAACTCGGAATACAGTGATCCAGGAGCCTATCTTTATGTTTTTGGGCATTCCGGGCGCATTGGCATACTCATACTTGCCAAAATCTGCAATTTTTTGCAGCAAACAGCGAGCTCACACAAGCATAGAAGATGTCCAGTTTTGTACTAGGTAGTAGATTTACAGGTTACACGTGAAGAATTCAGCATTTACACAGGTTTTGGAGAGCGACATAGAGCTTTTGCATCATGATGTTGTGTTATCGAAGATTATGTTTGGTTGTTGTGGGTCCGTTATGGACAACCGCCTATGTAAGAAAGGTTGTGGGAAGAAGTTGAGGCGGTTATATTGTCAAATTGAGTACTTTGTGGTTATGTATGGATATGCGGTTAATGTATTTTGGAAAACTGCAGCCTTTGTGAGGGTCAAGTGAGGTTTTTTGAAGCCTTTCCTTGGGAGCTTTGGTACCTTGGCAAGGTGGATTAGGTACTGGAGTGAACCCCCGACTGGCCCCGCGAAAGACCTCATATGTCGTTTACGACTATGTGAAGAAGGTGGATGTATGGATATGTGGTATAGGACAGCATATGGATTGCATTTGCATACAGGTCCATGTGGACATTGTTTTAGAGTATTTATGCATAGTATTGAGTCAGTCTGTGGCAAAGTGAGTCAGTGGATTTTCCCTTGGCAGTGAGAGATTTTCTGTTAGTGTTTATAAGCACTTTGGTTGATATTGTCACTTGAGATATTGTCCAAATACAAACGAAACTCTGCCGAAATTTTTTCAAAATCCTTTGGAAGAAATTGAGAGTGTGAAGATAGCAGAAAGTTCAACTCAAGTCACACAGATTGTTGGAGAGAAGCTGACCAGAGAGAACTATAGCATATGGTCTTACAAGATGGAGAACTTTATCATGGGCAAAGGTTTATGGGATTATATTACAGGTGAACAAGAGTGTCCCGAGGTTGGTTTGGAACCAAATAGAGAGAATGTTGAAGCACATAAAACATGGCAAGCAGGAGTAGAAGCTTACAAGAAGTGGATCGAGAATTCAAGGAAAGTGATGCATTGGATTTCACTATGCATTAGTGACTTCTTTATACCACATGTGAAGAAGGCTCAATCTCCAAAGGAAGCATGGGAGATACTAGCAAGAATGAACAGCTCCAATACAGAACCACGAAAAGTTCACTTGAAGCAAAGGTTACATTGTGTATGGCGAGGAAATAGATCCATATCAGATTATGTGACAGAGATAAAGCAAATATACGAAGATCTTGCGAGCATTAATGTTGAAGTTCCAGATGATGACTTAGTTTCAGTGACATTGAATGGTTTGGGACCGGAATACAAGTCATTGGATACATTTATATCTATTCGAGGACACATGCCTGATTTTGAAGAGTTAGTAAACGTTTGTTTGCAAGAAGAGGTGAAGTTAGGCAAGTCAGGTCCTTCTACATCAAATAACAATTCCAGAGATCAGGTTTTTTACTCTAGAGGTCGTGGAAACAATAGAGGTGGAAGAGGAAACTATGGTCGTGGAAACAATGCTAGAAGAGGTCAATGGCAAACCAACAAAGTCAAAGTTACAATGATTATAGCCAAAGAGGCAGGGGGAGAGCCCAAACTCATGGACGTGGAAGTGGACGATTTGTACATCCTCAAAGAGATGGATATTGTAATAGATGTGGCATTTATGGTCACTTTGAAAGAGAATGTTACACAAGGCTAAATCAAAATCGTGATCATGGTGGAAGAGGCCAAGGTTATGGCAGACATGGAGGAAACTTTGCTGGATACAATCCACATGATCAAAATATATATGACAATAGATCGAGTGGACATTTATTTCCTATGGAGCATGTTGTTGGAAGCATGGTGGAGCCACATCATACAGATGATTGGTATTTAGATAGTGGTGCCACAAATCATATGACATATCATGGTGAATGGTTTGACAGAAAAGAGAAATTAGAAGAGGATGAGTTTCTTGCTACAGGTGATGATACTATGCATCGGATTACACATGTTGGTTCAGTTTCATTGCTAGAAAAAGACGGGACATACAACACATTGGGAGATGTTCTATATGTGCCTTCAATCACAAAGAATTTAGCATCAATTTGACAAATGACATATCAAGGGTTGCAAGTCCGTTTTAATCGTTATGGCTGCTTCATAGAGGTGTTTCACAAAGGCAAACTAGGCAAGATATTGGCACTTGGAAGAAAGAAAGGTCTCTTGTTCTCATTGGAAGCTGGAGATCCATGTTTACATAGTGGTATGTATGCAAACAAATCAGCCACTCAAGATAATTGGGCAGAGTTATGGCATAAGAGGATTGGTCATGTCAATTTTAGAAGACTAAAGCATATGCAATCAAATCAAATTGTGTTGAGAGAGAAGGAGAGAGCACAGAAGTAGAACCCCAAAGTGTGTAGAATACACACATGAGATGATGTATATATAGAGGGGACCTGGGTGCCATATATAGAGAAGCCATATATTGAGTAGCTTCACATATAAGCTCAACACCCCCGCTCAAATAAGGGTCCCTAACTGTGGATGAAAAAACCCTTGGGGGATCAAGGGAAAAACCCACAGCTCTATATACACCCACCGTTATATTATAAAAATCATTGAATATACAAAGGTTTACGAGGAGCTACATCACTGCTTTTACAATGAATGTTTTATGAGGAGTTACATTACTCCTATCCTATCAAATACAATAATGAATACAAAGGTTCAATAAAGAGGTGTAAAAGCTATCGATTAGCTTGTAATCAAAAGTGTCTCCGTGAATCTGCTGTGTAGCTTGTCATCAATATCGCATCACCAAACATGTCTTCATGTTGTCATCAATATGGCATCACCAAACATATCTTCATAAATCTTTTATTGTCACCAAGTTTGTCTTCATAAAATCAATTCTTTGATCAATCCTACATAGATCATAGACTCCAAAAAAAACATGTCATGAAAATTATTAGCATCGTTAATGAAATAATTACGTTCACAATGCCATAAGAGATGGTTCGCGGTGCCACTCTTTTGACGACATATATACGCACGACAACATATGGTACATAAAGTATAAACGTAAAAGTACAAAATGTGTGATTACGTGATACAAATGATATGTGTATATATTACATAAAACAACATTTATCAATGTAGTGATCAATGAATACCATCAAAGTATTAACAAAATATCATCATTATATCAATAAAAATGAATAAATGATCATGGTATCAACGAAAAGCATCATGATATCACCGAGAATAATCATTGTATCAACGAAACAACATCATGGCATCACCGAGAATAACCATGGTATCAACGAAACAACATCATGGTATCACCAAGAATAACCATGGTATCAACAAAACATCATCATGGTATCAACAAAAATCACCATGGAATCAGCGAAATATCATCATGGAATCACCGAGAATAACCATGGTATCAACGAAATATCATCATGGCACCACCGAGAATAACCATGGTATCAATGACATATCATCATGGTATCAACGAAAATCACCATGACCAAAGTATTAACAAAACATCATCATGGTACCATCAAAATCACTATGGTATCAATGAGAAATTATCAATAAAACGACGTAAACTATATCTCTAAAAGAATAATTATACGAGAATCAATGAACGAGTATATCATATAACAAAAGATCATGTACCAACAGTAGCTCGATAGAATTTGGACGATCATCAACGGCTCGACTGAATCGGAACGATGTGTAACTGGCTTCTGCAGCAAAGTTACGTCAGTAACAAATATATGATTGATGAAGAAAAATATAATTGAGAAGTTTTCAATTATGAGAAAAATCAAAAGCAAAAAGTAAAATTTTGATTTTCAAACATATTCGCAGTCCGAGACGATAACCCAAAATCGGTGCAGAATTTAGAGAAACTTTCTTCTGCAAAGTTATAGACCACATCGATTCCAATCCCCATCGCGGATAGTTTCTTCTGCAAAGTTGTAGAACACATCGATTCCGGTCTCTCATGCGGGTAGTTTCTGCAAAATCGTTTTCAATAAGTAGAAAAATCAAAAACAAAAAACGGAAGTTGCTTTTCAGGTATGTACTCAGTCCGCGAACGATAACTCAAAATCGGTGCAGAATTTGAAAACACTTCCTTCTGCAAAGTTGTAGACCACATCGATTCCAGTCTCGTGAGCGCGTAGTTTCTGCAAAATCGTTTTCAATTAGCAGAAAAATCAAAACCAAAAAGCGGAAGCTGCTTTTCAGGTATGTACGCAGTCCGCGAACGATAACTCAAAATCGGTGCAGAATTTGAAAACACTTTCTTCTGCAAAGTTGTAGACCAGATCGATTCCAGTCTCTCGCGCGGGTAGTTTCTGCAAAATCGTTTCTAATTAGCAAAAAAATCAAAAACAAAAAGAGGAAGTTGCTTTTCAGGTATGTACGCAGTCCGCGAACGATAACTCAAAATCGATGCAGAATTTGAAAACACTTCCTTCTGCAAAGTTCTAGACCACATCGATTTTGCAGAAACTACTCGCGTGAGGGATCGGAATCGATGTGGTCTGCAACTTTGCAGAAGGAAGTTTCTTCAAATTTTGCACCAATTTTGAGTTATTGTTCGCGGACTGCGTACATACCTGAAAAACAGCTTCCATGTTTTGTTTTTGATTTTTCTGCTAATTGGAAACGATTTTGCAGAAACTACTCGTACTAGAGACCGGAATCGATGTGGTCTACAACTTTGCAGAAGGAAGTGTTTTCAAATTCTGCACCGATTTTGAGTTATCGTTCGCGGACTGCGTACATACCTGAAAAGCAACTTTCGCTTTTTGTTTTTGATTTTTCTGCTAATTGAAAACGATTTTGCAGAAACTACCCGCGTACAAGACCGGAATCGATGTGGTCTACAACTTTGCAGAGTGAAGTGTTTTCAAATTCTGCACTGATTTTGAGTTATTGTTCGCGGACTGCGTACATACTTGAAAAACAGCTTCCGCATTTTGTTTTTGATTTTTCTGCTAATTGGAAACGATTTTGCAGAAACTACCCTCTAGAGAGACCGGAATCAATGTGGTCTACAACTTTGCAGAAGGAAGTGTTTTCAAATTCTGCACCGATTTTGATCAGGAGAAAAACAAAAACGTACTGCTCTGATACCATGTTGAGAGAGAAGGAGAGAGCACAGAAGTAGAACCCCAAAGTGTGTAGAATACACACATGAGATGATGTATATATAGAGGGGACTTGGGTGCCATATATAGAGAATACATATATTGAGTAGCTTCACATATAAGCTCAACAAATTGTACGTGGATTACCAAAGTTTGGCAGATTGAATTTTGATAATGTTTGTGAAGTTTGTCAATTTGGAAAGCAATCTCATTTTCCCTTTCCAAAGAGGAGGAGAATTAGCCAAAGTCCTTTGGAAATTGTTCATTCAGATATTTGGGACCTTGTGATCATGCTATGCCAAATGGTTGTCGATATTTTATCACATTGACGGATGATTATAGCAGAATGACATGGGTTTACTTTCTAAAGGTAAAGTTAGAGGCATTTGAGGTATTCTTGGAGTTCAAAGCTATGGTTGAGAAAGCGAATGGTTGTCAAATTAAATGCCTATGTACATATGGAGGGAGAGAGTACATGTCACACAGTTTTGATGATTACTTACGTGAACAAAGCATAAGAAGACAGATTACTTGCAGATACACACCACAACAAAATGGAGTTGCTGAGAGAAAGAATAGAGTCATAGCAGAGATTGCAAGAGCCATGATGAATGAGATGAATATGCCATTAACATATTGGGCTGAAGCAGTTCATATAGCAGTACACATTATGAATCGAACACCAACAGCTGCCATTCATGAAATTTCACCTTATGAGAGACTTTATGGGATCAAGCCAACAGTTTCCTACATGAAAGTTTTTGGATGTGTTTGCTATGTTCATGTGCCAAATGAAGCAAGAAAGAAGATGGAGCCAAAGGCAATGAAGTGTATATTCTTGGGCTACCCAGTTGAAAAGAAAGGTTACAAGTGCTATGATCCTATGACAAGACAAGTTTCTGTCAGTAGAGATGTCAGATTTTGTGAGCATGAACCATTGTATAAACCAAAGCCAGTGATGATAGAAGATGAGTATGAAGAGCAAGAGAATGTGCATCATGTTGTTGATAAGCCAGGACCATCAACAAGAACTATTTGAGGACCACATATGGCAGAGGAGAGTACATGAAGTGTCAACCCATGGAGCGGTCATTTGCGAGATAAGAAGCAAGAAGAGAAAGACAAGAAGAAAGTGGTTGAAGAGAGTTCTGGAGATGAAAGCCTCGATGAAGAGCATGGTTTACCACATTTGAGGACACCTGGCAGTAAGCATATTGAGAAATATGTACCCCCATATGCAAGAGTTGAAGAGAAGAGTGCACCACAGTTGAGAAGATCAGAGAGGGTGCGTTATCCAGTTGATAGATTGACATACAACGGTTACATGCGTACACATTATGCATACATGGTTTCACGTGTGCAACATAAAGAGCCTACATGTTTTCAAGAAGAAATTGGAAAATCAGAATGGGAGTCAGCTATGGATGATGAGATGGATGCTCTTGTGAAGAATGACACTTGGAATTTGGTTCACTTGCTAAGTGGAAAGAAAGCAATTGGTTCAAAATGGGTATACAAAGTCAAGTGCAAGTTAGATGGTAGTGTGGAAAGATAAAAAGCGAGGCTTGTTGCTAAAGGTTATGCACAAACAAAAGGTCTTGATTATGATGATACATTTAGTCCAGTTGCAAAGATGACAACAGTCAGATTGGTGATAGCAATGGCAAGTATGTTTGGTTGGAAGTTACGGCAAATGGATGTGGATAATGCATTCTTGAATGGTGACTTGGAAGAAGAAGTTTATATGATACAGCCAGAGGGTTATCAACATCCAGAGTTTCCATATTATGTGTGTAAGTTGAAGAAAGCATTGTATGATTTGAAGCAAGCATCTAGAGCTTGGTGTGAAAAGATAACCAGATTCTTGAAGAAGATTGGATTTAAACAGTCTACTGCTGATCACTCATTGTTTTTGAAGCATGTTGATGGAGAGATCGTCGTTATTGTTATCTATATTGATGACTTGATTCTCACTGGAAGTCATGATGAGCAAATTTTGCATGTCAAGAAGAGTTTGTTGAGAGAATTCAACATGAAGGACCTTAACTTGGTGAGTTGAGATATTTCTGGGAATTGAAATTGTCAATACTTTATCAGGAATTTG
This sequence comes from Adiantum capillus-veneris, assembly GCF_014529385.1. NCBI lineage: Eukaryota > Viridiplantae > Streptophyta > Polypodiopsida > Polypodiales > Pteridaceae > Adiantum > Adiantum capillus-veneris. The sequence goes on along the minus strand of NC_140940.1, from coordinate 129,784,658 downwards.
GATGATACAAAGACAATACGCATTGGATATGCTTGAGAAGTATGGAATGACATCGTGCAAACCAGTTGATACACCTCTTGATCAAAATGTGAAGTTGTTTGATGATGGACATTACATTGAGGATGTCACTATGTATCGCAAGATGGTTGGAAGCCTTATTTACTTGACAATAACAAGGCCACATTTGAGTTATGCAGTGGGTGTTGTCAATCAATTCATGCAAAAGCCATGTAAAAGTCATCTTGATGCAGTGAGACGAATTATGAGATATGTGAAAACCACTGTCAGTTATGGACTGTTTTATGAAAAGAATGGGAAGCTTTGTCTTCATGGTTACACAGATGCAGATTGGGCAAGAGATTTTATGGATAGAAGATCTACAAGTGGTTATGCATTTTCCATTGGCAATGGTACAGGACGTCATGGAGCTTGATGATTTTGCTGCAAGGACAGGTGGCAAGCGGATGGGCTTTGGACCTCAAGCTTCCCTTGCACATTACCTAGGAAAACTCCCCCCTGGCGATGTGGCCATTATCCATAATGAATCTACTCCCCAAGCCCATTTTATGACTTGGTCGTTGAAAGCTTTGAGCAAGTTTTTGTATTTGAGCACCATTGTTCAAACTGCGCATCTTGTGTTCCTAGTGCGTAGATCCCTTGTATGCACACCGTTTGGCACTGGCTTTCATGGTAAAGTGCTTGCCCAGATAGGGATACATGCTTCCATTGGCTCAACTGACCCAAAGGCCATAGCGCAGTCCCTCTTGACTGGGGAGTTGCCTTACGCACAAAATAGGCGCCAGAAAATGGTCAAGAAAATTATGAACTCCTCAGATACATGATGTAAAATCACCGTTTTGGAAGTAATAAAAATATTTGGAATTGTCTCTCTATCTTGCAAATTCTTCTAAATGTGATTTGTCAATCTTGAAAATTGTTGTAATTGGTGATATGTTTCAATAAACTGTCTTTTTTGCTTGAAGTAACAACACAACGGAAGTTGGATGCACATGATACTGGGGAAAGTATAAAACACATTTGAGTGAGAAGTGGTTTCTCTAAAGTAATGATGCAAAACCAATTCTTTTTAGTTAATTTATGTATTTTAAGTATACTAGGGGGTAGAGATGCCTACCAGGAACAAAAAAAAGGGTGGCCACAAGGGGCGCAAATGGCCCATCCACCAGTTTTGGATGGCCCATTTGCGCGCCCTTGTGGGCACCTGGTAAGCTTATCTACCCCCTAGGATACTTAAAAAACACAAATTTATTGAAAGCAATTGGTGTTGCATCATTAATTTAGATGGAGCCTTGTGGCCACCTTTTTATGGCAATTTCAGTATATCGTAACACTCAAGGACACTAGAAAAGGTGAAATCAATTCTGAATTTAACTTTCCAGTACACTATCACCTACTTTAGCTCTACCTAGTACACCCCTGCACCAAAAAGCCCAATTACATTAAAGATTCGAAAAATCCAAATTAATGTTGCATAGACACTTGGTTTAACAATATGTTAACTTTTTTGATATCCTATGGGGAATTCAAAGCTTGAAATGGCCAAAACAAGGGTGGTCACAAGGCTCCTTTTAAAGTAATGCTGCAAAACCAGTTGCTTTTAGTAAAATTGTGTTTTTTAAGTATCCTAGGGGGTAGATAAGCCTACCAGGTGCTCAAAAAAGGGTGGCCACAAGGGCGCGCAAATGGACCATCCAAAACTAGTGGATGGGCCATTTGTGCGCCCTTGTGGCCACCCTTTTTTTTGCTCCTGGTAGGCATCTCTACCCCCTAGGATACTTAAAATACATAAATTAACTAAAAGCAATTCATTAACTACACCAAAAGGCCCAATTACATTGGACATTTGAAAATGTATATATTTTATTGTTGCATAGACACCTGGTTTCATAATATGTTAACTTTTTTGATATCTTATGGGTAAACAGAACTTGAAATTGCAAAGTCATCTCATTACAAAGATAATAGACACAGTAGACACAATTGTTGATCATATTGTCATTGGAAAGTCAAAACATTACAAAGATAAGGGTGTGCAATACAAAAAGAGGGATAACTTTCGCTAATGCTCGAAGTCTCATCGCAATCGACGTGCAAGCTGCATATCTTTTGGCTGTATTGTCACTCGCTTTGCATGCATGGCGCATAGGTTGGTATCTTCCAACACCAAAATGATGTGGGCCTCTGTAGCTTCTTGAATAGCCTCTAGCACTATTGCTTGCATTCTATATTTATTTCTATAGCTTTGAAGCACCTCCTTCACTGTGCGAGCAAAGGGGGCGCGTCGAATCAAAAGCTCCGTAGTCTTCTAGTAGTGGCGGATTTCTCCGAATGCCCTTGCTATTTTCCGGCGCCGGTGCGGTTGTCATGGGGGCACTTGCACATTTTCAGGCTGGCAGCATTTAGGCTTCTTGAAAAACTTAGACTTGCGCCTATTTACATGCTTAGGGGCTGGATCGGCAGCCTCTTCTGATTCATCCTCTTCCCTTGCCTGCCGATCTTGTGGTGTGGGGAGAGATCCCTGACCTCGAGGCAGTGTCTTCCCCCCCAACGGGCACCCGGTGTGTGCGCGGTATTTTATCTCGCAGCCATGGTGGCTCACTCTCTGATTTAGTGTCTGTATGGACCACCTGAGTCCTGGATGGTCCTGCTTGTGATTGGTGGCACGACGGCTCCTCCCTATCGGACTCTGTTATTTACTAGCCCTCTTCCTCTGTCCAACGTTGGGCACGTTGCTTCATTCTTTTTCTAGGTGTTATATCTTGAGGATGTGGAGATTCAACAGCCCCAATGACTCTGCTACCCTACTACCATGCCCACTGCCAGAAGAGTTCCTGGAACGGCTAGGTGTTCGTGGCCGTTTTCTTGTGCCTTTAAGCCATGCCGGCTTCTCACATCCTTGGAGGGTGTTTTTGTTGGCAGGCGGATGCTCTTTCGCGGTTTGTTTAGTGCGCGCCATTTTGTATGGTAAGAGCTCACCTGTTCTTAAGAAATGAGTGGTTTATGAGAGCATGTAATATTTATAAGGGCCCTGTTCACACTAATTTTGAAAAAAAAACTATTATTTTTTAAATAAACATGTCGCTAAGAGTTGGACCCTGCATTCACGTTTAGTGACTCATGGAGTATCAACTTTGATCCTTGTCGCACTCTGCATTGCCGCCATGCATCATGCTTGGTGGGACATTGCGACATTTGCCACTTGTTGCTATGCTCTTGACGACTCCATTTCCGCACTTCAATAGCAATCTTGGATTGTCGCGCACGCTCCATTGTGAGCTTACGAGCAAATGTTGTGCAAAAAAACCAGTTGAACATCTCCTCCAAATAATTGGATTGCACCATTCCACCACCATGTCGAGTATTTTTGAAACAAGATATGTTGTTCACATGAGTAAACAATCCACATTATTTAATAAAAACAATCCCTTGTAATATATACACCACGTAAAATGGCTTACCATGTAATGTGTGATGTTATTTTCACCCCGAGAAAGGGTGAAGACCTTGGTAAAATCCGCCAAGGCTTCTTGAAATGATTGGCGTTGTTCTTCTGTTGTGCTGTTAAGGCCCCTAAGCTTGACCATTTTATCAAAATGTGCCCAAACTTGCTGGCTCTTGTTTACAAGCTCGCCATTTGAATCATTGTCAGTAGTAGCTTTGCATAACTCCTTCCAAAGCTCCCAAAGGTTACCTGCCTGCTGGTTGGAGCTGTTTTGAGCATCATATCGACTTGGCTTTCCTTGGGAACCTTTCTTCAAAAAGTGTCTAGCTTTTTGTCCACTCATTCACACTTGTTGAGCAATTTCATGGGCCTCCCATGTGTTCTTTGCAGCAACGATAGACACATTTCCACCGTGACAGCCAATGTAATTCAAGAGTACCTCCACTCTTTCGATCGCTTCCTGGGACTTTTCCAACGGTTTCATTGTGAAAGCATAGTCAATGTGGAGCTTCAATAGCCTATAAAAAATGCGCATGAATGCGTGTAATGTACAAAAATGTACATTCGATAGAGGAAATGGAAAGATTGGATTCCAAGCGTGGTCCTTTTGATCATGGTCTGGGGCATTGAGCATGGGACATCTCAGAATAGACGCTTCCCATTCTCTACCTTCATCTCTGACATCACGACAATCTAACCCTTGTTCTCCATGCCCTTGCCATGGAATCATGGAACCGACCTTTGCAGTGCTCTTATGTGATTTTTGTCCATTAGGTTTGTACCCTCGAGTGCAAAATGGACAAGGCATGAGAGAATAAGCCCCTTGTTTGCAGCCAAGCAAACACTTTATGGTCTTCAAATCCCCACTTAAGTGCCACTCCACATCATAACTACCAAAACCCTCAATCTCCAACATCTGACCTACAATTTGGGAGTGTATTACTTCTGTGATCCATGGAGTTCTCTCAAAAATTCATGAAAGTACTCCATTGGTCTCTTTGGGCACCTCAATAGCACCCAACCACCAAATGTCTTTCTCTGATTGCACGCTAAAAGATGGGGTGGGAGATGGCTCGACTGAATCCCTTCGCTTGGTTTGCAGAAGGGCCTCGTTCATTAGAGTGACACTTAGCCTCTCTAACCTTCGGCCTTTCACTATTTGACACTCATCGAGTTTCAGCACAAAAGCAACTTTTGTGCCAAGCACTATAAAATAAATAGTGCCAAGACCTTAAACTTCAGAGTCTATGATAAGAACAATACCAAAGAAAAAAGTAAAGTGTGTCACCTTCTTCAGGTAACTCGTAAAATCTAAGCATGGCTTCTTGAAGCCTTCTAAAATCCACAAAAATATTGTTCCACATTGTGTAAGAAAAGCCCTTCTCCGAAGGTCTTATGGATTGTTTCTTACCTTTTCCCCTTGTCTTTGTTGCGCACGAAGCATAAAGGAAAGTTGGCATTCTGTCCTCAATGTGTAGGTATGTCCCAATGCAGGAGAACACATCTTCATTTGTGGCCTTCTTTGCGAGCTTGACCTTGAGAGGAACGGGAAATATGTTTTCCAGAATGCCATGCTCTTTGAGGGCATCCTTTAGGAGTTGGAAAATAGCCTAATAGGCTTTGGTGCTGATTCCAGCCTCATCACAAGCTTGTTGCACGTCATCATCACTAACCACATTTCTCAATTTACGCATAAGGTCCTTGGTGACTGCATCCTTAATGTGCTTACCTCCAGGTGATTGTAAGTTAGAAATCACATCCTGGGTATTGAGACAAACTAGTGAGAAGGTTGACTCGATCATCTTGGCTTGTTCCACCGCATGCCTCCTGGATGAAGTTTCTAGCAACAAATAAACATAAATGTTAGAAAATAGTGTAAAGTAAGAATGCATCATGCAAGTAAAGACCAAATCACCTTGTGGCTGTAACTCGTCATTTGCGTGCTCCTCCCAAATGTGCAAGAGTTTCAATGGATGAATACGTGCGTTTGCGTTCCCTTGCACCAAGGGGTGTTTCTTTCAAGTATGTGATGGTGTTGGTAAGCTTCTGGATGTGGGACTCGTTTTCTTGCATTTGTTGTTCAAGAGTTTTAACCACCCTCTCCAAAGAGGCAACACTCTCTTGTAATGCCGTCGTCTTGAGGTGAAGAGCTTGACATTCGTGCATCCACATATGCAAAGAAGCACCTGCACCTATACACAACTACTTGCAATAGCCTAACAAGCATGCTTCTCCCCTCCCAAGAAATTGAAGAAATGTGGAAAGGCTATTAAACAATGGATGGAAGCGGCTTATAGGATCGTAAGGGTACAAATGGCCATCCACCAAAATGTCAACATTGGTCTCACAAGCGGTGAGACGTTCTTATGATGACCTTTGATCACCCTCACTAGTGGTCTTCGGTGCAAATGCCGTGGGTAAGAGAATATGTAGGCTTTTGGTGTGCGGAGTACGTGGTGGTGGAAGCAAACCATTTGTGATGTCTGTGAGCACCATGGAAGCTGTTGCATGAGGAAGCAAATGATGAAAAGATAGAGGGGGAGGGGTAGGGAGGTTGAGGAAAATGGGAGGAGAGAAGGAGGGAGGGGAGGGAGGGAGAGATTGGGGAGGAGGAGGAAGGTAGGGGCAGGGAGGGAGAGGAGAGGGAGGGAGGAGGGAGGAGGAGGAGAGAACAAAGTGGTTTTTACTTTTTGGGGGAAAAGATTTTTGAAAAAATGGACTTTCTAAGCTTGTGGGTTACAAATGGGTCAAAAAATTGATTTTTGGATATGTATATATGTTGGGAGGGAGTTTTAAGTAAAAAATAAGTAAAAACGTTTTTTTCTTAAAAAGTCAAATTTTGACTCTTAGTGACCCACGTTTTTGCTGATGTGGTCACACCACTATGCTTCCTTCACTGTAAAAAAAGCTAGAGAGAGAAAGTAACCCCTTAGGTCCACATCCTACATTTGTCTAAAAAAAAGGCTAGAAAAGCCTACTCAAAACTACCTTCTTCAATGCCCTTGCCCCCTTAACCCTACACAACATTAGCCTTAATCCCTAAAAATTAGGATTCCTTACAAGGCCCATGCAAGGTTCATATTTCTCCTAATGCCTGAGTGTCAAGATATGGTCAAGAGTACAAAAACCTCTCCTGAACCTTGCCTGCGCAGCTGCACGCACTCCGTCCCTCTCTACCCATCTACTCAGCTGCTGCTCAAGAATGGATGCATACAATCGTTCCAATGTGTGTTCAATCATGATAGTGCGATAATTCCCAAGCTCCATAGGGTTTCCTGACTTGAAGATAGGTACAATCGTGGATAGGCTCCAAGTATCAAGCAAGCCCTTACACATGTCACAATTAAACATAACTGCTAGAAGCTCTGCTAGTCACATCTCTGGCATGCATGAAATGCTCAGCCACTAAGCCATCATGATATGCTCTCCCAGTCATCATCCTGTCAATGGCCTTCTATACGATCTTAGTGGTGAAAAAAGCACATGTGTGTGGGCATGGATCGCGGGGGGGAGGGAGGGGGGTCGGGAACGGGCGGTTGTCCAAGAATTGCATACAAAGATGATGCGTACTGACCCCAGGTCTCTGAGAGGTAATGGCAGGGGGGGGGGGGGGGGGGGGGATTACTCATGAAAGAGTGGCCATGCCTCACGCGAGTCCTGAATCAAGAATAGCTGGTATAGATCCTGCTCTAATCAAGCAAAAAATGCCCTCTTCTTCTGCCGTACTACGCTTCGGAAGTCAATATGTGATTCTATATGTGTCAGTATAGTAGTAAGATCCTCCACAGGTCGCCCTGGCTCCTCAGTGCATAGGCGTCTATAGATCCCGTCTATGTATATAGAATCTGTCTCCCGTGTGAAGGTGTAGTGAGTAAGTCCTGCTACCCGTGGCCTGTGTGCTACATTGAACTGGAAAGAGATGGTCAACGACACAAGAGCATGATCCACTACCACCCCAATAGGTCAAGGCCCAACTATGAGATCCTGGATACTACAGATGAGGCTCGGTTGTGCCATGACATAATTCATTGTGCTGGCTCCATGTATGTGTGGAAAGCATGTGAAAACTCCTGCAGAGGGAAATCTCTGTAGGCCATTCAAGATGGACAATCCATGCATGTCTATCAAGTGATGTCCATACTCAGTATGTTCCTCATCCTGTGATAGTCTGGATAGGCCTGTCTTTGCAACATCCAGCTCTCTCAGCATCTCCTTTGAAGTATCATAAAATATTGTCTGATGATGAGCAATCCTAGCATTGAAGTCCCCTAGAATGACAATGTCACCATCTCTAGAGAACTCCCATATGTCATCATCCAAAATAGAGAAGGGGGACTATCCTCTCGGTGGTGCATATACTGACGTACTCGGGGGAAAGTAGAAAATAGTAATGTAAAGATATATGCTTGTATTTGCTCTCAATCTCACCCACATGTATGTAGCTTGCTCATCCCTGCGGGTATATGTATCAATGGATGCAACTCCTCCCTGAATAACACTGCCACTCCTCTTGAGCCCCGCCCTCTGTGCTCTGGTCATGTGGGCCTGTCTATAGGCTATCTCCCATCTATATCCGCTAATGTGAGGCATAGACTGCCTAGGGGCCTGATGTGTCTCAGAGTAGAAGATGATGTCTCTCCAGGTAAAACTCTCCTCAAAAGCACCCACATCAAGGCGCATAGATCCATTACAATTCCAGGTAGCAACTTTGAGTGTGGTCCCATAGGCCTCACACCGTCATGTGGAGCGTTGCTCCAATATGACCACTCTTCCGTCTCGGTAAAAAGCAATCTTACCTTTTTCCCTTGCCGCTCGCGCATTACCTCTTGCATATGGGCGATCTGTGAGAGGGTAAGGTCATCCCCGATAAAGATACTCGTCCTCTTAAGAGTTGGTCTCTTTTTCAAAAAGTCCTTCTTTGCTTCCATGGAGGCCGAAAAACGAAGAATGAGTGCCCTTTTTTTCGAGGTTTCCCCCTTGCTTCCATTTTTCTTGTTGCCCACTCTCCAAGCTCTTGAGTGCATCAGCTCATGAACCCCATCAAAGCCATGAGTTCTTTGACCTCTTCGTCTACATTATCTTCGTCTTTAAGGTCACAAATTCTCACATGTAGAGAGAGTACACGTCTTCTTTGCTTCTCTTCTAGTGTCATGTTGATAATGGTGGGTGTAGACATTGTTTCCTTGAACCTCAATCCATTTCCCCTCCTCATCTGCTTTCTGTTGAGTCATTGTAATAAAATCGTCATTTCTTTATGCTGCTTTTCCCCCTCTTTGATGGCTTGCACTTGCTCTTTGATTGTGTTGAGTTCTTCTATTACGGAGGGTTGCAATTCTACCTCTTCAAGCGTGTTTCGTGATCGTGCCTCAACGAGCTCCTTCTTGAGTGACGAAATCTCTTCGTCTTGGGCGTCACACGATCTCCCATTGCAGTAATCTTGCTTTCTTCTAGCATTTTTATTGTCCCTAATAGGATGTGGTTGATCTTGTTAATGGTTTTGGTCATTTTTTCTTTGCACTTTTGAGTTGCATCTTCTAAGGGGTCGGGCTTATCATTCTGCTTCCTCCTGTTTGGTTGTTACCAGAAACTCGAGGAATTTTGCGACGGAAGGAGACCACACTACACACACAAGTGCTTCTACATTATGCATACATGTTCTCCCACGTTAAGCATACATGGCATACATTTTGTGCAATTTTTGTAAATCACAAGAAATGCTCGCGTTCTGCAAATTTTTGCAATTCCTACAAATTCTGCAATTTCTGAGAAAAAAATGAATTTTGAAATTTTGAACTTTACTGTCTTCTGCCTTCTACCTTCTGACCTACAGGGGGGGGGTACGGATGGGGCCTAGGGGAGGGCGCCAGGGCTGCAGGGAGAGCGCGAGTGCTAGGGGACAGGGCTGGGCAGGAGGCAACAAAGAGAGAGAGCGAGAGAGTGGGAAGGGGGGTGGGTGGGGGGGGGGGGGGGGGGGGGGGGGGGGGTTGCAAAGGGAGCACGAGGGGGGCGGCGGGGCTGTAGAGGCAGCGTGCGCGAGAAAGAGAGAGAGACAGAGAGACGCTCACTTGTTTCCATCGCTTTTTAATCTGTCAGTTGAACTGTCCACATGTGTTTTCACCCTTTGCATTCCAGAGAGGGGTTGCATTCTGCGTACTACAAAATATCCTTTAATGGTGTAAGGGCCATCTTAAAACATACACACTTGTATTACTCAATCTCGTCCTGAGAGAGAGAGAGAGAGAGAGAGAGAGAGAGAGAGAGAGAGAGAGAGAGAGAGAGATGCCCACGTGTTTCCATCGCTTTTAAATCCACCGACTTGGATTGTCCACGTGTGTTTTCACCCTTTGCATTGCCGTGAGGGGTTGCAACCACTGCTTTCCTCCTCACTATCTCACATGGGCATGGACACGATGGGATCAATGGTGGAGGAAAAAAATAGGGGTCACGTCAATCATGACCGTCGGATTTGACAGCGTGAGGGCTGCCCGAATTACAAATTTACCTCGAATTTGCAAAGCCCCCCAAATTTATACGCCTACCTTACCCGAATATACTTTTCTCTTGCCTGTCGATCCCCAATATTTCAATAAGCGCCAGAGGGCGTAGTGGTTAGTGCAAATGGCTTGCAGTGGAGAGGTCATGGGTTCAAGAGATGGGGCGCGGCCCGCACCAAATTTACACGCCTATCCGAATTTACTTTTCTCCCTGAATTTACCAAATGTCCCGAGTTTACTTTTCTCCCCTAATTTACGAATGTGCATCGCGCCCCTATGAGATAGTGTGGAGGCACTGCTTTACCTCTCTCTTCACGCTGGCTTTATGATTCAAGATTCGTATTTGTTTTTGAAAAAGAAACCACGAATTAAAACCCAGAAAACTCTAACAATATCGTACGAAAGCATTGACATTAACTACGTATACCCCCCGCCCCGCTTCCTTGTCTCGCAAGGATGGCGATGAGTTGCAGAGCTCCCACGGAGCTGCCGCACTCTTCTCTTTCTGCAGAGCTTCGCAAACAGAGAAAAGAGGAAAGGCACGACAGAAGGAGCTGAAAAAACACAAAGCTGCAGAAAAGGCGCGAGCCCGGGCCGAAGTCTGCAGCTCGACGTCGTCATGTTCACAAGGATGCACGTCAAGTGCCCCCGTCCGGGAGACACTAGAGGGAAGCGACATGCCCAACACCTATGATCCGGGTTCTGCAGAGGCTCTCTGGTACCTGGCATGGGAGGATTACGGCTACTTTTTTGCTGCCCCTGACGACAAAAGGCCCCCTTTTGTTATGGTGATTTTCTTCCTCTGCACCTTGCAGTATGAATCTAGTAACGCGTAATTAAGACTAGGTGTTTCACTGTACCTTTTCTCTCTTTGCATCGTGGTCTACTAGGTGTTACCCCCTCCCAATGTCACTGGGATCCTGCATATTGGGCATGCTCTCACTGCTGCAATTCAGGCAAGCCCACATTTTTTGTGATGTTTCTATATACCTTTCGTCCCTTGCTTGTGGCATGCATGGAACTAACGTGCAGGTTTTGTCACTGGTGGAACCATAGGATACCCTGGCCAGATGGCGTCCGATGAGTGGATTTAACGTGCTGTGGCTTCCAGGTCTTGACCATGCTGGAATCGCCACGCAGGTTGTGGTAGAGAAGAAACTAATGAGGGAGAAGGGCGTAACCAAACATGATCTTGGACGAGAAAGGTTTGTCCAAGAGGTATGCAATTTTTTGTCCTTGCTTACTTGCATGCGGTCCGGTCTAAATATATTTCAATGCATATGAGATCAAAACGAAGGAGGCAGAATTCCAAAAAAATGGTCTTTTCTCCCACGTGTGCTAGAGGAAGAGTCTGTACAAGAAGAGCATCCAATCAAAGCTAACTAGAGCAACCTAGGGTAGTACTAGGTTATGGCCCAGACGTCCAGCTTGTTGAATCGACATACCTTTTGATGGTGTATTATTCAACTGCATACAAAGTCTTAAAAGTAGGAGCAAGCTAGTCTCAGATTTTGGGTTGGGGTGAGAACATCAGTGTGTGTTAATCATAAAACAGTACAGTTGCACATGGCTTTTCTGATGATGGCATGCAGGTGTGGAACTGGGTGGAGCGGTATGGGGGCACCATCTGCCATCAGCTCAGGCAATTAGGATGCTCCCTCGACTGGTCTCGCCAAGTAAAACACTTTTTTTTCTTGCTCATCTTTGGTGATGTTGGCCCTGTTTTGTGCTGCAATGCCACTGTAAACGGAAGGTCACAACCAAAGACCTGCTCACTGACTTTGTTGGTTATCTTCAGTGTTTCACCATAGATGAAAGGAGGTCCAAAGCTGTGGTAGAAGCCTTTGTGCGTTTGCATGACAGTGGATTGATCTACAGGTACACCAATACGTGCATTGTGTCACTAGACAAGGGCCATCTTTCGATGGACGATGGTTTGCATTGTGATGGCATCAATGATTTGTGCTGAGTGCTCTACGCATAGAGTGTATTATTTAACCTTATGGAATCGAAATACACGGGTGGGGAACTGGGGCCGGACAGGTTCCACCAGTCATAATTGTGAACTTGCTGTGTCTGTATGTGGACCATATTCTGCATCATATGATCATATATGACTGTTCACCTATTGATCTTTAATCCTGTTAAGATGTGCATTTTGAGTAGCCGCATGGGCATTTCAACGTCTTGATCATGGTACCGTTTATACCAACTGACTACATGGAGATACTATCTGTGACTGTCAATTCAGAGTCATCGATCTGGTAGTTGTAGCCATTCTAGGACATTAGGATTATAAACAGGACGAGTTTTGTTTTAGATTAATGTTGGAACATTAATGGCAGGAACAACCGGCTTGTGAACTGGGATTGCACTCTCAAAACTGCCATTTCAGACATTGAGGTAAGCTACCTGCCCCTAAACCGTGGATGCTTCTCATCTGGTACATTGAGTTTCATGCCTGCCATTATTGTGATAGGTCGAATACAGAGAGCTGAGAGGGCGGACACCAATTACCGTACCTGGCTACAATGATCCTGTAGAATTTGGAGTGATTTATTCATTTGCATATCCTATTGAAGAGCAAAATGATGAAATTATCATTGCCACCACAAGACCAGAGACAATGCTTGGTGATGTAGCTGTTGCAATCCATCCCGAGGACCCCAAATATGCTCATTTACATGGAAAGTTCGTAATTCATCCCTTTGATGAAAGGAAACTCCCTCTCATATGTGATAAAGATCTGGTTGATATGAACTTTGGTACTGGTGCTGTGAAGGTAAGGCTAGGGTTTGCATGAAAGACAATGAGAAAGTTTATTCTCCACTATGAGAAAATGTCTAAAGCTTCTTGAGTTTTGATGACCATATGCTGCTGACCAAAAACATTTTGGTGCAGGTAACGCCAGCTCATGATGCATCGGACCTTTTATGTGGCGAAAGGCATAATCTGCCATCAATAAACATACTTACAGATGACGGTAAAATAAACAGTTTTGGAGGTCCCCTGTTTCAAGGCCTACCTCGTTTTGAGGCTCGTCAAGCTGTGCTGAAGGCATTGGAAAAAAAGGTTTTGCTGAATGCAACTAATTACGAGAGGGGGATAGGGAGACAATAGTTTGGAATAAGATTTGTTTTAGTGTGGGGTGCTTGCATGTGTGTATGTGTGTTTGTACAGTGTGCCTGTGTTTGCTGAGTGTGTGGGACAAAAGAGAAAATCTGTGTGTGTGTGTGTGTGTGTATGTGTATGAGAGAGAGAGAGAGAGAGATGAAATGAAATGTTATATTAACGTCTTCAAAAGGCCAAAGTGACCTATGAGACCAGAAAGTTACAATGTGGTGGATCTGATACAAAGTCATAGTAACAAAATAACAACATAACAGAACAAAAATACTATGGAATCCTAAGTTGTTCGGTGTGAACTAAGCCAAGTAAGCACCTGGCTGGGATAGCTAAATAGTTGAATAGTTAAATCACAAGAGATCCAACATCGGTCGCTTGCTGGCGGATCTCATCAATCTCCTCCATGGTCAGTAGTCTGACCGAGCGTCGTGCCTGCCTGGCCAGAGTGCTCCGAATCTTCTGATGTAGCCTCCGTCGATATATTAACGTCTTCAAAAAAGGCCAAAATGACCTATGAGACCAAGCTGTTACAACATAGTGAATCTGTTACCATGTCCGGAATAAAAAAGAACTGAAACAAAAAATACAACCACTACAAACTGGGACTGTGTGGATGTGCCAGCTAATACCAAAAAGAGAGAGAGAGAGAGAGAGAGAGAGAGAGAGAGAGAGAGAAAGAGAGAGAGAGAGAGAGGAAATGAAATGATATATTAATGTCTTCAAAAGGCCAAAATGACCTACGAGACCAATCCGTTACAAACTGGTGAGTTTGATACCATGTCTGGGTACAAATAAAGAGAGAGACAAAATAAATCTAGAAGTGCTACTAGCTGGAATTGTATGGGGTATGTGGGAACACTGATACAATGGGTGCCTAGGAGGGTGATATAAGAAGTGATGAATCCATCCTCATTTGTACTCTGGATGTCGAGATAGGAAGGCTCACATTCTCTGCTATAGTCTGCGTCGATGTTGTGAAGCTCCTGTCCTCGATCGTGGGTGACCTGATCTCCCTAGCTCGTCAATGAGAGGACCGCGGGTGCGAGTATGAGCTGAGCTTTGCAATGGTGGCTGCTCGTTTATCTGTCCAGTGTCTGGTGTGAGGAGATCCGTAATTTGACCTCTGGGATTGTCCTCAGATCCAATGCTCAGTTAATGAGACTACTGCGGGTGCGAGTATGAGTTGAGTAGTGGTGGTTGCTCCTCTATCTGTCCAGTGTTTGGTGTGAAGAAATCCGTAAATCCGTAATCTGTCTCTTGGATTGTGCTCAATTCCCTCACTAGGATTATGTAATCCCCCTATAACAGTGGGGTCGGTCCACACTTTTCTTCAACATTGTAGGAAGGCACATCAGATGGGAGTACTCGCAGCCACTATTGTTTATCTTACATGCATCACATGTGGCATCACGACTTCTATCTAGGATTAGCATGATACACTTTGTACATACATAATTTGTATATCCCAAAAGTAGGCCAGACTGGCACTCTTGGGAGACCTATACTCAGTAATATAGTCGTGTGAAGCGTACATGCCCCACTACTGACGTGTATAGAGCCATGATCCCCCAAATCAACTCCGTGGGTACTCCTGCACTCTGCGCATCAAACTATCGATATATATATATATATATATATATATGTATGTGTGTGTGTGTGTGTGTGTGTGTGTGTATGTGTCTGTGTGTGTGTGTGTGTATATATATGTGTACATATGTATATATATATATACATATACATGTGTGTGTGTGTGTGTATATATATATATATATGTATATGTATGTGTGTGTGTGTGTGTGTGTGTGTCTCTCTCTCTCTCTCTCTCTCTCTCTCTCTATATATATATATATATATATATATATATATATATAGAGAGAGAGAGAGAGAGAGAGAGAGAGAGAGAGAGAGAGAGAGAGAGAGATGTTAGGGGCTTGTTATGGGGAAAGTTATGTGAGCTTTTGGTTTCTGTATGAATTTTGCAAATGGTTAACCATTTCAGAAGCTATACAGAGGCTCAATAGATAATGCTATGAAATTGGGGTCTGCTCTAGGACAGGTGATGTGATAGAGCCGCTTCTCAAGCCTCAATGGTATATCAAATATGGAGGTTTGGCAGCACAGGCAAAGAGTATTGTCAAGAGTGGTGAACTTCAAATCCTCCCCGAAGGGTCAAAGGAGACTTGGTATAGGTCTGTGTCGAATTCCTTAGTGCTGTGTTTGGGTTCTTATCGCTTTCTCCCCTCCATCCAGCAGTACACATTGACGACGGGGCTTACACAGGTGGCTGGATAACATTCAAGATTGGTGCATCTCACGGCAGCTTTGGTGGGGGCATTGTGTACCTGCTTGGTATGTGACTCTAGAAGGGGATAAGAATAAAGGTATGGGAGCTTATGATGATCACTGGGTAGTGGCCAGGAGTGAGAGTGAAGCTAAGAAGCTAGCAGGAGAGAAATTCCCTGGGCAGGAGCATAATCTGGACCAAGATCCGGATGTTCTGGATACTTGGTTCTCATCTGCAATATTCCCATATGCTGCTTTGGGATGGCCAGATAACACATCTGACTTCCGGACGTTCTTTCCAACATCTGTGCTCGAAACTGGACATGACATTCTTTTCTTTTGGGTTGCTCGAATCGTCATGCTAGGAGTCAACCTCACTGGCCAGGTTCCATTTAAACAGGTTGGGTTTTCTGACAGTACAGGATTTCTGGAATTTTCTCTGCTGCCAAGTGCTTGTCTCAGCTATCCATGCTTTATGCAGGTGTATCTCCATGCAATGGTGAGGGATGCACAGGGCCGCAAGATGTCAAAGTCTCTGGGAAACGTGGTCAATCCCTTGGATGTTATGCATGGGGCGGCTTTGAATGAACTATACAAAGAGTTGGAGAAGAGTGGGCTTTCGAAGAGTGAGGTGGAGAAGGGTAAAGAAGGGCTGAAGACAAGCTTCCCGAAAGGAATTCCACGTTGTGGAGCCGATGCACTGCGATTTGGCCTCATTGCTTACAGTAGACAAGTACAATCTTGGACACTGCCCTGCTAGTCCAGGAAATTCTTTCAAAAGTTGTTTCATCTGAGTGTTTTGACAGGAGGTGAGCATTAATTTGGATATCAAAATAGTGGAGGCATACAAGTGATGGTGCAACAAAATCTGGAATGCGGTTCGGTTTGCCAAGTTGCACTTCCACAAAGACTTTGTGCCACCAAAGCGTGATCTGAACCTGAGCTCATTGCCATTTTGCTGTCAGTGGATTATCTCAGTTTTAAATGAGTCCATACAAACAACAGTTAAAAGCCTAGAGCGCTTTGATATTTCAGCAGCTGCAATAGCGGTGTACTCGTGGTGGTATGACTACTTGTGCAATATGTTCATTGAGCTTGCCAAGCCAATCCTGTCAGGGGATTCTCCAAGGGACATCAAGTGCGTACTAGATACTTTATGGCTGTGCATGGACAATGGGCTGAGGCTTTTACATCCTTTTATGCCATTTATAACTGAGGAGCTATGGCAGAGGCTTCCGAAGCATTCTTCAATGAAACAATCAATCATGCAGGGGCCTTACCCAAGTCATAGAGAAGTAGGTAAATTTGAGTGGCATAAAGCATGAATGGTGCCCCTTTCGTTGGTTCTAATTGGCTGAATCGTTTGTATCATAAAGGAATGGCGAAACGAGATCGTTGAAGCAGAGATGACAGAGGTTGACAAAATAGCAGGATTAGCACGATCATTACGATGCCACTGTGGCATGGACTTCACCAACCAAAGGTGAGTTTCTCTCTAGTGTATGATTTGCACAACTTAGGGACAAAGGCTTCCCTTATCTTTTCTGTACTTCATTTTTTGAAGGGGGAAGATGAAGTTATATGTGGTATGCAACAATGAGCAATATCGAAGAGTATTGAATGAAAGAGCAGCAGAAGTGTCAACTCTGGCAGACTTGGATTCTCTTGAGGTATGTATATTCATGAATCACATGGTCACACGAGGCTAATTACTTTCAATCAACTAAGCCTGATGCATGGTCACATGCTAGTATCTCTGCCTTCTCTTTTGCATTCTGCAAAAATTAGAATGTGATATGTTATGCATATAGAATGTGATATATTATGACTCCTGCAGAAGACGACGGTGTGTCAAACTCTCATTGTTGGTCTGCAGGTTTTGAGAGCAGGAGAGCAGGTGCCACCCGAAGTAGTTTGTGCAGCTGAACATTTAGCTGATGATGGCAAATACAGACTCTTTGTGTACAGTCTGATGACCCCCTTGTAGACAGCATGAATCATAAGCTTATTGACAGTTAAACCAAGGCTGCCTAGAATGGGTCCCGTGTACCGGGGACCCAAAACATCTACAGCGACATTAGCCAGACCATATGCACTCTTATGTTTACTATGTTTCCACTCACATTTCAAAAGAGAAATTGTTCTGACGCTACTGCAATCTGGTCTTATAAATCAGCTAAGGGTTAGGTAGGGCAAATATGTCGACCACACCCCGCAAATAAATCAATAAATTGACTTTTAATAAGTTAGGTCAGGGTTCCAGTTTGGGTGAAACTATTGCATATCTGCCCATCTGAGAATCTGATCGATGAGGGGAATGGTTCGTTGGATTCCTCGAACCTAGAACTACATGCGATGCCCACCGTAGTCTAGTACAATCATGTCCAAATGTTTACCTACATTTGTCACTATGTCAAGAAACATGAACTACCCAGCGCGTGTTCTCAAATACAATTCTAAGCTCAAACAAACACATTTGTATTGAAGCAATTCGAACAAACTTATCCATGTTAACATTTTTTTGCTGACATGAACTTACTACATCTTTCTTGTGTAAATTGTTTTCCAATTCCTAGCCATTTTTACATATGACTTCAAAAGCAGGCATGCATATTCTTTCAATTAGATATAGGCTGAGTCTGAGTGATGGGAGTGTGCAGGCGTGGTGAGGCAGATTGTCTCTTTTAAGCCCATGGGAGGAATACTGTTTACTTCAGCAGTCTCTCTCTCTCTCAAATATAAGAATGGTAACATGCTCTTTTTTAACTAGTGCTGTAACCTAAATACTTAGGTGCAAGCGAAGCAAATGAGTCGAATATTGTAACGTCCACTATTGGCTTTATTTGATAAGTGGGAACTAAAGCTACAGTTGTGATTTAAAGTATGCATCCCTCGTTAATAAGTGACCCGTGATCCTCGTCAAGGGATTTATCGGTGGGGCGGTGCGATTTGGGGCGTCGGATTTCCGCACGGCCGGGCGGGGGGGGGGGGGGGGGGGGTGGTGGTGGTGGTGGTTGTTAATACACGTGGCCTATAGAGCATCAGCTCGTGCTAGCTCGGGTGGATAGGTCGTTGGTCTGCGGAGAGAGAGGTGTGGGGGTTAAACGGGCAAACGCGACAATCTCTTCACCTTCACCGTGTCACATATACTCGAGGGTATGCATCTGTGCAGATATTTTCATGGCTAGGATTTTAAAAATAGAGACTTGGGCGTTGCAATACAGGTACATTCGTGGTGGTAACGAGATGGCAAGAGCTAAAGCCGCTTCGATGCAACTATGTAGGCAAGCTTTGTCGAATCACTAGAATGCCACCCCTTTTATGTTGTAAAACAATTTTCAACCTAAATTATGTCACACTAGTGCATGATCGAGCCCTTGTATGCCCGCATACCTATCGTACATGTTGCCTCTCTCTCTCTCTCTCTCTCTCTCTCTCTCACACACACACACACACACACACACACACACACACACACACACACTTCCTTTTTTGTAAATTTGCTTTGATTAACTTACAAGTGGGAAACCTCAACGCGAGGAAAACCCACGAAAAGAAAGGGATACAAAACACGGAGCACTATGAGGCTCCGGACGCTAGAAACAGTCAAAGTGAATCTTGTAGGTATCAAGAGGGATGTCTCCAGAGTGTTATAGGCAAAATGCAGCGCTTGACCAAGAGATAATTTGAAATCGAGAAAGGGGTCAACAAAAGTGCCATGGAACATCAAGGAGTTCCTATGGTGCCAGATCGCCCACATAGTCCAAAATCTGACCTAGGTGAAGAACACCGCAAACTAAGATTGTGGTCACCGAAGCAGCCCAAAAAGCCAAAATCGTTTGTGAAAAGAGCCAGAAGGAAAATGCAGCCAAAGAGTAGTCGACACTTGCTGAATGAAGGCTTTGGAGTGACGACAACACCACAGTAAGTGTGGCACGGTCTCCTTAGCTTCAAGGCATCCGGGACAGCGAGAAGGTTCAATATGCCGAGCATGAAACACATTGCCAACATGTAGAGTCCTTCCAAGCTCCCTTGCCTCCTTAGCCATAGTGCGTGGGAGTTTGTCTTAAACGGGCCTCGTGTTGTTGTCTATATGATGAGCCCGGCGCAGCTTGATCGCTCTTCTCTTGAATTGCCTACTCCCACTCCGCGTCTGCCATGTTGCCACCGCGGTAACTCCTGTCTAGATCTCTGACCTGGTTGGCTGTTGCACGCCGCACACTGGACTGCTTGTTTTTTAGATATGTCTTTATGTAGCCCTCCAACCATTGTTGTGAAAAACGTTGATTGGGGGCGTTTAGAAATCTAGCTAACAGAGCGTCTTCAATGTATCGTGCATGATCGAGTAGTTGGTCTCTGAACTTTATAAAACAATTTTTATGCGTTGAATGTATAAGAATTTGTAGATGGCGTCGAAATGCTCTGCCCTGTGTTGTGCCGAAATCAACCTCCCTGCCATATTTAACCCTGTAGTAGCACCCATGCAATAAATAATTCTATTTCTCTCACTCTCTCTCTCTCTCTCTCCATCCCAGAGTCATGTCTGCGTCTCCATGTAAAGCAAGCACTCTCAGAGATGAGAAGCCAAACATGGACGACATCTTCTGCCGAGGCATGGAGGTCTCAGCTAAGGTCATGGTGGCTTTGGATTTGGGCACCACTTTTTCGGGCTTCGCGTACATACATGCATAAACAGAATGTTCACACATATATATGTTAAGGTTGTAAATGTAGCCATCGTTTTGTGTTGGCTGCACCTAAATTCAACGTCTAAATGATCAATTGATCGTAACATTACAATTCTCTCCCAGAGGATATATATATTAGCATACAAACACGTAGATACATACACATACTAGTAGACCTAAGTAGGCGCTAGTATTGCCAAAGGTCAACTGCACCTCTTTAGATATCATCGCAGTCTCAACCGTGGTAAAACCAAAGGTACATTGTGGTAATCCATGCATGAGTGGATCAATGACCCAACACCACGATTAAGAAAGGACTATACCCAAGAGGAAATGTCTAACCTTCGGATGCTATGCTCCCGTACTTAGTGCCTACATACATAAACAGATATATATGTACACACATACATACATAAACAGATATATATGTACACACATATATATGTTAAGGTTGTAAATGTAGCTATTGTTTTGTGTTGGCTGCTTCTAAATTCAACATCTAAGTGATCAATTGATCGTAACATTACAATTCTAATGTAATCCAATAAGTAATTCTATTTCTCTCACTCTATCTCTCTCTCTCTCTCTCTCTCTCGATCTCCATCCCAGAGTCATGTCTACCGAGGCATGGAGGTCTCGGCTAAGGTCATGGTGGCTTTGGACTTGGACACCACTTTTTCGGGCTTCGTGTACGTCCACAAGAGAGCCCCCAGGGGCATCCACCATGTCATAGAATGGCCTCACAAAGTGAGGCAGCCGCTTCATCCCGTTATTGCAAAACATAGATCAACATGTTTTACAAGTGGAACCCATTGTCTTCTACCTACACCCTCCAAGCTTGGGGATGGACTGCCCTTCGCTTTCTCTCTCTCTCTCTCTCTCTCTCTCTCTCTCTCTCTCTCTCTCTCTTTCTTTCTCTACCTCTTTCCCTCTCGCCATCTCTTTCTTTCTCTCCCTCTTTCCCTCTCTCCATCTCTTTCTCTACCGCTTTCCCTCTATCTCTCTCTTTCTCTCCCTCTTTCCCTCTCTCCATCTCTTTCTTTCTCTGCCTCTTTCCCTGTATCTCTCTCTCTTTCTCTCCATCTCTTTCTTTCTCTACCTCTTTTCCTCTCTCCCTCTCTTTATCTACCTCTTTCCCTCTATCTCTCTCTTTCTCTTCCTCTTTCCCCCCCCCCTCTCTCTCTCTCCCTCTTTCCCTCTCTTTCTTTCTCTCCCTCTTTCCCTCTCTCTCTCTCTCTCTCCCTCTCTATCTCTCTCTTTCTTTCTCTCTCTCTCTCTCTCTCTCTCTCTCTCTCTCTCTCTCTCTTTGTCTCCTTCTCTCCCTCTCTATCTACTCTCTCTCTTTCCCTATATATCCCTATTTCCCTCTATCTCTCTCTTTCTCTCCCTCTTTCCCTCTCTCCTCTCTATCTACTCTCTCTCTCTCTCTCTCTATTCCTCTCACTCTCTTTATCTATTTCTCTCTCTATATTTAACATCTCTCTCTCTCTCTCTCTCTCTTTAAATCTCCCTCTTTCCCTCTCTCTCTCTCTCTCTCTTTAAATCTCCCTCTTTCCCTCTCTCTCTCTCTCTCTCTCTCTCTCTCTCTCTCTCTATTTATCTCCCTCTATCCCTCTTTCTCTCTCACTCTCTTTATCTATTTCTCTCTCTCTATCTAACATTCCTCTCCTCCTCTCTCTCTCTCTCTCTCTCTCTCTCTCTCTCTCTCTCTCTCTCTATTTAACATTTACCTATCTTTATCTAACATTTCTCTCCCTCTCTCACTCTCTTTATCTATTTCTCTCCCTCTCTTTAAATGTCTCTCTCTCTCTCTCTCTCTCTCTCTCTCTCTCTCTCTCTCTCTCTCTCTCTCTCCATCTCCATTTATCTTTTTCTCTCCCTCTCATTTTCATCTAACACTATCCAAACAATCATTTTCAAAACGTGCGTGACAAATCAATTATTTTCGAACATGCGTAGCAAAGCAACCATTTTCAAACGTGCTTAGCAAAACAACCATTTCAAACATGCCGTGCGAAACAACCATTTCCTAATGAACGAGGTATGTTATAATGGATTCTCTATTTTATCTATTTTTTTAATTTATATGTGTGTGTGTGTGTGTATGTGTGTGTGTAGTAGAAAACAAAAGGGGAAGAGGGAGGATGTGCTTTTGTGTTTACCTCTTCTTTGTAGCACGATTGAGCTTCAAATAGGTTGAGCGTCCAAAGAAGATGGCAGAATATCCCCTTGCCGAAACTTGCACGAAACCCTCTTCGATGAAACTTGAGAAGCTTGGAGAAGGAGAGAGGGGGAAGAGAGAGGTGGGGGGGGGGGGGGGAAGAGGGGAGGCTTATTGAACGAGAGAGAGATGGGGAGTGGGGAAGGGGAGGAGGGGGAAGCTTGTGAGTGATGGTGGAGAGCAAGAAACGCAGGGAAGGTAGGGTATGCTGCAAAAACGCAGCGTACTCTGCCTTCGTTCCTTTTTTTAGGTGTCAATTATTATCGCGGCTAGTCATTTCAAACGGATACATGCGAATCCGAGGTTGCAAGGGGGGGGGGGGGGGTTTAGGTACAAACCACCTCCCCTAACCTTAGCTATACATTATTTCATTTTTTAGCCTTTTGAGTTTTTTGATAAAGATTTTCAATTTTTTATGAATACTTTATTTTGTAGTACTTTTAATTGTTTAATAATTGAAATTTTTTTAAATCTCTTTTAGTTAAAAAATAATTTTAACACTCATTGTCATTTATTCCCTTTGGCTTAATCTATATGTAATTTTTCTAATAGACTACGACATCTTCTTCGACACTTTGAGGTAGAGGATGAGTACATGTTCGACATGTGTGATGAGTCACTAGCTTATGAGCGTGACGTGTGCAAAGAATATTGTCAGCACTGCACTAAACGGGCTGCCGAAACAGAGGATAGATTGATGACGAGTGCCCGAACACCTCTTTACCACGGTGCATGGTACTCGATGCTCTGAGCATCGTTGGAAGTACTCAACTTGCAAGCAACATTCGGTTGTAGTAATGCAAGTGTCGATGCACTACTTATGTAAGTATAGAATGTGGATTTTATATACTCTCTCCCTCTCTCTTTATGGTGTTGTCTTCTAGGAATTATACTAATACGCATGTTTGTTGTAGTTTGATGGGCAAAATGTTGCGAGCTAATCACCACATGCCTCCAGATCGTCGACGAGCTAGATCATATGTCACTACACTTAGAATGGAGTATGAGCGCATCCATGCGTGCGTCAACGATTGCATGCTATACCGCAATGAGCATGCACATGCTACCTCATGTCCCATGTGCGGGGAGGCACGATACAAGACAGGTGTGAGCGGGGCACACCTACCCCGCAAGGTATTAAGACATTTTCCATCAATTCCTTGTATCCAACACATGTTTAAAAGTAGGTCTACCGTGGAGCTTCTCGCGTGGCACCCAAACCATCGCTCAAATGATGGAATGATGCGTGTCCCTTGGAGGCACATCGAAACTCAATGGCCAGAGTTTGGGTTGGAGCCTCGACACTTGAGGCTTGGGTTAGCAAGTGATGGTGTCAACCTCTTCTGCACTAAGTATAGTTCATGGAGCACTTGGCCTGTGGTGATCGTCAATTACAATATATCCACCATGGGAGACAACCAAGAAGGGCAATATACTTCTTTCCTTACTTGTGCCAGGGAAGTACAAAGTGTCAAATATTGACATTTACCTCGAGCCCCTCATCGAGGAGTTGGAGGAGTTATGGAGAGGCATTCCTATTGTCGATGTCTCACTTGCAAAGGCGGGAGAGAGGCTCAAGTGAGGGGAATCCTTATGTGGACTATGCACGACTATCTTGGGCTTGGAGAGATTTCTGGTAACCCATTGTCCTCTATCTCTCTCTCCCTTTAGCTCCCTTTAGCTCACTCATCTCTCTAACCATATGATATGTATGCAGGGTTGTCCACATCGGGCCACAATGCATGTCCTACTTGTGGGCCATCGTTGGTGACGGTGAGGCGAGATTCCTTGCGCAAGGTAATCTATCCAAACAACCATCCTTTCTTACCCCAAGGGCATATCAAGCACACGGCTCCAACAAATGGGTAGGCTCCTCTAAAGCTCACAATGGCAGATTGGGCAACCATTTGGGAGGAACACCACAACAACAATCTGGCTCCGTGTCCTCCACCAAAAGGTATGTCGAGGTATTCCATATTTTTAAGGCTTCCATATTGGAAGGACTTAAAAATACAATACCTCTTGGATCCCATGCACATATTCATGAATGTAGCCCAAACAATATGGGACCACATTATTGGGCAAGAAGGACTCTTTGGGTGTGAGGGAGGATTTGAGGCTTTTAAAACGTCTCCCCATCTCTGTCACTCCACGGCGTGCCCCAAATGGAAATATTGTGCTTCCTAAAGCACCATGGATGCTAGCAAAAGAAGAATAAGACAAGGTGAAGGGTATCATTGACTCTATTCACACACCAACAAGATACATGAGGTCGTTAAAGGGAGCTTTCACAAAAGCGAAGAAGGGTGGAAGCGTTCAATTGTATGGGTTGAAGCCTCACGATTGGCACAAGATGTTTCAGGTATTCTTCATACTCCCTATTCTACCTATAGTTTTGTGTGTATGACTATCACTCACTTTTCCTTTTCCTGTTTACATTGTAGTTCATTCTTCCAGTGAGTATGTGTATATGTCGGGACAAGAAAGTCAGGGACGCTATTTTCAAATTAGGAAAGCTAGTAAGGTACACCACAAGACTCCACTCGACTACACCTTGTTTATGTACACAATAATTTCAACTAGCACTTAGTGTATCCTTGTGTGTTTTCTTGCAGATTTGTGAGCTCCAAGGAAATCGAAATAGATGCTATCCCTACTGCTCAAACACTTGTAAGAGAAACTGTGTGTGCCATTGAGGATGCATTTCCTTGATTGATCCTTCTTAGTGAAATTCACCTCTTGGTTCATGTGGTGGAGGAGATAGCTATATGTGGAGTAGTGCACGCACGATGGATGTTCTTCTTACAGAGGTTTTTAAAGACTCTCAAAGATTTTTTGCGGCTACGGTCTCAACCAGAGGCATGTATGGTCGAAGGGTGGATTGTTCAAAAGGAATTTGTTTACATATCAGAGTATTTGGCACAAGTTGATCCTTCAATGCCTTGCATGTGGTCATACGAGGAAGATTCAAAGATGACTTCACACTTGACAAGTGGAAAGGGGAAACTACTTAACATGGATATGAATCTATCCCGAGTGGTCGATAACTTTTGCATTCTCAATGCAAAGATTATGACCAAGTGGGTGGACTTGTGGACAGTGGCAAAGTCTAGGGGTTTGCAAGAGAGGGAAGCATGGAAACAAGCACATGGAGGAAGGAGGTCACCCCCAGTGCCTAGAAACCTTTCATGTTTCCCAGATCTCATTAGTGCAGAGTGGATTCATGAGAGAATGACCGAGGCAAAAGCGTGCGGAGAAGACATCACCAACAAAGAATGGGAGTATGCACAAGGCTGCGTACAGAAGGTAGAGTACTCATAAACCTAAACCATATTGTCTCGCTATTTGTTGAAATTATCTTTAACATGTATTTGATAAATTAATATATTTTTTCTATTTTGTAGTGTCTTTCCTTTAACTCTATGTGGTCAAAGGGTCGTCACTTTCGTACACGCCACATTGACGAGCATAGAACCACCATGGATTGTGCCATCATGGACAACTTTGACATAGACAATGATGAAGCAAGGTACTGTAGAACTAATGAAAGGATACTGAAGGTTAATTTTAGAACCTTTCATAGCTTCATCTTCGAGTGCAAGTGGTTTGCAAATGTGTCTAGACGACATGAGAATGGCCTCGACATGGTGGACTCTAGTGTGCATCGCACAGGGAGGTATGACAATTTAGTTTTACCGCACAATTGTGAGCAAGTGAGTGACATGTACCTTTTTTATTCTTATTTACTTATTGTATCGTTAGTTATACCAATGTTACTCACTTTGAGCTTCTATTTTGTAGCTTATCTATATCCCAGAAATCCACCAACCAAAACTTTGGTTCGTAATTCCCATAACACCTCGGGGAGAACCATTTTTTCCACTAATGAAGTGGAGACTATCTTCGACCTCTTCCACCTCCGACTTTGGATGAGGTGGAAACAGAGGAGAGAGAGGTCGATGAATCAAGTCTGGCGGTAGCAAGTCTTAGCGAGGATGATTGTCATGATGATGAAGATGATGAGATGGAGGATGACAAATTCAAAGATGATGAAGCTGGCAATGCATCCACAAACGACACTCCGTTTCTCTCTTTATTGATTTAGGAGCCATGGGCTTAGAATTGGATGATGCTTCATGTAGAGATCTTTTGGAAGATGATTCATAAACATTTTGCAGTTATGAAGTTTTTTGATCGTGTAATCCATTCACACCTCTGTCCCTCCTCTTTCTCTCTTTAGATTTGAGAATATGATCAATTATTTTAATCAATTGACAATGATTATTTTAGTTGTAAACAAGGGTAATCTTAGGCTGGGTTTAGACGAGGCTGGAGAAAGAAAGGCTTCTACAGGTCTACTGTCGTCTCGTCTAAACGGTGTTGGAGGAAGAAGAGCAAAAAACAGAGAGAGGTGGAGAGAGGCTAGTAGCTCTTCCGAGGGGGAGGGGGTGCCAGAAGAAAAACGGCGGGCTCGGAGGAAGGTGATATCTACTGCAGCAAATAAGCTTTTTCCACGCAACTTAAACGCCCCTGTGGAAAGCATTTCCATCGTAGCGTCTGGACCGGGCCTTATATCCCCCGCCTCCTTCTCCCCCCTCTTTCTTTTTATCTCTCTTTCTTTCTTTCTCTTCATTTTTATATTGGAAAATTATATACAATACTCTTTAATTTTTATTGAGAGGAGGGAAACACCAAAATTTCAAGGGGGGGCGGGGGGAGTTAATAATCTAGAATTTGAAAGTTTAGGCGCTAAATTTGGGCAGCGGATATAACAACGATAATCGACGTGGTAATAACCACGGTAATAATAGTGATAATAATTGCGGATACAGTCGTGGTAATACTTTTACACAGAAAAAAACCTCCGCCCTCCTCTCTCGTGTTTCTCTCATTGAATTTACACCTTCTCTCTACAAAACGCGGTAAAACAGCGCGGTAAACACTTGGAGATTTCCATAGTGAATGTGTGTACACAAATGTGTGACCATGAGAGCCCAGGGTTGCTGCTTCTCCACCAAAACTGGCAACAACATAGCTTTTCGAGCCAGAAGATGACGTCTCAAGTCCAAAATATTTAACCCTCCAAGCCACTTGGGAGAACACATTCTGTGAGAGAACCATCCAGCAAGCCTACAGAAGTACTATGTGCATACAAGAAAAGCACGACATGGGATAGCCTAGGCCCAAAGCCCAAACGTTGCAATGTAATCCCAAAGAATAGTATCAAATTCCTTTTCAATGTCGACCTGCATGACCAAGACATCCTGTTGAGTATATTTTGCATATTCCATACCAATGATGACATTTGTGAGGTTATCAATAATTTGACATCGCGGAATGAAGCCGTATTGAGATTGATGCAATCCTTCATGCAAAAAGCACTTGAGTCGGTTAGCAAGCATTTTTCCCATTAATTTATATACCACATGCATGAATGTAATAGGCTGCCAATGTGAGAATTCTTCACACGATGCATGCTTAGGTATCAGCTTGAGCAAACCTTGTTTCCAAGAGGAGGGCAATTCATGTTGTTCCCAAGCTGTATTCATCATGAACAATAGAGGCAACTTCAAATAATCCCAGAAAGATAACAAAATTCGACAGAGAGACCATCCCAACCAGGAGCTCTCCATCGACCCAAATCAAGCAAGCTGGCATACAATTCCAACTCAGTGAAAACAACTTCCAAGTCTTGAGCTTGCCGCATCGAAAGAATGGGAGTAACATGCGATAGAAACATGTGACATGCTTGGCAAGCTTCTCTCGTGGGAGAAGAAGGGGCCTCAAAAGTCTTACCATAATGAGAGTGTAGGGCTAGTGCAAGCTCTCAAAAAGTGGAGGTCCACTCGCCTCACGGTAATTTAACTCTCTGTATAGCTTAAGACTGCCTCGAGTGATGCAAATGCTGGAAGAATTTTTTAGAAGCACGTCCTTTATCTGCAAAAGCCTGTTGACGAACTCGAGTCTGCCATTTGGCCAATTTCCTCTCGTCATTGTGCCTTAACATAGCGCGAGCAGAAAACATCTCAGTCATTTGAGTGTCAGTAAGAGAAGAATGATTACCCAAGTGCATTAATCGGCTACAAGCATCCTTTTCGTGATTAACCTATTTCCTTAATTGTGACAAATAATCCATGCCATAATCTTGGATAAGCGATTGAACACGCATAACAAAACGGAACCAAGCTATGTCCATATCAACATACATCTGGGAGAGCAAAGGCGGGATGATATCCACAATCATAGCGCGAAAAGACTCGTGCTTGAGATAAGCATTATTGACATGCAAAAGTCTCTTCTTAGGTAGGTGATCATTGACATCAAAAGAGCCAAAATGAATTTTCAAGCATACGGGAAAATGATCCGAGAGACACATAGCATAATCAATCCTCATCTCACATACAAAGTCATCATAATGTTGCATGTGAAAAAGATACTAGCAATCCATTTGAGCGCGATACATAGATTGCTGAAATTTGAATCCTGGATCAATCGCATGC
Organism: Adiantum capillus-veneris; assembly: GCF_014529385.1. Taxonomy (NCBI): domain Eukaryota; kingdom Viridiplantae; phylum Streptophyta; class Polypodiopsida; order Polypodiales; family Pteridaceae; genus Adiantum; species Adiantum capillus-veneris. Next base: position 129,755,883 of record NC_140940.1, on the reverse strand, counting down.
AAAAAGGGCCACAAATCAAGCCCATTACAGGTCGATTTAAATTGGTCCCATGATTGCCGCTCCATATGAAGCATGTGAGAATGGCCAATAGTATTATCCACAAGGTTTGGTGCATTATTAAAATCCCTGCAGAGAAAGGCATTGAAACGCCAACAATAAGAAGAGATAGCACTCCACAACCGTGCCCTATCTGCAAAAGCTGTGTATGCATATAATCCTCCAAATTCGAGAACTTCCCCATTAACAATACATTGGATGACCATCCATATCACAACCGGGTCATTAAAAACCAAGGTCGGGAAGAGTTCATGTCGAACAAGCATAAGCACTCCAAAATGGCCAGTTGATCCTGCATAAGCTATCCAATAGCCCACAAAGTAAGAAGTCTGTCCTACAAATTTGTGCTAGTTATGCTCTTGAAGAACCACAATGCCCGTTTTACATGTATGTACATAGTGCCAGGTAAGCCGCCACTTGTCGTGATTGCATAACCCACTCACATTATAGGAGATGAAATTAAAAGAA